>NC_139987.1:6671495-7416495 GCF_963993115.1 Abramis brama
AAAGAAAGAAAGAAAGAAAGAAAGAAAAAGATTAGTTAGAAAGAAAGAAAGACAGAAAGAAAGAAAGATTAGTTAGAAAGAAAGAAAGAAAGAAAGAAAGAAAGAAAGAAAGAAAGAAAGAAAGAAAAAGATTAGTAAGAAAGAAAGAAAGAAAGAAAGAAAGATTAGTTAGAAAGAAAGAAAGAAAGAAAGAAAGAAAGAAAGAAAGAAAGAAAGAAAGAGAAAGATTAGTTTCTCATTAGATTAGATTAGCTCATATAGTATATAGAACGGCAGTTTGGTTTAGTCTTCAAGGTATTTTGATTTGAATTTTCGTCGGTTTGAATTTTTTAGAACTCCCCAATGTAAGTCAATGGGAGTTTTTGAATGAGTTTTTTCGAGTTTTGATCGTCATTTTTAGGAAAACCGTAAGTCCGATCAGTCTGAAAAGATATAGCACACTTGGTCAGAACAGTTTGAGTGTCTGAGCCGAGTTTGGAGTATGTAGAGTGAAAGCTCTAGGAGGAGTTTGATATAGAAATTTTTAGTCTCAGAAGAATAATAATAACTAGATTAAAAAGTTCGTCGAGACAAACTTTAAGTTGGCTTGAGAAAGCTGGACCAGAAAGTTTGAAGAAGTTTGAAGTTTAAAGTAGTTTAAAGTTTAAATTAGTTTGAAGTCACTAACACACACTCACGGACATACACACACACTCACTTACACACACACTCACGGACATACACTCACACATGCACACAGACATGCTCACTAACTCACTCACATACACACACACACACACACTAACTCACACACACTCTCTCTCACACACATACACACACGCACATACACTCATAAATGCACACACTCACACACACACACTAACTCGCTCTCACACACACACAGACACGCTCATTAACTCACATACACTCACACACAGACACATACACTCTCACACACACACACACACACACTCTTTCTCTCTCTCTCTCTCTCTCTCTCTCACACTCACGGACATACACTCACACACGCACACACACACACACACACACACACACACACACACACTCACAAACTCACACACACTCTCTCTCACACACATACACACTTACACGCACATACACTCACATGCACACACACACAAACACACACACACTCACACATAGACACACACGCTCTCTCTCTCACTCACTCACACACACACACACACACACACGTTTTGAGTTTAGAGTTCATTAGTTTAAATGAGTCTCAATGGCTCATATAGTATATAGAACGGCAGTTTGGTTTAGTCTTCAAGGTGTTTAGATTTAAATTTTCGACATACACACACACACAAGCACGCACGCACAGACTCTCACTCTCTCTCACACACACACTCACTAACTCACTCACACACACACAGACAAGCTCATTAACACACACACACACACACACACTCACGCACATAGACACACACTCTCTCTCACACACACACACACTCAGAGTTTATATGAGTTTAGAGTTTATAAGTGTACAAGTTTTTGAGTTAAGAGTTTATAAGTTTAAATGAGTGTGTACGAGTTTTTGAGTTTACACACACACACACACACACTCACACATAGACACACACGCTCTCTCTCTCACACACACACACACGTTTTGAGTTTAGAGTTCATTAGTTTAAATGAGTCTCAATGGCTCATATAGTATATAGAACGGCAGTTTGATTTAGTCTTCAAGGTGTTTAGATTTAAATTTTCGACATACACACACACAAGCACGCACGCACAGACTCTCACTCTCTCTCACACACACACACTATCTCTCTCACACACACACTCACTAACCAACTCACACACACACACACACACAGACAAGCTCATTAACACACACACACACACACACACAGACACACTCACGCACATACACACACACACACACACACAGACACACACACACACACACACACACTAACTAACTCACACACACACACACACACACACACACACACACACACACACACTCACACTCACACTCACACTCACACACAGACACACACACTCTCACTAACTCACACACACACACACACACACCCTCACTAACTCTCACACACACACACACACACACACACACACACACACACACACTAACTCGCTCTCACACATACTCAGACACGCTCACACACATAGACACACACACTCTCTCACACACACACACCCTCGCTAACTCTCTCTCACACACACACACACACACACACACACACACACACACACACACACACTCACGCACATACACTCACTCACGGACATACACTCACACATGCACACACACACACACACACACTCACGGACATACACTCACACATGCACACACACACACACACACACACACACACACAGACATGCTCACTATCTCACACACATACACACACTCTCTCTCTCACACACATACACGCGCACACACTCACACACACACACTAACTCGCTCTCACACAGACACACACACACTCTCTCTCTCTCTCTCTCTCACACACACAGACACACACACTCTCTCACTCACACACACACACATACACTCACACATAGACACACACACTCTCTCACACACACACACACACACACACACACACACACTAACTAACTCACACACAGACACACACACCCTCACTAACTCACACACACACACCCTCACTAACACACACACACACACACACACACACACACACATGCTCACTGTCTCACACACACACACACACACACACACACACACACACACACACATTAACTCGCTCTCACACATACACAGACACGCTCACACACATAGACACACACACTCTCTCACACACACACACACACACACGCACACACTCTCACTAACTCTCACACACACACACACATGCACACACACATAGACACACACACTCTCTCTCACACACACATACACACACACACACACACACTAACTAACTCACACACACACACACACACACACACACACACTCACGCACATACACTCACTCACACACAGACACACACACTCTCACTAACTCACACACACACACACCCTCACTAACACACACACACACACACACACACACACACAGACATGCTCACTGTCTCACACACACACACACACACACACACACACACTAACTCGCTCTCACACAAACACAGACACGCTCACACACATAGACACACACACTCTCTCACACACACACGCGCACACACCCTCGCTAACTCTCTCTCACACACACACACACACACACACACACTCACGCACATACACTCACTCACGGACATACACTCACACATGCACACACACACACACACACACACACACACGGACATACACTCACACACGCACACACACACACACACACACACTCTCTCTCTCTCACACACATACACACGCACATACACACACACACACTAACTCGCTCTCACACATACACAGACACGCTGACACACAGACACACACACTCTCTCTCACACACTCACTCAGACACACACACACACACACACACTCAGAGTTTATGAGTTTAGAGTTTATAAATGTATAGATTGATGAGTTTATAAGTGTACGAGTTTTTGAGTTTAGAGTTTATAAGTTTAAATGAGTTTAGAGTTTATAAGTTTAAATGAGTTTAAGAGTTCAGAGTTTATTAATTTATGAGTTTAAGAGTTCATAAGTCTATGAATTCATGAGTTTATAAGTTAATTAGTTTATAAGTGTATGAGTTTAGAGTTCATTAGTTTAAATTAAATGGGTGAGAGTTATGTTATAAGTTATGTATGTTAGTTTAACTTAGCTTGAAGTTTAAATTAGTTTAAAATAATTTGAAGTTTAAATTAGTTTAAAATAGTTTGAAGTTTAAAGTTGTTTAAAGCTTAAAGTAGTTCAAAGTTTGAAGTAGTTTAAAAGAACTTCTTTAAAAGAAGAAGAAAGTTGCTAGAAAGAAAGAAAGAAAGATTAGTTAGAAAGAAAGATAGATTAATTAGAAAGATGGATTAGTTAGATAGAAAGAAAGAAAGTTTAGTTAGAAAGAAAGAAAGAAAGAAAGAAAGAAAAAGATTAGTTAGAAAGAAAGAAAGACAGAAAGAAAGAAAGATTAGTTAGAAAGAAAGAAAGAAAGAAAGTTAGAAAGAAAGAAAGAAAGATTAGTTAGAAAGAAAGAAAGAAAGATTAGTTAGAAAGAAAGAAAGAAAGAAAGAAAGAAAGAAAGAAAGAGATTAATTAGAAAGAAAGAAAGAAAGAAAGAAAGAAAGAAAGAAAGAAAGAAAGAAAGAAAGAAAAAGATTAGTTAGAAAGAAAGAAAGACAGAAAGAAAGAAAGATTAGTTAGAAAGAAAGAAAGAAAGAAAGAAAGAAAGAAAGAAAAAGATTAGTAAGAAAGAAAGAAAGAAAGAAAGAAAGATTAGTTAGAAAGAAAGAAAGAAAGAAAGAAAGAAAGAAAAAAAGAGAAAGATTAGTTTCTCATTAGATTAGATTAGCTCATATAGTATATAGAACGGCAGTTTGGTTTAGTCTTCAAGGTATTTTGATTTGAATTTTCGTCGGTTTGAATTTTTTAGAACTCCCCAATGTAAGTCAATGGGAGTTTTTGAATGAGTTTTTTCGAGTTTTGATCGTCATTTTTAGGAAAACCGTAAGTCCGATCAGTCTGAAAAGATATAGCACACTTGGTCAGAACAGTTTGAGTGTCTGAGCCGAGTTTGGAGTATGTAGAGTGAAAGCTCTAGGAGGAGTTTGATATAGAAATTTTTAGTCTCAGAAGAATAATAATAATAATAATAATAATAAGTTTAAATAGGATTTCAGTAAATTGGCTCTCCAAGCCAACTTAACTAGATGCGAAAGTTCGTCGAGACAAACTTTAAGTTGGCTTGAGAAAGTTTGGACCAGAAAGTTTTTTGCTAGGCGGTTGCTAGGATATTTCTGGTGGTTGCTAGGGTCTTTTGGGTGGTTGCTAGGCGGTTGCTAGGGTGTTTTGGGTGGTTGCTAGGGTGTTCTGGGTGGTTGCTAGGCGGTTGCTAGGGTGTTCTGGGTGGTTACTAGGGTGTTCTGGGTGGTTGCTAGGCGGTTGCTAGGATATTTTGGGTGGTTGCTAGGGTCTTTTGGGTGGTTTATAGGCGGTTGCTAGGGTATTTTAGGTGGTTGCTAGGGTATTTTAGGTGGTTGCTAGGGTATTCTGGGTGGTTGCTAGGCGGTTGCTAGGGTATTTTGGGTGGTTGCTAGGGTCTTTTGGGTAGTTGCTAGGCGGTTTCTAAGATATTTTCGGTGGTTGCTAGGGTCTTTTGGGTGGTTGCTAGGCGGTTGCTAGGGTATTTTGGGTGGTTGCTAGGGTGTTCTGGGTGGTTGCTAGGCGGTTGTTAGGGTGTTCTGGGTGGTTGCTAGGCGGTTGCTAGGATATTTTGGGTGGTTGCTAGGGTGTTCTGGGTGGTTGCTAGGCAGTTGCTAGGATATTTTGGGTGGTTGCTAGGGTGTTCTGGGTGGTTGTTAGGCAGTTGCTAGGGTGTTCTGAGTGGTTGCTATGGTGTTGCTAGGCGGTTGCTAAGGTATTCTGGGTGGTTGCTAGGCGGTTGCTAGGGTGTTCTGGGTGGTTGCTATGGTGTTGCTAGGCGGTTGCTAGGGTGTTTTGGGTGGTTGCTAGGCGGTTGCTAGGGTGTTCTGGGTGGTTGCTATGGTGTTGCTAGGCGGTTGCTAAGGTATTCTGGGTGGTTGCTAGGCGGTTGCTAGGGTGTTCTGGGTGGTTGCTATGGTGTTGCTAGGCGGTTGCTAGGGTGTTCGGGGTGTTTGCTAGGCGGTTGCTAGGGTGTTCTGGGTGGTTGCTAGGCGGTTGCTAGGGTGTTCTGGGTGGTTGCTATGGTGTTGCTAGGCGGTTGCTAGGGTGTTCGGGGTGTTTGCTAGGCGGTTGCTAGGGTGTTCTGGGTGGTTGCTATGGTGTTGCTAGGCAGTTGTTAGGGTGTTCTGGGTTGTTTCTAGGCAGTTGCTAGGTGTTCTGGGTGGTTGCTAGGCAGTTGTTAGGGTGTTCTGGGTTGTTGCTAGGCAGTTGCTAGGTGTTCTGGGTGGTTGCTAGGCAGTTGCTAGGGTGTTCTGGCTGTTTGCTAGGTGTTCTGGGTGGTTGCTAGGCAGTTGCTAGGTGTTCTGGGGGGTTGCTAGGCAGTTGCTAGGGTGTTCTGGGTGGTTGCTAGGGTATATTTGGTGGTTACTAGAGCATTTCTAGATGTTGCTAGGGTGTTCAAGATGGTTGCTAAGGTATTTTTGGTAGTTGCTATGGTGTTACTAGGTGGTTGGTAGTTGTCAAAGATGGTTTATATGGAGTTAATAACGAGTGCCTTCAGTATAGCACTCGGCCGAATAGGCACAAGCATGGAGCAATATCGCAAGGCCACGAGTGTAATATTGCGTTAAAAAATACAAAAAAATGTAAAAACAATTTTTTTTTGGTTTAGGGTGGTTGCTAGGGAGCTCTTAGTGGTTGCTAGGGTGCTGAAACTGGTTGCTATGGTGTGGCTATGAAGATTTTAGGCCATTACTTATTGGTTGCTTGATAATATAAATCCTCTGAGGGAGAGAGAGAGGGAGAGACGCAGGGCTGTCAGGCCCTTTGGAGTCTGTGTGTGTGAAAACGGCAGTTTGGATTCAAATATTTTTAGAACTCCCCAATGTAAGTCAATGGGAGTTTTTCCGAGTTTTGATCGTCATTTTTAGGAAAACCGTAAGTCCGATCAGTCTGAAAAGATATAGCAACGCGAGTCAGATCAGTTTGAGTGTCTGAGCCGAGTTTGGAGTATGTAGAGTTAAAGCTCTAGGAGGAGTTTCATATAGAAATTTTAGTCTCGGAATAATAATAATAACTAGATGCGAAAGTTCGTCGAGACAAACTTTAAGTTGGCTTGAGAAAGTTTGGACCATAAAGTTTGAAAAAGTTTAAAGTAGTTTAAAGTTTAAAATAGTTTGAAGTTTAATTTAGTTTAAAGTTTAAATTAATTGAAAGTTTAAAATAGTTTGAAGTTTAATTTAGTTTAAAGTTTAAAATAGTTGAAAGTTTAAAGTAGTTTGAAGTTTAATTTAGTTTAAAGTTTAAATTAGTTGAAAGTTTAAAATAGTTTTAAGTTTAATTTAGTTTAAAGTTTAAATTAGTTGAAAGTTTAAAATAGTTTAAAGTTTAAATTAGTTTAGTTTAAGGTGTTCTGGGTGGTTGCTATGGTGTTGCTAGGCGGTTGCTAGGGTATTCTGGGTGGTTGCTACGGTGTTCTGGGTGGTTGCTTTGGTGTTGCTAGGTGGTTGCTAAGGTATTCTGGGTGGTTGCTAGGCGGTTGCTAAGGTATTCAGGGCGGATGATATGGTGTTACTAGGTGGTTGGTAGTATTCACAGATGGTTACTATGGAGTTTTTATAGAGTTCTTAGAATGATTTAACACTTAACTAATCGCTATTAGCATGTAGCTATTCACTGCTAGCATGTGTAGCATGTTGGAAGTGCTGTTTGCTAGCATGAGGCAAAAGAGCCAAACCTCATCTCTATACGATGTTCTGATACAGAGATATAGGTCTTGCAAAACGGTTGCTAGGGTACACAAGTTTGGTTGCTATGGAGTTGCTTGGGAGCGTAAGAAGTTTAAAGTGGTTTGAAGTTTAAAGTAGTTTACAGTAGTTTGAAGTTTATGACAGATAGATAGATAAATAAGTTAGATAGATACACACACACACACACACACACACACACACACACTAACTCGCTCACACACTCACTCAGACACACACACACACTCAGAGTTTATGAGTTTAGAGTTTATAAGTGTATAGATTGATGAGTTTATAAGTGTACGAGTTTTTTGAGTTTAGAGTTTATAAGTTTAAATGAGTTTAGAGTTTATAAGTTTAAATGAGTTTAAGAGTTCAGAGTTTATTAATTTATGAGTTTAATAGTTTATAAGTCTATGAATTCATGAGTTTATAAGTTAATTAGTTAATCTCATACACTTATTCTAATTATAAGTGTATGAGTTTAGAGTTCATTAGTTTAAATGAGTCTCAATGGCTCATATAGTATATAGAACGGCAGTTTGGTTTAGTCTTCAAGGTGTTTAGATTTAAATTTTCGACATACACACACACACAAGCACGCACGCACAGACTCTCACTCTCTCTCTCTCTCACACACACACTATCTCTCTCACACACACACTCACTAACTCACTCACACACACACAGACAAGCTCATTAACACACACACACACTCACGCACATAGACACACACTCTCTCTCACACACACACACACACTCAGAGTTTATATGAGTTTAGAGTTTACAAGTGTACAAGTTTTTGAGTTAAGAGTTTATAAGTTTAAATGAGTGTGTACGAGTTTTTGAGTTTACACACACACACACACTCACACATAGACACACACGCTCTCTCTCTCTCTCACACACACACACACACACACACACACGTTTTGAATTTAGAGTTCATTAGTTTAAATGAGTCTCAATGGCTCATATAGTATATAGAACGGCAGTTTGGTTTAGTCTTCAAGGTGTTTAGATTTAAATTTTCGACATACACACACACACAAGCACGCACGCACAGACTCTCACTCTCTCTCACACACACACACTATCTCTCTCACACACACACTCACTAACTCACTCACACACACACAGACAAGCTCATTAACACACACACACACACACACACACACACACTCACGCACATACACACACACTCTCTCTCTCACACACACACACACACACACACTCAGAGTTTATATGAGTTTAGAGTTTATAAGTGTACAAGTTTTTGAGTTAAGAGTTTATAAGTTTAAATGAGTGTGTACGAGTATTTGAGTTTACACACACACACACACACACACACACACACACACTCACACATAGACACACACGCTCTCTCTCTCACACACACACGTTTTGAATTTAGAGTTCATTAGTTTAAATGAGTCTCAATGGCTCATATAGTATATAGAACGGCAGTTTGGTTTAGTCTTCAAGGTGTTTAGATTTAAATTTTCGACATACACACACACACAAGCACGCACGCACAGACTCTCACTCTCTCTCACACACACACACACTATCTCTCTCACACACACACTCACACACACACAGACAAGCTCATTAACACACACACACACACACACACACACACACAAACACACACACACTCACGCACATAGACACACACTCACTCTCTCTCTCACACACACACACACTCAGAGTTTATATGAGTTTAGAGTTTATAAGTGTACACGTTTTTGAGTTAAGAGTTTATAAGTTTAAATGAGTGTGTACGAGTATTTGAGTTTACACACACACACACACACACACACACACACACACACTCACACATAGACACACACGCTCTCTCTCTCTCTCACACACACACGTTTTGAGTTTAGAGTTCATTAGTTTAAATGAGTCTCATTGGCTAATATAGTATATAGAACGGCAGTTTGGTTTAGTCTTCAAGGTATTTTGATTTGAATTTTCGTCGGTTTGAATTTTTTAGAACTCCCAATGTAAGTCAGTGGGAGTTTTTGAATGAGTTTTTTCGAGTTTTGATCGTCATTTTTAGGAAAACCGTAAGTCCGATCAGTCTGAAAAGATATAGCAACTCGAGTCAGATCAGTTTGAGTGTCTGAGCCGAGTTTGGAGTATGTAGAGTTAAAGCTCTAGGAGGAGTTTGATATAGAAATTTTTAGGGTCAGAAGAATAATAATAACTAGATGCGAAAGTTCGTCGAGACAAACTTTAAGTTGGCTTGAGAAAGTTTGGACCAGAAAGTTTTTTGCTAGGCGGTTGCTAGGATATTTCTGGTGGTTGCTAGGGTCTTTTGGGTGGTTGCTAGGCGGTTGCTAGGGTGTTTTGGGTGGTTGCTAGGGTGTTCTGGGTGGTTGCTAGGCGGTTGCTAGGGTGTTCTGGGTGGTTACTAGGGTGTTCTGGGTGGTTGCTAGGCGGTTGCTAGGATATTTTGGGTGGTTGCTAGGGTCTTTTGGGTGGTTTATAGGCGGTTGCTAGGGTATTTTAGGTGGTTGCTAGGGTATTTTAGGTGGTTGCTAGGGTATTCTGGGTGGTTGCTAGGCGGTTGCTAGGGTATTTTGGGTGGTTGCTAGGGTCTTTTGGGTAGTTGCTAGGCGGTTTCTAAGATATTTTCGGTGGTTGCTAGGGTCTTTTGGGTGGTTGCTAGGCGGTTGCTAGGGTATTTTGGGTGGTTGCTAGGGTGTTCTGGGTGGTTGCTAGGCGGTTGCTAGGGTGTTCTGGGTGGTTGCTAGGCGGTTGCTAGGATATTTTGGGTGGTTGCTAGGGTGTTCTGGGTGGTTGCTAGGCAGTTGCTAGGATATTTTGGGTGGTTGCTAGGGTGTTCTGGGTGGTTGTTAGGCAGTTGCTAGGGTGTTCTGAGTGGTTGCTATGGTGTTGCTAGGCGGTTGCTAAGGTATTCTGGGTGGTTGCTAGGCGGTTGCTAGGGTGTTCTGGGTGGTTGCTATGGTGTTGCTAGGCGGTTGCTAGGGTGTTTTGGGTGGTTGCTAGGCGGTTGCTAGGGTGTTCTGGGTGGTTGCTATGGTGTTGCTAGGCGGTTGCTAAGGTATTCTGGGTGGTTGCTAGGCGGTTGCTAGGGTGTTCTGGGTGGTTGCTATGGTGTTGCTAGGCGGTTGCTAGGGTGTTCGGGGTGTTTGCTAGGCGGTTGCTAGGGTGTTCTGGGTGGTTGCTAGGCGGTTGCTAGGGTGTTCTGGGTGGTTGCTATGGTGTTGCTAGGCGGTTGCTAGGGTGTTCGGGGTGTTTGCTAGGCGGTTGCTAGGGTGTTCTGGGTGGTTGCTATGGTGTTGCTAGGCAGTTGTTAGGGTGTTCTGGGTTGTTTCTAGGCAGTTGCTAGGTGTTCTGGGTGGTTGCTAGGCAGTTGTTAGGGTGTTCTGGGTTGTTGCTAGGCAGTTGCTAGGTGTTCTGGGTGGTTGCTAGGCAGTTGCTAGGGTGTTCTGGCTGTTTGCTAGGTGTTCTGGGTGGTTGCTAGGCAGTTGCTAGGTGTTCTGGGGGGTTGCTAGGCAGTTGCTAGGGTGTTCTGGGTGGTTGCTAGGGTATATTTGGTGGTTACTAGAGCATTTCTAGATGTTGCTAGGGTGTTCAAGATGGTTGCTAAGGTATTTTTGGTAGTTGCTATGGTGTTACTAGGTGGTTGGTAGTTGTCAAAGATGGTTTATATGGAGTTAATAACGAGTGCCTTCAGTATAGCACTCGGCCGAATAGGCACAAGCATGGAGCAATATCGCAAGGCCACGAGTGTAATATTGCGTTAAAAAATACAAAAAAATGTAAAAACAATTTTTTTTTGGTTTAGGGTGGTTGCTAGGGAGCTCTTAGTGGTTGCTAGGGTGCTGAAACTGGTTGCTATGGTGTGGCTATGAAGATTTTAGGCCATTACTTATTGGTTGCTTGATAATATAAATCCTCTGAGGGAGAGAGAGAGGGAGAGACGCAGGGCTGTCAGGCCCTTTGGAGTCTGTGTGTGTGAAAACGGCAGTTTGGATTCAAATATTTTTAGAACTCCCCAATGTAAGTCAATGGGAGTTTTTCCGAGTTTTGATCGTCATTTTTAGGAAAACCGTAAGTCCGATCAGTCTGAAAAGATATAGCAACGCGAGTCAGATCAGTTTGAGTGTCTGAGCCGAGTTTGGAGTATGTAGAGTTAAAGCTCTAGGAGGAGTTTCATATAGAAATTTTAGTCTCGGAATAATAATAATAATAATAATAATAACTAGATGCGAAAGTTCGTCGAGACAAACTTTAAGTTGGCTTGAGAAAGTTTGGACCAGAAAGTTTTTTGCTAGGCGGTTGCTAGGGTATTCTGAGTGGTTGCTAGGCGGTTGCTAGGATATTTCTGGTGGTTGCTAGGGTCTTTTGGGTGGTTGCTAGGCGGTTGCTAGGGTGTTTTGGGTGGTTGCTAGGGTGTTCTGGGTGGTTGCTAGGCGGTTGCTAGGGTGTTCTGGGTGGTTACTAGGGTGTTCTGGGTGGTTGCTAGGCGGTTGCTAGGATATTTTGGGTGGTTGCTAGGGTCTTTTGGGTGGTTTATAGGCGGTTGCTAGGGTATTTTAGGTGGTTGCTAGGGTATTTTAGGTGGTTGCTAGGGTATTCTGGGTGGTTGCTAGGCGGTTGCTAGGGTATTTTGGGTGGTTGCTAGGGTCTTTTGGGTAGTTGCTAGGCGGTTTCTAAGATATTTTCGGTGGTTGCTAGGGTCTTTTGGGTGGTTGCTAGGCGGTTGCTAGGGTATTTTGGGTGGTTGCTAGGGTGTTCTGGGTGGTTGCTAGGCGGTTGCTAGGGTATTCTGGGTGGTTACTAGGGTGTTCTGGGTGGTTGCTAGGCGGTTGCTAGGATATTTTGGGTGGTTGCTAGGGTCTTTTGGGTGGTTGATAGGCGGTTGCTAGGGTATTTTAGGTGGTTGCTAGGGTATTTTAGGTGGTTGATAGGGTATTCTGGGTGGTTGCTAGGCGGTTGCTAGGGCATTTTGGGTGGTTGCTAGGGTCTTTTGGGTAGTTGCTAGGCGGTTTCTAAGATATTTTCGGTGGTTGCTAGGGTCTTTTGGGTGGTTGCTAGGCGGTTGCTAGGGTATTTTGGGTGGTTGCTAGGGTGTTCTGGATGGTTGCTAGGCGGTTGTAGGGTGTTCTGGGTGGTTGCTAGGCGGTTGCTAGGATATTTTGGGTGGTTGCTAGGGTGTTCTGGGTGGTTGTTAGGCAGTTGCTAGGGTGTTCTGAGTGGTTGCTATGGTGTTGCTAGGCGGTTGCTAAGGTATTCTGGGTGGTTGCTAGGCGGTTGCTAGGGTGTTCTGGGTGGTTGCTATGGTGTTGCTAGGCGGTTGCTAGGGTATTTTGGGTGGTTGCTAGGCGGTTGCTAGGGTGTTCTGGGTGGTTGCTATGGTGTTGCTAGGCGGTTGCTAAGGTATTCTGGGTGGTTGCTAGGCGGTTGCTAGGGTGTTCTGGGTGGTTGCTATGGTGTTGCTAGGCGGTTGCTAGGGTGTTCTGGGTTGTTGCTAGGCAGTTGCTAGGTGTTCTGGGTGGTTGCTAGGCAGTTGCTAGGATGTTCTGGCTGTTTGCTAGGTGTTCTGGGTGGTTGCTAGGCAGTTGCTAGGTGTTCTGGGGGGTTGCTAGGCAGTTGCTAGGGTGTTCTGGGTGGTTGCTAGGGTATATTTGGTGGTTACTAGAGCATTTCTAGATGTTGCTAGGGTGTTCAAGATGGTTGCTAAGGTATTTTTGGTAGTTGCTATGGTGTTACTAGGTGGTTGGTAGTTGTCAAAGATGGTTACTATGGAGTTTTTATAGAGTTCTTAAAATCTTTAATAACGAGTGCCTTCAGTACGGCACTCGGCCTGCGGCCTCGTGCCTATGGCCGAATAGGCACAAGCATGGAGCAATATCGCAAGGCCACGAGTGTAATATTGCGTTAAAAAATATCAAAAAATGTAAAAAAAAAAAATTTTTGGTTTAGGGTGGTTGCTAGGGAGCTCTTAGTGGTTGCTAGGGTGCTGAAACTGGTTGCTATGGTGTGGCTATGAAGATTTTAGGCCATTACTTATTGGTTGCTTGATAATATAAATCCTCTGAGGGAGAGAGAGAGGGAGAGACGCAGGGCTGTCAGGCCCTTTGGAGTCTGTGTGTGTGAAAACGGCAGTTTGGATTCAAATGTTTTTAGAACTCCCCAATGTAAGTCAATGGGAGTTTTTCCGAGTTTTGATCGTCATTTTTAGGAAAACCGTAAGTCCGATCAGTCTGAAAAGATATAGCAACGCGAGTCAGATCAGTTTGAGTGTCTGAGCCGAGTTTGGAGTATGTAGAGTTAAAGCTCTAGGAGGAGTTTCATATAGAAATTTTAGTCTCGGAATAATAATAATAATAATAATAAGTTTAAATAGGATTTCAATATGTTGGCTCTCTCAAGCCAACTTAATAAGTTTAAATAGGATTTCAATATGTTGGCTCTCTCAAGCCAACTTAATAATAATAATAATAATAAGTTTAAATAGGATTTCAATATGTTGGCTCTCTCAAGCCAACTTAACTAGAATGTACATTTCCTGAAGAAAATGTGAAATGGTGCTTGCAGTGGCAAAACTCTCCACTCGGTTGCTAGGGTGTTGTACATGATTGCATACGAGCCAACAACCATGTCTGTACGATGTTGTGGAGCTGAAATATGGCTTCTATATGTTGCAATATGGTTGCTAGGTGGCTCTAAATGGTTGCTAGGGTGTGAATACACAGTTACCATGGTGATATATACAGACTGTTTTACAACTGAAACTAATGAACCAACCCCCATCTCTATACAATATTCTGATGCAGAGATGTAGGTCTTGTAAAATGGTTGCTAGGGTACTCTGTTTGGTTGCTATGGAGTTGCTTGGCAGCTGCTGATGATGAAACTGCAAAGGCTTCTTGTCAGTATGAATGATATAAACCAACTCCCATCTCTATACGATGTTCTGATGCAGAGATATACGTTTTGCTAAACGGTTGCTAGGGTACTCTGTTTGGTTGCTAGGGAGTAGCGTGGCAGCTGCCAATCATGAAACTCCAAAGGCTGCTTGTCAGTATGAATGATATAATCCAACTCTCATGCCTCTGCGACATACAGAATGGAAGATATCCCTCTTTGGATATTGGTTGCTAGGGTACTCTGTTTGGTTGCTAGGGAGTGGCTTGTCAGCTGCCAATCATGAAACTCCAAAGGCTGCTTGTCAGTATGAATGATATAAACCAACTCCCATGCCTCTGCGACATTCAGAATGGAAGATATGCCTCTTTGGATTTTGGTTGCTAGGGTACTCTGTTTGGTTGCTATGGAGTTACTTGGCAGCTGCCAATGATGCAATTCCAAAGGCTTCTTGTCACTATGAATGATATAAACCAACTCCCATGCCTCTGTGACATTCAGAATGGAAGATATCCCTCTTTGGATTTTGGTTGCTAGGATACTCTGTTTGGTTGCTAGGGAGTGGCTTGGCAGCTGCCACTGATGAAACTGCAAAGGCTTCTTGTCATTATGAATTATATAAACCAACTCCCATGCCTCTGTGACATTCAGAATGGAAGATATCCCTCTTTGTATTTTGGTTGCTAGGGTACTCTGTTGGTTGCTAGGGAGTGGCTTGGCAGCTGCCAATCATGAAACTTCAAAGGCTGCTTGTCAGTATGAATGATATAAACTAACTCCAATCTCTATACAATGTTCTGATACAGAGATATTCGTTTTGCTAAACGGTTGCTAGGGTACTCTGTTTGGTTGCTAGGGAGTGGCTTGGCAGTTGCCAATGATGAATCTGCAAAGGCTTCTTGTCACTATGAATGATATAAACCATCTCCCATTTCTCTGTGACATTCAGAATGGCAGATATCCCTCTTTGGATTTTGGTTGCTAAGGTACTCTGTTTGGTTGCTATAGAGTGGCTTGGCAGATGCCAATTATGAAACTGCAAAAGCTTCTTGTCACTATGAATGATATAAACCAACTCCCATGCCTCTGTGATATTCATAATGGAAGATATCCCTCTTTGGATTTTGGTTGCTAAGGTGTTCGACAATGGTTGCTAGGAAGGGGCTAGGAAGTGTTGAGGTGATTCATGATTGGCTGTTTGCTGCCCCGAGTCAAATGAGACCACCCCCATGTTTCTATGACAATTCAGTCCGGAGATATCTCTTTGAACTCTTTCAATGGAAGTCTATGGAACTTGTTGCTAAGGGGCTCTAAATGGTTGCTAGGGCGTGGCTTGATAGCTTCACAATGATCCTGAGAGACTGATTGGTCGTCTGAGTAAAATGAGCCCGCCCCCTTGTCTCTATGACACTGTGATCAGGAGCTATGTTCAATACAAAATCCCTATGCAATTTACCATAGTAGGAAAAGCATGTGAGTTTCACAGGACGTTCCTTCCCCATAGTAAGTCAATGGGGCAACTTTGGGCAGCTTCTGCCCCCCAGGGCTACAACTTTTACCCCATTGTGAGGTATGTTCTTACAGAGCCTGTCAGCCTCTTCAAATGTGGCAAATCACAAGTTTATGTGAAATCCTCGCTCTGAGCTAGGAGTCGTCAAAGTTTGTCGCAATGTTAAGTCTATGGGACTTTTTTGGCCGCTTTTTCGCCCCTGGGGCAAACATCGCACCCCCGATCGCTTATAAAAGTCATAGCACACCTCTCCTCAATGAGCCGGTCGATTTGACACCTCACTCAGGGGTCTGAGACAAACGGTGCGGGACAAGTTACGCGCCAAACTTTGTCCAGAATAAAAATAAGAATAATAATAATAAGTATGCAAGAGAACACTAATGATGCCTTGCTTTCAGCAAGCACCATTAATAATAATAATAATAAGTTTAAATAGGATTTCAATATGTTGGCTCTCTCAAGCCAACTTAATAATAATAAGTTTAAATAGGATTTCAGTAAATTGGCTCTCCAAGCCAACTTAATAATAATAAGTTTAAATAGGATTTCAATATGTTGGCTCTCTCAAGCCAACTTAATAATAATAAGTTTAAATAGGATTTCAATATGTTGGCTCTCTCAAGCCAACTTAATAATAATAAGTTTAAATAGGATTTCAATATGTTGGCTCTCTCAAGCCAACTTAATAATAATAAGTTTAAATAGGATTTCAATATGTTGGCTCTCTCAAGCCAACTTAATAATAAAAATAAAAAAATAAAAATAATAAAAATGTCGTACCACAGCACACCAGCAGATGTCATGCTAATTCATAAAACTGCATCCTCGCTGTAAGAAAGAGTCTGAACACTCAAGTGATGATGTAACTGTTTATTATCTTGGCATGCAACTACATGTCATGGCCTTTAGATTCATCTCAGCAGCTTGCCCTATATATCAGAGCAAAGCTTAGCCAAGATACAAGAGCAATAACAAACAAACAACCCAAACAGTAAGAATCCACTGTGCGTTGGCTACATTTCTATATATTCTTTCTTGCATTGCCACAAGCAAAAGGGAAATCCTTGCCCGGTGGTATTTAAAAAGAAACAAATGCAATATAAATAATCTCTACTATTATTTCATCAAAAGATATTCCTGACTTTTAGAATCTTTCTCTCTGTGACCATAAATAGCCTCATATATCTGATTATACATCATAAAAATGTGCAGTATGTCCATCGAATGATGGCTCTGGTTGTATAAAATGACGGATGCCCATCTTCTATTCATTTACAATTGAATCGAACAATAGATTTGCAAAGAAAATGTCTAATACAGACGTAAAAATATCCAACACATCAGTTCGTTTTTGCAGTTGCGCACAGGACAAAATCAAGCATCATCACAACCAAACACGTCCTGCCCCATTATTACAGCTAAGCAAATTTTTAAAATTTAAATGCAAACAAAAATGACATTTCCAAGGGAAAAAAACTACAGAACTATGGATATAAAACAACAATCATAATCCTGATATTAATCCATAAGAGCAGACAGTAAGCGCTAGAGGAAGTGAGCGTAATGTAAGATACAGTGCAGGACACTCACAGCGCTGGGATGTTGTGTGACACAACTACACAATCATACTTCCTTTGCCAAAGAACCTCTTTGCCAAAGGCAACATGCACAATACAGGGCTGAGCTGGGCAGATAAACGAGTCGAACGTGTACTAATAAGGCTTTGCTGCGTCGCAAACGGGTGATAAAAAAGGAAAAAGTCATGTTTTTGACAACTAGCGAGGAAATTAAAACGGAAACTCGTATCGTTACCAACCCAGCACCATTTTTTTTAACTCTCATATCAGATGAGGCCAAACATAAAAAATAAAGGCAAATTTCTCTACATGAACACTAAACCAACAAGATGTTGCGCTTGCATACACAAGGACAGAAAATGAACAAATTTCTGTGTATATCAGCATTTTGCAACAAAAAAACAATATCTTTGCTGGAAGGTGCAGCTGTAACATCCCCTGTCGAAAAACACTTCGACTGCAGGAGGCAAAATGAAATTTAATGACCAGGAAGATTTCACTCATTACTCATTTCAGTGGAAAAACACTAATATCACATAAGTAAAACCGTGATTAACAGTCTTAAGTGATAATGCATTCATATTCATATTTTGTTCAGGCTTAACAAAGACATGTGCACTTTCATACACAAATACAAACATATACATGTACACTTTACTGGTCCAGGCAATACATTTAACAAAGGAGAAGTCAGTGAAGGGAGAAAAACATTCAACAAAACAATCCCGTCATAAATTAGACACTGAATCAAATAAATGCTGTTTATAGGAGAGATTTTTCTAAGTGATGTAACACAGTTTTCATCTCCTTTCAGGAGCACTATAGTGCACAAAACACCAGCATTGGGTTGGGTTGATAGTACTTTCAAAATGCTGACCAAACAATTAAAAAAGGATACAAAATATTCCAACAACTTCATGGAAGTTAGCAATGTTTTGAAATAAAATAAAGGAAAACAGGAACTTTGGGGGGGAAATTTAAACTAAGTCTAATTGTCTGACGAAAAAGAAACAGAAGCAATGAAAATGAGGTGACCTTTGGACCACTGTAAACAACAAATAGGAACTGTCACTGTAATCAGCATTTCATACACACTAAACACAATCTCACATCTTCAAACCGGACTGAACTCTAAAATTCTATTGTGCTGTTTGTTGCTTGTAGCTATTAAAGGAACAGTTCACCCAAAAATTATCAAAATTCAGCATTGAAGTATTGGCTTGGACTCAACCCACTTCTGGTGTCTGGACTCTAACATGAGCCTGTCCTGTTCTTGGTCTTGACTCAGACTAGACCCTCTTCTGGTCTCGGTCTTGACTCAGACCTTTTGTGGTCTCTGTCTTTTTTTCTCTCTTTTTTTTAAGATTTGTTTTTGCAATTTTTGCCTTTATAATGATAGGACAGTAAGTAGACAGGAAGCGAAGTGGGCGAGCGAGAGAGGGGGACAGGAGCAGGAAAGGTCCACGAGCCGGGAGTCAAACTCAGGTCGCCTGAAGCGCAGCGGTGCTATATGTTTGTGCACTGACTGTGGTCTCAGTGGTCTCTCCTGTTCTCAGTCTCAGTCTCAGACTCGCTTTTGTGGTCTCTCTCTTGACTCAGACTCAACTCTCTTCGAGTCTTGGTCTTGTCTCAGGCTTGACCCTTTTGTGGTCTCTGTCTTTATTTGGACTCATCCCTCTTCTGGTCTCGTTCTTGACTCACACTCGACCCTGTTCTGGTCTCGATCTTGACCCTTTTGTGGTCTCTGTCTCGACTTGGACTCATCCCTCTTCTGGTCTCGTTCTTGACTCAGACTTGACCCTGTTCTGGTCTCGATCTTGTCTCGCGCTTGACCCTTTTGTGGTCTCTGTCTCGACTTGGACTCATCCCTCTTCTTGTCTCTGTCTTGACTCAGACTCAACCCTCTCCTGGACTCGTTCTTGACTCACACTCGACCCTGTTCTGGTCTCGATCTTGACCTTTTTGTGGTCTCTGTCTCGACTTGGACTCTTCCCTCTTCTGGTCTTTGTCTTAACTCAGACTCATCCCTCTTCTGGTCTCTCTCTTGACTCGGGCTTGACCCTTTTGTGGTCCGGGTCTTGATTAAGACTTGAGTCTCTTCTGGTCTCTGTCTTGACTAAAACTCTAGCCTCTTCTAGTCTTGCTCTTGACACAGACTCAATCTACTCAGGTCTTGGCCTGGACTCAGACCCAAATGAGTTGGTTTAGTCTACAACACTGCAAAGTGTTTTTTTCCGCCAGAGTTTTCGTGACCAATCGACATTGTCAAAGCTGGTGAGACACATCTTGATGCACTGAATTTGAAAGTAGAATAACACCTGAATTTGGAGAGCCTGTTTCCATTTACTTTTATTATGAATCCTACAGGTTTGGAACGATATAAAGGTGAGTAAATTATGACAGAATGAAAGAATTGGGTGAACTGTTCTTTTTAGTAGTAGTACAAAATATTGACTGATTGCCTATGAAATGTCTCTTAGAGATATCAGACCTATACCACAATCTATACATACATTTAAACAATGATCAATGAATGGTGGTTTCAAACAATGATGCCCAACAAATAATTCATGCACATAACATTTCAGTGGCTAACACTGCAATAATATTAATAATGCAAGTACTATAGATTCCAAGCACCTTGGTTATTCTTGATATACTGGAAGAGTCCACTATATAGTTTTTATTCAGTAGATTATGGTTTCCACAGTGAGCTAAAAGCTAGTGAGAACCGTCACTTCTGTACAGAGTTACGGGACATGGGTAATTGGTTTCCTGGCTTGGAGAGGGTTCTGATTGGCTGACATCAAAAGTTACCTGAGGTGGAGTTGTGACTCAAAGTGAACATTCATCCACAAGCAGTGATTAAGAAA
Organism: Abramis brama; assembly: GCF_963993115.1. Classification (NCBI taxonomy): domain Eukaryota; kingdom Metazoa; phylum Chordata; class Actinopteri; order Cypriniformes; family Leuciscidae; genus Abramis; species Abramis brama. The sequence goes on from NC_139987.1 coordinate 6,691,850, forward strand.
AACAAACTGACTCTGAACAGATGATGAGTGATTACAATTACAGGGCATAGCTAGCTCTTATGAAGAGAACACATGAATACAGAAGGCTTTCGGCTGCGTCTTGCTGCCTCGATTGACTCCTATAAGGGCAACTCTACCTTCTACCTAAGGAGGATGGTGGATTCTTGGCATGACCCCATGGAATTAGAACATGAGGAGGGCTGGTGTGTCCAGCCGGCCTCAGTTCCCGTTTAGCAGCATCTCAGGTCCTGGACTGGGTCGCGGGGGGTCTCCGGGCCTGGGCGAGCACGTCCTCATCTGCATCTTCCCCATATTGCGGCCTCCAGGAGAGAGGGTCTTTCTGTAATGTCATAAGAGAAATAATAAATTATAGCTCTTAGTAATAAAAATAAATTATCAACTATTAAAAGGGAAGAGAAAATGCTTCCCACAATTATATGTTGTTGATCTCAAAGGTTTTTGCATTCACACAATTATACATTTTCCTTTTTAGTCTCAGTCATGTTAACTCTTTTCCTGCCATTGACGCAATTTTCTGTCATTCATTAAACAACGTTTCCCCGCCATTGACGGAATTTTCCGGGTTTTTGTGGTTTCACTGTTATACGACAGGGGGCGCTATTAGGCATCTTCTGAAAGAGTACAGAATCTCCTGATCAAAAAACAGCTGAAGAAACAGAAACAAGCGATTGCATATGTAATCATATGCATATGTAAAATAAACGGATCATCAACATTAAACAGCATATAAATCAAAACTGCCTAATGCTGCCGAATTAAATGTCAATCCAGGACGAGCTAAAGGACTGTGCAAGCATTAGGTTTGTTGATGAACTCAATCTATGTTTTGATCATCGTTCTGAATCCGGTCAGGATGTAGTCTTTGATAAAAACACGATTTTCTCAGCTTTTTGCTCAAAATGTTGCTTGGAACTTATCCACATTCAAGTGTTGATAAAAGAATGCATGAAGCAAGAATAAAACAGTTTTTTTGTTTGTTTAAAAGCAGAGAGTCTGTTCTTTCTTTTGATATAGCATATTCAGATATTCATACAACTAAATATTCTGGGGGCCATAAAACTTCAATCAATAATCAAAAATGCTGGTGCTGGCTGGCAACTTTTTTCAAAAACGCTGGTGGGGAAAGAGTCAATTAATTTTCATATTGTTAGATCTATACAGTAATAATAATACATTTAATGTTTTTTGTGTCAAAAATTCAGACTTGGTGTGAACAGATCATTAATCCGAAACTTGTTCCAAAACATGTCACATCAAACTAAAACAAATTCTAAAATAACAATAAAAACTATAACATAACTGGGAAAAAGTGAAGATAAAATGACAATAAAATGACAGTGCTGAGAGTTGTTGTATGCGAAAGAATCCTGACATTGTGCAGATGCTTACATCATTACAACGGCAACCAATGTAGATGCACTGGATATTGCCTACAATCAAACTGATCCGATTTCATTACTTGCAAAATGACAAGCAAACAGTCAGCCCTAAAAATAGGGATTTGAAAACCAAATCAGATTTGTGTGCAGTGTCAACAAAGCTCTGCTTACCTGAATGCCATCTTCTTCATAAGGTGGTTGTCCATTCTGTCAGGCAGGTTGTTTTCAAACTGAGAACTGGATGCTGGATCACAGAAGACTGCAGAGAGGTGGGTGTTCTGGGAGCGGCTTTGCGTTTCAATTGAGTCCTTTAGATTATACAAGCAGTTAAACACTAAACAAAACAAAAACCTGCCAAATGCAATGTAGGCTTTCAAGTCTGAGTCTAAATGTTACCTCAGAGTTGCAGTCCTGTGTCTCAGTGTCCTCCATGTCCAGCGCGGAAAGCTCCAGCTCGATGTCTCTGTCAGGCTCACTCTCCGTCCCATCCTTCTCCAGCAGATCTATGCCCTGCTTTGACCCGCTGCTGAAGGAATTACGCCTTACATGCAGCCCGGACACGGCCAGCTGATCGCTGAGAAACACAGACACACACACTGAGCTCTGAAACATACCTACACTTCAGTACACAAATCAGTCGGCTCTGTTGTTTGGTGTTCTCAGACTAGAAACTCAATTTTGAGATCAGGTGAGAGGTGTTCTCCCACTCAGAATCTGCCCTATGAGTAATCATCATTGACACCAAAAAACAATGTTAAATTATTAGAGGACATATCAGAGGGAAAATATCAGAGGAAAAGGATTTTTTTCTTTGGAAATGAAAGATAGATTCATCTATAAGCTATAAAATGAAAGTGTCTGAAATGCATGTTTTATTTTTATTAATAATTATATATACACTACTGTTTAAAAGTTTATATCAGTAAGATTTAGGTTTTTGTAAAGAAATACATTTTTATTCAGCAAGGATGCATTAAATCAATTAAAAGTGACATTTATAATGTCTTATACTACGGAGCTGTTGAATGCTTGAATCTGATTGGTTGACTAACATTCTAAGGTGTGCAATTATTTTCAGGGAAACGCACGGCTAAAGTAGTGGTGCAAAAGACATTGACTAACTAAGTTGATTTCATGGGAAAAAAATAAAATGCTACAATATGGCCCTAGATAAGGACTTGTGTGTGTTTAGGAGACACTATTAAATGTAAGTCCTCACTGCTGTGTGTAAGAGCTTTGCAAACACAAACGAGTGGAGCTGTGTTCCGGCTGCTGCTCTATTTTTAGAATGGTACAGTGAGACGACTACGGCGGGGTAGGATGGGGGTGAAGACTGGGAAACACTTTGAAGACTACTTGTACAATGTTCCCGACAATACAGTAAAATTAATGTACAAATGACACTAATAATAATGTATACATGCATGACACTGCTATGTGGTTGTTCACTGGACCAAGTCAAAAGAGCCCACTCCCAAGTCTCTATATATGGCTCAGGTGCCTCCTTCAATGCAAATGAGATTTTTAGTTTGGTACCTGTCTAGAAAGCTGGAGTGACTAGAGGAATCAGAACCACGGGGGCCCCATCTGAGGTCACTGTGACCAATATGGCAGCCATAGTCTGTAAAGAAAAGAAAACACAAATCACTCTCAAAGCCAAAGGAATTCAGAGTCAATAGCACAGCAAACCAAAAAAGGTCTAACCTCTGAAGTTGATTGATGTGGTGCCGGCGCACCCCTGCGATGCGGTGGCCTGGACTGGGTCAGTGGTGTGAAAGCCAGTGCGGGAAGCTCGGGAGATGGCTCCCCATTTAGAGATGATGGGCCCCTCTCCAAAAGGAATGATGGGATCTTCTTCTTTCAGTCGCCTGTAGGGTTCGAACATGTGCAGCCACCGCTTGCCACCACTCTCCTCGTCCTGAGGACAGATAATTAGATATCCATTAGGAGCCATATCACAATCACATTTATGAAGCACTGCTTTGTGTAGTGTCATGATACAGAGGTCATTTCTGAAACTGACCATTTATTTACAATTATCACAACAAAAATGTGAAATATGTTATTTAATTTTACAAAAGGGTATGTAGCACTTTGTATAAAAGTGTTTGCCAAATGTGTAAATTTACCTGCAGCACATTTATTTCTAAATCAGTTTAAGTTATCTTAAATCAGTTATCTATTAATCAATAGAAATGTGTTGCAGAGTAATCAAAGAGTGATTCAGTGTGATGTGCAGTGACTCCTATTATATCTGCTACACATTCATTTTTAATTCAGTGTGAATGTGATGTGCAGTGACTCCACTTGTGCCTGTTTCATATTAATTTTTAATTCAGTTTGAGAAAATGTAAATGTGTTATATGGTAAGCATATTTACAGTAAGTGTAAATCAGTGCAAATGTGATCTGAAGTGGCTCCACTTACACCTGTTACACATTCATAGTATTTTAATTCAGTTTGAAGTAATATTGATTCAGTTTGAGGGAATTAACAGGAATGTGTTACTGGGTAAGAACATTTTAAGAGTAAATCAGTGTGAATGTTATTTGAAGTGACTCCATTTGTATCTGCTAATTCGTTTTTAGTTCAGATTGTGTTAATCAATAGGCACGTGTTGTAGAGTATGTAAAATTAGAAATAAAGCAAAGTGAATATTATCTAAAGTGACTCCTCTTGTACCTGCTACAGTACATGTTCATTTTTTTATTTAGTTTGGGAGAATTAATAGTAATGTGTTATTTGGCAAGCAAATTTATAAGTAAATCAGGGTGAATCTAAAGTGACTCCACTTATGCAACACATTTATGTTGATTCAGTTTGATGGAAACAATAGGAAAGTGTTACTGAGTAAGCTAATTTAAGAATGAATCAGTGTGAATGCGATCTGAAGTGACTCCAGTAGTACTCTACTCTCTACACATTTATTCTTAATTCACTTTGAGGGAATCAAAAGGGATTTGTTAAAGAATAAGCAAATTTAAAAGTATATAATTATATGTTAGTATATTTGTAAATGTGATCTGAAATGACTCCTCTCGTACCTGCTTTATATTCAGTTTGATGCACTTTAAAGGAAACAACAGAAATGTGTTATTGAGTAAGCAAATGTAAAAGTAAATGTGTTCTAAAGCGACCACTTACTAGCTGTTTGGAACAGGAGTGGGTTGACAAATGGTGGGGCACTGACTCAAACGGGCTGATGCTGCTGCACGACCAGGGCGAATAGTGGGCAAGGCTCTCTTCTCCACCATGACACTTACAAGTCATACGCCCACCACCTACACCCTCAGGATGCTAAAGGAGGAGAAAGAGAGAGATGACAACATTCTACAGTATCTCACACCCACCCGTGTGCAACAGGCTGCCAAAATTAAAAAATGGGGGTGGAAAGAAACAATGCAAAGTGACTCAGCCTCTGTGGTGCCAAATCTTTCTCTGAGAGTTCATGCATTTCAAAGCGCTTGTGCGCACACACAATTTTCAGGACAGAACTGCTTCTTGCTTTGGATTGATCAGTTGCTGAGCAACAGACCCACTTAAAATAGCTTAACACACCTCAGAAGGGCGACTGCAGCTTTATTGCCAAAGTTATTATTTGAAGAAACGGCAAATCTGATTTAACACCACTTTAGCACGGTGCAGACATGTGTTGTAGTTTTCCCAGGATACACACCTCTAAAAACACCAAATCACTGGGCCGTACCTCTGGACACACATCCACAGTGAAAACCGGAGAGGACTGGGAGGGCCTGTTCATGTTGCCGTGGTGATGTACCCACTGTTCCTGTTTATGGCGATAGAGTTCCTCATAGCCAAGCGGAACACGGGCATATGCGTCCTATATACAAAAGACAGAAAAGAAGTTTTAAACTTCTCTATTCTCATGATGAAACAGCATAATCACCTACTTTACATTTAAAAGTGAAGGATGTAATTTTTGAGCAACCAGCGGTATGCAAATAATGTTGTTGTTGTTGTTGTTTTTTTAAACCTACCACAATAGAAACCGAGTGACCGACAAAATGTCTTGTCACACTCAGCTGCTGACAGGTGCCATTGGTTACAACTAAAATTAACATGGAAGAAAAATTCCACCTGACACTCTTTTTACATAAAAGAGCCAATAAACAGTGTTGGGGAAAGTTACTTTTAAAAGTAATGCATTACAATATTAAGTTACTCCCTATAGAGGTTACTAACTGCATTACTTAGTAACTTTTTATGGAAAGTAATGTGTTACGTTACTTTTGCGTTACTCTTTCTCATCTGGGCTGAGCTTGCTTGTTTGTTTTTTAATAACATTTTTTTTTTTTTCAAAATGTAAAATGTTTTTTCCAAATGTAAAGGCTCTTTCACACCAAAAGTGAAATGATGCAGTAGTAGAAAGTTCAACACTCTTACTTGAAAAAAAGAAATTTTTGCTTATTCGATGGTTGAATTTGATCATCAAAGGTAATGAGATTAATTACATAAAGTATATTTGTGTTGTTTAACATATCGAATTACTGCAGGTGTTTGTTATATATTCTGAGTTTGCATTTAACTGTTTAAATCTATTGTATGTGCAAGTGAGATGAGTAAATGCATGCTCACATTTAGTCTAGAACAACAATAACCATAATTTCTGTCATGATAACTCTATGAGTGTTTGGCATGGTAATGGATATAACAATGTTGATATGTTTGGTCTTGGTGGGACTTGCTACTGCCAATACACACACGACACACTGCTGCTGAGTGAGTACAATAGCGTACATGAATTACCCGTGGCAGATCTATACAGGTGGAGCTGGGGAAGGTGGAGGGTTTCTGAAAGCACGCTGCAACTGCTACAGCAAATGCTGAACAAGTATTTAAAGGTTGAACAGCTCATTGGCTACTGATACAGCAGGAACCAATCAGCCTGAGCCATCTAGAGAATGATGTGATTGCAAGCAGATTGAGTTAACGACCTATCAGCCATCTAGAGTTTCATGACAGAACTTTGTATGGTTACACAGCGCACACAGCGCCTCTACACTTACTCCTGATTTCTCTCAACATGGGGACAGGAGAGGTGCCAGTCAATAAATGAGAAAATGGAGTAACTTGCGTAACTTATTTGAAAAAGTCAGATATTTGCTGTAAATTTAAAAGTAATGCATTACTTGTTACCTGAAAAAAGTAATCTGATTATGTAACTCGCGTTACTTGTAATGCGTTACCCCCAACAGTGCCTATAAGACACTGCCTATAAGACATGAGATAATGAAACGTGCCCTGTGCATTGCCGCTCTCTGCTCCGCTGTGCTGCTGTAGGGGCTGTCCAGCGAGTTGTAGCGCTCCCGGAGCGGGGCCTGGTAGACGGTGGAATGGAAAACCTCAGGAGGGAGAGAGTTACTTCTCCCTCCCTCCCTGGGATACAGCGCCGGCCTCCATGCGCGCCTGCTGTCGTAGACGGGGGTGTACATGCCGTGTGCGTGAGCGGGGGACATAGAGGTGTAGGTGGAGGGGGGCCCATAAGGGCCGGGGCCTAATCTGTCCGGAGGAGGAATAGAGGAGTGCTGATCTGAGTACAGAGGGCCCATTGAAGGGGGTAACATGGACTCAGGCACGTTGCTGGAACGACGGAAGCGAGCACTGCATGACCTGTGAGGAGGAACTGTGGAGGAAAAACAGAAGTGAGGGAGTGTAATGGAGGATATTATGCCACAAGAGAGATACAGGGTTTGTCGCTTACTGGCAGGTTGGTGGTAGGGTGACAGGTCGTACGTTCTCTGGTCCTGAGAGTGGTAAATCTCAGGGTGAGCTCTCGTGAGGACAGGACCGTGTTTGAGGAGACCTTCCTCTACCTCTCTTACCAAAGCTTTCACAGAAGACTGGCTATGATTGATGGGATTTCTGGGAAAAGAAACAGCTTCCATAAGAATCAAAGATGGACAAAGAAATACATTTTGGCTCTCAATTCAATACTTCTTTTTTTTCATTTTTCATCGTTAGCATGTTAACACATTCAGTTCCTTTTTATAAAAAGGAAACTAAATATCATATCATATCATTATTATTATTATATTAAATTATACATTTAAATAAAGCAATAAATAAATATATTACTCGATTAATAATATTATAGTACTGTGATTTTAAGTATTTATAATAATAATAATTTTACAGACAATGTTTACAGTAAAATTACAACAATACTAACATTTATGACTTAATTGCTTTCAAACATTAAACCATAGCGCTTTTTATTGTGGTGCAAAACTCCAGGAAGACCTGAATGTATAGCAGAATAGCAGATTACAAATGATATACACAAATCACACACATTCCTTATTTTGGTATCAAAAGTGTGATTTTCGCCAAAAAGTTTGACGACCGCGTTGAAAAGTAATAGTACACCTCTCCTCAACAATGATTTGAGTCATCATTCAAGGCTGTAGCACAAATGCTGCCGGAGTTAAGCACCAAAGTTTGTTCAAATCTGTTGCGGTAAGTATGAGCTTTAGTAACAGTGAGGCTTGCCTTGGCAAACAGAACTTACTGTTCTAGGCTGATAGCAGGCAGTCCATTAGCACCATTGAGCAGCATTTTGTCCTCCTGGTGGTCTCCTCCTCTTGGGATGAGCTGAGTGGGAGACGCGTCCTCTTTCTCATGGCTCTTCACCTCTGACCCTGGGACTACTCCTTTGGTGCTGGCTTTTAGCATAACTGCTGGAACTGACAGAAAGGGCCTCACCACCCCACTGGCTTTCCTATTCCTCATTCTGTGCCTAAAAGAAAGATGTAGAGAGAACGTGAGGAGGGGAAGGAGGGAAGGCAGATCCAGGCAGAGTCATGCCAGAAGTGTGCTGTTGTGTTGATGGGATTGTGTGGGTGAGCTTGAATAAGAATGAGGAACAGGTCTTTGGGTGAGGTTAGGGAATTTAATATACAGTTTTTACAGTATAAAAATCATGAAAACCCAACGTGTGTGTGTGCGTTTGTGCGTGCGTGTGTGTGTTTCTCACTTCTCAAGCTCTTCCTGCGTGTGGGCAAAAGTGCAACTGGCCCCTCTCGGACAGCCGCCCTGCTGCCGTAAGTCCCTGCACATACTCGTCTTGTACTTGCTGTTGGGTTGAGCCTGGACAAAGAGAACAGCATAGAAAACTTCCAGGATCAGCAAAAAATAAAAATAAATAAACTGGTAATAGATTGCTCTCTCATAGCTCAGGAAACTTAATGGATATGATTTATTCAAGTATCAAAATTGTGTCAGAAGCTTCTTTCAAAATGCCTTTGGTGAAATAATAATAGATATAAATGGGTCAATTGTTGACGTACTGTATAAGTATAGAGATATTAAATTATGGCTGTGATAATTTGTGACCTGCTCCATCATTTGGAGACCCAGAAATACATTTATACACGAACATACATTTCTAAATACATTCAATACATGAACTTATTCATGTTTTTACTGTAAAACCAGTCAAAGGATGCAAAGAAGGGAAAAACTGATGCTGTGGTAATGAATTAATTTTTTACCGCGTTAAACAGAAAATATTAATTGCGGAAATTAACACATTATTTTTGACAGACCTAAATGTTTACATTTTGGTAAGCTTTACGTTATCTTTTAACAAAACCTCTATATAGGTATGACAGGTATATCTATCATCCACTACATTAAACCGTATTGAAACCACATTTAATGTTTGAATTTCCTGATTAAATTGACATAATTTCAAAGCTTTTTGCATTTCGGGAAGTTGTACTTAAAGACACAATACGAAAGATTTTTGGATTAAAATATCCCAAATTTCATTAAAATGAAATAAAATAATATGATTTTAAGTGATCAAACGCAATTGTAACAAAGTTCAAGTTCAGGGAAGAATGAGGCGGGAACCGGCAAAAGTTAAACTTAAATCGTAAAATAAACATAAACAGCGGCATGCAAGCATAAAAAAACTCCAGAGCCCATGTGACTCGAGACTGGTGTGTCGCGCAGGTATCTGTCTCTCATTAGCATTCGCTCGTTCCGCTCCCACGGCTCTCGGCCCCGCCCTGCTTCATACCACAGTAACATTAATAAAACTTGAATACATTTGCTCATCCATGAACATGATTTTTGCCTGAGTCCAATCGGATGTATTCCCATTGGCTGTGGAGGTGAAGACGACAACTCCCATGATTTCATGCTCATTCATGGCGTCATCAACCTACGCCATTGTTATTGTTTTAAATAAGTGACCTCTATCGGTGAAACTTACATACTGTGCCTTTAAAGTGATGTAGAATAAATGTATTGAGCAGAATCCATCCTGAAACAGTGTAATGAGAGATCAGGCCGTACCTGAGGGCTTTCATTGCTCTTCTTGCTGAAGTTTTGGATGAATTCCACCAGCCCGTGGACAACAACCTTCACGGCCAATAACACACTCTCCAGCTCTGCCCAGGATGGAGCGGCCGCATCTACACACACACACACACACAGGTTATTGCTCTGTAATCTGATTGTGTTTGCACCCCTGTGGAAGTGCGAGTGCGAGTCCTCACCAGGGTTGTGGTCGATGCCGGCCAGCCGCTCGAGAGGAGCTCTGAGGCTGTTGAGGTTGGCTGGGTCTCCGGTTCTCTGCAGGATTATGGTGAGCTCCTGCACGCTCTTTGCAAAGGATTCTGGGGATTGAAGCTGTGGCGTTGGGGTGGAAAAGGACAAATGAATTCAGATTTGCACCAAAGAGACAAAAGTGCCCAACATATTCAACTAAAATATAGAAATATTTGCTTTATTACATTTTAATTATTAAATTGTTATTTAAATATATATATATATATATATAGCTAAACCAAAAAGATAATTATTTATTAACATTTATATCAACTAATTACATATAAATAGTAGTATATAAAAACTACAAATACATAAATATATATTCTATAAATTCCAGTTTGCTGTACTATATTACATATAAATATATTTTATTATTATTATTATTATTTAATACAATTCAAAAGTAAAAAATTTGGAATATTTACGATTCTTTAATGTTTTTGAAGTCTCTCAACAAGGCTGCATTTATCTGATCAAAATATGGTAAATATTGTGAAATATTATTATGATTGAAAATACTTTTTGTGAAAGACTGTAGAAAAAAGAAAGAAATTAATACTTTTACTCAGCAAGGGCACATTAAATAAATACAGTAAATACATTTATATTGTTACAAAAGATTTATGTTTCGAATAAATGCCGTTCATTGAACTTCCTATTCTTCAAAGAATCCTGATTTTTTTTTTATCGTGGTTTCCACAAAAATATGAAGCAGCACAACTGTTTTTAACATTGATGATAATAATCAGAAATGTTTCTTGAGCATCAAATCATCATATTAGAATGATTTCTGAAGGATCATGTGACACTGAAGATTGGAATAATGGGTATTACTCTGTATTACTATATTACAATATTATATTATATTACATATTTGATTGTTATATATTTGTTTGTTATATTATTATTTTGATGATTCGTGCACTATACATGCAGTACCTTATCTATGATGGACTGCATGTGAGATTTGTGCATGAGATCCCCGTACAGCAGAGACGACCACTGCTCGGGTGAGATACGCAGTCCCGCTTCCATGGCGATGTGAACGATCTGAGCGTCGTGTTCTCGGCGCAGGGCTTCGTAAGTGCGAAACTCCTCTTTGAGCTGCATGAGTGAGGAGTCTTCATCACGTTTGGTCACCTGAAAGAAAAAATAAAGAGGAATGGCTGTTTGTGTACAAGCCCCTGTAATTAACACACTTGAATTCTCCAAATAAGCAACACTGATTGATGTTCGATGTAAATGATCTCATTAAGATGATTTATTTCATAAGGTGCCACAGTAAATCAAGCCTCAGTGAAATATCCCAGCTCATTTACAAACATCAAGCTGTTTAAATGCATATCAAGACTGTATTAGATATTCCCATTGCCAAGCACTTTATATCCACATAATATCAAGTTACGTCAGGCTTAACACATTAGATAACTCTTTTCCGCTCTATTCATGCTGTCAGGGGCTTCATACTGAGAGTAATGGCTGTTAAGTGATCAGCGGTTTTAGCGCAATCACTGCGTGAAGCTGATTTTAGCTCTGACCTTAAAGCAGGAGGCACGGTACAACAGCTGAACCACGTGACCAATGCTGGTCTTAGACGCCTGAGGGAACCGCGCTTCCAGTTTCTGCACCACGAACAGCACCAGAACCTTCCTGGAGAGAGCCGAGCCGTCCTCCAGAGCCAGCAGCACCAGCTTCAAAGCGTCCTCCTGCATGGCTGATATATATATATATATATATATATATATATATATATATATATATATATATATATATATATATATATATATATATATATATATATATATATATATACGTATTACATATACATATATGGACAAAGACACATAGTTAGTGCTGTGATCAGTGCGTGCTTGGTCGAAGGAATGGATTTATGCCATGGATGTTCTCAGACTAGAAAACTCAAATGGAGATCACATGTTTTCACATTCAGAATCTGCCCTATGAGTAATCATCATTGACAGCCAAGCACAAATGCATATTTGGACATTCCCTTCACATACATTAAAGGAATATTTTGGGTTATTTACAACTTTTTTTGCATCTAGTGAAAGACTGCATTATCAGCAAGCTGATTAATCAAACCATATATGGGCATTTTGAGATTATTAGAATCGCCTAATTAAAATTAAAATTTAAAAATCTAAATAAAATATATATATATATATCAGGATATATATATATATATATATATATATATATATATATATATATCAGGATATATATATATATATATATACAGCACCATTCATTAATTTCTTTAAAAAAAAAAAAAAATCTTTCTTATGTATTACATTATTTTAAAAAATTATATAAACTACATAAAAACTATTAATACACCATAACAACTTGGGAAAATGGGACATTTTCCCCTTAGCTTACTAACCTACCGATAGACTTGTCAATGAATAATAAACCATATCTGTTTTTCTGAGATGTGTAAATCTCATTCACTGTCATTAGATTTTACTATGCATTATCTGCATTATACTTTACTCTCTAGACATAACTATCAGCATTGGCCTTTGAAAAACAAAGTCGACCCAGACAGCCATAAAGATAATGTGAAGTTGTCTAATTTGTCCTTTTGGGAAAACATTTCCAAAGCGTCTGGTCATATTTTTAAGAACACAGAAGAGTCCTTTATGGACAGTTGTCACATCCCTTCCGATTCCTTCACAGTATGCTCTTAATGATAACTGAATTAAAGCAATCAGATTTACTTTTTTCTGGTCATGTCATAAATTGAAATATTGGATATAAATTTGCACTAAGTTGTAGATAACCCGAAATATGCAAAAAATAACCAGGTATGCATCTTTAATGATGTATCTTTAAAGGGGTCATGACTTACATCATATGTTTTCAAGGGATGTTTTTTTACGTTTTTTTCAGTAAACGGCTACTTTTATGATTGGCTAACGTCATTGCATAGGAAATAGTATCAATGCACACTCACTATCGAACGCGAGTAAGTGTTTTGAAAACATTATCCATATATAACCGTCATTTCCAGACAAAGCATTATGAAATCTTTTACTTATGGTTTGTGATGCAGCTGCTGTCAGATTCAATACAGTTGCTGCTTCATCTTTCAACTAAAGCTTCTTTGCGAACTCTCCATTACACTGTGCCTCATTTACAAAAGAAAATGCTCTGAACAAACATATAATCATTCGACACGATCCGGGCCATTAAAATAAACAATACACTTGTTTTCGACTCTGAGATCCTTCTCGAGTCTGTACAGAGACACAAACAATCTGTTTAAACTGGACGCGTCAAAGCGATTTGTTCTTTCACTCTTCCATTTGTCCTGTTGTCAGCAGACTCAAGTGTGTGAAGTCCATCAGAAACTGAACACACTGTATCCAGTGTACACAGCGTCAGTTATTATAATGGCTCTATTTGCTTTGACGCAACTGTTGTGGGACAGAGGTGAGTCAGTGTTTTATATCTAGGCCTCATTGCGCTGACTGAGTAGATTATCTGAGCATGCTCAAACTTTGTTAATAAAACATTTTTTAAGCTACGAAACTTGCAGGATGTTTAATGGTACAAGACCTCTTATATGTCAAAAGATCAAGGCAAATTTGATTTCTCATGTCATGACCCCTTTAATGAGGAATAATAAAATGAAGCAGTGCTAGAGATGTTACACACACGGTAACACAGAACTCACCAGGTCCGAGGAACTGGCAGCCGCGTGCCCGCACGGCGGCCCATAGGTTGGCGGAGAGCTGCTGTGGGTTCTGGTGCTGCAGGATCAGTTCAGTGACAGTGCGCTCTCCCAGAGACCTGCACGCCCGCACCGCACGCATACGCCCCTCCTCCTCGACCAGCTGACAGTTCACCAGGGTCACCAGCTTCCTCTGCATGGGTCTACTGAGCGCGCTCTGACTGAGGGTCACTACACCTGTGTGGGACAGAAAAATACACACTTACTTTTATATGCATGATTCAAAGCTATATATTTATGATCTTATCAAGAAGTCAATCCACAGTCCATAAATATCAAGTATTCTGTGCGGCTGTAACATGCATATTTAACTTTAAATAAGTTACATTAAACTTAAAAATGTATTAAATTAATTTCTTGTTTAAAGTATTTTAAGTATGTATTTGTGTATATATATATATATATATATATATATATGTATGTATGTATAATGTACTATTTGTATGCTCTTTGCTCTATTTCTTTTGTTTGAAATCATTTTACTGTTTTTAATTAAGCATTGCTAAACATTTGTGTATATTGTAAACATTTACTATTTTTCTGTGAATTTCATTGCATTTATTGCATATAAAATACCTGCATGCTTTTTTTTAATACATAATCACATACATATGCATGTTGGTCTGAAGTCAAAATATCCTTGATGCAATTAAATGACAATTAAATTGCTGGGCAGATTACTTAGTGTAGTCAGTTAATGATTCCAAATTACATGACAAAATTTGTAGTTAGTAAAGTAATCAGATTACTTATTTTAGGTCATGTATTCTGACTACTTTTTGATTACTTTTTAGATTACTTTTGACATAACTCGTTTATCACATTGATTTGAATAGGGTAATCTGGTACCATTTTGATATAAAAATACAAAGAGAAAAAAAAATCCATTCTTTGTTGTCAACAACATGAAGTGCATTAAATATTACATTACGTCAGGGTAATGTAACAATCAAACAATCAAAATAAATAAATTACAAAACAATCCCCCTTAATCTAAGGGCTTCAAGTAAATATATCAGGGAAAAGTGGTTCAGCTGACAAGAAAAGTATAATGTAATTTAATCTAATTACAAGTACTTAATTTTTTTAATCTGATTACGTAATCCAGTATACATGTAATCAGTTACTCAGCACCGCCTTTCAGTTTATAATTTTTTAGTTAATCTACAACTAATGCACTATCTACAACAATATCTACTACTATTCTTACTTCCAGGAGCTGCGAAACATCCCGAGGGTGAAAGTCCCGCGAGTCTTATGACTACAGCACACAGTAATATAGTGGAGGCTTGGCAGAGGAGCTCTGATATGAGCTCAAGGCCAGTCAATGAGGAGTTTAAGAGCTTTAGCCTTTGGCGCCCCACTAGTCTGCTGTGAGGAGTAACTTTTATTGTTACTCAAATAAAACAGTCAATTGAGCCCTGAAACAGACTTTTCCACCGGTTTCCTGAAGCTTTACTGCTCACGAAGTGTTTTATTGGCCCACAAAGAGCCGTTCTAGTGTTCAACAGTCAACACAGCGTGAAATTACTGATATGTAAAAAAGTGTGTTTTTACTGTTTACTGCTTTTGTTAAGAATTGCTAAACATATGTGTATACTGTAAACAAATAAAATAGCAGCATGTTTTTCTTTTGTTTAAGAAGTGGCCTTTTGGGTTTCGCTGTTTTTTTGTTTTGTTTTTCCCACTGACGCAAATATCACCAACCACAGACAGATCGAGCACACGTACCCGCTGAACAACAGGAAACGTTGCGCTGTTCTAATCTGAGCTCATTCAGCCGCAAACCTAAACAATAATGCAGCCCTCACAGGCGTTGTTCTTGACATCGTACCTGTTTCATTCTCTCCACACTCTCACCTTTTCCTCCACTGATTGGTTTGAGATACAGCGCCAGCTCCTCCACACACATCCTGCACACTTCATAATGTCTCGTGTCTTCAGCACTGCCGACACTTACGATCTCTCCCTCTGGAACCTGCAGGGAAAAAAATCATTGGCAGATATGAAGCCCTGCCAGCAGATTTCTACTGTGTGTCTATGTCACTGTAAACAGCATAAGTTTTCTGACCACTGGTGAAAATGACCTGAAGCTAAATTAAAATATTGCATTGTAGTAATGAAAATAAAAATAAAAAACAAGAAATTCATTGGGATTTGATATTTCTGAAGGATCATGTGACACTGAAGACTGGAGTAATGATGCTGAAAATTCAGCTTTGATCACAGGAATAAATTACATTTTAAAATATATTATGATAGAAAACAGTTATTTTAAATTGTAATATTTTTTACTGTATTGTTATTGTATTTTTAATCAAACAAATGCAGCCTTGGTGAGCAGAAGAGACTTCTTTTAAAAACATTAAAAATCTTACCGATCCAAAACTTTTGACTGGTAGTGTATGTATGTTTATATATTATTATTTATTTTTTTAAACTTCATGCCCATTAAAGACACTGAAAATAAAACTATAAAAAAATAATTTTAAGCTTCACAGCCCTGAAAGGCAACAACACTGGATTGACCTGATCTACACAAAAACTCAACAGCAATCCTATCAATCTCCCAGCATGCCTCACTCACCGGCGCCCCCACCAGCTGCAGGAGGGCACAGTTGACAGGCAGCACATCAATGTCAGTGCTAATGGCCGTCTGGTCAAAAGGACAGGCCTTGCGGTGCAGTTTGTGCAGGCAGGTCTTGCAGACGGTGTGCGAGCAGCCCAGGCTGATGGGCTTGTGGCTGCAGGCGTCAAACTCATTGTAGCAGATGGGGCAGGATAGAAACTCAGTCCATTGAGCTGCCTGCACCGGCATCCTGTGACCTCCAGGGGGAACTATCACGCTCGGGGAGATCGCATGCTGCCACGCCCCAGCGCCTTAAACACACCTGCGGAGAGAAGAACACATCGGGTCTCATGATGCTTTCACGCCATGTCGTAATTACTGTAATTTCGAGATGACAACACACGTGATGTTGCACCATCAACGCCGAGTCAGCTGGTACAGCAGTCACGTGGTGTAGGAGCTCTCTTAAAATTCCCAGTTTACAAGTTGTAATTGCACTTTTTTCCAGTTGGAATCTCGTAACTATGGTACTTACGACATGGCGTTGGGAGCTTCATTCACTAATCGTGCATTCACACAATTCTGTGCATGAAACTGGTGTAAAGAACTTTTTAACGTTATGTACAATTCGTACTATACTTTATTTCTGAATTTACCGAAAATAACTGAAACTGCACAAACATAAAATCACAAATTCTGTGTGGCCTTAAAATTGTGTTAGGATGACGTTTTATACATTTATATTTCATATTTCATCATTTCATTATATAATGTACAGTAGAGCTGCATGATTCTGGATAAATTGATAATCATGACAGAGATTCAAACAGAGATCACGATTCTCCCACGAGTCTGAACAGACATCTAAACAAAATAACATGTAATTTACAAAAGGTTCTGACAAAATGTTAATTACTGAAGTCTATTTAAAATGTTTAATAAATTTGAATTATTTAAAAGAATCGGTTTGAATGAATGATTCAATGACTCACTCGTAAAATACCTCATTTGTTTCAATACTGGATGAATCAGACTTTTTGAACGAATCTCTTGACTGAATGATTCAATGACAAATATGTTTTTTAACAGCCACTTGTCGCCACCTACTGGTGTAATGATGTGATGATACAATCGTTATTTGAAGCACCAAGTTCATTTTAGAGTCATTTGTTCGTGAATTGGACTAGGTTGTGCTGTTTGCTTTTGCATGTAACCCGTGATTTTTTTTTACTTGTTCCAGTAAGCATCCACTCAAACCATCTTAGCAACCACATAGCAACCACCCAGAACACCATTAGCAACCACTTAGCAACACCATAGCATTATGGCACTAATTTTCTCTTTAAAAATGATCTTTTGCTCTCACTTCCCCCTTCCCTGATGTCATTTCTTATTGCCATCACCTGTCAGCTGCACTGCAGGAATAAACTGTCTTACTCTCAGACTCTTTCATGTTCTTCACATCTCCATTCACTCAAGCCCTCTCTCACTCTTTTTCTGGATCCCTCTATGTGTTTCTGAACTCCTCTCAGCCTGTTTACTGCTTTTCAGGGACTTCCTGAAGGACAGAAGGTGGAGCAGATAAGAGTGATTTACAAACAGCCATCAACAGTATGTTGATTAAAACTCCATATTAAACACATTTCACAAACGCCGGGCAAAATGTCAGGGAGAGAAACATATAAAAAGGACAGTTGAAAATGGACTTTATCTTCACCAGCTGCTCATGGATGGCTCTTGTCGGAAGGTGTAAAATTACAGAGGTAAAATAAATCATTCATTCCCCTACTTGGACACTACACTCCAGAGTGGCACAATTCTGGGAAAATTGAGAATCCCTTTTCTTCTTTCTTTTTTTCAAACAGAGATCACAATTCTCTCACCATTCTGAACAGACAACTAAACAATAATTGCAATAAAATAAAAACGATAATTGCTGCATATGTATATTTAAAAATGTTGCATGCATTAATTTGAATGAATTATTAAAAAAAAAAAAAAAAGAATTAAATGAATAATTCAATGACTCATAAAGATAACTTGTTTCATCACTGGATGAATCTGAGTTTTTGAACAAATCTTTTGAATAAATGAGTCACTTTTTTAACAGTTTTTTTAACAGTCACTTGTCGCCACCTACTGGTGTAACAATACAATCGTTATTTGAAGCGTCAATACTCTAAAAAGGTCATTTGCTCTATTTAGACATCAGTGTTTATATCCAAAGTATAAACTTTTATCAGTACTTCTGTGGATAACTGCTCTCTCTGCATCAGCGAACACAGATCTGAATTTTAAGGTTTAGATGCAGGCGAATCGTGATCATTTAGGAATAAGATCACGTGGGTGTTTGGATCGAGATCGCGATCTTTTAATAATTAATCGTGCGGCTCTAACCCCAGCTTACAGGGAACTTTCCCATACTTTCCTTTAACGTTTTTTAAAGGTTGTGTAAATGTTTGGGCATAACGTTCTTAACATAATATTTATGGAACATTCTTATTACTATTAATATGATATATATTATGTTCACGTGAAGTAGAGAGGAAACGTTCTTAGAATGTTCTCCAAACTTCCTTATGATGTTATTAACATTTGCTGAATATTTCTGTATTGTTAGCAGAAAACATTGTGACAAAATTGTTCGTGGAATATCTGTATGATGTTATTTGTTTTTGATGAATGTTCTTAAAAAGCGTATTCCCCCTTGATTAAGGTATGATTTTGTTCTAAGAACAATTTATATTAAAATTTATGACCATTATTCTCAGTAAGTAATTTAATCATTAGAAGGATCCGCCAACGGGGAACGTTCTCAGAAATAGCTCAGAACTATGTTCAATAATGTTCTTCAAAAATAACAAGAGAACGTTCTCATAACATTTCAAAAATGATAGAATAATCAAGAAGAAACGTTCTTGGATAATTAAAAAACTAGATGTTTAAAAAACATTCAGAAATATAGGCTATATATATTTTTTTTAATTTCTTAATTCATCGGAATGGTAGGCTACGAAACTTGGCAAAGTGTTTGGCACTTGCTGTGTGAAAAAAAATCATGGACATGATTCGAAAAGGTTAAATGGTCCTGTGCATGTAGGCTATTGGGCATTGGAAACTAATGGGAGACGAATTTCATCTATTGGAAACTTTTGGTACTGCGCCCAAACAAAATCTTACTGAAAGCTCATTTTTTGAGATATCAACCTCAAATTTGGAACACAACTTGTTTAGATTTATGGCTTTGATTTTTTCACGGTTTCAGAGTAAAACATGCTTTGAAAATATATATTTCATATAAAAATTGAAAATTGTATTTTTGTGCAACAATAAATGTAAAACTTTATAACTTTTTCAAGTTCAGCAATACTCTGCCAAGTGTCGTCTTTAAAAAGAAACCTAACTTGGTCTGGGCTCCAAAGCATACGAAATATATGACAGTTGGAAGTTGGAAATTTAATTTTCATGCATGCTCAAAAAAGTAAATAAATAGATTATAACTACTGCATAAATATAATTTAGTACCATAAAATCCCCTAAAACAAAAAAACTAAATATTAAATGAAAAACATTATCGAACTAAAATATAGTGCAATCATTTCGTTGAAATAATAAAAAGGTATTTTTTGACTGACACGTGAAAAGGGAGGGAATGTTAGCTAAACGTTCTTTAGAGTATATTTTTGTTGGCTGGGACAGAGCTTCAGCTGTCACGTAACTGCTGTTCTAGCACCTGCTGCATGGACGAACCCCTCGGTTGAAGTCTGGTCCTCCAAGAAAAGCGTCGGTGACACTCCACACCCTGTCAGGAGTCAGGACAACCATGCCATGCAAAATTATGCAAGGGCCCCCACTGCTGTTGAGAATCAATCATTTGTCAGAGAGAGACTCATGCATGTGGCCATGTGGGCACTCCTCTCTTTCAGTACATTTTATTCATCACACTCTTAAAAGTATTTTAAAAAAACACACAACAACAACAGCCATAGATAGCCTAATCTAAAGGCATGACATTTTTTTTATAAACTGTAAGGTAAAAGGAAATCGCGCAAATATTATTAGAAACATAGTTGTGTGAAGTGAATCATTAAACACAAAGCAATATCCTAATAGAAAATGCAATGTATACTGTATTACATTTAAACAATATTGTGAACAATTCATATGCAACATTAGAAAATAAATACGATAAATGAAGTAACACTTTAAGATAGTAAGTTGTACATAAATAGGCTACATTAAAAAATGAATTCAATTACGCACCATGTAAGTGACCGCGCGCGCGAAACATCCACAGCGTAGCTTGAATCTGCTCGCGCGAGTCATGTTTCCACGCTGCTGCTGAATTTAACGTCTCTGGGTTTCACGCGTGTGACAAAACGTGTCCGTGGGTTCTGAATATAGTTGCGGTGGAGGGTTTCGGGGCGTGATTCATGGTCACGGGGAGCATCTGCACGAGGGAATTCTGTTATTTAGCTGCGCGCGCCCACACAGACACCCCAATCACGCGGGAACATCATCGACACAATTTGCATTGTGCGAGTGTTACACGTTACCTTTATAATTACAAAATAATTACATATCAATAATTTGGCGACTCGATTCTTATATGTAATGAGGCCAAAATGACGCAGCAGTGACGTTAAAATAGCCCACTACATTTTAAAATAATACAGGCTAAAATGGGTTTGTTTGAACTGAGCACGTCGTGTGTGGAACATGTTGAAAAAGCCATAAACAGGAAATAACTTCACTGTCTTGTGACCATGTGACGCGCGGGGGCTGAAGAAAATCTGACCTCAAACAGGAAACCGTTTGAAAGTTATTTACTACTGTACTGTAAAACACAATATATTATATATTAGCCTATTCATACCTCGTGGGCTAAAAGTTAGGGGGAAGTAAAACTGCACACTGCTGAACTCCTAAATTGTCAGCTAAATACGTATATGCAAAGTTATAAATATTTAGAGTTATTCCAACCCTCTGATTTAACCTACATCTCAACCAGCATCACCGTAATAGATAGACCACAACTCAGCCCAGGATAAACCATAAAATGATCACTTCCATCAAGCCAATTTGCACCTGGTGCCTGGTGTACTAGTCCCTTGATGGATGGTCCCTTGTGCTTCGTGGAAAGCACTTGCTCTAATATATCGACAGGCTCAGAACCTGAACCCCAGGAATGCTGAGGGGTAATGGGTGCAAATGTGCGCACCAGTATATCTTGGGACCTCAAAGTTGGAACATCCTATCCTTGTCACCCCCGATACCTCCTCTGTCTTCATACTTCTGCACGTACAGT
This sequence comes from Abramis brama, assembly GCF_963993115.1. Lineage (NCBI taxonomy): Eukaryota > Metazoa > Chordata > Actinopteri > Cypriniformes > Leuciscidae > Abramis > Abramis brama. Next base: position 6,713,464 of record NC_139987.1, read on the forward strand.
TTTCACGTACAGCAAAAGGAAATTTGCACTCATTACAATTAAGTTGTAATGAACTTCTCATTGAGAGTTCTCCATAACTGTTATTGTTGTCTAACTCACTTGCTATTACTGTTGTCATTACCTGTGGTCTCATGCCTCAGCTGAAATATATCATATTTATTTTTTATTCATATTGACTGTTTGCCATGCATATGCCTGCAAATGACCATCACTGTAAAAATTATATGGAATTACATCAACTAGTTTTATTCAAGTCAATAAATTATTATTGTTTAATATTACTTTCTACGAATTGAATCATGTAGAAAACGTATCTGTCATAAGAGTGCATTTGCGGCTCTTACAGTGAATAATGAAACTGAAACTACGTTAAGCTATTGTCTGAAATGTGTTTCTGTATACTGTATTTTATAAACGTGAAGAAATGCGAGCATCGTTATTAGTTTCAATGGAAAATGAACATTAGCCTATCTAATACTTTGGGTGGATCGAATTAATGAAACGTGGAAGAATCAATTGTTCTGCAAAACGCGGAAGTCTTTTTGAGCGCGAATTGTGCTTGATGGTGTTGTAGGCTACAACTTTACTGACATCTGTGCACCTAAAGAACTTATATAGGCTAGAGCAGATACACTCTATCTTATACAGGTGGATCATCTGGTTCACAAAACCATCATGAAAATCAATGATCTGTAATTAATATTCTTGACCAAGCATTCTATTAGACGTTGAAATAAACGAATGAAATTATATCTAATATGATATGCAATGCGCATCACTCCAAACGCAAAAGGCATTCGCGAAACTTCTTGAGCAAATAACTAGCTGTGCAACAAACTTAAAACAAGGCAACATTGGCATGCTGTTGCTCATGAATCACTGCCTATTTGCTTTCATAGAAAAAAAGTTTGAAAATAATTTTATTATAGGGATGATGTTGCATAAGCATTTCGCGCGCATCTCGAAAGCAGCGCGCGCCACACCAGCAGCGATCCTCAATTATATACTTCCCAGTAAAAAGTCGCGCGACTTACCGTAGGCGATACAGAGTATCATCATAATCGTCCATAGTTTATGTGCACTTCGCCATCAAGCCCAAATTCTTCATCGCATTAAATTATTCACAGCTGAGCCGAACTAGTTTTCCCGATTTTTTTTTTGGGCGTCCTTTTGTTCCGTCCAGACATCACATAAAATAACATATTTAATTTCCAGAGATTTGGGAGCGCATTCCCTGACAGCGCGACATGTTCGGCATGAGCAGGTACACTCCCATGACCGTCAGCGAATATACCAAAACTACTATGACGAAGTGTTTCTTTTTAATATTAAAAAGTCAGGCCTGTGCCATTGGAACACAACAACATGACGTCTGCGTTATCTAATCAATATTCATGAGCCAAGCCCTCCGCTATAGGGTTGGGGGAAAACATTTTTCTCAACTATTGGACCATAAGCTTAATACGTTCGTCATTCCCTACTCGAAATGAATTATGTAATGTTACTGAAACTTGTAGGCTTACGTGAAGTGATACTTGAGGTCGTGAGATTAAAATCAGTATTGTTTATTGGTTGTACAATATGACAAGGTGTAGGCCTAGTTCAAGATATATTTCGTCGTAATCAGTATTATTTTAAATATATAAATATGTATCCACGTTGTTTGTTGGTTTAGCATTTGTTTTAAATACATATTTTAGAGCCAATTAGCGGTTGAATGTATGCTACCTCTAAAAAGTCAGGAAAATCATATCTCTTCTGCTGAAATCTGAAATATTTCCATTTGGATGGACTGAGTGCAGCAGATAGGCCTATAACAATTGCAATTTCCTTTCCCCCCCTCAAAGGTAATAAAATAATCATGAATGGAACCAGAATCCTTATACATTCGTTACGATTCCCAGCTTTACTCTCCAAAGTTACCAAGCAACCTTCTTATTTCATAATTAATATTCATTAGCTAAGCCTTCGCCATAGTAGGATTCGCAATTTCAAAGATCCGTCGAGCAGTGAGATTCAGAATCGATATCACTCCGCCACAGATGCTCGCATCATGGATTGAGCTGTGGATGTGCTCGTTTAAACATAAAATGACTCGGTTAGATCCTGAAACAGTGCTGCTTTTCAACAGAATGTGCTACTGGATGTTGTTGTTGATTATTGTAGGCTACACGGTACTATTTTCATGTAGGGGGCAAGGATAAAGATGTAAAGGGGCAAAGCCGGAACGAGCCGCTTTTCGAGGCGTAGGCTGCATGTATTTTAAAGAGACAGAAATGCTTTAGTTGAACGTCAGGAGATCATGTGAATCTGTTTGTTCATGCACATTATATGTCTCTCGGTGAAATAAGAAATGTAATGAGCATTGGACATATTAGTAAACTCGATAATATTCTTGAAATGGTTAATATGCCTCAATTAGAGCATCCTCATGGGAATCTACTGTATGGTCTTCCTCGACTTTTGCCAATGAAAGAATCCTTGGACTCTTTTTCATGCACACTTTCTGTTCCTGCTTCACTGCTGATTTGAGATCACTATAGATTGAGTTCGATATTGTATACAGTAGCTAGGTGTGTGCTCACAGGGATAGCAAATAGCGACATGGCATAAACAATAGTGCACAATACTGGGGAGATATGTGATGCAAATGTATGTTATAAATAATTTATGTTCTATTTTATAAAACCCTGACAAAAGTAATGGTCTTTTTTTAATGCAAACGGTCTAGCGGAAGGGTCTCTACTGAACCCACATGTATTTTGCATTACTGTTCTAGTTGAGGATATTCATATTTTGTGAAAAGAAAAACAGTCGCTCTTCAAGACAGTCACCATGTTAACACGTTTACCCCCATTCACTCACTTTTCATTTGTATTACAGAAAAGCCCAAGTGAGGGAGACATTATTGATAAGGACGTTGGCGACACCGTCTGGCCAGAAAAAGACACTACGGTCATATTGATTAATTACGGCATTTAAAGGCATAGTTCACCCAAAAATGAAAATTTAATCAATTCAATTAATCAATTACAGTGTAGTGTAGATTATTTTGTCATTCATAATTTTACCTAAATCTAACATGCATCTTTCAGTTTCCTATACTTCTATACTTACTGATTTGCAATAATGAAACTCTTTTTCCACAAAAAAGTCTTAAAAATTGTAACATTATAGTCAATGAAACGAGGCTTAGGAAATTAAAATTTGATCCTACACCTCAAGAGGTCAAGCCTAAAATTTTACGAGCTATTTTATTTTTCTTATTTTCTATCAAACATCTAACAAAATTTGTTTTTTCATATTATTAATGAATCGGGTCATTCTCTGATATTTCAGTCCCAGTTATGATATATATATATATCATAATTTTTTCATAATGTCTTATTTCTATTGTACACTATTTTATCATGTCATCATTTGTACTTAAAAAATATTTAACAAAATGTACACTGTGTCTATATTTTCGACAATATTGTGTATATTTGTGTAACTTTCTTGTGAAAAATATTATTAAAAAAAATTGGCAACATATTTTATAAAAACAGACTATAATTTTATGTCCCTCAGTCGCTTCAAACCAAACATTCTAATTTAGATTCCACCCATATGTGACATCATTTACCAGAAATTACATCATTCAGGTCTCTTTAACAGTGGTGCAGATGATAATTAGTTTCATACTTTTTATTTATATATTTGAGGTGTATTATAGTCAGAGAAGGTACTGAAAAGCTTAAGAACTCAACCCCATCAAAATTAAGATGGAACATTATTATTTTTCAAAATTGTATTTTAATCCATAGGTAGGCTACTGTATAATATACATATTTCATTGCTGCCATATGTGGTCTACTATCCTACACTACATGAGGAGCAGTGGCCATTTTTAGCAAAAAAACCTCAACCCCTTCACACTCAACCTTGTCACTGTATTGATATTTCTCATTGTTTCGGGGTTGAAAACTTGTGACAGGGAGTTTTTCACTTTATTTTTGAGAAATGTTCTTACAAAAAATATAATATAGTCATGGTTTTAGTAAAAATATACTTACCAAAATCACGACAACTGTACCAGATGTGGGCCAGATGTGGGCCGACACTATGAAAAGAAACACAGAAAGAAGGGCACAATATGATAGAGAGACAAAATTGAAAATATAAAATTGAAGCCAATGTCTCCCTTCAAACCTGTCTTTAACACCGTCACACTATCCTTGTCACATTCATTTTTTGGAAAGAAATTGAGAAAACTATTAAAAATGAAGGCATTTCTTGCTGATTACCACCTGACATGTTAAGGACTAACACAATAAAATTGTGGTTTTAGTTAAACTTCTAAACTTTTTTTTTACACAAAAATAAAGAGAGCACAGACACACAATTTGTCTATTTTTAACTTCAGTCCCATAAAATGTGAAAATGATCATAAATGTTACATTTGTAATTATCAAATTGTTTTGAGGGACACATGAGCAGTAGGAAGATGTTTTGTGTAAAATCGTTTTTAAACCAATTCCATTTCGTCCGTTACAGGGTTGAGAATAAAAGGTTTTAAAATCTAAAATAAAAATAAAAATAATAAAAGGTCTTTAATGCCTGAGGTGGAAAAATATGATCTGTTTGGAGGTTTGATATGTGCTTAATGATGTGGGGTATTTAGAAAAATAATTGTGTAGTTTAAAAAAAAAAAAAATCCAAGTTAAAATATCATAAAATCCCTAAAAGTTTGAGAGATGTTTTATTTAAACACAAGAGGGCGCTCTTCGAATACGGTGACCTTACTTTATGGTGAACAATACTTTAAGTAGTAAGCGTCCTAATATAGAACTATATATTATATATATAACATAGAATATATGTACTAGAAGAATACTTGTAATTGTAAATGTACTTCTTCAATACTTATGCAAACTTTTTAGTACCTATGTAAAAGTATACTTTTAAGTATGCTTTAAATAGTAAACTTTGAGTACACTAGTTTACAACTACATTGTTTTTGTACTGCAATGAGACATCCAGTCATCTTCTATTTTATCATCCTATCACCTTAAGATTCAAAAGCGTAAGAAATCATCTATTAACTCTATGGTGTTATACTCACCTATTCCATTTGATAAAATCCACATTTTGCATTAATATTAAAGTTAATTTACTTGTTTGTCTAAAAACTGTTTTAACATTCACAATTAATCCTGACATTCTGGGCTCAGATTTAAAAGCATCAGAGAAAACTACATTTCAGTGTAAGATCTGAAACTTAATAGGTAAGTAAAAAGACTTTGTTTTTCTGTGAATGCCTCACGTGTCACGACCACTTTCCAAATCCATTATTCGTCTGGAATAAGATTTCAATGACAATGTGTCATTAGCTAAGCAAAGGCATTCACAGCTGGACAAGAGAAAATTATAGGGCCACTCAAATCAGTTGGAGAACAGAATGTCACTGGAACGCTAATGACACACATCTACTGCGTTTGAAGACAATCGCTTTGAGGAGTTTAGTGTTACCTATACCCCATTTGACAGAGAACACACCTTTGCATTTGCTGTCTTGTGCTTGAAGGATGTGCACTGCCATAGGTAAATCATTAGAGCAAATCTCTCTAATCCCTTGCATGTATCTGATGGATTGCTAAGAGATCTTTCTCTTTTAAACTTCACGATGAAGAGACTCTAGTTGCTATTAGTGGTCCTTTGTGTGATCATGCGAGGGCCCCTGGTTTTCTAGATTTCCATTAAGCCCTTCAGGACTGGTTTTTCAGGTGGGAAAATATTCAGGAACCCATAAGAGACATACAGTGTGCAGAGAAATCAGAGCTATGAATACTCGCTGCCACTTTTATTTTATTGAATGTGAGAAGAACAACAGCTGTTCAGTTATGATGTGTTTTTGTAAGTTAATTCTCTGTTGGCACGTTTTGTTCACAAAATAAATGATACCTCTGATTTAAAAAGATAGTTCACCCAAAAATTTAAATTCCGTCATCATTAAGCCTACTCACCTTCAAGTTGTTTCAAACCTGAATGAATTTATTTCTTCTGCTGAACAGAAAAGAATATATTTTGAAGAATGAAGGTCAGTTAATGGGCCCCATTGACTTCCATAGTATTTGGGGTATTTGGGGTCAATGGGGTATCTTATATTAGCCTGGCTCCGCCCTCCTGCATACTTCCGCTCAATTTTATTTCCCTTCAGTACTACGTCTGGGATTGTGGTGTATTCTTTGGTTTTCTCCGATCATTTTTTTACCGGTCCAATCAGCGAACAGAGGGAGTGGCTGAGAACGATGACGTTGAGGTCGTGCGCTAGTTTGAGTATAGGGTTACGTCACGACCAAACGTTAGCGATTGGTTATGGCAGATCCAGAGAGTCTGGTAGAACCAGGCTAATCTTATATATATATATATATATATATATATATATATATACATTTTTTTATATCTTTTGTGTTCAGCAGAAGGAAGAAATTCATGGTGCTCAATGTTTACACTTCTGGGGAAGATACACCCATGATGAATGTCATACAAAATGGTCGTCAATGAACAAAAAAACTGGATTAAGAACATGTTTAAAAAAAAAAACAAAAAAAAAAAACATACACACTTGTTGGTAATAAGTAAAAAAAAACATGTTGGTAATAAGTTTCTATACATTAATCAAGCATGTAAACTCACATATGTGTGGTACTTGTTAGCAATTAAATGTTGTCAGTATGTGAATCTCCTCAAATAGCTAATGTCGCTATGTTGCTGTGGTTGCTAAAAAGGCTAATGATCATTTTTACTCAAAAATCTATGCGAAATACCCATGAGCAATTTCAGAGGGAACCTGACTAGAAAATCAAATACTGTCTAGTAGGTATTTGCTAAGAAACGCATTTTGCTACTGTTAAAAAAAGTATGGCTGAATTCGAAACAGCATATTAGCATGCTACTCTTACTATTTCCACCATATATTTCTAGTACTATGAATATGTATAGTATGAATGAAACCCAGACATATACAGTTGTGGTCGGAATTATTGGCACCCCTGGTAAATATGATCAAAGATGGCTGTAAAAATAAATCTGCATTGTTTATCCTTTTGATCTTTCATAATTTTTTTTTGCAAAACTCCTTTCATTGAAGTAAATGAATTGAAAGTGGGGGGAAAATCACATTATGAAATAAACGTTTTTCTCCAAAACACGTTGGCCATAATTATTGGCACCCTTTTATTAATTATTGCCTTTTTGCAACCTCCTTTTGCCAAGATAACAGCTCTGAGTCTTCTATAATACCTGATGAGTTTGGAGAATAACTGACGAGATCAGAGACCATTCCTCCATACAGAATCTCTACAGATCCTTCAGATTCACAAGTTCATGTTGGCACTTCTTCTCTTCAGTTCAGCCCACTCATCTTCTATGAGGGTTTGAATGAAAGATCAAAAGGATAAACAATGCAGATTTATTTTTACAGCCATCTTTGATCATTTACCAGGGATGCCAATTGTCACTTTAGCATCATCATTTACCAACACGTGACCAACTGGTGTCATTCACAAATCCTCTCCCGTGGCCTCATGGGATAGTAACGTGTTCACTCTTTTATGAATATTGTGAATGAAGACATACTCTTGTCACATATACTGTTTTTCGCCTACTGTTTGGAAGTATGACAGTGTGTCTTTTGGACTGTGGCGTATAATATTTCTGTCAACAAAAAACTGTTAAACTGAGGTTAAACTGTTGGCATTCATCTGTCTTGTTTACAATGACACACCTAAACATTGTTGTGGTTATCGCTAGAGCGGCTGGATTCACTTCATAAAATGTGGTTGTCATTCCCAAACCTTTGCAGTGTGTAGGCCTACTTCACCTATGCTTCGAAAAGCTGAGGTAACTTTTAGAACAGAGTTACAGAGTGGACCTACAATTTTCAGAAAAACATGAAATAATGGTTTATCCTGCAAATCTGTCTAGACTGTGCTTATGTAAGACTGTTATCATAGCGTAAGCCTGTGCTAATCTTAGTGGTGGAGCTAACAACTCCAGTGGTTTTTAAAGGCTTAAAGCTCTTTAGCAACAGTAATTTGCGGTTTTTTGTATTATAGTCCTCATTCTAAGTGTTGTTTTGACAGGGCAATATGGATAGATGTTGGGTATTTCCCTCATAAAGTTCAGCACTTTCCATTAGCAAACCGTAATAGCCTTGACAAACACTGTTATTGTCTCATTTCAGGGCCGCAGGAGAGTAAATGATTACAGTACCTGTTGCATCTCACCGGTACATGCTTGCTTGTGTCACGGTAAGTGATTTTATTTAACGCATATTAATTATGTTTGCTTCACTGGTTAGCGTGCGTCATTTAGCTTTCATATGAACTTTGCAGCTGTGCTCACATGCTAACTAAATGTCTCCCTCACTCTTGCATATCATATTAAAAAAAGAGTCATAGCAATATTGGCAGAAGTTCATATAAGCGCATTATACTAAACAAGATGACTTAAGAAAGATGAGTGCCGTTTAGAATTATTATTACCAGGGTTGCCAACTTTTGAGTTTAGCTTGGAGTGAGAATTATGGAGGGAGGGAGGGGGGAATTTGCAAAAAATAAATAAAAAATTGCTTCACAATAAGTGTATTGTGATTGTCAAAACATTTGGTAAACAGAATTTCATTAAGTTTAGTGACAACATGTTATAATGTTTACATCGTACAATGATTGGTAGCCTACTGTTTTTATTAGTCCTTGACACAAATTTCACGATTTCAATTCATAAGCTTTCGATTTGATTCTGATCTTGATTCAATATGATTCAATTGGATAAATATAAGGTACAGTGGCTCCATGTTAATTTTTCTCAAGGAAAAAAATCTCTCACCTTGTAAACATGAGGCATGCCAGCTGGTATTATTATTAAAGGTTAAAATTAACAACTCAAATTAATAATGTGGTATTTTATAATATAGGCCTAACATCATTATGGGCTATTTTTTAATGATATGAATAAAAATATAATAAATATGCAATATAGTGCATATATTGACACAAAACACTTCCCTCTCTAGTTATTTTTTCTAGCTAGCTAATATGCTATGCTCATTAAATGGCTTTTCCTGAGGTAAATGTTATATATTTTTTTCTCCAGTTGTTTTATTGACCTTTCCGCGGTTGAAAAACACCGATATTGATCGATTACATGATACATTCCGGTAAGTTTTACCGTATTTTTCAACATTCCTTCTAAATGTTCATTAATGTTTATTTGGTGCTGTAGTAGGCTATTAAAGAGTTTAGAGATTATCAGTTCACGTGCCGCTATACAGCGATCTGGCACGCCACATTAAAGTGCGCCAAAACTAAATTTATTGTTTAAATTTCGTAATAAAATTGATAGAATTTGAAAGTTGAGACTTTATTTCATTTCAAAAGTAACCTGCTCTGTATTGTTCATCGGTGTCAGTTTCCTCTTTGCTTCGAGATTTTTCACTGCGTGAGAAAATGGACGTGTTGCGTGAGACACTGTGTCAATTGCGTGAGTCGCAGCCCTGTTATTAGGCTACTATTGTTCAAGTCAGACTTTACAGAGTCAATCAATAGCTAAACAGACGGCGTTTTAAGGAAACAGACTGGCTTCAAACGCACCCAACCCAATCTCCTGATGTGAAAACATAAGTTAACGAGATAACATCAATGAATTTGATTACATCAAACAGGAAACATAAAACATGGACCACAATCTTAGTCAGGTTTCTTCGTTTCATGTAGGCCTACTGTATATCTGTGGGTTTGCTGAAACATATTTTTTAGGCTTACAATGTTTTTCTTGAATTGATTCGTTTACCATTTTTCTGTGACAACATGGTGGTTGAATCTTCATTAAAATGGACTCTCATTATATTCATACTCACAAAAAATGTATACATTTTCTGACAAAGATGGCAAACAAGAATTGAGGCAATATCTAAGACAACGCTCTTACATATTTACAAACTTTCAAAAGTTTTGGGACAGTAAGAGGTGTTTGTAAAAATAATAATAATAATAATAATTTTATTCAGCAAGGATGCAGTAAATTGATTCTATAGATTTCTATTTACTGTTCTTTTGAATGTTCATTTTCTATTCTATTCTATTTTCTAATTAAATTATTGTCATCTTTTGAATGGGAGTGTATACAATCATTGATACACATATATACCCCCAAATTATATTACAGTGAGTTTTAAATAGTGATGAATCTGTTCATAGCCTTTTCTGAAGTGCTGTGACCAATAATATGTACTCAACCCATAATGTGCATTCATTGATGTGCTTGGCCCTGTAATTGTTGCTTGCAGCTGTATTATTATGCATGTACCTGTTTATTATGTTTTCATGCTTAACATTTTTGCATTTGCACTTTTCCCCCCAAGTTTTGGAATCCAGTTGTGCCCTTAAGATATCGCTGAACTAAATCCAGAAATTCTGGCATTGAGATGGAGACTTTGCGGCTGCTCTCATCAATAATGAGCGTTAGAATACAGATACATCAGTCCAAGCAGGACAGTTTCAAGAGACAACATGAAAAAGTCAGATTCAGCAGTGTACCTACAAAAATCCCAGCATATAGGGAACTGACAAGCTGCGTGAAACTGTTGGAGATGGAGGAGTTTGACAGATGTTTAAGTCAGATTTTGAGGTATCATGCATGTCAGTTTGTATGTTTTAGGATCAGGGTGTGTCAGGGGAAGTACATTCACTTTATTCCTACAAATCCCCTCTTGAAGAATCATGTTTCAATGGATGTTTCTTCAAAAGAAACAAGACAGTCTGTTGATCATGTTTGCACTGATCATTTTTGACCCGGTTTAGTATCCATAGAGACAGTGTCAGTGTGGGCAACAGCAAAATTGCTTTGAGTTGGAAGTGGTTAGTGAAATGCATGTTCTCAGCCATCATTTTTCCCACTCATTGCCATGGCTGAACTTTTGGCTAACAACAGGGGTTCCTGTCCAAGAAAAGTTTTTTTAGAGCGTTATTATGATGCAAAACATTTAAAAAAATTATATTCACTTACAAAAAAAAAAAGAGTGGTGTTTTCCCATGCCAAATTCATCACCACAATGCTATAGGGTGTTCTGAGTGTTTGCAAGGGTTTCTATGTGGTTTCTAAGGTATTCAAAATGGTTTTGACCATTGCTGTGTGGTTGCTAGGTGATTGCTTACTGTCAAAAGAACTGGATATATATATAATCAATCAATCATGATTAATCACATCTAACAAAGGTTTTTGTGTGCGTGTATACAAACTTTTTTGTTATATGCGATCAATTGACAGCACTAAAAAATTATAAAAACAAGAAAAGTAAAAAGTAAAAAAGCATGAATAAAATAATAAAAGTAAAAAACAGGTTGTTGCTTACTGGCCAAAAGAACCAGGATTTGATTTGATTTTATTTAAGCTTTTTTATTTTTTATATAATTAAAGTAAATATTGTGAATAAAATTAAACTTAAAAAATATATATATTTAAATAATATATTTAACATAAATAACAAGAATTGCAGTAATATAAATAACATTATCTTATATAATTATATAACAAAATCTATAATCAAACCCTCATGGACCTATAAGGCATTAAACAGAGCGTTCCAGTATAGACTCAGGACAGGCTTCTTAGTGAACATCCTGTTGTTCTGCACTGACAGATCATTGCAGGGATCAGTTCACATTGCCGAAGTCTCCAGACGGCCCCGAATGCCAGACCGCTCTTCAATCCTCACCAGCCTATCCGCCGCTGCGTTCACTGGCCAACAGATCAAATCATCTGAATGAGCCCATTTAGGTGAAGCTGAGGACAATCAGGATGGCGTCACCAATCAGGAAGGGGTTTCCACAGATCCAATTTACCATAATTCTCAAATTGTGCCATGTGAAAGAATAAGAAGCCTACAGCCATTTTATAGCTGTGTGCCTCTGAGATCATTACTACTTTAAATCTCTATAGTAATACAGTACAAGAGCAAATGTCAAGTCCAGTACGGTAAACTTTGATAGGCCTAAATGAATAGCTTTGTTGTCCTGATGTGAACCAGCTACTTGATTTACAGGTTTGCAAGGTTTTACATTCAAATCACAATTCAAAAGTGATTTTGGTTTGCAAAGTGAAAGTTCCCCAGAACGCACAGGTATTTCTACATCAAGGTATTTTCTAGTTCCATCATACTTGTGTCACAGTACTCACAGTATGGTATTTTGTATTTGCCTAAATAATTATTTTCCTTCCCTGCCATGCAAATTTGTATGTATCCTACAGAAGAGAAAAAGAGGAAGATGACCAAAGAGGATTTGAATGAGACATTTCATCCTTGTGTTGTCTTAAATTTGCCCTCGCTGTAAACCCGAACAGTGCAATTAACCAAACGAAATGAGTTTATTTCACTCAAATATTACTGAAAGTTCCTTGTACTTAATACAAAAAAGTTAAATGAACTCAGTAAACTGATTATATTGAACTGAATGAGTGCAGCAGGACTGCATAAGGAGAATACAATTAAAACATTTTTTTTTAATTAAAACTTGTGTTTATTGATTATCCATCATGCATCTCATTCTTGATCTACGGATTGAGCTGGCCACGCTTGTTGTGACAGATATTATTATTATTAGCCTACTACTTTTTTTGAGCAGGAGAAACGTGCCCTAATTTGACAGAATTGAAACAAATGAAGAATAAATGAATTCAAAATGGTAAAAAGGAGACCGAAAAATTTGTCCTTGTTATAGGAGCTGATAAAAACATAATAAACAATCCATCTAAAGATAACTTCTCAGAACATGTTGAAAAGTTGAAATCATTGCCAATGATATGGTAACTTTACATATTATGTAGATTAATATTAAGTGTTTCTGCAAATAACTGTATCCTGAAAATGGATGCAAATAAATTTTGAAATATTATTATATGGTGTTTATATATGTGAATAAAGACTATAAGTCATGGGTTCAATTCCCACTGTATACTTTGGATAAAGGTCTTGTGAAAGTCATAAATGGCACAACAAACGCAGTTTGCATGTAATAGTTTTATTATGGATAAAAGAGTGGAAGAAATGACAGATAAGCAAACTCTTAAGGTAATACATTCCTCCTCACTCTACTCTATTTAGAAATAAATATTGCATGCAGAAAGAATAAAGTGTTTTGGTCTGATAAGTTCCTAAAAGCAATAACAGGAGCACTTGTTTCATCCTCAGTTTCAGCTCTTATTCTGATGGCTTTCCTAGTAATTTCAGCTCTTTTGTTGCTTGAGAAAGGAAAGACGATCTCTTTGAAAGACTGGGAATGAAACAAAACTCAGGGGCCCCGTGGGGCCCAAAGGTAATGTGGCTCCTAAATGGACAATAGAGGCTTTTATACGGAGAATCACACAGACGGTCTTGTTCTTGTTTTACTTCTTTGTCTCTTCAATCTGTTCAACTTCACTGGATTCGTCCACCACTTTACCATTGATCATGGTTTGCGTTACCACCTTCACTATCTTACGGGTACGAACGTCAGGCTCCTCTGTGGATAGAAAGACAGAGACAGAGAGAGATGTTAGCGATATGTCAGATTCCTTTCGCTCTGTGTTGCTGTGGACGGCTCTGTTATGAGAGGCTGCTCTGTTTGGCAGTGTTTAATGTGTCATTAGTTTTCAGTCACAGCCGCTGTGGAGCCCAGGTGAGAGGACAAACGCGCTCCCAGAACATTCCAGAGCCACGCTCGGATATCTGATGAATGTTTACCCAACAGTTCAAGATAGCTTAAAGTATACTTAAGCATCAGGCTCGCTTTCACACTGCTGCCGAATATCAGCCTTTCTGCTGAAAGTATGGAAGCTTGTTTCCGCCACTGAATAAAAAATAAAAAAGGTAATTGCAAATTTTTAATCTCGCAATTCTGACTTTATAACACGCAATTGCAAGAAAAAAAGGCAGAATTACGAGAAAAAAATCAGAATTACGAGAAATAAAGTCAGAATTGCAAAATAAAAGTCAGAATTACGAGGAAAAAAAGTCAGAATTGGGAGAAAAAAGTCAGAATTACGAGAAAAAAAGTCAGAATTGCGAGAAATAAAGGCAGAATTGCAAAATAAAAGTCAGAATTACGAGGAAAAAAAGTCAGAATTGGGAGAAAAAAGTCAGAATTACGAGAAAAAAAGTCAGAATTGCGAGAAATAAAGTCAGAATTGCAAAATAAAAGTCAGAATTACGAGGAAAAAAGTCAGAATTGGGAGAAAAAAGTCAGAATTACGAGAAAAAAAGTCAGAATTGCGAGAAATAAAGTCAGAATTGCAAAATAAAAGTCAGAATTACGAGGAAAAAAGTCAGAATTGGGAGAAAAAAGTCAGAATTACGAGAAAAAAAGTCAGAATTGTGAGAAATAAAGTCAGAATTGCAAAATAAAAGTCAGAATTACGAGGAAAAAAAGTCAGAATTGGGAGAAAAAAGTCAGAATTACGAGGAAAAAAAGTCAGAATTGGGAGGAAAAAAGTCAGAATTACGAGAAAAAAAGTCAGAATTGCGAGAAATAAAGTCAGAATTGCAAAATAAAAGTCAGAATTACGAGGAAAAAAATCACTATTGCGAGAAGAAAGTCAGAATTACAAGGAAAAAAGTCAGAACTGGGAGGAAAAAAGTCCGAATTACAAGGAAAAAAGTCAGAATTGGGAGGAAAAAAAGCCACAATTATCTTTTACATGTTTTTATTCCGTGGCAAAAACAAGCTTCCATACATTTGTGTGTCTCATATAAATACAGAAAAAAACGTTAACAGTAAATAGATGAAGCCTTTCTGCTGAAAGTATGGAAGCTTGTTTCCGCCACTGAATAAAAAATAAAAAAGGTAATTGCAAATTTTTAATCTCGCAATTCTGACTTTATAACACGCAATTGCAAGAAAAAAAGTCAGAATTGCAAAATAAAAGTCAGAATTACGAGGAAAAAAGTCAGAATTGGGAGAAAAAAGTCAGAATTACGAGAAAAAAAGTCAGAATTGTGAGAAATAAAGTCAGAATTGCAAAATAAAAGTCAGAATTACGAGGAAAAAAAGTCAGAATTGGGAGAAAAAAGTCAGAATTACGAGGAAAAAAAGTCAGAATTGGGAGGAAAAAAGTCAGAATTACGAGAAAAAAAGTCAGAATTGCGAGAAATAAAGTCAGAATTGCAAAATAAAAGTCAGAATTACGAGGAAAAAAATCACTATTGCGAGAAGAAAGTCAGAATTACAAGGAAAAAAGTCAGAACTGGGAGGAAAAAAGTCCGAATTACAAGGAAAAAAGTCAGAATTGGGAGGAAAAAAAGCCACAATTATCTTTTACATGTTTTTATTCCGTGGCAAAAACAAGCTTCCATACATTTGTGTGTCTCATATAAATACAGAAAAAAACGTTAACAGTAAATAGATGAAGCCTTTCTGCTGAAAGTATGGAAGCTTGTTTCCGCCACTGAATAAAAAATAAAAAAGGTAATTGCAAATTTTTAATCTCGCAATTCTGACTTTATAACACGCAATTGCAAGAAAAAAAGTCAGAATTGCAAAATAAAAGTCAGAATTACGAGGAAAAAAAGTCAGAATTGGGAGAAAAAAGTCAGAATTACGAGAAAAAAAGTCAGAATTGCGAGAAATAAAGTCAGAATTGCAAAATAAAAGTCAGAATTACGAGGAAAACAATCACTATTGCGAGAAAAAAGTCAGAATTACGAGGAAAAAAGTCAGAATTGGGAGGAAAAAAGTCAGAATTACGAGGAAAAAAGTCAGAATTGGGAGGAAAAAAAGCCACAATTATCTTTTACATGTTTTTATTCTGTGGCAAAAACAAGCTTCCATACATTTGTGTGTCTCATATAAATACAGAAAAAAACGTTAACAGTAAATAGATGATGCAGACTTTTATTTGTTATTATAGACGTTTTTAAACGAAAAATTATTTTCTTTACTGCTGCTTTAACAAATACACTACTGTTCAAACGTTTTGGGGCTAGTGAGATTTATGTTTTAAAGAAATTATTACTTTTATTCTGCAAGTCCACATTAAATTGATCAAAATGTATTTCTTTTTCAAATAAATGCTGTTCTTTTGAACTTTCTATTCATCAAAGAATCCTGGAAAAATGCATCACATTTTCCACAAAAATGTTAAGAGGCACACCTATTTTCGACTTTGAACATAATAAGAAATAAATAATTATTAAAATGGAAATTAGTTTTTAATAATTTTGAATGAATTGTAATGTTTCACAATATTACTGTTTTTACTGTATTTTTGATCAAATAAATGAAGCATTGGTGAACATGAGAGACTTCTTTCAAGACGATAAAAAAAATCTTACTGACCCCAAACTTTTAAAAGGTAGTGTATGTGTATGTGTAAATAAAAGCTCATATTTTTCTTTTTTTTTTTTTGTATGTTTTTCCCCTCATAAAAAAACCTTCATAATAATACCATCATCCAAAGGTCTCCCCTTTTTATCCCTTATCTTATGTTTTGTGATGTTTGTCAGTAGAAAAAAATCTTAATAATATGTCATCCTGTTACCATCATTTTCTATTGTAAACAACACTTTGTAGTTTCATGACTTGAGGAAAAGACATCCATTTCTGTGTTTTGTCTGTAGGCATGAGGCGGCAGGAACAACAGCACTGTTGCGAGTGTGATATTGCTTATAACAATTTTATTATGCCAATATTTGTTAGAGCTATGCAAATTTTCTCAAATGTTTGTTGAATGCAAGATTAGTTTGTGCATATTTGTTGTAGTGTTTGCTGAATGTAGCGTGTGACAGTGCAGTACTCACTCTTGGGGGGTGGAGGAGGAATCTCTTTAACCCTGTGAAATAAAACATGAATTAAGTATCAAAACAATCATTAAGCTGCAAAAATCCCAGAAAACGATATCAGTGTCACAAAACATGCAGCATACAGCTGACATTACGGTGAGTAAATAATAAACTTGTTCATTTTGCGATTATTTTTAGTGCATTTAAATTTTTAACACAATTAACGCAACATCCATTTTTTGGATGGATGACGGATAGTAGTGACAGCGGAGCAATCCACCTGTCACTCAAGTGGCCACGCCCTTAATTTTGCAGATTTTTAACCCATTTAAGCCCACCGGCAACTATAGTTGCCGCAGTACATAGTTGTCATTTTCCTTTTGTAAATATTTTTCTAGATGTTGTCCATGTTTTATTTCTCAATGAAATGCAAGCAAACAACCAAATAAAGGATTTCAAGAAAAGAAAAAAAGGTATTCACTTCCTCCCTGTCACATGAGGCTGTCAACTTCCTAACCCTATTTCCAGGAAGCAGAGCGAAGGCAAACCCTCCCAAAGAAAGGTCATTTTCATGTTACTAATAAGTATTTTTTGTTGACATATATATATCTACATAATCATGAAGGTCTCTAGAATCAGCCAAACAAAACAAATCTTACAAGAGATATATAGTTTTTTGTATACTTAGTCAAAAGTCCAAGCGGCAACTATAGTTGCCGGTGGGCAAATGCCTTGTAAGTACATATATCATGGGAAAATGGGGTATACTGTGTTAATAGGTTAATAAATCAAGTTTATTGGTCTTGTTTAGTGCATAAACATAACTTAACCCTTTAAATGACATCTCTATATAGATATATTTTTTTCTTCATTCTATTTATTTGTATTTATTTTCATTTACCTTTTTGATACACAATGCCCTGTTATGGCTGCACTTTGTTCTGTACTATGTTCCACAACTTTAACCCTTGTGCGCTGTTCGTTTGCGGTTTACAGTCAGGCTGTTTGGGGTCTGAGAGACCCCAGGCAACAAAATGTTATTTTGTAACAATATATATATTTTAAACAAATGTAATTTTACTCAGTTTATTAATGTTTTTACTCTACATTTGGACATTTTTACTCCACAAAATGTTCAAAAAAAAAGAAAGAAAAATTAATACAAAATGTGCCTTATAAAATACCCACATTTCTAACTTTCATTCATGGGGATAACATGGATAATTTGACATGGCTTAGTGTAAGATTTTTGGCCAAATCTTGGAAAATGCAGTTTTAAAAGTAAAAAAATAAATAAATCACTTTAACCAGTAGATGGCTGCAGAGCTCTAAAAGTACTAAAAGTTTCAAACTAAAAGACATCTTTTCACAAGTTTTTCCGGTTAGATTCATATCTACATATAATGAAATCACAATTATAACAATAAAAGTTACTTTTTGTCAAAGTTTGGCAGTTTTTGTACTGAAAAAAATCAGTTTTTCAATAATGTTCCATTATGATTAGAATCAAACCTGATCAGGATGTTACAAAGAGAAAAGTTGGAGTTTTTAGAGTTTATCATTTATTTCAAACATCTGTTTTTCATATAATTCTACAAATTTAAAGTGTGCCACTTCATTTCTGTCTATGTGTGTTCTGTGTTGTTTCTGATTTTGAGGATGATTTTGTCCATTGATCAAATTCATTTGATTCTAATCATAATATAACACTACTGAAAAACAGATTTTTTTTTCAGTACAAAAAGTGCCTAAACTTTGACAAAAAGTAACTTTTATTATTATAATTGTGATTTCATTATATGTAGATACAACTGGAAAAACTTGTGAAAAGATGTCTTTCAGTTAGTCAAAAAGCAAATAGCAAATAGTGGTGCTCTGCAGCCATCTACTGGTTAAAGTGATAAATTGTTACTTTTAGAACAGCATTTTCCAAAAGATGGGCAAAAATCTTTTAAAAACACTTAACCATGTCAAATTATCCATGTTATCCCCATGAATGAAAGTCAGAAATGTGGGTCAAAAAGACCCTGAACAGCGCACAATGGTTAAGGCAAATGGATTTGTTGTTTGTTGTGTTTTCATATTCAAGAGATTATAAGCTAGATGCAGTTTTTTTGGGGTCTGCATCAAATGTTCTTCGACTTTTATACATAATAAATTTGTTTATGAATAAAGATTGATCTGTTGAAAGCAGTTTTTTTGAGATAAATGCCAAATGTTCTCCTCCTATTCATATTTTACATTGAAGGGGTGCATACAACATAGTTGCCCACCGGCAACTATAGTTGCCGCACATTCAAATATGATTTTCAAGAAAGAAAAAAAAAACCTGGGGAAAATAAATGCAGAACATGTTCACATAGGACACTATTAACAGGATTATATGCATGAAACCATTCAGAAAAATTTGGGCACAAATGGGTTAAGGCTTAATATAATTTAAACGGATGAGTTATAAAATAATTCACCCCCCTCACAGTTTTCATGAAGGGCAAAATTAGCTATATAGACCAAAACCACTTTTTATACCAGGCTGTAAACATTTTTTTTTCTGCTGTAAAGTTGGGCATATTAACATGGGGGGTCTATGAGATTGACTCTCTTTTGGAGCCTGTCTCTAGTGGCCAGTCGATGAATTGCAGTTTAAGTCACTACCGTGTTGGATTCAAGAGAGAGACCGGAAGGTTGCCGCTTGGTTTGAACAGACAAAAACAATTATGTCAAAATGTCAGTTTTTGGTCAGTATCCATGCCCTCATCTTTTGGAGAGTACAGCCTTAAATTAGTTTCAAAAGTCTTAATTGAGCATGAAGAGTTGTGAGGGAATAGGATGTGTGTCAGATCTGCGTCATGTGCGTCAGCTCTTAAAGTGACAGCAGCCTAATAAACCTGTCTGTGTCGTTAATGTTAATCAAAGAACAAAAGACAAAGAGAAAATCACTCACTGCTCTTGGCTAAATAACATTTGTTACTTTAATAAGGATAATATTCAATTTATAGTTTATGCGTATAGTTTATGTGAAGATTTTGTTTTACGTTCTCTTAAATCAAAAGTTTATTTATATAAAGTCTAAAAGTATATCTTTTTAAAGTCTATTAAATGTAAAAAATTATGGCTTTCAGCTTTAATGTTGAATAGCTAAAATTGAGGGAAAAATGCATTTAATACAGACATCAGTAGCTCTATTGATATCAGTGATACTGGCCTTCATTCATAGTACTTTGGGAAAAGCTCCCATTAAACAATGTTGTTTCTACATTAATTAATTGGGAAATTTAATGTGAAGTTATTACAATATAAAAATATTATAATTTATATTATAATATTACGATTAATCAAAATAAATTACAGAAAATGTGTGATTAATGATTTTTTTTAATCGATTGACAGCACTACAAGTTAAGCTAACAGAAGCCGTTGCGCTCACGTTTCCTCCCCCTCCAGCAGCCTCCTGTAGGTGGCGATCTCCATCTCCAGGTTCTGCTTGATGCGCAGGAGCTGCTCGTAGTCCGTCTTGTTGCGCTGCATGTCCAGTCGGAGCTGCGACAGGTTTTCCTCCAGCTGGGCCAGGGTCGCCTGCAGTCGCTCCATCTCTATGGTGTACTTCTGCCCCGTCTCACCCAGGTTACCCTCCAGAGCCGACACCTGTCAGGGGAATGTGTTAGTTGAAGCCTAACACGAGTTGGTTAGCACACACATTAACACATGGAGCAGTGCTGGTCAAGGGGGAGATTCAAGTTTAAATTGGAATCCTGTTTCCATCTCTTTTCCCAAGCATTTTCTGTCCTCCCTTTATAACTGGCAAGTTCATATCCCACAATTCTGAAGAAAAATCGTGATAAAAAAAGTCAGAATTGTGAGATAAAAAGATAACAATTATTTATTCTGTGGCGGAAACAAGCTTCCATTCAACAGTTCTGCTCTGGAATTATAGGTAATATTTCCGTTGGAAAATTTAGCAAAAGCAGACAATATTGTGTCTAAAATATAACACAATCTTAACTTCTTATTTATTAAACTGTTGTATAAAATCAGTATGACATTTGCTATTCGGGACAAAAACAGCACTCGTATGATGTTGCACTCTTACTCTTTACTAACTATATCATATATAAATATATGAAACTCATACGGGGCATTTTTGCCCTGATATGGCTGTTGATTTATATATATATATTTGTTTTTTTAATGCTTGGTTTCAAAAGGAATCGTTGCATGATATAAACTGTTACATCCCAAAATACATGTAAATGTGGGTGTGTGTTTGGTGAATAATTACCATGGAAATTAAGCTATTCCATCAGTAAATAAATACATTGATACTATTTATTTTACATGTAATCATGTTTAAACTGCCAACCACCGGTTAGTGATAAGGTGAACCGTCCAGACAATGAGGCTTCTTTAACTAGTGCTCACATGCTGATGAGGAGGAAACCGTTTATACAGATACAGGCCACTATTCCTGCAAAACTTTAATGCACTATCTGCTTTCATTGTCCTTTTGTGTTCCACAGGGGAAAGAAAGTCATCCAGGTTTGGACAGAATTGAGGGCAGATGACAGAATTAGGGCATTAAAAGGTACAATGGCTTTAATGCACCTACTTTCACCCTTAAAATATAACAGTACCAGCACAGAAACTACAAAACAACCCCCATGTGAACTCACATCTTGGCTTATTTACACAAGCGTGACCTGTTGATAGCTACTACATCTGAGATGCTGGGAGTGATCCTAGACTGGCAAGAGACTCAAAGGTCATGAAAACAAGCAAACCTGTTTCTGATTGAACGTTCTGATGGAAGAGTTCCTCTTTGGAGATCTACTTTTAGTAGGATTTCGACATAATCCAACAACAAACTGTGTCTGTGCTTCTTGCATCGCACATTTGACTCGTGAAAGCAAGTAATGGCATGTGATGGAGCATTTATGGCCTGGGTCATTCAAATAGCCTCGACATAAAGGGCAGGGTTTCACTTTCCAGTGGTAAGCTGTAACTGTATCTGCATTGGCCACGGCTCTAGAGGTTCACTCAGGGAACAGAAATGGTACTTAAAAGGTTCCTCCTGCCTGGTTCTGACCTGTTTGTGAAGGCTCTCCAGTTCCACTTCCAGTGTCTGCAGAAAGCGCTGCCTCTCGGTAAGTTCACTCTGAGACCCTCTCAGCGCTTCATTACTCTCACGCACCTGCATATGCACCATCTCCAGCTATACACACACATATACAGGGAAATGGGTTACAAAAGTGTTCTGCATACAAGACCACCATGCAACAGTCCAAAGTGATATATCCTGCTGGAGGTTTGTTGCACTGCAGCACCAATTCAGTTATAATAACATGGTACCATTTACTATAAAGATGATTACCATATTAATTTTCAAATTTTATGACATACATTCAAATAAAACCATGGTTCCAAGTATTTTTGAAGTACTTAATATAAATATCTTGTTTAAACGTACCAAAAATGCCAAGCTACCATGTCATAAAAACATGGATATACCACTGTATTTTTAAACTACTGTACAGAAATTTCATGGTTTCAATTACAAACAATACCATGGTATTACCATGGTTCTGTGTACAAAGGTATTTTTTAAGTACCTTGGAGTACCATGTAAATACCTTGGTTTCATACAGAAAAAAATATATATCATGGTACGGTTTTTATGTCCAAAAAACATGTTAATATCACAGTATTTTTGAAGTACCTTGAAATAACTATACAGTAGGCTATATAGGCCTACTGTACCATAGTTCACATGTATGTGAAAATTCCATATAAAAAAAAAAACATGGTAATAACACAGTATGTTTAAAGCACCATATGTAAATACTATGGTTACACGTACCAAAAATACCATGGTATATTACAATAGTTTCATGTCCAAAAGTATTTTGGAAGTACATTGAAGTACCATATAAATACCATGCTATAAAAAACATGATATTAAAGTGTCTCCATATAAAAAAACAAAAAAAACATGGTAATATCACAGTATTTTTGAAGTACCTTAAAATAACTCGTAAATACCATTGCCAACATGTATTAAAAAACAACATTATTTTGGTTCCATATTAAAAAACATGGTAATAACAGTATTTTTTTAAACACCATACGTAAATACTATGGTTACATATACCAAAAATACCATAGTATTGCAATAGTTTAATGTCCAAAAGTATTTTGGAAGTACCTTGAAGTACTATATAAATACCATGCTTTAGCTTACAAAAAAACATGATATTAAAGTGGCTCCATATTCGAAAAACATGGTAATAATACCACAGTATTTTCGAAGTACCTTGCCTTCAACTCTGACGACGATGTGAATCGAAAAGATTTTGTCTTTGCATTTGGCCTCTAAATAAAGTATTTTTTTGCATAAGTACCTTACCTTCACTTTCCAAAAATATCATCATATTACCATGGTAATGTCATAGTACTTTAAAATACTTTGGAGTAACATGTAAATACCATGCTTTAGTGTACAAAAATACCATATACCATTAAACCTGTACAAAAGCACATGGTTGTCCCAAGGTGTTTTTGTAAGTGGTCATCTGGGTCTATAGGAAACACTAAATGGGGGCTGGCAGACAAGGTACTGTTTATGACCCTGTTCCCATGGGAGCACCAACCTTTTTACGGTACCAGTTCTCAGCTTCCTCCTTGTTCTTCTGGACAATGCCTTCATACTGAAACCTGAGGTCGGAGAGAACCGTCCCCAGCTCTGGCCCACGGGCCGCATCCACCTCCACACTGACTTCCTCTTGAGCAACCCGGGCCCTCAGGCTGTCCAATTCCTGCAGAGACAGTGGGAAAACTAATGAGAGAATCATAGAGATAAGGATGTGGCATGAGTGATGACTAAACAAATCGTGTAATAATATTCTGTGGAACTAATAACAACTGTTAGTCTTGGACTAATGATACATTTAAGTTTGTGTTTGTTAAATGTGCATGCATTTTGTGTTTGAACATTGGGTTGTGGTTTGTGTGGTGATTTGAGACTGCAGAGTGAATTTTGGGAATTTGATACCACGTGGTGGCACACGGTGGGTGGAAGTTACTTCATTATTAAGTTCTTCTCAATGAATATTTAATAGAGTTTATCTTATGTTACTCACAAAGGGAGCATGCAATGTGCCTCTCACAACAACAGACAAACACTCCAGATATATTTTGAATATTCTACAACCGTGACACCACACCCTTCTGTCCAAATATACCCTGAGTGTACAGTATGCGTGAGAAAGTATGAGAATGGTACTGTACTTCCTGAATATTATTTATTTTCTATGTCAATGCGCCAGCAATAATTGCAAGTACAACAAACACATATTATTTTCGAATGCAATTCACAACAAAACATAACGGCCATTATCACAGACTGTTATTTAGTACTTTTCTTTTTCACGTCAACTATTGTCATTTCAGAGCTGCAGTTTGAAGAGAATCTTGCTGAGCAAGTTAGTTAAACTAGACATGTTTATAGCTAGCTACCTGAATACCTTAATCTGGTTTAATGGCACAGATCTTTAATGGTAACTCTATTGCCCTCTTAAGTACTGGGACTTGTTACTTTCAAAGTAACACAATAATTCGAGTATTAGTATTTGTACTGCTTCTTTGCACTTAGAATTTGTTGGCCAAGCATTTGCATCTTTGTGTATTTGTGTAAAGCAAGTTTTAGCATTTGACTTCATGCCAGGAGGTTAGCTACGAGGGACATCTTAGATTTCATTTGACAAAAGAACGACATGGATTGGGTTTCAAGGTATTCCTTGTCCTTGTCTATCAAAGACAACAGAGGTCACCGCTTGATACTCTTCAAGGGTTTGAGACAAGCCTGTCACAGAGGTAACCATCCATTCCATGAATGTATGCAGAAAAGGGGCATTACATTAACAGGAAGTTGGAAGGAATGGAAAACCATTGAACTTTGGACTGGCTCACTTCCTACTCTTAATGTACACTAACATGCTACCCCTAGTCTAACAAGTTTGTAGACTCAGGGAATTTTGCACTGTGGAGAGGCAGTTACTTCTCTATAAGGTGCAGGATTCGTCACTCTGTTTCCACGTCCTTACCTCCTCATGATTCTTCTTCAGGAAGTACAGTTCCTCTTTCAGGCTGTCCAGGTCTCCACGGAGCGAGGCGATGATCTGGTCATGGTCTGACTTGGCTTTCTTCAGGGCCACACAGTCGCGCTCCACCGACTGACACATCGCGCTCTCCGTCTCCCATCTGCAAGCACACATCCAGTACATGCCTCCTAAAGTTCCTCAACAGATGTTTAGAAGAGGTTTTGAGAGGTGCGGGCACTCACTTGATTCTGAAATCATCTGCAGCCAGCTTGGCATTATCAATCTCAAGCATGATCCGAGCGTTCTCCAGGGTCTTCTTCCTTAACTGTAAGGTACAGCATGAGAAGATGAATGCCTTCATCTCAAACACATTATTGAAAGCACAAATCAAATTATTATAGTGAGAGTGTAATTAATTATTACGCCTGGCACAATTACAACTAGGATGCACACGTGTATCCTATGTGGAGGTCTTTCTTGTCAAAAAACCTGATGCATGTACGATTTCTCCTCCCCTTTCGCATCTGTTCCAATCATTTTAATTGATGTTTTACCTTTGCAGATAATATAAAGCTACATCTCACATATTTCAACAGGGCATCTTGCTTTATTACGGTATTATTTATTATGAATTTCTAAAGCCCTTGAGCACAGCTGATGACGCTTTGAAGTGACGCTTGAGTGATCAAGAATATTCCAATATACAAATAGGCTTTCCTTCAATTAATCCGTCCTCATTTCCTTTCCTTGCATCCCAAGGGGAGTGGAGTTAGGAAGTGAGGAAAGGAAGTGAGGATAAGAAATAAGAAGGACCCCTCGTCTCCACCCCTAACACAGCCGAACCAGCCAATCAAGGTCTTTATGATCACTCAAAACCTTCGGGCATGTGTGTTGAAGCAGGTATGAACAAAACCCTGGGAGAAGGTTCCCGTCCAGGAGCAGGATTGGACAGTCCTGTCATAGACGCCACACATGGAGGAACTCAGGATTATGTTGCTTTTCTTAAGGGACACAATGGTGAGGGGAACTTAATTCACCAGTTCATGGTGTTGTTTGAACTTACAGTAGTACCACTGGGGAACCGGCCGAGTGTTTCAACCATTAGACAACCCCTTTTACAAAGCTATTTATTCAAATTTAAGTATTAGGTACTTTCCTGCTTTGTTAAAAGGTAACTGTTTAGTCTGACGATAGGTAATCATTTAACTATGTCTGTCTGTTATGGCTAATGATCAGAAACATCGCAGAGCAGACTTTCAGAGCATGTGTATACCTACACAGTATGAGTCATGCATGTTTTTATGTTCAAAAGGCCTTAAGGGCATTGTCCACATACTTCCTGTTCTAGGGCATGGGCTTGGGCCATCATGGAATCAATATCGTGGCCTTTCGGCACACGGTCCAGCATCAGTTGTTTGATCCTCAGCTCCAGGTCAGCGTTGGACTTCTCCAGAGTGCGAACCTTGTCTAGGTAGTTGGCCAGTCGGCTGTTGAGGCTTTGCATGGCCTCTTTCTCATTGGTGCTGTTACCATGAAGGCCGTTGTGGGACAGGTTGCTCAGACCGTTCAGATCTGACATGCTCAATGAGGACGAGCGAGACAGGGGCTTGGAGGCAGCGAACGAGACGGAGGCTTTGGACCGGGCTCGTCCACTGTCCCTCAGAGACATGCTGGAGAAAGAGGGCTGCCGGCCCAGAGAGAAACTCCGTACTGAGAAACTGGACGCCATGACCTCTGAAAGGAGAAGTATTACAGTATGTCACACCCGAATGCTCAGTGTTTTTGATGAATGTCTATCACCAAAAAGTTAAATAATATCCTTGTAAAATATCACCATATAAGAAATGGATTGCACAACATTGTTTAATTTAAAGATATACTTCTACTATATCAAAATGTACACAAAGGTATACAACCGTAAATGTAATGTGTGCTTTTAGAATAAAAATAAGCCTAAAACCTCCATCATAGCCAGAAACCTTTTGCTGAAAAAAACTAGTAACAACATTATGCAAAGAAAATCATATTTGGTGTAGAAGAACATCACACATCTCCACCTAACCTCAAGACTTCCAGCTTAAAAATGCTCTTCATACAAATGGACTTTTCAAAAGAAGCTTTTCAAACCAAGAATTTTCCATTGCTCCCCCACGCTGGATTTTACATCTAGAAGTAAACGTCCAAACTCAGTAAAAAATGACTTCTCAACTCTGGGCTGCTTAAGAGAGCTGGTTCACACTTTCCTAATCCATTTATCTCCATAAAGTGATAACCGTCTGACAGCCTGCTTCTGTAAGAGTTTTTCATGCTGATCTGGGACCAGAATCCCTACTCAGTAATGTCAGGGGTGAATCTGACAAAGAAATGTCCGGTTATATTTTTTTTTTAAATGTGTGCATATATATAAAATATAAGACCATTTTTCAGTGTGACATTATTTGCATGACAATTAACCACATTTGAAGTCCCAGTAATGAGATATATATATATATATATATATATATATAATTTTATGTATTTATTTTTTCAAATAAGTAATGTTCAAATCATATAAGGTTTTTTGGGGGGGTGAAATAGATCTCAGATCAGTAGCAGAAACTGAACCAATACTGAGGAAACAAGTCTTACCCTGTCCAACTATAGCAATAGACATCAGTTGTTTTAAAATACTTCTGTTGAAATGCTTGTACAAACATTTAACTATTTATGTTTTCTACTTAGTGAAATATTAAGGGCATCAAGCAATGCACAAAACTTCACTGAACGATAAAGATCACGTGACATGTAAATGGACACTCTACTGTTATTTTATGTTGGCACATCAAACAATGAACCTTCTCCAAATGTGAGGGTTGTATAACACATAGATATCAATTAAAAAGGAAACTATTTCTCAAACCATGCACCCAAGAATTTGGAGTTACATAGTCACTTATAATTTCTTCAATTTAAATCTATGTAAGTGAATATTAATATAAGTACCAAATTTAATGTGAATCACAACATATACAGTAGTCAACATTTTAAGTGGATCAAAACCTTTCATCAAAGTTATACATGAATTTTGAACAATACCATTCTTGTCTTAGGACAACTTTGCTGAATCCACTTCAAATGTTGACTACTGTATAATTCCAAAGTCCAAATATATAATAATAAAAGTAAAAGTTGATTTATATGTGGTTATTTTTTACAAGAGAATGAGTTTAAGAAGATTCATACCTGTTGAAGGGCTCCTGTGGTGAGGGATGTGTACAGCGTTAAGCTGTGGTCAGTTCCTAACGGTGTCCTCATATAGAGCTCAGGACGGGGGGGGGCGGGGCTTACAGCACCTGAACACCTGTGGGCGGAGTCAACCTGACTCTCTCTCTAACTGCAGTTCTTCACATCACTGTTACTCAAGACACCAGAGATCATGGCTTTAAATATTCAACAGGTTTCTGATGTAACGTGAACAAAGAGACTGAAATAAACAAAGGCTGCTCTATGTGCCTGCAGGACAAGATCTATGAGCCAGAACAACGTCTACTATACTATATTATACTATGCTTATCTCTCTGAACTAGATCTGAAGGATAGCTTATCTTTTCAGTAGTTTACTTATCAAACTGTGCTCTACTGAACAAAAATGATGGTGGCCTGGCCTAATTTACAGAGGCTACGTTCACACAGAGACTGAATTTGGCTGTCCTGTATTTATGCGCTTAATTAAAATAAAAAATTAATTAAAAATTCTGTCATCATTTATTCACCCTCTTGATGTTTTAAAGCTGTATGACTTTATACCTTCTGCTGAAACATAGAAGATATTTTGAAGAAAGTTGGTAATCAAACCATTTTGGTTACCATTGACTTCCACTGCTTGGGCAAAAAAAAAAAATTTGATGATCTTTGGTTTGTACATTATTACAAACCTGCAAGTTTTGAACAGGAATCGTGGTTAAAAATCAAGCTTTGAACAGCTATATCATATTCCAAAACAAAGCTAATTTCCAGCAGGGAAGAACAACTCGCCTTTTCTTAAAGTTTGCAATAAATATAGGCTATATGATACGCACAGTCCGATTAAGTCAAGCTGCTCTGGTTAACACCTTTTAAATGTGCACAACACCAGTGTAATCCTTCTCTCAAACTGCGTCCTGGGAACAGGAGCTGAGTAGCAAACAGAGATCTTTTGTGTCAGCTCTAAACACAATAAGTATCCAGATCTCTGGACTCTCTGGACTCTCAGATGGCACCACGATTGATTCGATTCACACATCCATGTGTGTTTCAGGTTACATGTTGCCTAGTCCATTTCCTACGTGCCTGTAAACACACATTCTGACATGGACGCTCGCCGCAGTGACATTCCTGATCCTCTCTCTCACACTGAGGTTCAGGGTTTCTGCATAGTTAAGTATGAGCAATGGTGAAAGAGTATATAAAGATTTGGTTCAGTACAGTAGAGATTTTTACATTATCTTAAGCAGTGTTGGGTGTAATTAATTACTAAGTAATCTGATTACTGTAATTTAATTACTTTCCCCTTGAAACAGTATAGTAAGGGATTACTTGTGTAATTGCATTGGATACTGCTAGACTATAAAACAATCTATATAAAACTACAGTGGATTTAACATCAAAATTTAATGTAAATATGTATGTTTTTGATGTAATCTTCTCCCTTTGAAATACTTTGGTCAGTTTAAGGATAATTTATGCAGTTGTATATTAAAAAAATTAAAAGTCTACTTTCCTGTGTATCCTTGTATTGTTCAACTGGTCGAGGTTGATATGGATTTAGAAAATAATTCGTAATAATCCAATACTTTTCAGAGAGAGTAATTAGTATAGTAATGGATTACTTTTTTAGAGTAACTTACCCAACACTGCATGGTCTTTAGAAAAGAAAATGCTTGTAGCTGCAAAACTCGCCTATAATTTAATTATAATAATTTAGTTTTATTTATAATATTTTATTATACATTATTTATTATAAATATATTGTTTATTATTTATTTATATTATAATTGATTTTCGTGCATTTATTAAAACTGACTTCATTTAATCCATAAAAAACACAAAAACAAAAACTTTTCATAATATTTTTAAGTGATTAAAACTGATCCAATTGTAATGACTAAATTTCTTTTTATATATAGGGAATTCACTATTTGATCATCTCTCTTGCTCTTTTACGACACCATGGGTGGGCAAATAAATCCGCAGCATGGAGACATTGCAAGGGATGGAAAAGAAAGACAAATTAGCAGCAATTCATACAGTATACGAGCTTTTCGAGCAGCTCAGGTAGATCACAGGTTCTTTCTGTCGGAGTAATTACTCAACATATGTTTGGCTCACATTCATCCCAGAGTCTTTGTTCTGTAATGCCAGGAGCATGACTTATTTGTCATATTGAATCCCTTCCTACAACTTTTACTGGAGTATAACATTTCAGTACTACATCGAAAAGAGTTTTGACAGTCCTTAAAGGAACGGCTCACACAAAAATAAAAGTTATATGAATTTTTGAAGAATATTCTGGCCACTTTACTATGGAGGCAGATTAGTCTCAAATATAAATCACGCAAAAAACATGATTCATGGCTGAGCAGAGGTAAGTGCAGTTAATCGTTCATTTCTGTGTTTAGAAGTTAGAGATCAGTTGAAGCAATAGTTTATTAACTGCTGTTTAGTCCACATGTGAATATAAACATTTATTTTTAGTATTGATGGATTTTCATGTCCTGTCCACCACACATTCAACTAATGATAATGTATGTAATGACGTGCATATATAGGAGACATGTTTTGATCTGCATATATTATGTAGTTTTATTGTTTCAGATTTCCAAGACAGATGATGTATGAAGTTGCAGACAACCAGTACTGTGATCTTACCATTACTACTGTAATTCTTTGAAAACAGTCATGTTGCAAGCCATCCAATTTGACAGTTGTTTCAACAAGTGGTTGAAAGTGATGCATTGTTACTGTATTAATTTGTCTCCTGCAGACTATATGTACACGCTTTAGGAATAAAGCCTTGCTATGCATGCATTATTAAATGTTCTTGTAAGAATTAAAAGATTCAGACATAATTCAATTTGATGTACACGTTTTATTAATTTGAAAGTTTCCGAATCCTTTGGGAATAAAATATATAAAATGACTTGATCATGATTAATGTTCCTGTTACATATGAAGATCATGAACTGACAGTGTGAAGCACAACATTCAGTACAGAGAAATATACGTCTCTTCAGGAGTTGTGAGATTCAGTCAGAGTGTACTTTGCTTTTAAAGTATATAAATATAAGTGCAATACATCAAGTGAAAAGTAAAAAAATGAATTGTGTTCAGTCCGGTCATCAGTAGACCTCTCTGTTAGGACATATAAGATTTTGTCCTGATATTTAAAGTACTAAAACCTAAGTACTAAGTACAAGAGGTGCAGACAGAGGATGTGGGAAATTAAGTGATGGTATTTGAATAGAGTTTACTGAGTAATCTTAGTCACATAATCTTAATTGCCTCTCTATGATAAGTACCTTTGTCTTATCAGCATAAATTGAGATTTGCCTATTTTACTAGGCAAAGTAAAATTAATGCTTCACAATATTGTCCTGTGAGACCTTAAGATGACAATAAAAAACCTTATTTAAAAACCTTGACATTACAATACAGCATAAGGAAATGCATGTTGAATATATTGGTAACACTCTACAATAAGGTACAATAAGTTAACATTAGTTCATGTATTAAATAACCATGAGCAATACATTTGTTGCTGTGTTTGTTAATCTTTGTTAACATTAGTTAAAAATACAGCTGTTCATTGTTAGTTTACAGTGCATTTACTAATGTTAACAAGATTTTAATGAAGTATTAGTAAATGTTAACATTAACAAAAAATAATAAAGGCTGTTCACGTGCAGTTCATTATTAGTTAATGTTAACTAATGAAACGTTTTAATAAAGTGTTACCAATTAAGACATAAATACAAAAAAAAAAGTATATAAGAGAATAAAGAAACAACATGAATTAAGATGTTTGTGACTGCTATCCAGATGTCACACCAAAGGTGAGTAATCCTGAAAAATGCAGGGAAACAAGTGTTAATAATAATTTAACATCATACACAAATGGCAAAAAACACTGGCTGCTCATTAAAATAGGTCTATTCACTATTTAAAGAACAGTCTCGATGGGTATTGACCACAGATGATTGTTTTGCAATCATTAGCGTGATTGTAGCTGTGAGAGCTGTCTGTACCTTCAGCTAAAATACAACAAAACAAGCATCATTCTTCTTCATTTTTGACACGATATGGGACATCTGATTACAACAGCACTTTCTTACATCAGTTAATAGTTCATAAACTATTGCTTCAACTGATCTCAAACTTCTTTAACTTCAGTTAACACAGAAATGAACGATTAACTGCACTTACCTCTGCTCAGCCATGAACTGGTCGAAAGCTGATGACGTAACATGTAGGTAGGCCCGCCCTCACGTGATACTGATTGGTCGATTGATAAGCTTAAATCTGATTGGCTAAAGAGTACGACTGCTCTGTGTTACGAGTGTTATGCTGCCAGGAAAGTCTCAAAAACACACACACACACATATCTAAGGCGATTCGTACGTGAATGACGATTTGCACATTCAAATGCAAGGATAAACTCGTACATTTTAAACATTCAAAGGTTTTTGTATCTACGAATTGTGGTTTGCATTTGTGAAATGTATTTTATGATTATATAATTTTATTTTGCGCATGTGAATTGCTTTTTGTGAATATATATTTTTTTTCACGCACGTGGATTTTTTTTGTGTGTACGTGAATTAGGTTTCATGCATGTGAAATTGTCTACGCATTTGTGAATCATGTTTTTTGCGTGAATTATATTTGAGACTAATCTGCTTCCATACTTTTCTCCATATGATGAAAGTAAAGGTGTCTGTCAGGCTCCAAAAAAATAAAACCCACCACAAAGTATATTTTGCTCTTCTGAAAGTTTTGTGCAAGGAACAGACCAAAATTTAAGTTGTGATACACTGAACATTTGATATTCATGTTATCCGGTTGTTATAAAATGTATTCATATTTTGAATGATCTTTTGGTCAAACATTGTAACACTCAATGGTCCACTTTAGACATTCTACTAACTACATTCATTCTACATTCATTCTACTAACTAATAACTTTGCAACTTTGCAACTACACTTAACCCAAACCCCAACCCTAACAGTCTATTAATACTCTACTAATACTCTAATGGGAGTTAAACGGCATGTTGCAAAGTTACCATTGAAATAAAGTGTTACCAATCTTTTTTACTTGTTTCAGTTTTCATTATAATTTTAGCTTTAGTAATATTGTTATGTGGTACTTTTATTATTACTTTTAATTTAATTTTAGTTTTAGCCATTTAGTACTTCAGATTTGACTTATATTTTTTTCAGTTAGTTGCAAAGGTTAAGTTTTTCATCTAATAGCCTATTTGTTTTATTGTATTTATTTCATCTATTTAATTTGACAGAAATTATATTTAATAGTTTTAGTTGATCTAAACTCAGGGTCTGTTTACACGACACTGTTTAAAAACTAAAAACGGAAAAATATTTTTTTCAAAAGTTTGCGTTTTCAGGCACCCAAAACACCGCTGTCGTGTAAACGAACGGCCAAAACGCATAAAGTTTTACGTTTTTAGTTGAAACCAGTGTCGTGTAAACAGTCCCGCGTAAACTACAAAAACATGTATTTGTGAAAACGCTGACGTCATGCGCATGCGTGTTATGTGTTCAGTCTATAGTAGTGTTTATTTAGAAAGTGACATCGCCACCAACTGGCCTGGCATGAATAATACAGCGCTTTTAGTTGTTTTTCGCGGATCCGTCTGAATGGGGATCGTTTTGACAACATTGTCGTCTGCGGAAAACTCAAAGGAAAAACGTTTCCTTTTTAGTACATTGTTGTCGTGTAAACAAACCCTTAATTTTCAATTAATGAAGGAATGATATATTTTCAATAAATCAAAACTGGTCTGAACAATTTGTTCTTGAATTGAATTGATCCAGTTCTCCAGTTCAACTCACAGACTCATTGATCCAGGAGCAGCTGTTAACAACTGGAGGGGAAGATTATGAGTAAAAGCGACTTATATTTCAGTCTGTTTCTCAGACAAAGCCATTGAATAACTTCAGAAAACTCTGAACATAGAGCGCAAGTCGTTTCTTGCCATGTTTATGGTGCTTTTTGTCTTTGTGAAGCTTGAAAGCTCCAGTCTCCATCCTCTTTCATTATATGGAAAACAGTGCCCAATAATTTCTTCCGAGATTCACCTTTTGTGTTCCACGGAAAAAAAGAAACGGCATGGAACGGCACAAGCATGAGTAAATAACTACAGAACTGTCATTTTCAGGATGAGCTAATCCTTTAGCACATAATTCACTCACGGTATCTCAACAAGAGATGGGACACGGCTTATGATGACAGGTTAAAGACAAACATGTGAGAGACAAGATAAAGCAAACTCAATACAGAAGTGCCATAAAGAGTCTCTACAGGAGTCAGCCTGAACACACACACGCAAATAAAACCACTCTGTGTCTGTCTGCACTTCTTTTTAGGCATGTTCCTGTTATATTTGCCTCACATTTTGGGCACACATTTCACATTTCTCTGAAAAAGCACATGTTTTATACTGATATATTGAGCGCTCAGTGTTGAGTTATGAACTGTCTGTCCACACCTCACATTTACATGTTTATCAGTGAAGTACAAGAGAAAACGTAAATGATGTGGGTAGGTTGTGGAGTGGTGAACTGTTGAAGCAAACGCTTTATGTTTTAAGCCTCAGCTGAAGGCGAACGGGGTAAGTTTACCATAGAGGGAGTAGAGAAGTCAAAGATCACCTTGCTTTGCTACTGTGCCTGTATCCAGTGTTAAATATCTGGCAAGAAGTCATACTACACTAGTCACTTTGAATGTCGCAGGCATCAGGTTATTATTGTATAAAAGGAAACAGGAGACTGTGCTTTTGGCAGCCAACAACTTTAATTTTAAGATAAGCCTTTCAAGATATTATACAATTTGAGTGGGTAATGGAGTTTTGTGAAGTATTCAGTAGAAGAATATAATATAATATAAATTTGCCTGTAGAAAAATAAATTGAACTGGGAAGAAATGCTCAGGACAACAGCGCCACCTTGTGGATGAAAGAAATATTGTATTTCTGATATATCAACAATAGTCTGATTTGGTGGGCTCGTTTTGAGAAGTTTAAATATTAATTAATTTAATTTAGTAATTAATTGGAGATCATTTAATTTTGTTTATTTTAGTAAAACTACAACTGTTTGATACTGGTTTGTCCTCTTTTTTGAGTAATTTTATGAGTAACATCTTTAATCTTTACTAGCCTTATAAATTATTATATCTTCACATATTCATGCATTCACTGTTTGTTTGTTTTATATTATAATCCCCTTCATGTACAGAAAGCAGATATGTTTGGTTTTGTTTAAAAGTGCTTTACTCAAAGACACAATGATGATTGGTTATGGTTCACGCCTAAATTTGCATAGTAAGATCAAGACTGTTTATGAATTAAGGGTTAGTTCACCAAAAATGAATTATTCCATTATTATCCAAAAAAATATCCCATAATTGACTCACCCTCAAGCCATCCAAGGTGTATATGGTCAGCAGTCACTCTTCCGCAAATGTCTCGCGTACGGCTTTATTTTTCTAACAAAAACACATCACTATGCTTCAGAAGGCCTTTAATAACCCCTTGGAGCTGTATGGATTACTTTTATGATGGATGGATGCGCTTTTTGGGATTCAAAATATAAATTCACTCCCATTATAAAGCTTGGAAGAGCCAGGATATGTTTAATATAACTCAGAATAAATAAATTATGGGATCATTTACATTTTTGGGTGGACTAAACCTTTAAGATAATTCTTAATATATATATATAGCCTCAGTTATTAAAAATTAAATGCTGTTGGATTTGCAAGGGAAATGCTGTTTGAGACTATTGTTTTCTGATTTTCTAGACTTTGAGTTTAGCTTTCAGGAAATTGATTAGTTGTAATTATGATACATTGTGATTGGTTGTTTTAATAATCCACATCTTGATTAGTAGGCTATCAGACATGTATTGTGCTGAAAAAGCACTTAAACTGTGTTTTATAGCCTACTACTACTACAAAAAAAGTCAATGCCCAAGCAGAACCAGCAGGGGTCCCTCACGAGCTTCAGTCCTGAAGCTAAAGACACTCACAGTGTTCATGTATCTGTCCTTTGTGCTGATCCAGCATCACTTCATTCTCTATCCTCGACTGTTCAACAGTCATACAGTTCATATTTTTGCCTGATATGTTCTCTTCCGAAAAAAAAAAAAAAAAAAAAGCCAAAAAATATGCATTTATTTTTAGGAAAGACAGCACAAGCACACTTTAGCTTGCTTGGTTTCAAACGATAAAACAATTTAAAAAACGGTTAAAAATGCTGTGAAAAAATCAGGTTGTTGGATATTCGTGGATTATGTTCATAGTTAATGTGAGGAACTATGAACCATAACATGAACTTGAGGAGAACTGACTTCTTACATCCACTAAAAATCACCTTGACAACAGCCAATTAAGTCATTGCAAAAAAACGACTAGAAACGACTAGAAAAAACATTGGTTTGCAGTGAATACTTTCCATATTTATAATGCAATGACATTTAGATATGCTAAGTGTGACTGTGATTTAAAGGGATAGTTCACCCCAAAATTAAAATTCTGTCATCATTTACTCACCGTCAGGTTGTGTGCATTTTGAACACAAAAGAAGATATTCTGAAGAATGTCGGGAACCAGACAGTTGATGGACCCCATTGACTTCCATAGTATATTTTTCCATACTATGGAAGTCAATGGGGTCCATCAACTGTTTGATTACCCATATTCTTCAAAATCTCCTCTTTTGTGTTCAAAATTCACACAGGTTTGGAACAACCTGACGGTGAGTAAATGATGACAGAATTTTCATTTTTGGATGAACTATCCCTTTAAGTGTCCAAATACGTTTTGGGAACATGGTATGTCCACTAAGAGTAGTTTCAACCTGATCTCACAGAAAAACGTAACTAATTTATTTCGTATAAATTTGTAAGATGATTTTTTTTTAAAAGAGTAATGATGAAGGACCACCCCTTAACCCCACCTCTAAACATACCCGTCACTGGGGTGTGAATAGATCGTGCGAAAACTTAACAGTGAGATCGTACGAATTCATCAAAACATGAAATATGAATTGCCATTAGATTGTGATGTTTCCATAGGAACGCTAAAAAACCCAAAGCAGAAACATTATTCCTGGCAGGTCGTGTCAAATAATGCCACCTAAAAAAAAGAAAAGTGGACACATCAAATATATAAAAGTGCATCAGTGTGAGGTCAGTGAAATCAGCTAAATCAATAATTGACTGATCCGTCAGTGCAAAGTCAGGATGCAGCCTTTGACCCCACTTGACCTCTGCTGACCTCTGTCACACTTGATTAGCCCGGACAGACCCCTGTAGCCTCCCTCTCACTTTCCCCTCTGACCAATAACAGTGTTTACTTCAAATCAAGAGACCGGCCACGGATAGTGATGAAACTTGAATGATGATTCACAGGACTAAGATGTTCTTGAAAAGTTTGGACATACGCTTTAGTGCAAATGATTAAGGCCTTCTTTTACATGTAAAGATGAAAGCTTTGGGATTTTGAACATCAAAAATAAGAAACGTTATAACTTATGATGCAACATGAATATTAAATATTTATGATTCTACATTATTTCTAGGTCTTTAAACCTAACTCGTATGAATCTGTACAATCTCATCCGTACGTTTTCGTACAATCTAGCGGTTAGGTTTATGGCTGGACCTTCATTCTTACTTTTTTGTACGTTTTGTACATTGTACGAATTCATATGAATCGCCACCTCGTAACATAGTTACGTTTTCCTATGAAAGCAGATTGTAAATCTTATCAAATATTTACACCAACACGCACAATAGATCATGAGATTGGATTGGATAGATTGTATGAATTTACCACCAATTTGCCAAAATGTAAAATAGTTACGAACAGCAAAGTTACTTTTAAAAGTAATGCATTAAAATATTGTGATAAAAAGTAACTAATTGAGTTACTAGTTACTTTTTAAGGAAAGTAATGCCTTACGTTACTTTTTTTGCATTACTTTTTTTGCGTTACTTTTTCTCACCTGGGCTGGGCTTGCTTGTTTGTTTTTTAACGGCAAAAAGTTGAAACCGAAACCGCCCCCTATTAATAGGGCCCTATTTGCGGGGACAGCCAATTGGTGTACGCAACCATAGTGGACGCTATAGAGTGCATTCATTCATGTATGCTCAACGGCTAGAGAATACCCATAATGCACTGTGAGAGTCAGCGTTGAATAAATTCCTGCATCTGACCAGAAGATGGCGCCCGAAGCAGAATCATCCATCCAACCGTTTTACAAACCACTGGTTCAATGTGGCTACAGCGTAATATTATACAGGTTTATTATTTGTTTAATTAAGGTTTATACATGCTAGTTTCCATGGCAGAATTCAAGATTCATCTTTTCATTACCACTGGAGCTGCCAGTTGGCTAAGTTTCAAATGATTATTAAACAGCACAAACTATGCAAAAGAAGCCGCCCTTCCGGCACACGCAGTGTCTAAATTCACCCACTCGTTTTCATTCACTCCTTCAAGTGGACTATATTAATGGACAAATGTAGGGAAGAGTGAATGAGGGTATAGGGGGTGATTTCGAACACACCAGACGCGAGTGGCATGACATGACAAACGCAAACCCATTATAATCAGTGATGCTGTTTACACTGGATGCAGTGACCTAAAGCGACATGACGAATTCCCGACAGTAGACTGATGTCCCGTTCTATATCTGATGTACACCCTGTCCCAAATGGGACCTTAAACACTCTTTGAGTTTGCACTTTCATAACGTAATGCCGATTTGACTGTCGGGAAGAAGTTTGCTCGCTTCAGTGCGCATCGAGGGTGATTATCGCTCTCGAGCACCCTTCTTCTGAATCCTAAACTGACAAATGGGACACCCTACGGTCTCATGGACACGTGAAGATGTGTGACCAATAGAAGATCAATACCTCACTGCCTGACCTCTTGACTTAATTAAAAGAACACATATTTTTGCAGTAAAGTCGAGTGGATTGTACATTTTTACATTTTTAATATACTACAAGTTGACATCTGACGCAAAAGGCAAAAAAGAGGCACTTTCACTAGAGGTCTCAGGCTTTTGGACCCTATACATGGAAAGCATTATCAGCCTCTCTTCCACTCTCAATTTCGTGGCCAAACTGTTGTAGTTAGTGCATTTTTTCTTATCTTTCCCCTCATTTTATCTTAAGTCATTCTTTCCTGTTTGACCGGCTGCAACGCTTACGCTTACCCAGTGTTTACGCGCACAGATTCTGCCAGGGTGTTTACTGTTTGTCTTCCAAACTGCACACAGTGACCACTTAGCAGAATTAGTCTGCTGATATCCAGAGCCCATCGAGGGGGAAGTGGAAACGTTTTCACAGGCTCAGAACACAGTTCAGGTCCTTTGAATAGCTGCCAGTGCGATCGGCCAGGAAAGCCCGAGCCAGAGACTGCAGTTCATAGCTCAATTGAATCAATGATAAAGATCACTAGTGGTGAAATTGCAAACAGATACGAACAGATGTGTATTACACTGGGGGTCAGCACCTGCATTTGCCTTTCGCTCATTACTTTTTTTTCTTCTTCTTTTCATGCAGTTTGTGTTTCCTCTCCCAAAGCACAGGTTGCTTTTGTGCTTCAAAAGGCCCAACAGAGGCAGGCAAAATGTGAATGGACATGTCTGAGGGAGAGATCGCTATCTAGAGAGTGTGTGAACACTTTAACCGCTGGCCAGCTTACAGCGGCTTTTAAAACCACTGCTTTTAATATCATTTTCCGTCCTTCGAGCGATGAGAACCCTGGGTATTAAAAAAAACCCGCACAGGCGATAGTGAAAAGCTTTGGGAAATTGTTAAAAGACTGAGAGAGATAATCAAGGAGAAGTATGCCTTCAAAAATGGCCTAAAGTCAAAAGGAGAAAAATGTGAGTTGCATAAAATATGAGGCTATGGTTAATTGTAGGGTTTTTTAGTGTGATACGGCCTGGCCAAGTTATTCTTGTAAGCTTTCAAAGGCTCATGCTTAGATTTGCAGATGGCATGTTTGTTGTTTCAGATAAGAATTTAATGAGCAAATGACAATAGCATTATATTTAGAGCTGGTTATTTCTTTCATTTCCAAATATTTGTGAAAAATGACACCTATATTCATGCTGCCTTTAGAACACTATGTAAAGCTTATTGCTGTGATTATTTATCACAACTTAAAATTGAACAACAGAATAAGAAATAATATGTTGTTTCAACTTTTAAAAAAAAGTATGTGTTTGTGCTTGACTTAAAATATTAATTTTAGTTAAGGTGGATATTGAAGTTATCTCAACAAATTATAAGTTGTTATAACTAATTGCAGAAACATTTTTTACAGAAATTGGCAATATAACATTACAAATCACTCTTTAACATGACACAGTGAACAATGTTTCTGTTATACTTCAGAACAAATATTTTTTTTAAATGCTAATTGATTACTGAATTGATTACTGTGGAAACATAGAAGAAGTGCTTTTATTTTCATTAAATACAATTTTAAATAGATGTGTGATATCAATACAAAATAAAGTTTTTTAAATATTAGTTTTACAAGAAAATGTAGATGGGTGATTGACAAATAAAGCTTAAAACTGACTTACAGTGTAATGCATATTGCATTCATAAACAGTGTAATGCATATTTTTGAGTCATGAACAATGTGCTTAAACAAGTTTCAGTTGTTAAATAACATTTAAAATTGTTTAAATAATTTTCTTGACTGTTTTTATGTCAGGCGGTACAACCAAATAGTTGTATATAGTTTTACCACCTGACATGTAAAGTGTACCATACTTCCACTTGAAATCAGCAGGTTTTACCAGTATTTGAGAGAGATTTACAAACCTTTTCACTCTGCCACAAGGATCAGTTGGGCTCCTCTGGATGATGTATTATCCTCTTTACTGTTATTACCTTGTAAATTCATAATAAAAGAGCCGTGTTTGCATTTGTGTCACCCTGAAATTTGAGAATATACAAATTAATGGACAAAAGGTTTTCAAATTATCTCAACAGTTGTAAAAAAAAAAAAAAAAGTTATGACAACATATGTTTTTACATTGCTTCAACTTTTTATAAGTTATACAAGATTCAACTCTTAAGTCTGTTTAATGTAATTAAAGTTGGAATGACTTAAACATCCAAGTTGATTGTATTTAAAAATTTAAGGCAGCAACTTTTTTTTTTACAGTATACTGATATTTATAAAATTTGTTTAAAAGTTTCAAATCTATTCAAATCTATTATTATTAAAACACCATTTTAAATAGTTTCCTTAATCCGTTCATTTGTTCGGACTGTTGCACCACCTGACATTTTGGGGGTTTAAGATAATAAAACATAAAATAATATGTAGGTTATTTAAATGTACTAAAAATGAATTCAAACTAAATAGATTTTATAGAATAGAGTGATATTTGTCATGAATTTATCAAATTATTTAAAAAGGAAATAATGCACTTGGACTCAAAAATAAGCATGTCATGTCATTGACCTAGATGTTGTTTCAGGAACCGGTCTAATCGATTCAGTGAGTCATTCAGTGAAGGATTTGTCAGACTGATTCAACCTGACAGGTAAGCCGCGAGTATGTTATTCTTTTTGAACGATTCAGTATTCGTGAGTGAATCGGACTGACTACTTAAAGGGTTAGTTCACCCAAAAATGAAAATTCTGTCAGTAATTACTCACCCTCATGTTGTTCCAACCGCGTAAGACCTTCGTTCATCTTCGGAACACAAATTAAGATATTTTTTTATTAAATCTGAGAGCTGGATCACTCCTCCATAGGCTTCTAAGACATTATAACTTGCTGGCCCAGAAAATGTATTAAAGACATCGTTAATATTGTCCAAGTGACTACAGTGGCTCAATCTTAAGTTTATAAAGCGACGAGAATACTTTTTGTGTGCAAAACCCCCCCCAAAATAACGACTTTATTCCACTATTCATTTCCTTCTCTCTGGGCCTCGAGTTACTTCACGTAGTATAACAGCGCAGCACTTCTTACATCACACGTAGGCTCACTATTGGCCGACGCTGGTCATGTGTGTGATGCGTGTGACGTGCAACACAGACGCGCTGCGCTAAAACACTACGTGAAATAACTCGAGGCCCAGAGAGAAGGAAATGAATAGTGGAATAAAGTCGTTATTTTTGTGTGTTTTTTGCGCACAAAAAGTATCCTTGTCGCTTTATAAACTTAAGATTGAGCCACTGTAGTCACTTGGACTATATTAACGATGTCTTTAATGCATTTTCTGGGCCAGCAAGTTATAACGTCTTTAGAAGCCTATTCCCCCATAGGCTTCTAAAGACGTTATAACTTGCTGGCCCAGAAAATGAGCCAGCTCTCAGATTTAATCAAAAATATCTTAATTTGTGTTCCGAAGATGAACGAAGGTCTTACGCGGTTGGAACAACATGAGGGTGAGTAATTACTGACAGAATTTTCATTTTTGGGTGAACTAACCCTTTAAGCTCACAATTCGGGTAGAATGGGATTTCTTTTGCAGTGTGCATGGAAATTCGTCGATGCAGGAAACACTGGGTGTGATGATGAATGTATGAATGCAGAAACTAAAAAAAAAATCCCATTATGATAACTGTAATTATAACCAACCACATTGTTTTAAAGCCTGTTCCCAACCTACAGATGGCCACTGATTCTGAATCTTCTAGATTGCACAATACGGCTCTTGGCAGCATTTCTACTTTCCCACTATTACTAAATGTTTCCTCGATCTATTCTTTCACATTTTCAGATTGAATGTATGACTTTCAGTGACCTGTGGTGTGTGATAACACAATCAGTGTATAGAGATTAACCATTTTTTTTCTTGGTTTTAAT
Organism: Abramis brama; assembly: GCF_963993115.1. Classification (NCBI taxonomy): domain Eukaryota; kingdom Metazoa; phylum Chordata; class Actinopteri; order Cypriniformes; family Leuciscidae; genus Abramis; species Abramis brama. Next base: position 6,756,467 of record NC_139987.1, read on the forward strand.
CCATTTTAAATCAGCCTGCAGAGGAAATTAATATTTATAGTTTAAATGAGAAAACAACATTTCTACTTAGTATTAATGCAAAGCCAGAGTAGCAAAGTCAAAAATAGCATTATGGTAGGCCTATGTAGGCTAAAATACACAAATCCAAATGATTTCTTTTTGCGGGCAATTTTTAAAAGGCATTAGTTGGTTAGATACAGTTCTGAAGATAAATGTGCACCCATCTAGTTGCTTTTTAATTTTATTATGCGTCAACTACAAGCCACATTTGCTGTTGTCAACTTTATTTAGTAAATAAAATAATTAACTGCTGCCAAAATTATGTAGGCTAGGCCTAAACTGAATGCAGGCTAATTGTGATAAGTTATAAATGTTTTATATTTAAACTCGTAATACAAATGCCAGGTGAATAACTGTTATTGTGCGTGCATATTTGGACTGAAATAATTGTGGTGCGCTTCCGAAATATTTCTTCACAGTGACCTGTAATGTGCTCATTAGAAGCGTATGGAAAAGAGCTGGAACTTAAATGTTGCATGAAACAGGCTTTGTGGGATGCAAAAGTCTTGTTACCACCAATTATGAACCCCAGGAGAAATACCTTCGACTTCCGACCAAAGAATTCTTCAAGTCCTTTCTAGCTGTTGGTGGGGAGAGCTGAAGTTGTTGATCAATATGCAAAAGAGGGTGATGAATATGCATGAAGGGGGGCCGGTAATTGCACGTCAGCGTGGCGGCACTGCTAATTTACAGCTCGGGATCCTGCAATCAGCGCGCTATTCATTAACACTGCAGCCGTTTCATCCGCGCGCACTCGAGTCTGCCAATCACCGCCGCAGACACAAAAGCCGAATAAAAAAGTTTCAATTACCAGCCAACAACACTAAACACTATATTTACGCCGCTTTATGCTCTGAATGGCTGTTAACGCATTGTGAAAGAGAAGGGAGACGAACTTAATGAAACAACATAATCTTATGCATTTATATCACCTTTTTCCCTCGGCGGGCGCGTGCTCGTTAGAAGCCGCTTGTCTCGCGTGGAGAACAACAATTACCTCTCCGTCATAATGGGAATATGAAAAATGTCAGATGGAAAGCTATAGTAGGCTATGGTCTATGCAATTCCTGCAGCTTGTGAGAAGGATGGACTTGAGTCGCTTCTTGCCCTTTGGCACCCCCTCAACTCACCCCAAAAACATATAGGCTATGCTATAATGGTTAAAATTATATAGCCTAGAAATAGGCTACAATTAGGAAGAACTATATTCACTTTTAGACATTTAGCACTGAGATTTTTTTAAATAATTTTTTTTTTTTTTTTTTTTTGCTTTAAATGTGATTAAATGCTGTGCATCTTTCTACATGAATACATGTAGATGAAGTGTTCTACATGAACACTTTACAATATTATGATCCCATGCCATAGTGCATTAAAGTCCCCATGAAATCAAAAGTTTTTTGGCTTTTAGTATGAATATGTTATATATAAATTAGTGTGCTCCAAAACAATGGCACAATTTGCATATAGCAAGAAGACATAAGCATTCACATCTTACAGTCTCACTTCCGCCAATATGGATAAATGATTTTGATGACATCACTCTGCACTTCAGCTTCTCATCAGATTTTCTGTCCAATCAAATGCTCTCTAGAATCTAAAGTGTCCTTCGTTATAAATATATGCTGAAGCTGCTGTTGAAATCGGTCACTAGTTCACACTATTACTATTTTCTATAGAGAATGGCACATAGTGCACTATATAGGGGATAGGGAACGATTCAGACAGTGTAAATATGCTTTTCATTGGGGCGAATGAAGTCTGGTTTGAAGTCGAGTCGCGCAGACCAGAAAACGTATCGGAGACATTTGAATTCTGAACAGAATGCTGTATTTTAAGGGAGATTAGGAGGAGAAACGGTTAGAGATTAGAAAGAAACTGCGGCTTTACCGAGCTCAACGGCTCTGGTCGAGCTGTGATATAAACTAAATGATATTAACTATTTTTTTAAAGGGGAGGAGCTGTTCAATATGTCCTGCCCTGTCTTCCTGTTTCAGTGGAAATTACGTCAACACATCGAATAATGCTACGCGTTTCAAAGCACTTCAGTGTGCCTTCAACTCAAATTAACTAACACTGAGCAATACATTTGCTACAGTATTTATTATTCTTTATTAACAATATTAAAAATGCAGCTGTTATTGTCCATTAAAGGGGTGGTATAATGTCCCTTTTTACAATAAGTAAAATAAGTCTCTTTTGTCCCCAGAGTGTGTATGTGAAGTTTTAGCTCAAAATACCCCACAGATCATTTTTTACAGCATGTTAAAATTGTTCCTTTTTGAGGGTCAGTAAAAACGTGTAGTTTCGTGTTTGTCCCTTTAAATGCAAATGAGCTGCTACTCCCAGCACAGAGGGCGGAGCTTCAAGAGCTCAGTGTGTTAGCAGCTCCGATTACCTCACAGACAAGCACTAAAATGTCAGAAAATGTTCTGCCTTTTAATGTTTAAACTGGAGTCGGACGATTATGGAGTGACTCAAGAAGAAGTGACAACATGTAGAATGCAACAGGACGTTTCTGAATGGTTAGTTGATGAATTTATGTTGCTGATGTGGAGTTAACTATCTTCAATTAGCATATTCTGTCATTATAATCTATAAAATCGCTCGTGTGGGAACTGTTGTAAGATGCCTATAGTGACATGCTATTGCATTTGTATTATGTACTGTATTGCATGTGAAAAGACGGATGCGACAGCTTGAGCAGACTCACAAATGTGCTCGACTACAACAACTCTTCCTCTTCTAAACATGGACTGCGTTCCTGGAGGCGGGGTTATGTAAATTTTAAGCTTGGTGATGTGACTAACCCCGAAGGAATCTCATAGTCCCTACCAGCCGTTTCTTTAAAAGCAAATATCTCCCTTTGCTTTGAGCGTTGTAACTTTGCAGATGTTGTTTATGCTCAAACAGCAACATTACACACTAACTAAAGTTAGAAAAGTGAAATCATTATCAACCACCCCTTTAAATAGTTAACAGATACAACTTTTTATTTTAATAATAGTTCATGTTGAAATTAACATTAACTAAGATTAATAAATGTTATTTTAAAAAATAACTATTTTAATTGATAGTTCATGTTAACTTATGTATTTAATTAACGTTAATGGAAACATATTTTTTAAGTTTTAAATACACCAAAATCAAAAGCAGAACTACATAATTTATAATATCACACTTTTTATTTTTTATCACTAGTCAACTATCAAACCAAGTGCCATCTATAAACAAATAATGCTAGAGCTTCACTTTTTGCTGTTACTTGTAACCAGCTGTGTTGCAGTGTTTAAGTGAACATCACTTCAGGCGTCCTATTTTATTTTGAACAGTGCTGTTTTATTTAAACCTAAAATTTTTGTGAAATGTTTTACTTGAAAAAGTGCATTAAGATTATCCAAAAAAACCTGGTTTGATTCTTCATTATACATTTTTGATAATTGCTTACTTTTTGGGGGACATGTAGTCTTTGTGTGTGCCAGTCAGTTCTGATATCAGACAGCAGGGGCGCTCTTGAGTGCAATCAGACACATTGCAGTAACTGAGATGGGCGGTGCATCTCAATATCAAGAAATGGGCAGCAGGCCAGTACAGACAGGAACCCCACTGTCTCCACGGGGGGGCTGCTGAACCCATATATCAGTGTGTGATGACCTACAGGCGTGTGCTGTCAGGTCTGCGGCAGACCCCCTGTCAGATGTTGATCTCTCTTTTCTCTGGGTCCCTCCTGCTCTCTCTGACTGGCTGTTCTAGGAAGGGAGTTCCTGGCTAAGGGGAAAGAGTCCTGGTTAAAAGTAAGTGTCTGTTCTAGGGACACCACTGCTGTGTGAATCCCCTATTGTTCTCTCTGACACCCGTTTCTGTTTCCTCTGCAATAAATCTGCCCCCTCAGCCCTGGAACGTCCCTCCCATTGTCTCTCAAAGGAAACCTGCGCACAAGTGAGGCCTGGCTACGTCTTCACTCCATCCAGGGGCCACAGGGGCAGCAGAAGAAAGAGGACAGGAGGGAAGATCTGCAGATGTTTGCAAGAGCAACAGCAACTATGATAACAAAAAGAGTAGCATTTACTCGCCCTCATGGCATTCCAAACCTGTTTGACTTTCTTAATTCAGTGGAAACTTCCATACAATGAAAGAACATAATGACCAAATGTCAAACTCCATAGATTGTTCAACACATGGTTACACAGACTACATCAAATATGGCAATGCAAACCTCAAATGCACAATGTGTGAGAACCAAAGTGGTTTAACGATAATTGACATTGAATTTTTGAATCGTCTTTGTGGGCATTTGTTGCATGTTTTGATTTGACTTGAGAGTGAATAAAGACTGTAAAAAAAATTATATTATCAATAAGTTATGATAACATATGTTTTACATTGCTTTAACTCATCAAAATAAGTTAAGCAATTTAAACTTTTTTATAAGTTATTCAAGATTCAACAATTTTTTTTTAAGTCAGTTTAATGTAATTTAAGTTGAAATGACATAAAAATCCAAGTTGATTGTACTTAATTTAAGGAAGCAACTTTTTTTTTTTACAGCGATACACTAATTTTTTTTTCCGTTGGTTTAACTTAAAAAAGGAAGTTACCTGGTTGCCATAAAGTTTTGAGTTCATTGAAATATAAAGTTTACGTTAATACAATGAAGGAGATTGGTTTAATAAACAGAAACTCAAAATATGATGTTATCTGAACCACATTAATTATCTAAGTTGATTTGACAAAAGATATAAAGTTGGGATAAAAAAATCATGAAAATTATTTTTACAGTGAGTTGAGTTATATATTTCCATACTATCTTTATGTCCTTGGAGCTTTGGGTCCCATTGACTTTCATAACATGAACAAAACAGCTGAAACATTCGTAAAAATATATATATTCTTATGCATTTGGAACAACATGACGGTGAGTAAATGATGACAGTGTTTTCACTTTTAGGCAAAGAATCCCTTTAACACCTGGCGAAACTCTTGATCCAATCACAGCTCAACTCTGGAAGCCATCAGCAGGGGCCATTCATCATGCTTTGTTCAATGTCACTCTGTTGTATTAGGGTCACCATGAAGAATAAGCAAACATACTGGATATCAACCATCAACCAGTAATGTCTGCAGTAGCTACGCTGAAAATAATTAGCTCCAATGTCCACTCATCTGTGACGTCTTCCAACTGTATGTTAATCTGCAACCGATTAAAAAAAAGAGAAGCTGGTCAACAGAAACATCATTACACTCACTATTTCATTGATTAAAGCTACAATATTTGTACACGTGTTTATTTTAGTTTGAAAATGTGGTAAATGTGCATACTGTTTGCAGTTTTGCACATGTGAAACAGACTTGGTGTTTAATGAAAACTATTACTTTGCCATCAAGCTGCTGGTTGTAATGTAATGATCTCACTTTGGTAATAGCGAAAAATAAACTATGTTTAAAGTTGTTTAATTACATCATTAAACATTGTTTAATTTTTTCATTTTAAAATACCTTTTTCCTATCCCAAAGACAACTAAGTAAGCCATTTGTATGTTGATATCCAGAATTTTCTCTCTAAAAAAAATCCAGTCATCACTGGCACGCGCATAGTGAATCTTGGGATAGGCTATAACTGTGAAGGATCCACTTGTTCTATCATTCGCAGCCCCAGAAACAAAGGACACATTTGTAGGCTGCGTTCGAAGAAGCCTTTGAATTGGGACGGCCTTCGTTCATGTGCTTCGTTCATGTGCACTTGAGGTCTTGTAGACTTACAATGGCTGCTGCCTGCGTGTGTTCGTTAAATCCACAAGGACCGTAGGGTGTCCCATTTGTCATTTTAGGTTTCAGAAGGGTGCTCGCGAGCGCCCCTTTGCGGCCGATATGCGCCCTTGATGCGCACTTTTGCTGAGCCAAACTTCTACCCGGCAGTCAAAACGGCATTATGTCACGAAAGTTTGGTCTCAGAGGAAGATCACGAGGGCTTAAAGGTTCATTTTGGTGCAGGGTCTGGGAAGCAGCTCATTACTCACTTTTAAAACAATGCTCCATTTGTTTGCGCATTAGCATAGCAACAGTGGTTCAACCAATGGCGTGAGTTTGGGATGGGGCAGTCAGTTTTTCTGACCAATGGAAGATGAAGGGAGTATTAAGGAAACCTGTTAGGTATTATTTGCCCTTCAAGTGGAGTTGGAAAAATATCATATTTACAATTGGCTCAATGAAGTCATATTTACAAGTAGGAAACTTGGAATTCTTGACGATGCACGAGTTGCGCGTGATGTTGGAAGGGCGTGTCGATTTTTGAAACATGGTGGAATGACTGTTCTTTAATAGACACTATAATATTATATATCTATAATTTAGAGATCAGTGTGCAAAAAGCAAGTTTGTAGTGAAATGTAAAGTTAATCATACAGCTTTCTTGTAGTACATAATTTATGTAACAAAATATTTAGTTGTGATAGGAATGGGTATTTTTCATTATTTTGAAGTCATATGTAGTCATTTGGGTTTACGGTTCCTAAGTTTCTGTTATGTTTTTGATCTGAATGTGTGACAATGTCGTAATAATGAAAGCACGGAGGTATGACTTGGAGGAAATTGCTATTACATTTGAATGAATGAATGAATGAATGAATGAGGCATTTTATACAGCGCTTTCATATGTACTATCAGTACACCCAAAGCACTTTACAACCATGTAAATTTGATGACATCAGTCACACAAATTGAAATGGATGTTAATTCATTGGTTTTGTCCCAGTAACTGGAATGCTTTTTGGAAAAATCTTTTTTTCTTCTTCTTTTTTTAAAATACCACACAAAAATAGCATGTGGGCTTGTACGTCAATGACAAAGGAATTAAAGCTGTCGAAAACTCAGTTGTTATCCTCAGTCTATGGGACAGGAAAACAGTGTGTGCGCAGGAGGTACAAGAGGTGAGGAAGAAAGCACAGAATTTACGACATTCCTCCCAGTGTGTAACAAACCACAGGAAGGTGTGAACAGCACACCAGCTTCGATCCGCTACCTGGCAATGAATAGCACACTGGTGTCCACGGTCACTGCAGGAACCCTTGACGTGTCTTGACATTCGCCTGTCAATTCCAGTGGCTTAGTGGGTGGCGCTGGAGAAAGATTGTCCTGTTTGACAGCAGCTATTTCGCTAATCCAAAACAACAGCTGTAAGGTAAAAATGAGCAAGATGGGGGCTTAGAAGGAAAGGGTAAATTAAATCCTCATGTTGTCGAATGGAGATGGAAAATAGCACTGCAAAAAAAAAAAAGAGAGTCAGAAAAAAGAATCTGATGTAGGCAATTGGCAGGACTGAGCTCACGTTGGTGACAGACTTTTCTCAGCTTGTCTACAAAAGAGGCGTAGCTCTGGGCCAATGACACACAAGGAAATGAGAGCGAAGTTTGCGAGGTTCATGAGGTCTCTGAGGAGCAAAAGAGGGCCGCGGTGGGGCTGCACATATTAGCATCTACACGGGAGACTGTCATAGGACAGGTGAAAATAATTACTACTACTAGCGTAGCGAAGCTCATTACACATCTGGTTGAGTTTTGGGGGAAACTAGTGTAGGGGTGGTCCTCTCACAACAAGGAGAATGCCCTGTTAGCACAACACATTGCTATGTCCGCCCCCAGTACGCAAACCTAGCGTTAGCATCTTCCTGAATATGGGTTCTCCTTCCAGAGAAGAACCCAGATCAGATTCAAAAGCGTCTTTCAATTCAGCTGCACTAATCAATGGAATGCCTGTAACATTGATTCATTAGTTCATTAGCCTTCATCAGGATACAGAAGGGACTGTGCCAGTAGGAAACCACAGATGTACATCCTTGAGACAGACCGATCTGCCAAAACTGATAAATCGGTTTTCGAGATGTTCCCTTGGTGACAGTACTGGCAGAGCCCAGAAGGGTTTCCTGTGTGGAAGTGCATGCATTTCAGTTCAAGAGTGGAAAGACGAAAGCACAGTTTGTGGATCCTGCCAAAAAGTAAATTAATAAGCTAACTGAGGCATCAGCTGAGTGAGCCAGTGTTGTCAAGCACAGATCTTGAATTCATTAGCCTGTCGATAGAGCCATTTGACAAAATGAGCCTCTATAAAACAACTCGTTCTTTTAGACGGGATCAGTCTGTGATGTTGTTGAAATGGTTAATACAACCAGGACATGTAAATGTTGTGCAAACCTGCCACCACAGTGCTACTAAAAGTAAAAAAAATAAATAAATTTAGACCGCTTAACAGAGCGATTGCTATCAGGATATGAGGAGACTTTCAACCAGCATAACAAAAAAAACACCTTTAAATGGGATATACATGCATTGTCATGCTCAAAAGTTTACATACCCCTTGCAGAATCTGCAAAATGTAAATTATTTGAACAAAATAAGAGGGATCATACAAAATGCATGTTATGTTTTATTTAGTACTGTTCTTAATAAGATATTTTACATAAAAGATGTTTACATAGTCCACAAAACTTTTGTTTCACACAAAAGTGTGAAAAGTTCTGAACAGGATAAATATGTGTCCAAATTTTTCTTATTTTGTTTAAATATTTAAAAAAAATTATTTAGTACTGCCCTTCGGAAGCAACAGAAGATACTTACAAGTTTTCACCCCCTGGCTCTTAATGCATAATGTTTCCTTCTGTAGCATCAGTGAATGTTTGAACCTTTTTTAATAGTTGTTTTTCGAGTCCCTGGAAAGGGTTCAAATATGCAAAAGATGCTGGAAAACTGCTGGAAAACTTTGCAGGACCTGGATGATTTTTCTGAAGAATGTTGGGCAGTTTAACTGCTCAGGATAAACAAGAGACTCAAGAACAACCATCACAAAAAAAAAAAAAACAAAAAAAAACAGTGGGTAACATCCAGGTAACACAGTATTAAGAATCAAGGGTATGTAAACTTTTGAACAGGGTCATTTTTATAAATTCAGCTTCTTTTTTTTTCTTGTGAACTATATGTAAACATATTTTATGTAAAATATCTTATTCAGGAAAGTACTAAATAAAAAAATAACATTTAGCATTTTGTATGATCCCTCTTTTTTTGTGAAAATAATTAACATTTTCCAGATTCTGGAAGGTTTATGTAAACTTTTGACCACGACTGTATATGAGTAAAAAAGTAAGTTTCCCTTAACATTACATACATCTTTTTTTAAATGTTTGTCTTTCGTCTTGGAATTCCTATTTCATAATGTTATGTCATGTTTTCTTTTTTCATTTATGATGTCTTTTTACCCATTTTTGGTAAAACAAGATATCTAAGGAAGGGATAATTCACCCTAAAATGAAAATTCGACCACCATTTATTCACCCTCATGTTGTTCCAAACAATGACTTTCTTTCATCTGTGGAGAACAAAAGGAGATACTTTGAAGAATGTTTGAGAATGTCTTTTTTTTCTTCTTTTTCATACACTCAAAGTCAATGGAGTCCAAAACAACACTGGAGCCCTATGGCTTTCATTGTATAGATAAAAAAAAAAGCATTCTTACTTTGAAATAATGAGGGTGAATAAAATTTTCAAATGATCCCTTTATTAGTAAATATGCAGTGAAATCAGATAGTTACATTAACATACCATTAGTACTGCTGTTTGGTCAGAATCATCCGGCTTGACGGTCTCATGAGGACTTTGAAGATGTGACCATTCAGAGGTGATTGTGCAGACATGGTTTCCCTGGCAACCAACACAAAGCAACGCATGCATCTTGGACATAAGTAGCAACAGATGCTGCGCTGACCTCAGCCACTTCCTGGAAACACAAATTTGTCAAAATACGAAAAATAAAGCAGTTAGATTAATGCAGAAGGTCCTTCACTCAGTGTTGGAGAGGAGTCAAGATTGTGCTGTAGTACTCCGTGGTTTTACTAGATGTATACAAAACAAGATGAACAGATGAAGATGGACGAAAAAATCCGATTCAAATAACTGTTTGGACGGAGTACTGAGTGAATATAGCCAGAAACTTAGCGAGAAACTTGACTTGCCGCTTCGACCAAAGAAGTGATTCCTTCTGAAGCAAACCCTTTGAAGTCTCCATAGTATTTATCAAGTTGTGATTTCTTTGGCTCGGAGAAAAGTTTACTTGTATAAAGCAACACTGTGTTCATTTGAAAGAGCCAACACGTGCACAAGAGCAACAGCTGGACGTCCCTAGTCGAAATTTTCCCCCTTGATTTTTGTCTTGAAAACATCTTGCAGGCCTTCAAACTTAATTGTAGTCAAATTTCCCTGCCACGTAATGTTGATGGCAGACACTGCATACTTGCTGAGTCCATGTGGCCACAGTCCAGGGCAGTTTGCGCTAGTGATAACGGCACACTTTGATAAGAGCGATCCAGTGCCGTGGCGTAATGCCGCCATCTCAATGCCCTGGCCACGGCCAAGGAAGCAATCACAGTATCACAGGAAAACTCTGACCGCATGATATCACCTTCAAAATGGAGGAAACACGCACCGGCACACTCACATGTGATCAATTATTTCACAAAAACTTATGCAGGGAATTTCACCCATTAGCTCCAAAGTGGGATCGTGGCCAGGGCAATGGCGGCTCCCAGAATAAACACATTTGGGTAATAGGTCACAAGGAACAGACTTGCTCGTTTTAGGACCGTTACGTGTCTGAGCGTGTGGCGGAGTTCGAAGTTAAGCAGTCGTAATTGCCGTAGGCCAGAGGAGCTTCCAATATCCTGATTGCCGTTGGACCTTTATGGCTTGGATAATTGAAACCAAGATATCACCACAAACGCAGTGCCATCCCGATCCACCAGTCCTGTACGTAACACCCACAGTGATGGATGATGAAACTACGTAACAGCTGTGTGACGCGCCCCCGTTCTTGAAAGTCCCCGTCCGGCTGTGGTTTCATCCTGTTGTTGTGTTTATTCTTGCAGCGCAGCCAGGCCTTAGAGCCCAGAAGGTCTCGTTTCTCATGCACAAGTCAACTCTCCACAGAGCTGATATCAAAATAGTTTAAAAAGAAATCGTCTGATAGTTCCCAGCGAGCGAACACACCAAATGCTTCCAGATTCCTCAGCTCTGACAGTATAAACAACAGCACACTGGGAAGGACTTTGCACACTGTGTCAGACTGGAAGTTAGTAGAACAATGAGGGTGCAAATTTGCTGAATCCATTTTCCTAACCAATGCTTGTCAGGTTTGAAGGAGAAACTAAGTTGATTCGATGATTTTCCAAAAGCATGTTGCATGGTGGGTGGCTTCATCCCAAAGGATACATTTCAAGGTCTTTTGTGGGTGGGAATCCAGGAACTGGAAGAATATGGAGATATCAGAGCTGAAAGAAAACATGTAGTCCTTTTTATAATTGTGCAAAAACAATTACTAATTGCAAAAGAGCTTTATTTCAGAGCTTTGAAGAGCTCATGATGAGGTAATATGGGCCTACTGGTTATGGGCAGGGGTGACTTGTGTAATGACATCACCACTTACGAGTATCACCTGGCGGATGATAAAACAGGGGAGAGAATCCCATAGACCAACATTAAAGGGGCCCACTTCTCGTTTCTTACTTTATGTTGATCTCAGTAGTAAACATGTGTTAAAGGTTTAGTTCACCCAAAAATTCTGTCATTACTCCCCCTCATGACGTTCCGAACCAGTCAGACATTCGTTCATCTTCGGATGAAAATCGTTTTGATTTTGATGAAATCCAAGAGCTTTCTGATCCCCTATAGACTGCAACATTATTACCACTTTCAAGGCCCAGAAAGGTCACCAAGACATCGTTAAAATAGTCCATGTGACTCCAGTGGTTCTAATTTTATGAAGTGACGAGATCATATTTATCAATTATATATATATATGATTTCTGAGGGATCACGTGACACTGAAGACTGCAGTAAAGATCCTAAAAATTCAGCTTTGACATCACAGATATAAAATACATTTTAAAATATATTTAAATAAAAAACTATTATTTTATAATATAATAATGTTACAATATTATGTCCTTTTGATCTTATAAATAATAAATATATTTTAATTATTCCAGACTTTAGAACAGTAATTATTATTAATTAAAATTTGTAATTTACAAACAAAGGGGTGTCTGGAAAAAAATAATAAAATCAAGCTACAATATTTTTTATTTAGAAAAATGAATCAATAAAAAAAAAAGATTGACATTGTATATAACATTAATCCACAAAATTAGGTATTTACCTGAGTGACACTGGTATCAAACAAACAGTTATTGAAATGTTAAAGGCACACTATGCAGTTTCCGTTTTTCTCAAACAGCGACCCCTAGAGTCGCTGTGGATTATTTGTATTTAACGTTACTGTTATATCACTCATGCAGAGCCGTCTCTGCATTCGTCCGACTGTGCTTTCTTCAATTTCTTCGTCGACTCTGCCATGATTCACGTCTGAAATGCGTGCTAGTGTCTCCATAGAGGCTGCTTCATATGTTGTTGATGTATGTGACGTCGTGCAGTAAAGCAAGTCTTGATTCTCGCGAGATTTGGCGGGGAGCCACCTCTCAAACCTGCATTGCTGGTTTTGGCAGCGGCGTCCCCCCGCTTTGCTATCGGGATGATTCGCCCTACTACAGGTTCGTTTACCATCGAAATGATTTCGAAGCTGTTATATTAAGGTACAAATCTTGCATAGTGTGCCTTTAATGATATCACTACTAACTAAAAAAAAAATTCAACTGTATTTTTTTATGTCATAAATTACACAACCTGTTTACTAAAATGTTTGCAAATATATATTTGCATGTGCCATTTTTAAGGTGCATCACTGTCATGCAAAATAAATGCCTCTGTACTCCTGTCCAGGTCTAAGGTTGTCTTTTCGTCTACTGCTTGTCTAGATGGACAATGCACAACAGGGGTCTCAGAGGTGAAGCCCAAGGATAAGCATAGGAACTTTCCACCATTTTCTCTCCCGTTATTTATTTTTGTCTGTGTTGTTTTCTCAGTATTGCAATGCATCACTTGACATTACCCAAGCAAGTTTGAGCAGCAGAGTATCAGCTGAAAGCAATTTGGTACCGAGCGCAGCTGCCAGGCGGATAAGACTCTCCCTCTTTCGTTTACTTTGAAATGCTGCTTTTTTTTTAACGTCCAAAATACACAAGGCAGCCAAATTGCTGACATGTGTGCGAGGAGCAGTGAAATCCTGCATTCTTTCATGCCCCTCTATGCAAAACTCCCCATTGTTTATTTAAAGAACACAGAACACTTTAGCACTATTAAGAAACATGTCATATAGTAAACTAAAGGTTTCCTCCCAGGAAAAATCCCCTGTCGTTTATTTTTCTTTGCAAAAAGTTATTTTACTTAGTATTCGCAAACTCACCGCATACACAATTAAAGCCATGGTGGTTGTAATTGGGTTGTGTACGGCTGGACACTAACAGGCAAGGCAAACGTGGAAGTGAGGTGCTTATTTGTGTTCAGGAAGTTGGACGGGTGGACTGGACTTCATCTCTCATTCACATCACATCACATCAGGGTTCACACAAAACACCCGAACCACGCAGTTGCCTGGCATGAACCGGGGACTCGCTTTCAATGTGCGGGTCTGCTTCAAACCTCAGCTACTGTCTGTGCCGCTCATGTCCATACACTGGTGAACTAATCTCACCTCAGAGGTGTTTAACAGCAGATTTTATATAGTCATTGATTGTATTGGCTAGTCACATGGATGCCCCATAGTGATGCACTTAAATGAAAATGCTTAACCAAACCCACTGGGACAAAACGCTCATTTTAAATTTAAAGCATTTGTTAGAAACTATCAATGTAAAATATTCAAATGATTATATTAAAAATATTAATTATTTAAAGGGGCTATTGTCATAGTTCACCTGTCTGCGGTTCCCTCATGCACTCCATACTCCATTCACACACACATAGGCCAGCCATATCACTGAAAACTACAATTCCCAGCATTCCTCCTGCACTTGATCAGCGCACAGTATTTAAGCACACACACCTCAGTCACACTCATTGTCTGGTCCACCTTAGATAGTTATCCTCTAAGATATCTCCAAGATCCTGTCTCCTAGTTCCCTCGTCTGTTCTCCAGCGTCCCGCCAGCGTTCCTGCAATCCTGTAAGACAAAGACAATGATTGTTATTCATTCACTCTAACGGCAACCCCAGACAGCAACATAGTGTCGGCTCAGATCCGGCCCACATCTGGGCCGTGTGGAATCCATGTGTACCAGATGGGCAGGATCAGGGCCAACTACACTATGTTGCTGTCTGGGACTAAAATATATTTACCAGTTGAAGTCACCTCCTCTATCTTCACCTGCAAACCTAAGCACTGAAGCATTATACTTGCATTACTCATAGTTTGTTGTCTATACTCGACTGCTCTGGACATTGTCCTCATTCATCTCTCTCTTGAGTTTGATATCTCCTAATATCTATATACAGGAAAGCGTGCAGCACATTTACAATCGTATAAACGTCGCTCTCAGCAGTGTGGATGATGTCTGGATGTTTGTTAAAACAAAAGTATATCACTGCAAAGTTATTTCCAACTTCAAGAACAACAACAACAGCTGTGAGTATATCTGGACATTGAGTCTCTTGTATATTATGTGTGCACGTGTGAGAGGATGAGCAGTAAGTTGCCGGCTGCAGTTCACTTAACGGCCCCCGGTGTCGCTAACATCCAGAGTTTCTGAATTCTACATATAGCCCCTGGGTGCTTTTCGTCATTTTTTACCAAAAAAAATTATGTTTTGTTTTTTGTTCGAATTTTTGACTTGTACGAACGGTTTTGGCACTTGCTATGTGAACACAATAAAAAATCATGGACATGTTTCAAAAAGGTTAAATGGTCAAAAATGACCACATTGGAAATGAATGAGAGACGAATTTCATCCAGTGAAAACTTTTGGTACTGTGGCCAAATAAAATCTTACTGGAAGCTAATTTTTCTGAGATATCAAGCTCATATTTAGAACACAACTGATTTAGATGTATGGCTTTGCTTTTCTTGCAGTTTTAGAGTAAAACGTGTTTTTGAAAATATACATTTCATATAAAAAATGCAAATAGTAGTTTATAACAATAAACGTCAAATTCTGTAACTTTTAAGTTTTCAGCAATAATCTGCCAAGTGTTGTCTTTGAAAATAGATTAATTTAAGTCTGTGCTCTAAAGCGTTCAAGATTTACGACAGTTTAAGTTGGAAATTTCCTTTTCAGGTTTATGCTCAAAAAGTGAATAAATGGATTATAACTACAGCATATATATAATTTAGTACCATAAAATATTAAATAAAAAACATTATCAGACTAAAATATAGTACATTCATTTCATTGACATAAAAAACAATTCGGTAATTGAACACGTGAAGACCACCAGAGGGTTAACAATGCACTTGTTCTTTCTTCTGTCGGCATTACTACAAAAATAACAAGACTCTAATGACTGACAAATTAACAAGTTAAGACAATAATTTTAAATGAACATTTAATCATGCCCCATGAACCATCAAACTACACTTAACAAGTCTGTAAGACATCCAGAATTGTATGGAAGTAGTAAACAGGAAGCAGAATTGCCATTTGAATTCAAATGTAAGGAATCATGGCCATTGCTGGGAAATCTCGGTCAGTGAATTATGAATTAATGTTGCTATTGGGCCCCTTTTTCTCTGTTGTACTGGGTGTGTAGGGGAGAGGAGGGGGCGCGTTCGTCCCCAACAAGTAGTCCCACCATTTATTAGTGGCAATCCTGTAAGAAGCATTAAGATGAATTGAAAGTCATTCATACGAGTGTAATTTTGAACTAGAAAAGTTTTTCAAGACAAAGAAGAAATGGGAAAATTTCTGTGGGGTGTGGCCAATTCAAATACTTACTACTGAATTAAAAGGAGAGGTTTGTCTTTACTTTATGATGGAATATAGAAGTCTGCCGTTTTCCCCCCTTGAATATTCTTGAATGAATTTGAGTCAAATAAACGTTAATTTAGTTTTAGCAATTATGTCTATGAGAAACCCATATGGGTCGACCACCATTTGCAAGTCAAGTTCTGTTAGTTGTTACGGCAAAGATCGCAATAAGATCTGTTGTCATTCGGCGTTAATCTAAATAGCTGGTGGAAGTGGAAAGGGTAGGAAGGTCACGGTAAACAAGAATGAAGTCATGAGACCTGATGAATATGGTTGTAATCATGTCAAAAGCACTGACCTTTACATTGAGTGACAAAACTGAATTGGATTCAGGATCCTTCTACCAGCTAAACACTTCCAGCTTTCCTGTCACTGAATGAGGTCTGCAGTGTAAATATAATCTGAACCTTAAACACACCGACACACAGCGAGATCATGAACCGATCCTCACATCCTTCTTTTGATTTCCAGGATGGCTGAGTGAATCCATCATAAACAGAGGAATTCATACTCATTACAGTGTGCAGAGGTCTCTCTCAGACAATGTGCTGGAGAATCCAGATCCTTTTGCATTCTCATGTCAAGCGCCAAGACTATTGTGTCGTCCAACCAGTGACTAAGCGCTTGACTTCCCTGGATTTGCCGCTTGTTCCCAGTGAGCAGCTGCAGCAGTGTGGCTTTCAGCAGTAAACAGGATTCTTCCGACCCACACTATCCTGTGGTTACCTGGAACAAACACACCTCCTTTGACTCGTGGCTTTACTTGGACGTCCAGGCAGCACGCGGAAACACGGGGGTTCTGTTGAATGGAAGAACCACTAAATAATGTCGCAGAGCCAATACAGCTGGAAAACTCCACAGAAGCAATGAATGACGTGGCGGTCAAGACCATATGAGTCAATAAAACCTGGAAGTTATAGAAAGGTACAAAAAAGAAAATGAGGAAAGGTGTATACACATGAGAAGGTACAAAAAAAAAAAAAAAGTTCATTATGGGATGAACCAAAGTAAAAGGTTAAACTTTGGAGCATTTTAAAGTCCTCCTGTGGTAAAAAAAAAAAAAATCAAGTTTTTAATTTTTATGTCTATGTGGTGTTTTTAATTTGCTTTAAGACAAACCATTTGCAAATTCATAAGTCAACACCATTGCTGAGTATTTTCTCATTAAAACTGCAGTGAACCAAAGACAGTCTCAAAAAATGCGGTTTGAAATCGCTGGTGTTTCTGACGTCACAAACTACCTTGTAACCAATCACGTCAACGTGTGATCGTCAACAAGTGGATCTCTGAGCTGGTGCGAGTGAGTGGAGGCAGAACTCATTTGCATATTCATAGAACCGCGTATACTAAATGTGGCAAGGGTGTAGTTATATTCAAGCTATTTTAAGGCATGAAGAAAATTTTCAAAGGAAAAAACTTTTAAATGTGTCATTTTGGGGATCAACGATGAGTTTTACAGGAACAAATTATTGACTACAGGGGGACTTTAAGTTCATCAGAGAATTCATGCAAGACCTGCAGCTGTGGGGAAGATTTTCAGTGAAGAATGTTATTACGGTCTGGTTCAGTGCTGGTCTAGTTGGTTGACCAGCATGGTCTATCTGGTGAAACTGGTTAACCAAGGAACTTTGGATGGGTAGGATGCTGCCCACCAACTATGCATGTTTCTTTTAATAAGTGTGGTTCTTTCTTTCTTTCTTTCTTTATTATAATATTTTTTTTCTATATTTATTTGTTTATTTTTATTAATTTGAACTTGTTTCTTTATAAATAAATGGCAAGCTTGTTAAGGTTCAAACCATGCTGAAAAAATAACAATTTTAAAATGAATTCATCAATAAAAAAAAAAAGAATTAAAAAAATTCAAAATTCAAATGTAATTAAGTTTAAGATTTATTAATTGATTAATTATTTAAAATATTTTTTATTTATTATTTAACAGTGCAGTAAAGAAGTGACAGGAGCGCAACATGGAACCATGTATATATATTTTTAAGAGTGTAATTGCAAAAAGCTAAAACCATGTCCATATATCTTACATGAATCAGTTTGACGCATACATACAGTATTTGTAGGTGGAGAGATGGATTGGAACCATGGTCAACTATTGAAACATTAGATAAAGAAAGTCATGAAAATGGACAATAGAAGGTGAAGGGTCTGGGACTCCCAGACCTCAGCAGCGTGTGGATCAGATCCAGGGTTGGAGTGGGAGGTGGTCCACAGTGACTGACGGCCCACCACGGCCCAAGAAACTCGAGTTGCAGGGAAAGCTTAACACACCTTGACATCCATAGGAAACTCAAGTCCAGCTCGGAGCAGAGTCAGATACGTACCACCAAAGAAGCTCGGCCGCACCGCTCAGTACAGCTTTTAACTCAATCTGTTTAGATGAGCGCACAGAAGAAGAATGTCTCCATCCTGCACCTCCTCCCCTTCACGCTCTCTCCAAAAGCCCTGAAACCACATACACAGATGCATTAAAATGACATGTAGGCAGATACGTATGGGAAATGAGCAACTGCCTTCAGGAAGCATTCAGTGCAGTGCCAACCAGTGAGCTGACATGAGATCTCGCTGTTTGCTTGGGAGAAGCAAATATATGCTGTTGCTTGCAAGACGGTGCCAAGATGTTTGGAGAAATCAAGGAAATAACCCTCCAGGAATGTGTCGGCATGGACAAAAAGACAGTGAATAGTTTGAATAAAAAACTGCAGAGGCTTGTTTGATGATTGCATGCATTGGCTGGAGAGCCTGAATGATGTAACTCCATCTCAGAAAGAAAAAGAAAAATCAAAGGAGTGGATGGAAAGATAGTCCACAGGATTCTCTTAAGAGTATGGCGAGTTTAATCGCAATGCATCTAAAAATAATTTATGTTGTCATTATTTAACCACCATGTCGTTCCAAACCTGTATGATGTTATTATTTTCTTGTGTAACCTAAAAAGAAAATTTCAAAAAGGACAGTTGTTCAAAACGGAGAAAAATACCTTTAAAGCACCATAAAATGAATTCATTTTACATGTGCACTATATTTAAAATCTTTTCACAGTGGTGTAATGCGCCACGTGGTTGTGGTTTTTAATTGACACCTGATTAGCAAGCATTTTTTGTTGAATGGAAAAGAAGCTGCTTTGACATTTTAACATTTTCCTTTGTGTTTCAGGTACACCAGTTGGAAAATCCCAAATAGAGATTGATTTTTAAGAGCTGCGGTGGAGGGGATGATTTTCATTAAATAACTAACTCAATTTCTCACATAATGATGTATGACTTAAGAAGACTTGGAATATAGTGCACAAGAAACATGAACAACTTTGTTCTTGCCTTTTTTCTTTTGGAAGCACTTTCCTTTTTTTTGTGGTCACTGTGAACTGTCGTTATGTGAAAAAGTGAACTGGGAAAGAAATAGCTCCAAGAAAAAACAGCAATGACATGAGGGTGAATAAATGATGACAAGGAGTTTAATTTCTGGATGAACTATCCCCTGAACATCTCAGTTCATCATCGGCCAAGTCTTGCCCATGGGATACCGTGATTATTCTCCCTTCATTGAGCGAAACCAATGAATCGAGGTTGAAGTTTCAACAAACAATGCCGTATATAACACTGCCCTTCTGACAAGAAATGAGGGTAAGGAGTGAGAAAGAAAAAAAAGAGAAAAGGATTTGGTGCTTGCACGAACCAGGGCTGTAAATAGTCCTGAAAGCTGTATCTCAGAAGGAGAAATGGGAGGCTGGTCACGAGCCAAAACAAACACAGGGCTGGCCCAAGAGGATCTGCACTGCTGGGCCCGTTTTCCTCCTTTTCAAATCCTGAGCCCCATGCCCTCATCTGCTGCCCTACTCCACATCCCCTCAGCTGTCAACAGCTGGGCCTGTCATTCACTGGAACCTCTTTTAATGAGCAATCAATCACTCCACTATTTGTTTATCTATCTATATACAATATGAAGTCAAGTATGGAGCCTCCAGCCAGGCTTGTTGCATTCAAAGCATGCGTAGCCTACACTCCAGAGGACTCAGCGCGGTTGCCATGTAAAAACAGTCGTGTTAGGGTGGATGGAGCTCTGCAACTATTTCTGGAAAAGTGTGGCGACACCTGCAGGAAGGTCGGGATGCGTTTAGACGTCGCGTGTCATCACATAGGCCTACTTCAGTGTCGGTTTACAAAAGATTTGTGACGCACTGACACTTTCCAAAAACGTTAACAGCCCCGCGCAATGTCGCATTATACAGCCAATTCAGAAAATAAACAAGCGGTCATAAACTGACACCTTTCCATTTCAACACGCGCTTGTTCGCGCCAACATAACGGTGCGCGCGATTGATAAACAAGCAAAATATGAGCGTTGTCTACCGTTGCTCAGGTGTGGTCAAAAATGGTACACACCTGTGCTGTCTTGTCCAGGTTTTAGCACCAGTCTTGGTTGTTAAAAAAAACCTCCTAAGTGGTTTCTAAACAGAAAAATATTCATATGGCGTTTGGAATGTAAAGAGCTAAGTAGACATCAGTTATATCAGATATTTCAATGTGTTTTATTTTTGTGTGTTTTTTTTTTTAGCAAGGATACATGCTAAACCACCACTGGAGGATGTTGCGTGAACACAAATGTGTCAGCTGAGGTAAAAGCTGGGTGGAATTTGCTTGTTAAACAAGCACTATCCTACTACATTCCCTTATTTTACATTAATGAATCTATTTAATATCTTAATCATTCTAACCACAAGAATTTTCTACAATGTAAATATCCATCCATATTGTAGAAGAGAATATTCATCCATAGAGTAGAAGAGCATCTTAAAGGGACAGTACACCCAAAAAATTGAAATTTTGTCATTATTTACTCACCTCTTTCTTTCACATCTTTTTTTCTTCGGTGAAACACAAAAGGAGAAATTTTGAAGAATGTACTGCTCATTCTTTTCCATTCAATTACAATAACTGGGGACTACAACTTTTAAAGGAGCTGTATGTAAGAAATCTATTTCAATTAATCATAAAATGGCCCTGATGTGTCACTAGACATTAAGAAATCATGTTAATTTCAAATACTTATATCACTGACAACAGTAGTATGGCTAGGATATTGTCATTTAAAAAGTGGACTTGCAGCCCTCAACTGATGTTGATGTTGTCATTTTGTGTTTTGGCCTGAAGCGCCTCCCTCCACCTATCTACCAATCACGAAGTCAGTAGTGTTTCGGGATCCGGGTTGCCAGCTCAGCTCTAACCTACCCTAGCTCTAGTCGGATAAAAATGTCTAACGTTACTAAATCAAAAAGACCTCGTTATAATTCAGAAATTCGTAGTGACAAAGTCCGAAATAAAACCAGAATTTGTATAGGAGATGCTTTTGAAAGATGGAGACAGCTGAAAACGGAGAAGAATTTGAACACAGACGCCAACGTAGCTAATTTTCTCCTGGACAGGTAAGATTCATCTAACTTGTGCTTGGCTAACTTGTACTTGATGTCAATGCACATATCATATATTCATGACAGTCGAACAAAGTTATGCATGTTCGTGCAAAGTAACGTAACGTTAGCTCACATGGACGTATGCTAACATTAGCAATGCATAGGAGCCCGTTTCTCTGTCATTATGCTGAGACGCTGAGGAAAACAACATTAGCACGCCCATTATGGCAATTTGAAACGTAATTGAGACAGAAGCCTAACTTTACCTCAGAAAAAATGATTCGACAATATCCTGGACTAAGTTACACATGCTGCAAGTTGACCTGTATTTCACATCACATATTTTAGCGTGTTATGGACGCGTGCTGCAGGGTAAGTAAAAAAATACAGCTGGTCACTTTCACTTATAGCATCAGCTAAATGAATAGCTGTATTACACATAGTGACATAGGCTTGTGCTTGTACTTACATTAATGACAGATACATAACGTTACAAGTTAGACTTACAGCTACCGTTCTGTCTGTCACATACGAGCTTAACGTTACATCTTTACGATTATACTGTCACATACGAGCATACATCTTTACGATACTGTCACATACGAGCATAAATCTTTACGATTATATTTAACTAATGACAATTAGTACATTTTTTAAATACATAATTACTTATCAAAATATCTCTCATGATGCATAAACATAATTACCAGAAAAAAACTTACTGTGTACGTCTCGTCGGAAGCTCATTGAAGCAGCCTACGTTTCTGCTGAATTCAGCTTATCTGGCAACCTCGAGTCAGGGGGGAGGGGATACACCGCTCTATAGTATTTTTAAAGTGATTGCAGTACCAGTTTTGGCCACAATCCTACATACAGTTCCTTTAAACTTTAAAAAACAACATTAAAAACTGTATAAATCACTGTATAAATCCCTACATGTCTGAAGCAACACTGTCCAACAGCGACACCAACAGGTAAAGTTACAGCAGGTGTCCGCATCTCTCTTGCCTCCCCTGAGTCCATTGACTTTTAACAGATCCCCTAATGCAGTGCAGTCCCTGGGTTTGATGGGGGGTAATTGAGAATGAATGGGGGAAAGTCACATGAGAGGAAGCAATGCCTCCATCGAGCTATGATTGGATATAATCGGTTATGATTTGATATGATTGGTTCATGCGATAAATCCCACCTCTTGTTTTCATGTGCATTTGGAATCAATCTGAATGAACACTAATTATAAACTAAGTAAACAGCTCACCCACTTAGATATCACCGCTTTATGTCACTCAAAATTAAACTTGAAATGGCCTGAAAACATGATGACTGTGGTGTTTTTTGGGGGTTTTTTTGTGAGCAATCAGCTGGTGAAATTACAGATACGGAGCTTGATGACTGGTTTTCCAAAAATAAGTTGACTATTAAAAAGAACAGCCGAAAATCAGTTCACAAATAAAATATATTGTTTAAATTGTTACTGTTAATGAGATCTATACTTGGTTTTAATAAATAGGACATTAATTACATAGTCAATGTAAAAATACAAAATAGATTTGTATTTTTTTTTTCTTTTTAACCTGGAAAATATGACAACTGTTACATCTGTCAGCTGCAGGTGCCATCATGGCAGCCTAGTCCCTTACCGTTTCCATAGACTCTGTTATTCCTGGACTTCATTTCCCAGAATCCTCTGCTCATTATTAATTTATCTGTTTCAGCTGTGTCTTGTTTCATTTGATCATCACCTTTTGCCTTCATTCAGTATGAAGTCTTGTTTGTTTGAGTTCACACTCTGTCAGCATTTTGAGCAGTTCTTGGGTTCTTTATATTTATTTTTTCCTGTGTTTTTGGATTTCATGTTCCTGTCTTCCTCTGTGGATTGGATTTGTATTTCGGACTGTTTACATGTGCTTGACCCTCTGCCTGGTATAGACCCTTTTACCGTTGTACACAACGATGACGTATGCGCGCGCATATTGGCAACGGAAGTATGGCGAGAATCAGCAGCGTGTCAAGCTACGCGAGCGGATTAAACAACAGACGCAAGCATTTTTTATTATGTCCTCGCTCCAATCAACACGTTTAATCGCCTGCAGCCACTATTCTGAAACGGCCGTGATCCTGTCGGAATCCTATAAAACTTAAGCCCCTTGGTGGAATATCGATTAGTGCAACCGTAAACGCAACAACCAGACATTTTGATGCTGGGAAACCGTTTTGATAAACTTTCGGAGGTGCCAACCATAGACAGTATATAAACTGGACACAGCGACCCCATAGGTTTCAACGGAGAAAAGTGAAGTCAATTAGAAGCTCTCACTTCCTGATGGCTGAGCGTACTGCGCAGACTCAAACTGAGCTTGACGACGTAGATGTGACGTGAGCAACCCGTCTGTCTTCTAGTAGCAGTGCCAAGAGAAATCTGAATCATTCCCTTCCGAATCTTGCAGAGACGGAGAGTGTGAGTAGGAGCTGTCCATGAGCTAGCAGCAGGAGAAACTTTTGCTATGTATTCTGATTAATTATTTTGTCACTTTGCCTCCACGTCCCCGCGATTGCCCGCGAGCTTCTCCTCCTGTCCATACGGTAATTCTCTACTGTGCGACAGAGAGTCGCTTGGTTATGACGCAATCGTTAGCCTAATTTTACAAAAATTGCTTCTACGTGGCCATAACGGAAGCTACAAGGTAATGAAGCCTTTTATACATTTTCGTGTTTCTTTAGAAATAAATAATGGACAAATGGAGTCTTTAAACGCCTCAGATGTGAAGTTATTCGCTGTCAAAGTGACGCCAAAATGAATGGGAGTCAATGGGATGCTAACAGCAGGTGGGGGTCCGCTAGCCAATGGCGGCGCCCGGGGGTACCTTCAAAATAATAGAAAACCATGCCCCCCTGGTGCCAACACGTTAGAGCCAGTGGGGAAAAACACCACTTCCGTAGCCAAAATGCGCGCGCAACTATTTGATCACGTGGGCTGTAAAAGGGTCTATGGACTATGACCTTGGATTACATTTGTTAATAAACTGCGATTGGATTCTCACTCTGTCTGCTGAATGCAGTCTCACCACCACAACCAAGTCATTACAACAAAATTAAGTGTAACAGGGACATGAATTTACATTTAATTAACTTTGCCTCTTTTCAGATCATCACTGATAGGGCACAAAGTATAAAAAGAAATGGTGTACTGATGGATCTGCAATGTAAAATGAGTGCTCTGAAGAAAAACAGACAGATAGCAGATAGATAACAGATAGATATCATAGACACAATTTAAGATTAATTCCCACAACTTATTAATTTGCAGCCGCTTATAAATTAATTCCCTTGTTTTAGATCAATCGTGGTACTAACCACGTCGTACTAATTTGTGGCCACAATATCCCGTTCCCCTCCATATGTACATGGTATTTCAAAAGAATACTATGCTGTTACCTTTGTTTAATGTACAATTAAAGTACCACGTAGCCTAAATACCATGCTGTGTGACTTTGGTAACCGTCTGGTACCATTGTATGAGCATCTTACTGTTGTACCTTATTACAAACAGTGCTTGTTTTGGTGGAGACCGTCAAGGTGTTCAGTGTGTTTCTTGTATTCTGCCAGCTGCCATTTGAGTTTTGCATGTGTTCATGAGTAAAATCACTCTGCCTTGTCAACCACATGACATTAATCCCATTAAAAAGCAGGGCCCATTATAGTTATGGTATGGATCAAGTGGTGCGTTATCCTGCAATATGCATGTATTGTTCCACACAGTGACATCTGGAGCGCTAGTCTACAGACTGTGGCAGCCTGTGTATTTTACTTAGACCTGCATGTGAGTTCAAAGCCACTCGAGTGAGAGGCCATTTTAAGTGGAAACATGAAAGCGCCTCTCAACACGCCAAATCAGAGAAAGGAGAAAGCTTCAAGTAAACATATAACATGCGGTCTTGCTGCAAAACAGACGCAACAAGGAGTTAAAACTACAGTTAGCCGCATACACCAAGACAAAACCACAATCGATAGGTTGTTTCAACATATCACACCGGCGGCAGGTCCTGGTTCTGAGGCCTCAGAACAGGTCATAGCTCACGCTTCATAACATCATGTCCCCTGGCTCGCATACATGTGGCCCGATGACTGGATGATAAGGTTACACTAGGCAACAAGCGGTTTGTGCACATCACCGCCTCAAATATTTATTTGATCCTGTCAAAGTCTGTGGCGAACAATAGGAATATTGACAGTTTAGGGACGAGAATGAGCTAGTTTGTTTGAGTGTTTTAGCACCGTGGACTCCCGTGCGGGCTGTTGCTTTGTGAAAGTCCAGTATTGTATTTCTTTCCGCTGCCAAAGCATGCTTCCTGCGCCGGGGCCGAGTCGACCAACACTGACCTCCATTTCCTTTGTTGAGGTCTGAACTAGCGCTGCCACGAGCCCCTGGGCCCTGCCTCCAGACTCAGGCCTCCCCGCGCGGACCTGCGAAGCGGCCTGGGTCACCGTCACCGCTGGTGAGGTTTCCTGAGGGAGTCTGTGGATCGGACCGCACCTTAGGATATCTAGAGGAAATTTTGCAGTTAAGACACTTTTGGCTCTATGACAACAATGGTGCTTGACTTGCTAGTCTTTAAAGGGGTAGTTCACCAAAAATATCATTCCATAAAATCTGTATGACTTATGTGTAACATAAAAAAAGATATTTTGGAAAATATCCAAATTATTGGATATTATATTAGATATTCAGTCTTTTTTTTTTTTGGTCCATACAATTAAAGTCAATGGTGTCCAATGTTGTTTGCATCATGATGTTCTTCAGAATATCTTCTTTTGTGTTCAGCAGAAGAAAGAAACTCATAAAGGTTTGAAACAACATGAGGTTGAATAAATTACAGCAGAATTTAAATTTTTGGGTGAACTATCCCTTAAGTAGTAAACACACTGTAAAAATAAAATGCTGCCTTCAATTTTTGAGTACTTTGAGTCAACTTGGGTGTTTAAGTCACTTCAAATTAAATTACATCAAACTGACTTAAAAAAATTATCTTGTATAATTTATATTACAAAGTTGAAAATTGCTTAACTTCTTTTGATGAGTTAAAGCAATGTAAAAACATATGTTGTCATAAGTTATTAATCATATAATTTTTTACAGTGCAGTATTACAAATAAATGTTCAGAGGAAAATGCTTAATTATGGATTTAAACAAAATACCAAGCCAAAAAAATAACATAAAAAAATTGCAGACTGGCCAAGCTGGTCTTGGTTTTAGAGTGGTTTTTAATGTACACTACATTTAAATCTGAAGCTGTACTTAAGTTGTATGATTTGTAATTATCAAATCACTAACCCTTAGTTTGAGCAGCAGTTTAGTAATGCTTGCAAATAATGATTGACATGCATTTGGCCTAATTCTGAGTCCAATAGGAAAAAGTTGGCCTTCGCTGGCTAAGCATAAAAATTATGACTGCCAGGATGAATATTTTGTCTTTTTGCTTTTGCAGCTCTGGTTATAAGGGTGAAGTTTTAAATAATTTCTGAGTTCTTACATCTATCACTGCGTTCTTGGGTGAAATCTTCCGGCATGGTACAGCAGTCCAGTTAAATGTCAAATATTTTCCACTAAGTGAATCAATGTCACATATTAACTAAAATAAAAAATAAAATAAAAAATCAAAAGAAATAGCAATCTTGTGTTTCCATCTACATTTACCAAAGAGAAGACTTTTATATTTAAAAGTGACACTTTCAACTCTCTATTCTGATTGGATTATGTCACTGAAGCCGTAAACAGCTGATATACACTGACGAGATACGTATAATCCCAAATTAATATGATGCCTTGCAACCAGGAATTCTACAATTAGGCCAATTAACAATATTTTATGTAAAATTGTGTGTAGAGTTTTTCACATCAGGCTTTCCATGTGCAGTAAAATCACTGTATTGGATGACCTCTCATGGTTTGTTTTATCTCAAATCAAGCTTTACTGTAAAGTGGGTTCATCTCTGATGAGCATTAACTAGGAAGACCCCATTAAAATTGATCCCAGGCCCTGGTAATTTTAGCGACGACCCTGCTGTAATTTGAACATTTTCAAGGCGACATTGTTTTATAGCTTACAAATCTTGTTATTATCAGTATAGTTATTGTTTTGCCACAGTGTTTAAACTGGTACTCTTAGTATGTGTCATATATCCCTTGATCTGGTACCCGCAGGGCTCCTATCCCATAATTCCTCTGTAACTGGCACAAAACTGGCTCTGCTCTATTCTGACTTTCTAGCCAAGAAAACGTCAGAGCAAATTCAGCTTTGCCTCTCAGGCTGCAATCTGACATCAGTTTACTTTTGTTCTTGAAAGAGTACGAGTTTCATCCAGAATGACGTTTGACTTGTATGGGGCAAGAGGGACTCTTGAGTAAATTTGCACATATGAGGGAGGGGGAAAAAAAGAACAGATTTAGTTCCACAGTTTGATTAAATTTCACATGTGGGACCTCCCAGAAAACTCTTATAGAAAATGAGCATCATTTTACCGGGACAGTAAGGGCCTTTTACCTGCATGTCATAAAGGTTAACATGAAAACTTGTTATAAAAATATTCTGAAAAATGGAGCTTTGCACCCAGGTTTATTTTCTTAAGGCAGCAGTGCTGTTGCCTGTAGGGCCAATTGACCTGTGCTGCTCTGTGGCAGTGCACTACTGACTCTTTGAACTTGTCGTGTTGTTCAGACAGTCCTGCTCCAGGGGCTGGTAAGGAAGTAAGGAGGGAGCTCTGGGGGAAATTGGCGTTTACCCAAGGGGGCCGAGTCTCCAGCCCCTGAGGTCCATGACACTACACAGCCACAATCTGGTTTTAAAACACACACCATACTGCTGGACTTAGACAGGAGGTGGTGTCTGGCCAGAACAGCAGCCCAGGTGAATGAAAGAAAGCACCTTTCTTTCACCTTTATAACAAGCTTTAAGGGTGAACAGAGCAAAAACACACGCACATACTGTGGAAGGTAGGGGTAAATTCATAATTGTGTTTAATCTCCAGAATCAATTAAAGTTTATGCTTTTTGTGGCATGCTGTCGATTAGAACAGAATCATCTGTCAGTTTATAAACCAACAGATTTTGAAAGTAATGGACCTAATGGAAGTCTGTGGGTACAGGCGTCACACTAGAATAAATATTAAAATACACTGTATTGCCAGTTTGAGCTTTTGTATATTCAGATTGGCTAAAGATGACATTTAACAGCGTTAATACATTATTAAGCTTCTAAAGATTAACTTTAAGTGTATAAATGCAAAATTTCCCAATATCTGCCGATATACAGTACCTGTCAAAAACATTTCATATTTTTGAAAGAAGTCTCTTCTGCACACCAAGGCTGCATTTATCTAACCCAAAAAACAGTAAAATTGTAAAATATTATTACAATTTGAATTGAAAACAGTTTTGACTGCTTAATATTTTTGTAAAAAAAAAAAAAAAAAAAAAAAGGTTTTAACAACATGCCTTTAACACTTCTGTGGCTATTTTCATGTTGAAGATTTTTCTCAATCTTTATAAAAAATATATACAAAATCTTTAAATAATAGCCTAAACAGTAATAACAAATTGCTGTTTACATGAAGCAAACTTTCCCCACAGAAACAGAAACAAAATCATTTCCCTAGAACAGTGGGTTTCAACCTTTTTGACTCAAAGGATATTACGTTCTCCATAACAATATTTGTAAAACACCCCCTCCACGCTAAGATTATTTTGTATATCTGATGTAATTATTACAATTATTAAAAGTAATTGTTTTTCCATTTTTTTATTGATATACTTAATTAACATGGCTATTCATTTATATAAACAAATTTAATTTAGGCTTTTATTCACATAAACATTGATCAGCGAATATAAACAGAAGCTCAACCCAATTTCATGCATGAGAATGAACCTCATTGGTTCTTGCAGAAGCTCAAACGAGCTGCGTAACACGATAATGAACCTCATTGGTTCTTGCTGAAGCTCAAACGTGCTGCGTAACACGAGAATGAACCTCATTGGTTCTTGCTGAAACTCAAACGTGCTGCGTAACACGATAATGTACCTCATTGGTTCTTGCTGAAACTCAAACGTGCTGCGTAACACGAGAATGAACCTCATTGGTTCTTGCTGAAACTCAAACGTGCTGCGTAACACGAGAATGAACCTCATTGGTTCTTGCAGAAGCTCAAACGTGCTGCGTAACACGAGAATGAACCTCATTGGTTCTTGCTGAAACTCAAACGTGCTGCGTAACACGATAATGAACCTCATTGGTTCTTGCTGAAACTCAAACGTGCTGCGTAACACGATAATGAACCTCATTGGTTCTTGCTGAAACTCAAACGTACTGCGTAACACGAGAATGAACCTCATTGGTTCTTGCTGAAACTCAAACGTGCTGCGTAACACGAGAATGAACCTCATTGGTTCTTGCAGAAGCTCAAACGTGCTGCGTAACACGAGAATGAACCCCATTGGTTCTTGCTGAAGCTCAAACGAGCTGCGTAACACGAGAATGAACCGCATTGGTTCTTGCTGAAGCTCAAACGTGCTGCGTAACACGAGAATGAACCCCATTGGTTCTTGCTGAAGCTCAAACGTGCTGCGTAACACGAGAATGAACCCCATTGGTTCTTGCAGAAGCTCAAACGAGCTGTGTAACACGAGAATGAACCTCATTGGTTCTTGCTGAAGCTCAAACGAGCTGCGTAACACGAGAATGAACCCCATTGGTTCTTGCAGAAGCTCAAACGAGCTGTGTAACACGAGAATGAACCCCATTGGTTCTTGCTGAAGCTCAAACGTGCTGCGTAACACGAGAATGAACCTCATTGGTTCTTGCTGAAGCTCAAACGAGCTGCGTAACACGAGAATGAACCCCATTGGTTCTTGCTGAAGCTCAAACGTGCTGCGTAACACGATAATGAACCTCATTGGTTCTTGCTGAAACTCAAACGTGCTGCGTAACACGAGAATGAACCTCATTGGTTCTTGCAGAAGCTCAAACGTGCTGCGTAACACGAGAATGAACTTCATTGATTCTTGCAGAAGCTCAAACGTGCTGCGTAACACGAGAATGAACCTCATTGGTTCTTGCAGAAGCTCAAACGTACTGCGTAACACGACAATGAACCTCAATGGTTCTGCTCTTCCGGGGGAATACCGAGGCGTTCCCAGGCCAGCTGGGAGACATAATCCCCCCAGCTGTCCAAGGTCTTCCTCGGGGTCTCCTCCCGGTGGGACGTGCCCGGAACATTGAAGGCGTCCAGGAGGCATACGGAAGAGATGCCCGAGCCACCTCAGCTGGCTCCTCTCGATGTGGAGGAGCAGCGGCTCTACTCTACCAAGCTCCTCACCCTATCTCTAAGGGAGTGCCCAGCCACCCTGCGGAGAAAGCTCATTTCAGCCGGCTGTACCCGGGATCTTGTCCTTTCGGTCATGACCCACAGCTCATGACTATAGGTGAGAGTAGGAACGTAGATTGACCGGTAAATCGAGAGCTTCGCCTTGCAGCTCAGCTCCTTCTTCACCACGACAGAACAGTACATTTACCGCATTACTGCACCAATCCGTCTGTCAATCTCCCGTTCCATCCTTCCCTCACTCGTGAACAAGACCCTAAGATACTTGAACTCGGACAGGATACTTGAGACAGGAACTCTCCACCAACCTGAAGCAAGCAAGCCACCCTTTTCCGACTGAGAACCATGGCCTCGGACTTGGAGGTGCTGATTATCATCCCAGCCGCTTCACACTCGGTTGCAAACCATCCGAGCGCACGCTGAAGGCCCTGGTCTGATGAGGCCAACACGACAACATCATCCGCAAAAAGCAGAGACGAAATCGTGTGGTCCCCAAACCTGACACCCTCCGGCCCCTGGCTGCACCTAGAAATTCTGTCCATAAAAAGTATGAACAGAACCGGTGACAAAGGGCAGCTCTACCAGAGTCCAACATGCGTTGATGAATGTTTAAATTGAATAAAAGCCTAAATGAAATCGGTTCATCATATAAAGTGATCGTGACTTCAGAAAATTTTGACAAAACCGATCTCTTTATGAACTTTTTGAAGCGACAAAGTGGTAGTTGTGTGGACTGTCAACGGAGGGACAGAAATCTCAGATTTCATTCAAATGTCTTCATTTGTGTTCTGAAGATTAACGAAAGTCTTCGACATGAGTGAGATGAGTAAATAATGACAGAAGATTTTTGTGTTAACCAAACTTTTAAGTTGTACTGAACCCAGCACATTCTTAACAGTCAAATCTATATAAAGTACACAAAAAGAAACCTGAAGCCAAGTTTAAATTAAATCTTTTTTAATTCGATAACATGTTTTGAGTGCACAAAATTTATTAACATTTCTACACAATACGTTAGGATAACAGCGCAACCACTGGCACACTGGTCAGGAGCATTGAGATCATGATATTTATAGGACAGCGATTGGCCCTTTTTACCAGTTCCAGAAGAACAAGCGGCTGCCGTGCTTGGATGGCTGTAGCTCAGCCTCAATGGGAGTGTTGGGCTCAGGTCTTGGTCTTGAATGGTAGGGGTTTTCAGGCACGGGTCGAGAGGTTGCCACCTTGGTCACCTGTGGGAGAGGTCAAAGGTGTGAAGTACGGAGGCAGACCAAAACGACATGGAAACCACTTCTAATACAGGTTTAAAATAACAAAGTACTGAATATTTTGACCCACTTTGGACAGATCTCCTAGGTCAGGCCTCTCCCAGCCCAGCTTCTCCAACACACAGCTATCAAACTCCTTCTGCTGCTTACGGCAGTGGCGCAGCTCAGCCAGGTTAGAGTAATCCAGGCAGGTCCAGTAATCTGTGAAGGACTCGGCACAGTTTCCCTTTATCTGCCTGTAGACCAAACAGCATGTGATTTTAAAAACTAATTACATGCAAATAGTGGGGTTTATACTATGTCCTAACCAGCTATGACACAACGACTCATTTTCTGTCCATGCTGAAAGCCAAAAATGCTGAAGGACATAATAAAATTAAAGCCAATCTTAGCAATGCAGGCGAGTTCTCTATATTTGTACGCCCTTTCACACAAGTAACACCTGGAAAACCATAAACATATACCTTTTATTTTCATGACATCCAGGGAACTTCTCCAGACAGCACCTTTTTTATGGTTGTGCTTGTAAAATATCCAATGACTCCTGAATAACCTTTTTTGTAAATGTTTTAAGTTTAAGAAAAATATGGACAGGGCTTTGGTTCAATGACATTTCAGGAATGAACGATGCTCAGAACAGAAACCAAGCTACTTTACAAACTTTTGCATTGGTTGTCGCTTCTTGTGTCACACCTTGTAATTTGGCAGGTCAATATAGTATTTGCCATCCTGCAAAGACAGATGTCCTACGCTTACATTTATTTTGATTCATTTACCTGGAATATGTTGATATCATGGGAATAAATCTCATCCCCATGATAATATTTTTTAATTTATAGAAGTTAATCCATCCATACACTTGCCCATTCATGACAGACAATGTGCAGTTGCATTACAATTTGAAAATCCAAGACTACAGTAATTCACCCTTCGCCGAGAGATTGATTGACAGGCGATATGATCAATCATAACACCGAATCCGCCATCAGTGTTGGCAAGTCCAAAGCCCAAGTGCCTAATGTTAGAAGATGGTGAGCCCAAAAAGACTGTCTAACCGCTGTCCTAAAAGCGGCCGCTTTGAAGAAATTGACAGACAAATGTTGTCAGTAAGTAGCCGAAAAAAGAAATGAGGGGCTGCCCATAACCAGAGCCATCATCCAGCTGAAGGCACTGGGTATCGCCAAAGTGCTTAACTTACCCACCAACGAAGGACAAGGACCTCATTTCTTATTTCGGCTACATACTGAGGCATTGGCCTGTCAATTTCATTGAAGCGGACGCTTTGATCCGGTGTAAGAATGATGAGGTGTAATGGATTAACGAATGGGTCACACCAATAAATCAGAATGATAAAAAAATACTAGAGTCAAAAAGTACCAACTTCGGTACCAAAATTAAAAAATGTGACCATACAAGCATTTCCCTCTAGCATTGTGAACGCTGTTGAACAGATTCTTAAAGGGATAGTTCACCCAAAAATGAAAATTCTGTCATCATATACTCACCCTCAAGTTGTTTCAAACCCGTATGAATTTCTTTTTTCTGCTGAACACAAAAGAAGATATTTTGAAAAATGTCTGTAACCAAACAGTTGATGTGTCCATTTACTTCCATAGTAGGAAAAAAAAATACTATGGAAGTAAATGGACACATCAACTGTTTGGTTACAGACATTTTTCAAAATATCTTCTTTTGTGTTTCAGCAGAAAAAATAAATTCATACAGGTTTGAAACAACTTGAGGGTGAGTATATGATGACAGAATTTTCATTTTTGGGTGAACTATCCCTTTAAACACCTCTGATTGGCCATTGTGTTCACATGCTAAACATACAGCCTATGTCTCTGATTGGCCATTGTGTTGACGCGCTCAACATATACGTCTCTGATTGGCTACAATGATCAACAATGACATATTTGACGCTCTTCACAGAACACTTACACAGATACAAAATGGAGCGTTTAAAAGTGGCGTCTATCAGTGGATATATTAGGGATATGATGATAGATGCCGCTTTCAAACGCTCCCGTATGTATCTGTGCAAGCGCTCGATAAAGAGAGTCAAAGAAAACATGTTTTTGAAGCGTTGATCATTGTAGCCAATCACAGACATATATGTTAAAGGGGTCATATAATGGTACATGCACTTTTACAAGTTGATTGTACTGAAATGTGTGTTGGCAGTGCCTGTACACAACCATCATATAATGCTAAAAATCTATCCAGTGTTTTTTTTTAATCTCCTTATATGTTTTCCCCCGTCTCAAATCGAGCCGTCTGACCGTAAGACGTCACACGGTCGGATGCCCCTCCCACGATTGTTAATTGACAGCAGCGTTTCAACACAGACCCGCCCTGAGCGAGCTGTCATCATAGTCCGCCATTGCTGATACGCTGGAGCAGAATGGCGTCTAAGCGATTGTGGTGTTCTGTTCTTGGGTGTAATAACGAACACAGCAGTAATTTTGATGTTCCTAAACCCGAACCGCTGAAGACGCAGTGGCTGAGTTTTGTTTTCGAAGGGAATATTCCCCACGATCAACGTCAATGCTTTCATGTTTGCACGAATCATTTCTCACCAGACTGCTTTATAAACGAGGGTCAGTAATGTTATAAAGCTGGTTTTGCTAAGAAGCTGCTCCTGAAAAAAGGATCGGTACCAACTATTCGTGTTCCTGCTGCACCTCCAGAAGAAGTGAGTGTTACGTTTTATTAACCTTTATATTAATCTTTGCAAATCGCTTGCACGCTTCACGATGAATGCGGCTAAGGTTTACACTCAGGGTACATTACGGCATGTTTTCTATGTACAACGTTCTCAATATAATTCATAATCCCAAGTTTATAATGAACAACTCGTTATGGTTATTGTGTTACAGTGTACGCACAGAACAGAGGGGCGGGGTGAGCAAAGCTCATTATCATTTAAAGACACATGCACTTAAATGGCGTGCTGAAAACAGATCTGTTTTTGACCAGGTAAAATTAGTGTTTTCTTACAATACTAATGAGAATTTTTAATTAAAGTGTATTACAAACTTTTAATTTAGACCCTAAAGAATCATAATAACTTGTATAAAAATGGCATTATATGACCCCTTTAAGCGTGTCAACACAATGGCCAATCAGAGACATATATGTTGAGTGGTTTAACACAATGGCAAATCAGAGGTGTTTAAGAATCCGTTCAACAGCGCTCAAAATGCTAGAGGGAAATGCTGGTATCGTCACATTTTTCAAATTTCTTGGTACTGAAGTCGAGTAGAAGTCGAAGTAGAGTTTTGCCAACTCTAATAAATACTGTGAAATCTTATCAGAAGGAAATGCAAAATTGTACAAAAAAAAAAAAAAAAAAAAACCCTGGTGTGTAAATTGCTTCACAATTACAATGTGCAGCTCATAATTTCAAAATCCATCTAAAAGATTCAAAGCCAAATCAAGACAAACAAGTGAAAGTGTTGAGTACCTGAAGAAGTTGACTGCACACTCATTGACTTTCTTCCCTTCTTTCAGACACTTTCTGGGGTCCTTCTCCTCCCAGCGGCACAGCATGAACTCTTTGTTGGGCTTGTCACATTGAGAGCCATAGTGATGAGCAGCAGCCTTCAGTACAGCTGATGATACATTGACCTGCAAAGAAAACAGCAAAGTCCTGAGAACACACATGATGCAGGAGAAAATTACCTATTTGACTTTAAGTGAATACATTATTTTCCCCAGCAAAAAAATATATATACTATGACATTAAAAATATCCTGGATATTGAGACAGTCTTGTTATTGAATTGGATATTAATAAGATCCAAAACAATAGGCACATAATTACAAAGCACATAATAATCTATGCGTGTCTATAATAAGCCTGCTAAGAAAAAGGTTTGTTACCCATTATAGTGTTACCCTTAATAATACATGGAAATATGAAACCACTGACACTTTACTACACTAACACTGCTAAAAACAAAGCCAATATGTAGTCAAAAAATCAGTTATCCAGTTTTGAATTCCTGCTTTCTTTTTTATCTTCACTAACAGGCATACACTACTATGCTAATTTAAATGAACTTAACAGGTTAACGTTAGCAGTGCGACTCCTGCAGCTTCAGGCTAACACCTGCTTGTTTTTCATTCTTTCAGACGTACCTCTTCGACGTTCAGTTCCTCCAACG
The DNA here is from genome assembly GCF_963993115.1 of Abramis brama. NCBI lineage: Eukaryota > Metazoa > Chordata > Actinopteri > Cypriniformes > Leuciscidae > Abramis > Abramis brama. The sequence continues at coordinate 6,792,661 of NC_139987.1, forward strand.
TCGGAATCTCAACCACACCGGGCATGGTGCGAATTATACGGCACCAAAAATAATCAGAATGAGTTTGACAGTTCACCAATGTCCTCGTCTGCAGCAAGACGAGGCCTCACGAAGAAGGTCAGTTGACGGCGCAAGTGCGCATGCGCGAAAAATTTCAGGCGCATTTAGATAGCGTCATGCGTGTGGTGAAACTGGGACGCGGCAGCGCCATCTTGGCTCCTTTCGCAACGCAAAGTTATGCCACTACTTTTCTGCAGATTTCAAAACCTTTTTCTTATTCTGAGATGATTCAATATCGTTTATAATATCACTTTATTTATACAGGACAGTTACATATGTCCCAGAGGACTAGGAGTGTTTTTACCATTACAAGTAGAGCCTCGGTTGTGTTTCCATGGAAACAGTATCAACATGGAGTTCATGGGTAGCAGTTATGATGGAGATTACAAAAATGGCAGGTAAATCAACCTAATTTGACGACATTTATATGAACTACAAAACTGAATCTAATTTAAGGCTATGTGAAAGCCATATACATATTATGTCATATTCTATGCATATGATGTGTCCAGTTTCTGATTATATGTTCATGAATAAAGTCTTTAAGTCACAAAGACATTATATCACGTTCATAAAATAATTAATAAATAAATAACTGTAAATGTCATAAATGGTAGACCAGTTTTTTTCAGGCACCTGGTATATTAAAATATTTTAAATGTGCAAAACAATATAAAGTGAAACTATTCCATATGATTTAATAAAATGTATGGGGTTTCCTGAATATTTTAAATCTTTTTCATGACTGAGAAGTCAAGGGATATTTTGTTCCTAGTAGAAAAAATAATAATTTAATGATTTCCCTTTTTGCAATATGCTCGTGCCAATTTAGCAGTACTCTTGAGAATAAAGATACAATAATTTTGATAGGTAATAAGTGAGGCAAGCCATCGCATTTCCTCTCATCGTGTTGTCTTTATTAAAAGGATGGAGGGGATGGGCGAATACACAATCCCCACTCACACTAGATATGTCGGAGAGATGAAAGACGGCATGTTCCATGGAAAAGGAGAGCTGCATTTCCCCAATGGAAGCAAATATGAGGGTACTTGGGAGAAAGGAATATCCAAACAGGTCTTTCTCTACTCCTAATGTTAATAAGTATGCCAACAGCCACATATTTTATATTGAACAAAATATCAGATACAGCAAGTGGCAAATATTTTAAAGAAAGATAGCACAAGCACACTTTACATTGATAAAATAATAGTTATACTGATTAGAATGTAGATGAAGAGTGTTGTGATACATTCTGGTTGTTAAAGGTAGGGTAGGTAATTTTCAGAGAGGCTAGCAATAGCGAGCTAACTTTGAAAGCATAAGATCCCACTCTCCCTTCAGAGCGTCACCAAAAGCCACACCTCCTTCAAAACACATGAACGTACACAGCAGGGAGCAAACAAAAGCGTCACAGAGGCGGCGTTAAACTACCTCATGTCTCAAAGCAAATAACATTACAATGACAATGACAATGAACTTAAACAACTTCAACTGACGTGTATCACCTGACTGCTGCAGATTCATTTTGCCGTTGATAGTGTTGTTGATAGTAGTGTCATTGAAACTCATAAATTCGAGTCACAAACTCCTCAGAGTATAACGTCACGGGTTTCCATCTCTTCCAAATTACAGTAGTTATGGCGTGAACGCAGCATAATCTACAGTTAGGTCCGGTCGAACAATGTATTAATTAAATTCAGATTGGATTATGTTGGTAATAGACACTTCCCTAACGCCAAAATAAGTTTTGTGCCTCTAACAAGTGCTTTCGACCTTCTTTTTGATCGTAAAGGTATGTGGAAAACACTTGAGTTTTGCCACAGACTTGTCCCACCGCCTGGAACGCAACTGAATGGTTTTTCAAGCGCCTCCATACTTTTAAACAGGAAATGACTGAATATTTACGTACATATTTACAGCGGGTCTATTCGCACGGGATTAGTATTACCTAAGGTAATTTTTCCGGACCTTTTTACAGAAGGTAAAAGTCGGCGTAATCTTTACTGACACTGTGCGTAATGATTACTGAGATGGCACATTTGGACGGGACTAAAATCACTGAGAAGCTCTGGTAATAATGACTTTACCCCACATTTCCATGTTAAACTAATCCAGTCCAAGTAGGGCTTAACTCTGCGTGGCATGAAGCGCGCTGATGACGTGTGATGTTTGTGCGAGCAGGTGCGCGGAGGTATGGAAATACATATGTTGACAGGCAGGTAGGACATGATCGTATTGACCGAATGCAATGATTGGACAGACATTTTATGGTCCTACACCTTCAACAGACATATACATATATATATATACATATAAATACATTTAGACCACTTAACTGAGTGATTGCTATCACGATGTAAAGAGACTTTCAACCAGCATAACAAAAAGAAATTCTGGAACAAATCGCTTACCCTGCCTTTAACATTGAATGGATCATGTCGATATTTAATGTGATAAACTACTTCTTTGGTTATCTATTGAGTGCATCTGAAAACAGATGATTCTTGCTTGGATATTTTGTATTTAATGCAAGGGCATTTTGAAGTATTTCTTGAATGTCCAAATACTTTATGTGGACTAAATGTTTTTGATACATATATAGGGAAAATACACATTTTCTGATGGCCTGGAGTATAAAGAGACTGACTGGGATTACTGTGATGGCACAGACAGGCGGTTCTACTCTGAGAGGTGTAATGGGCTCAAACCAGCAGGTATGGTCTGACATTACTGGAATTATTGTGTGGGATCATTTATAGACAAGCAGCATGATTCTCTAAAAATGTAAGAAAGAAATCAAGTCTCACCATGTGTTTGAATAGGAGAATCCCAGTTAACTGATCGGGACCCCCCGCGGCTCATCCCTGATGGTTGCTATGACAGCGGTGATGGCTTTTATGATCCAAACACCAGGGTCGTCAAAGACTATGATGGCAATTTTCTCAGGAACGCAGGTAAGAGAAAGTGCCATTGCAAGTTTTAGTCTATGAGTGTGTGTGTCATTCACAATTTCCTACACCGTGTTCCATGAAATCCACAAAATCTCAATATAGTTCTCGGTCCATGATGTGAAGCAGTAAACATTTGCTTTTGGTCCTTCCACCTGGAACACATAAGACCACAAACATTCGAGTGGCATAAATGGATTAGCTAAATGCATGTAGATAGTGTAGGGCTGAAGACTGAGCGGTGAGATTGTAAGATAACTCATCTGTAGGTCTTTTCTCTTAGCCAGACATGCCTCAGTTCTGTAGTCATTTGAATTGTTTTCAAGGAAAATGTAAAACACATTTTCCAGTGCCTGACGTGGGATCTCTGATTTGAGGTGAATTCATGATGTCAGCCTTATAGATATGAGGCCAGAATCCCCCAAGCTGTGTCATTGATTAGACAAGGTTGTGAAATTAATAATCCCTGTGTTACCTGAATTTTGTATGTATATGTTTGTATATGCGTTGGGGAAGTTACATGCTACTTATAATTTAATACAGTCTATCCTTTAAAAAAAAAAAGAAGTTAAAGTGTTTAACAGTGAAGCTATTTAAAGAGGCCAGTATTTAATTTTTTTATTATAACTCTACACAGAAAAAGGTTTCCTTTTCAAATAAATGTGTTTTTTAAAATCTTTCTATTCCTCAAAGAATTCTGAAAAAAGTATGGTTTCCACAAAAATATTAAGCAAAAATATTAAACTGTTTTCAACATTGATAATAATAAGAAATGTTAATCAATCAATCAATCAATCAAAATCATCAGCTTTGACATCACAATAATAAATAACATTTTAAAATATATTTAAATAGAAAACAGTTATTTTAAATTGTAATAATATTTCCTCAATATTAGTTTTTACTAGTTTTTATTAAAGTCCCCCTTTGGTGAAAATCCAGCTTTTAATGTTGTTAATTTGTCCATGTGGTGTTTTTAATACGCTTTAAGACAAACCATTTGCAAATTCATAAGTCAACATCATTGCTCCTTAAACCTGCAGTGAACCAAAGAGTCTCAAAAACACGGTTTGAAATCGCTGGTGTTTCTGACATCACAAACTACCTTGTAACCAATCATGTCAACATGTGATCAACAACGAGTGGATCTCTGAGCTGGTGTGAGTGAGTGGAGGCGGGGCTCATTTGCATGATCATTTTGGTGATCAAAGATGACGAGTTTTAAGGGATACAATTATTGACTACAGGGGGACTTTAAATAAATGCAGTGTTGGTGAGTTGGTGAGACTTCTTTCAAAAACATAAAAAATATACCGCAGTGTAGATTTTGTCATTTATTTTTGCAGGTGCATGATACATTATTCTTTATTTATTGTGAAAATATGATTATTACCATCAGTACCAAATGGTGGAATTACATTCGATAAATGTAACCTTAGATGGTATATTTGCTTGTGCAATTTCTTTTGTAATGTGCACATAAAACCGAACCAGTCATGTTTGTTAATGTGCAAATTAGCATGTCATGGTTACATTTGCTAGTTTTACTTGGGTTCATCTGCAGTAAGTATCAATATACCATTTTTCCATATTCAGTTATTTTTATTGAAGAAATAAGACTAGAACAACATCTTTTTGCATAGGACAGGTACTGGTCTACACATGTGTTAGACTTACATCTTTGGCTGTTACACTATTTTTTTCCTAGTTCATATCCAGGTATCTGTATTTAGAACGTTGCTTGGGAATTATTTGGCAGCTGTGTTTTCCAGTATTGTGAGTTGCATAATTTGGTAAACACTGTCTTGAGCAAAATACATGCAACACGATCTGCAGCCCCACCTTTCGTCACAGTCTGATTGTGAGCTTGCATGTCTATTTCATACATCTACAGTTACTATAACATAGGAAGACAGACACATCCTAAACAGATGTCAGAAGAGTTACTTATGGAGAAACACGCATAGATTTTCTTCTACGAGTTAATTGGAAGCTGTTTATTGATATTGTTAGGAAACAGAATCCATGTGTGGTAAAAGAATAGTAGCAACATGGTGACGCAAACAAAATTAGTCTTTAGCAGATTTTTCTTTCTCCCTTATGTGTCGGCATCAGCCCACGCAGATTTTTCAGCTACAGAACTCCCCAAAAAACACTTTCTGTTGGAATTGTAACACCCATCATTCAAAGTATTAAGGCCCATTCACACCAAGAATGTTAACTACAAAGATAACTATAATGATATCTATATTAGCGTCCACACCGGATCATATCATTCTGTTTATTCTAAGCGCTCACTTGAGTTTTGTCATCTGCCGCTTTAAATGCTTGAGTTCTTTATAGCAGGATGGATTCTGATTGGCTGTCTACTGTATGTTTTTATAATTCAACAGCTGGAAAAAAAATTCTGAAAGTGATTCCAATGATTGCCATTATAAGTGGTGTGGACACCATTATATTGTGGTGTGGACAATTTTTAGAACTATATTTATATATTTATGTGTTCATATTGGACAGTTATTTGTATTCCTAGATATTAATACACATTTCCATGTGTCAGTCACTCCATGCCTCTATTCAGGCTTTGAAAACACACTGTCACTTCTGCGCCAGTGTGGTATATGTTCAGTCTTCAGATCAGATAATTTCCAGGCCTCTGGGATTACATCCTTACCACATGCGGCTGGAAAGTGAGAGCAAACATCAGAGACCGAGACTTACACAAGAGCGCAGACCTGTCACATTAAACCACATCCTAGTTATGACTCCCAGAGCCAAAGCCCACCCGCTTCTACATGAGTCCACATCACAGACTTCATTTGCATTTACATTCATGTTCTAAGTAGAAGCTTTCTGACCAAAGCCACTTACAATAAAGTGGATATATCATGCAAGTCATAGTTACCAGTTGTGACTACTCGACCTAGCAACTTTGGCTCAATCTTTAAAGGGATAGTTTCCATAGGTAAGATTCTATCCATAGGTGGAGGGTGAACCAACTCCAGGGTAAGGCTAGATGCGCTTCCTCCTTAAAAACACATTTAAACAGAATGTCATGAAATAGTTTGAAGTTACGTGTTGCCTAGCAACAACCTACTCATCCCAGTATAAATGCTCCAGATAAATGATTTGTTATTAAAACGGCTATGTTCGCAAACCACTATAATTTGAACAGAAAAGCAAGTATACTGTATGCATGATTTGGCATGGCAACATATTTGAATAATAAATAACCATTGCCTTAGCTAATGCAACAAAACAAAAGTTTAATTCAAATTCTGAATGGATTATAGGGTGAAGTCAGCAAAAGTGGGACATCAGCTAAAATGGGACAAATAAGCTTTTTGGTGTAGTGCTCTTTAAAAAAAAAATTGCGATATTAGTGGGTGGTCTTGAAATGTTGTCACAACAGTAGTTTATATAAAGCTGTCACCTCAATTCATCAGTCACTTCGATGTCACAAAGTTCCACTGTAATCAATGAAGCTGACTGCACAGTGGATCTTTTATTTAGCACACTTGGGGCCAGATTTAGGCTACTAAACAGTGCAAATTAGCATGAGAGCGCCATTCCAAAAAAACGCAGATGGGAGTGGAAAGTTCTGTGCATGATCTACTAACTATCTACTGCAAATTAAATAACACAGATGCAGCCGGATCATTTCCATAATGACCAACGCAATCTACCAGTTAGTGTCTGGTTTAAGACATGCTTTTTTGGGCTTTAAATAATGGCGCAAACACCAGTAAATTGACGACCGCAAACTTTAGTAAATCACTTTGCATGATTCATTTAAATACTCTCCTCCCATAAAATTTTGCATCTGAAAGGGAAACTCCTACAAATGCAATAAGGTCAGCCATAAAAATAACCCTGTCCACGCCTTTTCAGCACAATTTTTTCACTGCGTGTCTTTATTAAATCCTGACAGTAGTTTTTTAACGCCAAAAGAAGGTTTGTGCTGGCGCAAGCTGTTAGTAAATCTGGCCCATAATGTCTGCACTTCGTTTGTTATGATTTAACTTATAACGAGAGGATTTGCGAGCATCTGATTGGCCAATTACGTTCAAGAAATCAACAGATATGTTTGTGATTGGCTATATTGCTCAAGGCTGCAAAACACGTTGTAAACAGAAACCTTTGACGCTCTCAAGAGCACAAACACCAAATCTTTTTCACCAATATGCTATTATTACAGAGAAAACTGATCCTAGACCAGCAGCTTTATACATGTGTGTATATTATATATACCCTATCTAAGTATCATGTAGCAGTGATGGAGAGATTCTTCCCACTTAAATGTAAATCTGGCCTTTAAAGCGTAACTCTCACCAGATTTTGAACAACTCACTGTAGCTGTTGTTGTTTCCGTCCGCTTTTTGTCAGTCAAAAATAGTCGATCTCCGAATGCAAATGAACTGACTCTGAATTTTAGTATTGTTTCTTATATGAGGATCCTTTTTCAAATACAAGGTCAATATTGATTTTCACTAACGACAAAACAACAAATTATCCGTGAATTTATATGGAACTGAGCTTTAGGAGCTTTCCATCTTTACTCTCCTCCCTGTTACATTGCATTCGGAGATCAACTATTTTTGACTGACAAAATGCCGGCGGACGGAAACAACAACAGCTGCAGTGAGTTGTTCAAAATCTTTTTTTTTTAGTAAACTCATTTGTACACAAACAATGTTCTCAATGCTTGAGTTCATGTGTAGAGCCCCTGGTGATACTTCGAGCAAAGTTTCATGTTGTGTCGAGCCTTCTTAGTGTTTTAAAAATAGCGATTTTGATGCTATCATAGTCGTGCCCCAAGCACTCCGATTCAAAAGGCAATTTGACCGAAAACGAAAATACAGTCAAACTTAAAAGTGGCGTTTCCATTCTAATTATGCTTTTAAACGAAAGTTTGTCTCAGGTAGATTAACAAAAAGACCTAGGTTGCATTTTGACGAGAGTTACGCTTTAAATCAACACCATCTCTTACGTTAGATTGTTTTATAATATGGAATATTGTGCATCCTATAGATTTATTTTTATCACCTGGAGGTGACTGTACATTTGTCAAAATGGGTGTGAAGACAGAATTTATTGCCAGTAGCTTCCCTCCAGGATGGAGGATCACAGAGTGCGCAGATGCTGAAGAGACAAACGAAGAGGAACCACATTCCCTGCGGGAGGATGTTTTTGGGAGGAGAGGAAAGAGGGACAAGTCCAACTACAGCTGTGGGGCAGAGTAACAGTAGGATCCAGGAGGCAGTAGCGGGTGGCAATCCCAGACAGGAGCAGCCCAGGCTGGACAGGAAGGCCTGCGGAAATGCCCAGGCTGCAGGCCAACTCTGAAGCTGGTTGGAGAGCACGAGAAAAGCAGATGGGAGGAAGCCCTGAAGAATCTCAACACTGGTCATTTGAAGTCAGGGAGGGTGGGTTATTGCAAGCCGCGGTTGTTGGCGTATCATGTAGGACTGCCCCTTGAGATGGGCACAAGGTCCCTTCCATATGTCCTATTCTGCCCAAGTTGACCAGCTTCTCCTCTTTGTCTTCAATCCAAGCACACCAAAGCACGGTAACTGTATACTCCAAGCAAAGTTTTAGCCATATGCTTGTCTTTTCAAAAAAATAACTATTTTAGCTCTTTTACTTTAAACCTCTAACCCCAACATTTAGTGTTCAACATTTTCGTTTAACCACTTCGAATTATACCTCAAATCTTGCAGCTTGTTGAGGAGAGGTGTGCTATTACTTTTCTAAATCTGGAATATACTTCTTGACTTTTGCCCATATTTTTGCCCTGATTTGCAGTCAGGGCGAGTCAATGCAAGTTTCCAAAAGCTAGAGCCAGTCTGAAGATTTTGGGCTGCCGGAGCATTTACAGAAAATTGCGTAGTGTATAATGGGAACACACTCCAATTTTTTTTTGCTTCAGACTATGATTCCCTCCAGTCTGAGGATATCAAACATATTTGAAATTTTAAGCCAATTTCAGAACATACATCATAATACATGATGCACTTTTTATACTGACTTCCAACTGCCTCAACTTACACCGCAAATCTGTCCAGACCATACTTACCGTGTCTACCAACCTAAGGCTGCATCCAAATGCGCTTGGCTAGGCCTAGTTTTTCCCCCAACTCAGAACAAAATGTCACTATTGGTCATCCATGTTTGTTTTTATAGTCATGCATCTCCTGTCTGCATGGCACATGTTTCTGCATGAGTTTGTTGTGTTTGGAATGACTTGAAAGTCTGGTAGTGTGTGATCCTCAGTCGTTTAGTGTATGATGTCCAGTTTTTCTCTATAATTATTTACAAAGTTGGCAAGTGTATGATGCCTTGTGTTTTAAAATTTAGTTGTTGTTTTTAAAGTTGTGTAGAGTATTCCAACCCAAAGTTATCTGACTCCGTTCACACCAAGAACGATAACTATAAAGATAACAATATTAGAGTCCACGACAGCGGACAATATCGTTCTGTTTATTCTAAGCGCGTTTGTCTGTCACTTTAAATGCTCAAGTTTGTTACAGCAGGATGAATTCTGATTGGCTGTCTATGTTTTTATCGTTCATCAGCTGGATAAAATCGTTCTGAAAGTGATTCCAACGATATCGTTTCTCTGTGCTGTTATCGTTATAGTTGTGGTGTGAACTCTGCTATTCTTTAATATTGAGGGTTTTTTTTAGAACTTATCGTTATCTTTATAGTTATCGTCCTTGGTGTGAACAGGCCTTTACAGTTTTCATCTGCATAAAGATGGGACCTGAACCATAGGGATCAGAATAGCACAGAGACTTGGCTCTTTTGACTTGAACCAGACTGTAACCAACTAGCAACCACCCAGAACAGCCTTGAATCACGCTGGCATCTTTTGCACAGGCAAGCACAACTCATGTTTGCTTCGGAAAATATAAAAATAGTTTTAATTACAATACTCAAATAATTCCATAAACACCTACTTGTCTCATCTATAAGATTCTTGGAGGATAAGGTTTGCCTGAAAGAATGTAAGAACATGGGATGGTTCCTCCGTTTCCTTCCTGACTGTAAAGGCTTTGAAACATGAGCGGGGGCGTCACTAAAGCCCCTGTCATTACACAGAACGCTTGTAATAAGCATTGCATAGCAGAGGTAGCAGGATTAGAGGCTTCAGGGACTATAGGGTTTCTAGGTTGCAGTAAACCTGAAGCCAAGCAGGCAGCAGAAGGCAGGCGTTTGGTTTACGTTGGGACTGGAAATCCTGTTTACAACCAGCTTTAATAACACTGTGTGTAAATGAACAAGGGGGTTGATACACTCCATTTACAGTAATTACATTTGATTGACTTGTCAAGACATACTAATATATAGACCATATTTTACCAAGTATCACCACTCTTGTAGAAAACTACAAGTTTCTTTTAGTACTATGAAAATAAACCTTGCATAGTACTAAAAGTGACTTGTAGTTTCCTGAGTTGTGATTGCCAATGCAGAACTACACACTGGCTGGTTGCCAGGGGGTTGCTATGAGGATAATATTTTGGTATCGTCAATGTTCAATCAATTTCAATAATATTCTTGTCTCTAGATATGACTCAGATCTGTTGTTCAGTGCAAGTCTATAGGAGTATTTAGCTGTTTATTGTCTGCCAGGCAATTTTTTTTTATTTTATCATATCCCTCACATGATAACAAGATTAAAAAAAAAATTGCCTGGCAGACAATAAACAGCTAAATACTCCTATAGACTTGCACTGAACAACAGATCTGAGTCATATCTAGAGACAAGAATTTTATAGAAATGTGGGGTTGGATTCTTCTTATCATTCATGTCTGGAGCAGGACAAGTTAAGTTCTGAATAGTTAGCATAACAGATTTAGAACAAACAACAGTAAAATAGAAACAATAATAGTAATTCCTGGCTTAGCAAATATGTTGCTCTATCCTTTTCAATATTTGGGGATTTGAGTGTGATAATGCTCTTTAAACAATACTACTATTGTCTTTTTTGTCTTACTTTAGTGTCTGTTCCCAGGTAAGACAAAACTTCACTTGAGCCAGAAGCTTGACTGCCATACGGTTGCAGTGGTTTCCTGCTTCTGTGATAATTGCTTGAGGTTCACATTTAAAAATCCCACCGCCAATGAAAGCAGCCTCGGCCTGAGCCCATAGTCACTTTCTTTTAGGGAACACCAAACCTTGTCAGGAGATGATCATCCACCTGGTGGGAATACACAGCTCCTCAAGCCTTGGAATAATCTCAGGCGATAATCAGAGATCCTAAATCCATTAATGAAAAGTGCGGCTCTGTTTGGAAGGAAACACTTTTCCTTTTGATTATATTTTAGGGATTAAGATAAACACCTCCTAACAAGGTACCATTACTGCTTCCTTTCTGACTCCTGGGCTTTGATCGTGGAATGTGTGTCATATTCATTTAGACCACCTGAATGAGGGCTCAACGTGAACATGTGGAAAGGAGGCTCGAATAATGTGAGGAGGAAACTGTTTGCACAAAATACAGGCATGTAGCTAAAATAAATTTAAGAATAAAAGCAAATGTTGGGAAAGTAAAAAAAGCCAAATGATTGTACTTTCCCATTTATAATAAAAAATAAATTATACTTCCACATAAACAAGAAAGACAAGGGCAAAAGGGGAATAAATTGATAAGGGGGAAAATCAGAATTAAAAAAGCCAAGAAAAAGAAACTAAACATTAGTAATGAAAACAAATAGATGGTTATATGGGTTACGGAAATTCAAGGAGATGAATTTCAGCAAAGTTTTAGGAAGTATGAGGGCTTAGACAGTTCTTTAAACAGTGTTCCCACAATGAATGTGCAATTGTGAATGACCTATGAATGAATGACTATTCCAGTCATTTGTGGTTACTGGACTTTTTTACTTTTTTAATCATTTTATAGAGATTGCACTCAAAGAGGCTACTCAAAAATATTTTATAGAACAAAAGCCTACATGAAAAAGAAAAACAATTTTTAAATTACCTGGTATTTTTTCATGACCAAGGAACCTAAACAAATGGACAATAAGGACTTACTGTTTTTTTATTTTTTTTATGCAAGATAGCGACTTGTGGCTTGTTTAAAGATAACACATTTTCCTAAAGGAACAATATTTAGGCCTAAATACATTTCGTTATGCTTGTTTCCAACTATTCACATTGATGTAAGGTCCGGTAGCCTATATCATAATCACTTTGCTTTTGTAAGCTTGACGTCTACGCTATGGACTTAGGCTACCTGTTATGCAGATCAATTTAAAGCACTATTGTCATGTAAATCTCATGTCAAGAGTTACTATTTTCAAGCCCTTTAAGCCCTAGACAACTGTTACGGAGGAGAATTTATTTTGCAGGAGATTTGATGTGAGTGACACGTCTGCTCTGAAATGGGATTGTATTAGCCTATGAATTCAGCAAGTGTATGAATGCCAGGCAAACAATAAGGACTGAGGTGCTAATTTCGTGCAAATATAACCGCGAGAACTCGGAGCATTTACGGAAATGTAATTGTAGACCGACCCTGTCCATCAGCCATTGGTTGAAGCGTCCACGGAGGTATTAATTGGTTTAAAATAGTGATGAAATGTTCCTCTTGAGTGTGACCTCCATGTGGAGAGCGTGAGGTGGGAGCGAGTGAATAAAGTGAGACGTTAGCATGCAGCTGTCGCAGAATGGGCCGGTCGCGTGCTGGAAAAGTCTCAATTGCTGCGCGCGGGAACCAGGTAGAAGTGGCGGGAGGCGCGTGGAGAGGCCGTTTAGGACCATCGCGTGCAATTATCGACAATCAGAGGAGAGCTTAAGACCTGTTCTCAACAATGGGCCCAGTTCGCCACGTTCATGGGGGTGAGCGCTCAAGTGCGTGCAGCTGCGCGCTCACATTCAGCACCAGCAGCAGAACTACCTCGCGCTCCGCAATTAACAACTCCTTTCAGTTTTAACCATTTAAAAAAGCAGTATATTATTCACTGTTTTTGGTTGTGGAATCATCTCTGGGAAGGGAATGAAAAAAAGGGAGTGATTGATTGTCGCGTGAAGTAGGCTGCTGAGAGCGAATTTTCATAATTGTTGTCTTAATCCTGCACGTAAAAAATGTAAATTGCCTTTAACCGCATATGAATGAGTTTGACACATGCCTTTTGGAGCTCGATTTTTGACCAAACAATCAGAAAGAAAAAAAATACCACATAGGCTATTTCATTTACAAGTAGCCTATGCTATGCGCATGCAGACTTCATGCTTTTATTATACAGGGTGGGCCATTTATATGGATACACCGTAATAACATGGGAATGGTTGGAGTCCTGTTTGTGGCACATTAGTATATGTGAGGGGGCAAACTCCTCAAGATGGGTGGTGTGTACTAATATATACTAATGTGCCACAAACAGGACTCCAACCATTCCCATGTTATTACGGTGTATCCATATAAATGGCCCACCCTGTACATCTAGAAAGCATTTTTTTTCTTATCAGAATGAGTGAAATATGTATTATCTGCCCTTGTAGATGACCAAGAACACGAGTGGATTGTGCGGACATGCAGGAAGAGCTGGGATGAGTTCATTGGCCACTATCCAAGAAGCAGCACACTAGAGGAGAAGTGAGAATACTCACACACAGTTCATATGGATGTCATCTGAACATTAATGCAGCTTTGGTACATTCATTTGTTTATTTCTTCAATCCTGTTATCCTTTCCAAAATTTAAACTGAGTTAAAAAATAAAATATTTTAAAATGATTATAACTATACTAACAACTGTTTAATTGCAACCCACAGAAATCAGACTTTATGGATTAATGAATGCTTAATGGAAAAATAAAACATGAGTTTGCATTAAGTGATGAGCATATCTACTGTGTATTAACAAATCAACAGTTTTTGAGCAACTTTAAAAAAAGTTTTACATTTATTACACAATTAGCATTATTGTTTAAAGTGTGTTGTACTTTTTTATTATTATCATGAGAAGTGAAAGTGTCCAATCAGAAAAAAATATCTCAACTGAACAGCTACATAACAACCTACGAAATAATCAAATCAGAAGAATATAATTAAGTGAGTTTAGGTTTTAAAGGCCATTCCATACAGCTTATTTTAAAGACAAAATCACGTTTGCCAAAATAATAGTGGGGTTTGGGTACAAACTCAAGTAAGAACTGTTACATCATTGCTGTATTCTGGCCAAGTAAATGATCACTAACATTCAACAGCTGAATACTTCTACTGACGTAAATGCTCAGCTTGAAATAAATGAGATGCAAAGTTTTCTGCACTCAAGAAAGTGTGTGTGCTTGAGCACAGAGAGGATAAGTTAGTCAAAGATTATGTCTCAGTGTGTCTTTTGAAAGAGAACACGGGATATGCAAGCTCAATCCTGTGATGTGGCCTGACAGGGAATTCCTGTGTGTGATGCTGATGGAATCAGTGATGGAGTCATTACTGCACACACTGACCCGTGAAGGGTCTGCCAGCTCCTCCATCAGCCTGTGATTGCTTCCTGCTACACTCGTGCACACACACCGGCACATGCGTCTATACCACAGGCAGAAATTAACCAGGGCTCAGGGCAACAACAAAAAAACTCTCTGAAAGTGACAAAAACCATCCAGATATATTCCAGATATAATATATATAAATTATCTGTAATATTTCATACATTTCATAATATCCTAACCTGTCATAATAATAACTTGTAGCAGTCAGATATAAAATCTGCGTTTCATGTTATAAAAGAGTGTTTTATGACAAAATACTGTGCCTGGATCCGATGGTAATGCCATGGTCTTGAATAAAAAAAAATCTATCTATCTATCTATCTATCTATCTATCTATCTATCTATCTATCTATCTATCTATCTATCTATCCATCCATCCATCCATCCATCCATCCATCCATCCATCCATCCATCCATCTACTGTAAAAAAAATGTATGCTCTATAAATTATGACAACATATGTTTTTACATTGCTTTAACTCATCAAAATAAGTTAAGTTAAACTTTTTTTATACGTTATAGAAGATTCAACTCATTTTTTAAGTCAGTTTAATGTAATTTAAGTTAAAATGATGTAAAACATCCAAGCTGATTGTACTTAAAAAATTACTCTCTCTCTCTCTCTCTCTCTCTCTCTCTCTCTATATATATATATATATATATATATATACACACACACAGTAAAAAAGCAATGTTTTATCATTCAAGAAAATGTGGTATTGTATTTTAATACAACAGATGTTCTATTGAAAATGTAAATTAATTTAACACTGTCTAATGTTTCTCCTTGTTTTAAAGTAAAAAATGCCTCAAATTTCATAATATATATATACATATGAGAGAGAGAGAGAGAGAGTAGATGGATAGATGTCATGAAAATGTTATATATAGAATAGATAGTTAAGTTATGAGAAAAATCTAGTAATCTAATTAACAAGAGCAAATTGTGTTATTTTGTCAGGTTATAAATGAATTTCATTTATTTAAAAGAAAAACATTTATGATGCACAGCCATAGAAATAGTTCATTATTTTATTTTTTTTACAAAACAGACATGTGGAAGTGGGGGAAAGTGCTTACAGGCTACCTGTCATAATAAATACAAGAATGTAGAGGCCTTGTCCCTCATTCAGAACACAAGAATGTCTTTCTCAAATTTAAGTTACAATTTCAGACTTTTCCCCCGGTTTCAGAGCTGTACACCCAACACTCCTGCTCTCTGGTCACAGCTGAGGCATATACGGCACACATGTATGAAGAAAACAATGAAACACAGACACATTCGTCTCAGGACACTGCTTAAATAAAAATACATTACATGTACATTTTCTTTACATGTAGCTATCTTTACATTTTACTCAAGTGCTCTTTTTAGTCTCAGTCGTCCTCTTCCTTTCCATCTTTTGCACAAAATAGTGTTGTTTGTCATTGAAAATCCTGTCTTGATCCTCATGTTTGATATTTTCTTTCTCTCTTTTTAGTACAACTGTTGAGAGCACTGTTTTCAATTTGAAATAATCTCACAGTAAGATCAACGTTATTTGTAGTGTATGGTTGCAGTAAACTGGTAGGACAACAGTTATTGCAATGCATTTTTGAAAATAATAAAATTAGGGAAGGTTTAGACATCCTCAGGACCTTTGAAAAATTCAACCTTAGACTAGGAATTATTATTTAACGTGTCACTTGGATCTAAAATGAAACAATCAGTTTCTAACAAACGATCTCCTTTCAAAACAAGATGTCGGCAGTTATTTATACAATTAAGTGACGGACTTAAAATTTAAGAACAATTTTATTATTTTTAAAATGAAATCTGTGGAACAATCAACCCTGCTGGCCTTATTAGGCCCCAGAAAACACAGATGCTTTGCATATGGGTGTAAGAACAAGACAGCAAGCAAAAGTGAAGTCAACTTAAGTTTTTTAAGTAGCGTCAATTCGTTTCACTTGCTTAGCACAACTTCCACGTTCAATCGTGGCGTGTTTCGGTGAGGAAAAAGAGAGAAAATATGTCTTACCACCTGGTCCTATGCCACTTATTTCCCATCCACATCTCTTGTGCTTTTCCCTTTTTCAACCTAAATGTTTAACACTGATGCTGGTAACTTTACATTCCTTTTGTTTGCATTCAGAGTCTCCAACCGCTGAACAAGAGTCGGACGAGACTATCAGGAGAAGGGGCGAACCAAGAGCGCTAGTCTGTTACAGTGTGTGCTCGAGTCTTTTTTCTTGTCTTTCTTGTGTCCAGAAGTCCAGATCCTGGTCTCGGTGATGCAAGTCCTAAATTCACAGGTCACATATGCGGTTTCCCTTAGCCATCCGCGACTAGATGCAAGTGAGTAAAATCCCGTCCAGCGAAACCAGAGAGGAAACAGTCTCTCTCCTTGCGAGTTCAGAGGTCAAGAGCAAGTGGTACCGTGACCTTCTCCTTCAGCCTGTGGGGTCGGCGCAGGAGTGATTGGAAGGTCAGGGTGAAGGGGTCAGGGGTCAGTGCGAGCGCTAGCGGCTGAGAGGGAGCTGCGGCAGCGTCATGGCCTGATGAGGGAGGCTCTGTGAAGTGAGCATCGAGAACGGATGACCTGCCCAACCAAAACAAAATCAACAGATGCTAATGTTAATCTCTATCTATAGTGATCTCTAAGTATCTTCAGGTCAGAGAACACGCTAGTTACAAAAGATACCAATTTAGCTACCAAAATATATACTAGTCAAAAGTTACGATTTTTTAATGTTTTTGAATGAAAGTGTTTTATGCTCACCAAGGCTGCATTTATTCGATTCAAAATACAGTAAAAACAGTAATATTATGAAATATTATTACAATTTCAAATAACTGTTTTCTATTGTAATGTATGTTAAAATGTAATTTATTCCTGTGATCAAAGCTGAATTTTCAGCATCATTACTCCATCCTTCAGAAATCAGTCTAATATGATGATTTGATGCTCAAGAAACATTTCTGACTATCATCAATTTTGAAAACAGTTGTTCTGATTAATATTTTTATGGAAACTGTGATTCATTACGATTTGAAAGTTTGAGTTAAGATTTTTTTCTTGAAAAATAATACTTTTCAGCAGACACGTTAAATTGATCAAAAGTAAAACAGTAAAGACATTTATGATGTACAACAGATTTCTATTTCAGATAAATGCTGTTCTTTTGAACTTTCTATTCATCAAAGAATCCTGAAAACAGTTATCATGAATTCCACAATAATGTTAAGCAGCAAAATCTTTTCAAAATTGATAATAATAATAAGCATTATTAATAATTGAGCACCAATAAGAATTGACAATAATTAAGCATCAAATTATCATATTAGAATGATTTCTGAAGGATCATGTGACACTGAAGACTGGAGTAATGATGCTGAAAATACAGCTTTGATCAGAGGAATAAATTACAGTTTAAAATATTACAATAGAGAACAGTTATTTTAAAGTGTAATAATATTTCACAATATTACTGTTTTTTCTATTTTGAATCAAATAAATGCAGCATTGGTGAACAGAAAAAGTATGTCAAAACGATTAATCGCATCCAACATAAAAGTTTGTGAATATATTTTTGTGTGTGTTTATTTGTATACACACACACACACACATATGGTTGTAACTTGTATATACATATACATATATATATATAATTTTTTTTAACAAATTTTTTATTTTTTCCTTCTGCTTTAATGACAGCAGTACTGGAGGAAACACTCACTTTCGATGTACCC
Organism: Abramis brama; assembly: GCF_963993115.1. Classification (NCBI taxonomy): domain Eukaryota; kingdom Metazoa; phylum Chordata; class Actinopteri; order Cypriniformes; family Leuciscidae; genus Abramis; species Abramis brama. Next base: position 6,810,907 of record NC_139987.1, read on the forward strand.
GTGCAGGGCCACCATGCGCGCTCTCTCAGGACTGCCGAAAGGGGAGTAATGCAGCTCGTCGGGCAGTGAGGGGGGCATGCGGGCCTGCGGGTGAGCTTGAGGTGGGCCGCCGTGCTGTGGAGTGTGCTTTTTATGTCTCGCTCTGCAGTTTTGAAACCAAACCTATGAAAATACAACCAATTGTCAAGGCAAGCCATCTCTATTTACTGAATTTGAACGGATTAAACATTAAATGGGACTATAAGTGAGTGTCATCACCTGTATGACTCGTCTACTCAATCCTGTCATGTCTGCCAACTTCTGCAGGGTCTGAGCGTCAGGGTTGTTGTCCTGTGCAAACTGCGCCTGCATTACCTGTGCATGAAACAAGCGGCAAATTAACATTAGGTCGTTTACTAGGGGAAAAACGTCTATTTGTAAAGATTTTCAATATTAAAATGACGAAATACCTTTTTTTTTTTAAATATAGAATTAAAAATTATACAAAAAAAAATCAGTACTATATATATATATATATATATATATATATATATATATATATATATATATATACATAAAGATGCTCACCAAGGCTGCATTCATTTGACAAATCAATAAAAACAGTAATATTGTGAAATATTATTACAATTTTGTATTGTAACATATTGTAAAATGTATTTGAATGTACTGTATACATATTGTAATTTATTCCTGTGATCAAAGCTGGATTTTCTGCATCATTTCTCCAGTCTTCAGTGTCACATGATCCTTCAGAAATCAGTCTGATATGATGATTTGATGCTCAAGAAACAAGTTTTTTTTTTTTTTGTTACTGTATTTTTTTTATCAAATGAATGCAGCCTTGGTGAGCATAAGAGACTTCTTTCAAAAATATTTAAAAAAATCTCAGATGTTCCATTCCAAACTTTCTGTAGTGTATACATTAAGTACACAGTACTGGTTGCTTGCTGATAGTGCCACGTGAAAGGTAAAATGCTGTTCCACATGCGTTTAACGTGAAAGCTTTGTAAATATCGAATGGAACTTAAAAATGAATTCATATTAGACAAAAGCAAAACCAAAAAGGGCGCTTTGCTTCCTCATCTCAGACATCCACATGCCATTGTGTGTTTGATAATCTTACCTGCAGTTGTTCCGCAGTGAAGGACGTCCGTGCCCTTTTGGCCGGTTTCGGCTGACTATCCTGTTCCGACGGCACCGCCCCCTCCAGAGTGAGTCCGCTTCCTGCGCGAAAACCCGGGAAAAGGTGGTTAGGAAATCTTTTTTTAGATCAATGAGACTTAAAGTGCAACGCATCCGAAACACACGCACCACTCTCAGCGGCCCGTTTCAGGTTCTCCACCATTGTGTCGTAGTGGATCCGACACAGTACTTTCTCCTCCACCAGCCCGAACTCCTCGCCTGTGGACAGCTGGCGTTTGCAGGAGAAGCAGGCGAAGCAGGCCAGATGGTAGGCATTGCCCCTGGCTCGCCGGACCCAGTCGCTGGCGTAGATCTGCCGGCCACAGCGGGCACACTTTGTACCAAACCTACTGTGAGACAGAGAAGGGCTTGGGCATCAATATACTCATTACATGAACAATACAATACATGTGCTTATCATTACAACCCAAACCCTAGTATAATAACAGAAGCATTTTCTGTGTAAATTATGCTTGTTGTTTTGAATTCATAGTGTAATGGTATAACATGTATTTCAGTTCATCAGTCAAGCGGGTTTCTTTTCTCTCCACAGAAAGCTCTCGCCAGAAGAAGACAGAATACAGATAGGCTGAACCGCGTCCAAAAGATAACCACTAAACGTGTCAGACACGGCTGTAAAACTCTCAGCACAAACAAACCACTAGTAACTCTCTGAGCAGCGGGTCGGCAGGAAATGTCTGCTGATAAACTGTGCTGATAGGATCCATAAACTTAAAAGATTTTATCCAACAAGGTGTGTAATGCATGTAAGACATCTATTTTTAAACCACCTCCACTTTTTTTGTGTGTGTGAAGGAATTCAAATATAATGTATTCACATATCCAAATATAACAATGTTTTAATCATTTAAAAAAAATATAATTAGTTTATAATATAATTATTATTATATATTAATATATAATATGTGTTTTCAGTTGAATGTACAGGATAGTAATTATCAAAAATGTTCTTATATTAAATAAGCAATATATAAATGTCATTTCAGTTTATTTTACAAGTTAGTGATTATCAAAAATATTCTGCAATATATTAATCTCAAACTGCTTAATTGTACTTAACTTTTTCAGATCATTTCAGTCTTGGGGTGTTTTTTGTTTTTATAAAGTAAATTTTTAAAGAAATTTATTTATTTATTCGTTCACTCGTTCTACTATTGCCAGAATATCTGCCATTCTCCCTCAAGCCGACATGTCATTGAAATTTGAATTTCTTTTTTTGCAATTCTTTGCATACCACATAGTAATTGGTCTTTTCTTTCTTGCATCTGTATATTTATATTTAGTTCAAATTATATAATACATTGTTATGTGTTGATTCTCTTGTGCAGAAATGGAGTTTAGATGTTATTGATGTTACTGCTGATGTTACATGTTAATCACTGCATTCTCGGCCAACTGCGATTTGTAAATGTCACACGTTCCATATTTAATTTATCCCTGCATTTTCAGCAGCCATGTGGCCGTGCAGTTGCTTAAAACACCTCTTCTGTGATTCTGCGATCAACAGGACTTGATGAACAACCCTGCGGCGATACAAACCAACAGCAAATACACACAGCCTGCTATAATGAAGTGTTATTTTGACTGGACGGGGCTGACCATGCCGTGTGTTTTTGACCCAGACATCACGTTCGGGTGACCAAAGAGAGTTCCCGTGTTGGGAGGACTAGGAGAGACTAATGCTCTGCAGATGGCCAGTCACGGCCCTTTTTTGGCCTGAATCTGAGCCCTCCCCCTTCCTCCTCCACCACCACACCTCTGTCATTGGGAGCTCTTGTGTAAACAAAGTGTCACACACAACCTCCTCAGACTGCAAAGAAACACGGGATATCAAGATAGCCATGTTTCCCTCGTATACGCTACTGAAGAATGATGACACCGGCCCCTCGGGGGGTTCATCCACTGGAAATGACATCAGAGCCCAACCAGGGAGCCCCGTGGGGCTCAACAAACCAGGAAACTTGTGTGCATGTATAATCATTTGTCTCTGCCAATCAGCACTTGAGCAGGATGAGCCAAGAAGCAAAAACAAACCTGAATCAAAAAATATTTACAGTCCACTTATGTGCGAAGTATCGATACATAAAACACGCCTCGCGTATTAATGCCTGCAAAAAGCATGCGAAGGGGTTTCTGTGTACACTGCACACCATACTCTGGCAGCATCGTTCCAGACAAAGAATACAACGATTGAGTAATGATGCATTTCAGACGTGTGTTTAGAGGAGAAACATTGTGGAACGGAGCCGTAATCTGTCATGGCAGTTCATTTACCGCAAAACCTCTCAGAGAAGCCATAAAGATCTTAAGGGGGTTTTGTTTTTGTTCAGATCTGCCGCACGTCTGATTGTGCGTTGTTGTGCTTATACTGGATTTATTTCTGTCCTGCATATCATAACTCGCCGGGGGAAAATTCCTGCAGCCGCAAAGCGTTTCCCTCAGTTCCCCAAGAAATTCACCTTTGGCTGGAAAAGAGAAGCTTGTGGAAGTACAAATTCGGTTGATTAAATGCGATATACTCTTGGCGTATTATAATCTGGGGGTAAATCTCCCTCTCAGCGACTGCTGAGACTTATCGGTGACGATTGCTACGGCAAGCATGGCTATTGCTATTGCTCGTGGTGGTTTTTCCAAACCCTGAACCATGAGTATTAAATTTGGTGTGTAACTCATCCCACCCCACTGTTTGTGCTACGACCATAAAAGATACTGCAAATTTTGCTACTTGTTGAGGTGCGCTTTTCTATTCCTCAGTGATCGGATTGGGGATTCCTGGCGATTGTCCGAGAAAATAGTCATATGTCAAAGGAGGGACTCAATCATATCTAGAGACCAGAATAAAGACTGGCACTGACCAAATATGCCTACTTCTAAACAATATATTAAACAAAAAGGCAAAGGAGTAGTATTTCCAAATTTGTACAAAACAAAAGAAAAGAAAAAGTTGCTGCCTTAGATTTTTAAGTACAATCAACTTGGATGTTTAAGTCATTTCAACTTAAATTATATCTGACTTTATATAGTGTAGTATTCGAAAAACGGTAGGTGAAAAGTACCCGGATCACCTACTTCTTCCGGCGAGATTCGGAAGCGCACATGATGGACACTTTACTATCCCATGAGGCCACGGGAGAGAATTTGTGAATGCAACTGACGCCGTAGATCACATGATGATGACAACATGGTACGTGCAAACTTTTTTCAAACTACACACATTCATACCAGATAGAACATACTTTTTTAACAGTATGCAGTCACAGCATTGCACTTTGATTGGTAACTCTTTGTTGGAGCCTATATTCTGGTATATTGTCTCTCTTAACCTAAAAAAACTAACATTTCATTTAGTCATTATAATTTCAGTCACTCATATAATTTGCCCGCATTCTCCACCAAGTTGAGTTACACAAGCTCTGTTTACTTCTGTTAGCATTTAAACACAAGGAGTCCTGCACGCGCATATGGCCATTACAGTACGTCACCTCCTCCAAATCTACCGATCCAAACCCACTCGGGTTACGCCTTACTCCATCACCCTGTCCTTATCCTTTGGTTCCTCTGATTAACAGCCTCCTCTGACTTCCCGTGTGGCCTGATGCTCGTGCCTTTGTGGCTGTTTCTCTTTAGTGTAGGTACAGTCTCCGCTCTGACCCTTACCGCCAAATCTACCTCTCTCCCCCCGTCCACGGAGCAAACCCACTTTGATTTCCTGTAATTACACTCTATTAGAGAAGCTGTCAATCTGGCCCAGATGAGAGACTAACACAAATGAAACATATCTCCTTGTGTTTTGTTTTCCTTCCTTGCAAGAAATCAATGGAGATCCTTTTCCTTTCAAGCATATGATGGCGGTCCTCTAACGGTGTCGTGCAGCACCAGCGAAACAATCCAGCTGCCAGAGAACAAACACAGGTACACACAACTCTCAACGTCACTGCAGCCAAACATCTGAGCATCAGAATGTTGAGCATCAAATTGATTCATTATGCAATTTGACTGCGAGGCCAGTGCATGACATTTAACCTTAAAACAACACACTGCAGGAAATTTATTTCCAGATATATAAACAGAATTTGTTTCAAGCATCTCAAATGCTACCTTCTACTATAACTGCTAGCGGTTATGATCTCGACCTCTTTATGTGAAAGATACAATTGGGTACAAAGGCTCAAACAAAAAAAAAAAGGTGAAAAGCGCTGATATAGGACTTGACAGGAGGGATGTTTCAGTGGCACCGGAGAAAAACACACTTCAGATCACTGGACTTGACTCCACAAGCATGGAGCTATTACTGTCTCTTTTACAAGGCAAACATGAATACGTTACAGAGTCAGTCACTGTTGTTCTGCCGGGTTCCTGTGAATCCATGTCAGAAATAAAAACGTATACACCATCCTGATTAACTTGCATAATTAGGCGAAAAAGCTGAGGCTGTATTTTGTTAAGCAGAGACCAGCTCTGTGGTTGCTGTTTTGGCATACAAAACTGTACGAAAACTAAATAAAATTAAAATACCGTTTGAGGGCAATGTATCACTGTATAGAAATATTGTTGGTTTAGCTGAAAAAAGTAAGTAACCTGGTGTCTAATTTGAGTTTATTGAAATTAAAAATTTTAGGTTATACAATGAAGGAGATTGATTTAATCAACAGAAACTCAAAATATTATGTTATCTAAACCACATAAATTATCTAAGGGGGGGGTTGGACAGTGTAGCTGTTTGAAATATCTGAAAATTTGGATACTGGAAATGTGCATTTATTTTAAGTGAATTATTTATCTTTCTCTATAAATCACATGAAAATCACACTTCAAATTTCAAGGTCAATTCGAAGAAATGTGAATATTGTTCTCATATTTGTTTGTTTTATTTATGATTTTTTTAGAACAGGATTCCCCCTGTTCTATTGTTTATTTTTGCTTGTTTGATTTTATTTCCTGATTTCCCTAATGCTGTAGACATTTTCTTGAAAAATAATCAATAAAAATAAAGTTAAAAAAAAAAATCATTAAGTATAAATTCACATGGGCTATACAGTCATTAATTGCTTACATTACGGTAATCAGTCCATTTCCAGTATTTTAGAAATATGTCCTTTTAAGTCTCAAAATAAAAGTCAATTCTCCCATATTGTATATTTCTTTAACAATTTCTCTCCATTCACCAAGTAAGGTGATGTCCTGCTTATACCATATTTATGATATTTAATGCTAATAAAACAATACACATTAAATCACTTGAGACTTTGAAACCCCGTCTATTTCATTTAACAGTCTTCAGTGAGCTTTTTCTCCCATTTCTGGACTCGTCGTCTTTAGAATATGCTTTCATCTCGAATAAGCTCTAATCCACTAAAAATCCATTTTGTGGCAAGCTTTCTTGCATGCATTCAAATGTCCTTCGTATACATCCTCTGTGCCAAATTCTCCTCTTGAAATCTCTCGTGTGTAAACAGCTCGAGCCACTGAGAGATCCTGACGCCCTAGACTCGACCGAACCGCCGTTGCTCTGTGAAGATCAAGACACTGAAGCATCTCTTCAGATTATTGGCCTTAACGTAGAAAACAAACCCTCTCCTGCTGCATTGACTTTAAAGGGGCCAGTCATTCACATTGACGGGCAATAAGCAGGGAAGGCTGGCCAATATCATGCCATTCACAGGCCTTGCTGAGTGCTCTGCAATCATGCCATATCACAGCCCTTGCACCCTCAATGCAATTCCACAGCTTTCCTGTCGGATCTCCCTCACTCCATGCCTTCCCACGAGCACATTACTGGATCTCAACCAGAGCTCCATACTTTCGAGATCTTCAATTCTTTAACTTGGGTTTGATTTCTCACACCATTCAATTGCATACAAGGGAATAGTGGCAAATGTAAACCAACTAATAATCAAGTAATCAAGTTCTATTTAGACCTGCCATTATATTACTATTGGCATCATCTCCTGTTGTGGGCCTTTTTTTTCTTCACAATCCAAAAGTATACACTGCACAAAATGTGCTTCATGTGATGACATCAAAATTAACTGGTCAAAAATATTATTTTATATACGTCAATTGAAGTATTTTCAGCTGTAAAATATTGACTTCCAATAAGCAACAACATTATTTTGACCACAAATAAAATAATTTTGGTTTTATTATTAAACAAGATAAGTGTGGAATCTCTAACAGATGCATAAATTAGCTACAAAGACGAAATATTTCTAATAAGTCGATTGCCATAAATGTTATATGAGGTCTTCTTCACTGACTTAATCACAATTAAACTCAATTACAAACGCCGTCTTGTGCAGCCTATTTGTTGTGGTAAGTAGTTTTTTTTTTTTTGTATGAAATCTTATTTTTTTTAGCTTTAAACCATAACCCGCTACACTGACGCAATATATTTTCATCCACAAGTAAATATTGCGCATGCATTTCGTTTAAGCGCACACCTGATATTTCTGAGGACAGAAAGTGAAAAACTTACCCTACCTGAAATAATCCATTTTACAGAAGATTTCCTTGTTTTTAATGTAGCAGCTGTTGTGTTGACGTAGTGAAGTCCTGCACACGGAACATTCCAGACACCTCACGTGCCAGATCAAATTATTAACCTGCAATAAACACAACAGCGAACATCAAAATATAATAATGATGATTTTTTGCATTTCGTAAAATTCGTATTATTATAAAAATTAAATGTCAACGTGCATTAAAATTAATAGGTCGAAACAAACACGTTTCTTATTTAAACAATCCCAAAAATCACTGCCATATAAAATCTGTTAGGCTACAAAATAAAATGTTTAGTTTATAATTAAAGTTGTGATTAAAAATAGGATTGTTTTTTTGTTGTTGTTGTTGTTTGTAATGATGTCCTTAGAATTGCGTTGTATATAAAAGTGTTTAATTATAAATGTAGATACACGCATGTCTATTTTTAATTGCACGAGAAAATGTATAATAATAATTTGATAATAATTTAATGTAAATTGCAACATATTCCGTGTGATTACTGATATTTTAAACTTGATTACTGATATCTGAAATAAAAAAATATGATTTTAACCATGTTTTCTTTGGGACACACGTGAGATGCATCTTAGACTGAAATGTTTATTGATAAATTCACACGTGAGATGCATCTTAGACTGAAATGTTTATTGATAAATTCAGACGAAAGTAAGGCTTGCGCGTTTGAATGTTTTTAACTTGTTTGATGCATTTTCAGACTCTGAGAACAGGGAAAACTTAAAAGGCGTCTATAAAGATGGTTCGTTCTGACTAAACTGTAATAAACTCACACGGGTTGTTTTATTAGTTTCCGCAGAAAAAGCAAAACAAACTCAGATAGATCGCGCTCTAAAGATCCTCGCGCGCAACACGCGCACTTCCTGAAAAACAAGCTGCCCGAGAGCGCGTGCACGCGACGATGCTCTCAACATCTTTACTAAAAAAAAAAACTAAAAAAAACAAGGCTATAAATGTTTGCAGCCAACTATTATTCGTAAAAAACGGCAAATAGCAGGAAAAATCTAAATCTATATCTAGGCCTATTAAAAAATATTCGCAATATTTTAACCTTCACGATTTGCTGAGACTGACTTTACTAGCCTATTTATATATAATGTAGCATGTGTAATAATAATAATAATAATAATAATAATAGTTATAATTATTATTTCAAATTAACCTCTTTCCCCCTTCACGTTATTTTAACATGTTCCTCTGACCCAACTAAAACACAATATAGGCAGATATTACAGAAACTTTAACCAATCTGTTATATCAAAGTAGGCAATGCATTGTTCAGAAATATGATCAACGTTTCTGCTTGTGATAAATTTGATCCAAAAAACAAAAAAAACAAAAAAAACCCAACCCACACACACACACACATTGTAGGACTAACCTACATATAAAACAAATAAATAACGAGTCTTTTGTAGCCTATTTACTCATGTTTTATAAACCCCAAACACAAGTAGCCTATACACACAGCCTAACATTTTTTACTAAAGCGTTTTATCATAATTCGGGTTAGAATCGGTTTTCATAAGATTACGGAAAATCACAAATGTTAAAGTAAGACAACCATGGTAAAGTAGCTTATAGCCTATATTCGATCTACTAAATTTGCAGCGGTGTATCATATCCCAATAATGAGGGTTAAAACTACAGACAGTCATCTAAAAATAATAAAGAATGCAAGCAACAATTCCTACTAGCCTAAATCATTTCAACCTACATAATGTTGTTTGCAAACGTTTTTACAAAAGTCAGTCAGAGGCTCAAATCAAAACAGTTGACTCGCCACATGAGACGACACACACACACACAGTCACGCGCCCGTACCTTGAGCAGATATCGGTCGAGGATCTCGAGCCCGCAGCTCGCGCACACGTTCTTCCCGGTGGACGGCACGGACGAGGCGCTGGACGGGGGCGAGCAGATGGACGGAGTCGACGGAGGACTGGGCGAAGAGCGCGGGTCCTCTTTCTCCATATTAGATCTGTGAGATTCTCCGTCAGACTGTGACTGCCAGTGAAAATTAGAGCAATGCATATCTCACTCTCACGTGAATGATGTTTATTTACTTGACAGGAATATTCTGAGAAAAATAATTCAACCCAGTAAAACTGAAAACGTAAAAAAAATCAAGTCAGCATGCAGTGATTTGCTGACCCTTTCCGAACATTTCGAATTTAAGTGTGAAGGAAATCGAAACTTTTCAAACTCATTGAGTAGGAAAGTCTGAAAAGCTCGTGTAAACATAAAATGATCAATATAAAGACGATGGCCCTGTCTAAGAGGGAAGTGATTGACATTTAAAAAGCTTTTCTAAGCGCAAAAGTTGTTTACAAAACTGAAATAATCCAAGAACACACACACAAACACACAAAAATGCATTACATCAGTAAAGACTTTTGCATTCTATCTGAAGGCCTTTTCCTGCAAAAGCTCAACGCACCGATCTAGCAGAGACCCAATAAAGGAGCACGATCGCTCCGCGCGCTCACCATCGCGTGTCCGTGTTGCGCGTCCACGCAGCGCGAGGCTCCCGGTGTGCTGTGCGAGTCTGGAGAGATCACCTACAACACAGGCAAGCCACAGTGCTCCACGTCAGGCATGTTCCCTGCTCTATATATGCGTCCAAAACAATAAAAACCGCTTTTAACTGTGCATTGAGAGCCTCGCGACAAAAAGCCCCTGTTTTAATGAAGCGATTTAAATTTGGATTGATTTTTTCCCCACACTTAACCCGTGCCTCTTCCCATAATCGTATTTCCACGCAATCCAGGGAGCTGAAAAAATAAACTACCTGCAATTACAAATAGCTTGAGATGCTCGCGATAAGAGGACCCCAGAGTGTCAATTTCAACTGCCAATCAGAGAAAGCAACGGGCCACCCAAAGAATTGCAAATTTGATTTTTAATGGCAGTAATTAAAATCTAATTTTTCCTCTGCAGACTTGGCATGTGAAGTGGATGGACCGCAAATCACACTATTCAGAATAGATCCTGATTCTCATGACATCACTTTAAGGTGAAGATGTTGCAGGCTGCAGAAGATGATGCTACACAGTCCCTTTTATTTCCATGCAGTTTGATGGATAACAACAGACATTATCGTCATTATCGTTATGCACATGATCGCATTATTCATCGCATTATCGTTATGCACATGAATAAGATTTAACAAATGTGCTGCCTTAATTTTTTTAAGTAGCCTACAATAAACTTGAACGTTTAAGTCATTTCAACTTAAATTGCATTAAACTGACTTAAAACAACAAGTTGAATCTTGCATAATTTAGTCGAATAATTAACTTATTTTGACGAGTAAAAGCAATGCAAAAACATTTGTTGTTATAAATTATTGATCATATAATGTTTTACTGTGTAAATGTCTTACCTGTTTTGAGGGAATTCCTTCGGATAGAAACTGATTTCCCTCTGATAGAGGGGCCAAAGCCTCATTTTTCCAATACATTTGACGGCTTAACCTTCTTTAGATATAAACTGCTTCAAGCGGGATTTTTTTTGTTAAATATTCCTTATCCCATGCGCCCTGTCCGGTAAAAGTCGGTCTAATTTGAACCCTAATCGCCGTTTCCTCTCGTATAGTCAATCAATAACGACAATAATCTCTAAGAAAAACCGTGTAAAAGAAGTCTTCACATTCGTGATAGGTCAGTAAACCGGGAGCTAGACGCGCCGAGCGCGAGCGGTTCGTCGGGACGCCTTTTTTAGAACCGTTTGCAGGATATTTCCTACTTTTTCCCTCTTTTGGGATGCAGTTGCTTGAGTACAGGAAGTGGAGAAAATTGAGGGGCTGGCAGGTTTTGCTCCTGCTCTCCTCATAGGCAGTCAGAGCACAGCCTACCTTCTGAAAGTTTACAGATCAGAGGGGAGGGAAGAGATGTGGCCTGAGTGTGGAGCGACATTTTGTGATGCTGTTTGGGCTTTAATTGTCTGACAAATCAGCGATTAAAAAAATAAAACAATGCTGGGCTTCTAAGTCAATATTAAACGGGGCTGTTATGGGTATCGAGTGTATTTAACATTTAATTACAAAAAATAAAAATGTTTGTTAATTTCAAATAATTGTAAGGATTTTATATTATAGCCTACATTTGATTCATAAATTGACCTATAAAATATATGCATGATCTTCCAGTTTATAGAACATAAAATATACCTAGGCTACCAAAAATGAATTATTCTTACTTTTAAAAAGTAGGCTATAAGCATTATTTGAAACATTTTCTCTTTTAAACACCAGAATGTTCCAAATTAATATTTTGGTTGTATTTGTTGCATTGCAAGCTTTTGTGACACTAAAAAAAAAAGAAGAAAAAAAAGAGATTTTTTTTTCTGATGCCGTTCATCTATTCGCGTAATGCAATGCAATGTCCAAACGTATCATTTTGATTATTTATATTTTGTGTATAGAAGTCCACTCAAGCAACAGGGTGTCGTAATCTGTCTTTTCTATATTGCAACAAAAGTGTTAATGAATCGTTAAGCATATTTAAAAAACAAACTTTACAAAATCTATTTTGTAAAAAGACTCGATCTCAAACATTGCATTCAATGGCATCTGTCCTTGAATTGGTTTAATGCGAGATAAAAATAAATAAATAAAAGAAACCTTTACCCAGCCTGAAACAGACATGCTATTATTATGTGGGGAGAAAAAGAGAGGAAAATACATAACCATCAGATGTTCAGATAGAGCGGCGTAGAGCTTTTCTCTCTGCAACAGTTGCATTAGAAATAGATCGTGTTGATATATTCAGGTATGCAGCCTATTGTTAAAATGAACGGTTGCATGTAAGAGATTGTAAAAGAAAGCGTTCAGGTTCAATGCATAACCCAACTATTACTCTCTTTCATTTGTATTTGAACTGTTCTTGGTTTGGAAATGAATTCGAATAAAAGAGGAATAATATTGACGTGACCTCGCGCCCTTTAACATCATATTAATCGACAGATTACACGGCGGAAACTTGGCTCGTTAGTCGATGTGACCTATTTATTTTATATCACACAGGGAAAATGATAGTGTCGAAAAATAAATGAACACAGTAAATTAATAATAAATGATAAACAAATAAAACAAAAAGCAGAATAAAAGGTCTCTATGATTGGGTTAAATTCGCAAAGACCGATAATAACGCATGTTAATTCGAATTCAAACCCGGTTTTAATTTAGAAAACAAAATATTTTAGGGTTAAATAGATATTTAATTAATTGAATCCTGCTTATGGCAAAAAAATAACTACCGTAGCCTAGTTACTCACTAAGCTTGTTCGTAATTGAAAACGGTCGCAGTTTAATAAACTTATTAAGAAAACAGTAATCCACTATATTATCGATCATTAGACAGCTCAAATCAACGCAAAAGCAACACAGCAGATCTTACTGTGATTTAAATATGCACACATGTCCACTTAAAGTGAAAGCACAAGAATCCAGTTTGGACTTCTCAAGGACCATTTCATTTATTTTTGAACACAACAGAAGCGAAATCTATCAAAATACCTGGATATTTACACTGGAACCAAACTGTCCTGTTGTGATGCCCCACTCTAGATCATGTGATAAAAGCCCTTATCTCTTTAGACTTAAAAAGGCAAGATATTAATAGTTAAATAAACAATGCAGAATATTGTGCTTCCTTGATATAAGACTCCAACAGGGTAACAAAGAATGGTGCAGTCTGATTTGTATGTAGATTTTGGATCCTAAGACTCACAACACACAACAACTTTCGCAAGCAGCACATGGGGCAGTTTACATGTGGATAAAAAAAAAAAACACTATATTCTGGAAGAATATCAAGGAGGGGATGTAAATTGAAAAGGTGCAAAAACTCTTAAAGGGATAATTCAGCCAAAAATTAAAGTTGTCATGATTTATTCACCCTCACAATGTTTCAAACCTGTACAACAAAATAATATATTTTGAAGAATATTTGGGTTCAAATAACATTGGACCCCATTAACTTTCATTAAAAAAAAAAAAAAAATATCAGTCATTTATCAAAAAAATCCTTACAGGTTTGAACCGATATGAGAGCGAGTATAAATGAGTAAATGATGACAACATTTTGATCTTTTGACTGATAAATCCCTTTAAACCCAGGAGAACTGAAATTAGTTGGGTAATATCAATATCCAAAAAATTAAATTCACTAGTTAGATTCTGCAAATATCAGCCGGTCTTTCAGTAAAAATACTCCTCCGCTGGCCGAGAATCAGAACAGCACTACAAATCAAAGGTGTTGGACTCGCTCTTCTCATGACACATCACAGTCTCACGCTGGCCAAGACACAAGAACGGCTCATCTGCGCACGTCTCTCAGTCTGTTCGTGTTGGGTGAAGAGACACTTGGCCAGTTGTTGGAGAGGTCATCTCCTGAATTTGCGAAACTGCTTGCGGTAGGGCTGGGACCTCTTGTCTCTGTTATCGGGGGGCTTGTTGTAGATGTACGCAGAGGGTCCGGAATAGTCATCCGGGTTTTCTTCCATCATCTGCAGCTTGGCTTCAATGGCACGAATCTTTGCATTAACACTTTAAACAGCAGAGGAAATAGAAAAGGAAACCTTCTTATCCAGTCCAAATGGGTCACTTATTAAGTCAATTTGAGGCTATTTGGAAAGAGTAGATGAGAACGAAAACAAGAACAGGAGGGAATCTGAAGGAAAAAGAGGGAAAATGAAGCTGAGAGGTAATGTCCCAAACCTCAGTGTGGTTGGCATCTCCTCTGCTTCACTGGATGAAGGATCTAAACTGGCCGGCACATTTTTGTCTCCTCGGAAGGGTTCAAACTTCTGAAAGCCAACAAACACACACCAAGATGGATATAAGACAGTTTGTAAACGAGACACCGAGACAAAATGCACTGAGGGTTGTTTAATTTAAACACATTTGGTCGCATTTGAGAGCAGAGAAAGAGAGCCGGCTGCTTATTAGTCATTTGCTCTCTTGGAATAGTGTGGGAAAAGTTGGGCTACGCAACGTCATAAACATTCATTCCACTCAAAAATGTCCCTCCAACCACCCTTGCGATCATGAGGATGATAGCAGCTCATGGGAATCTGTGGGGAATAAAAACAAAGAGTGATTAGAAAATGTTTTCAAATTGGAGATGATGACACATATTTAGAAGTTATTGAAAGAAACGGACAAAAAAATACATCTTTGGATTCCACATTGTATTAAAGCACAATAAAGGACAATGTGAAATTGCTTTTGCAATGCCTTTAACTTCCAAAATGTGATGCATTTATTAAGTTAACCTGATTATTAACTGGCAAATGGTGTGGGCTGGGACTTTTTATTTCTTTTAAGGATGGGAATTTGATCTGTTGGGATCAATTTGTTTGGATCTTATTCTTCATGTTGATATTATTAGAAGTGCTCGCTGACCCAAAGTGAACCTTGGCACGTAACTACTGTACATGCATGAATGATAGTTTAAAATGTTCATTTTGAGCGGTGCTATTACTTTTCAAAGCAATCAGACCCGGTGGACGATAAAACAGGTGGAAAAAAAACATGGACTTTCATTGAATGACCACATCTAGGGACCAAATATATCAATATCACCCCTCTTTGAAAGCAGGAATACCAATTTTCTTTTTTTAAACAACAAAACATTTTTATTGACAACAAAACACTGGAAACTGCATATGTTCTTTAAGGTTTAAATTTTTTTGTTAAAAAAAGGATGAACTTGCATGAACTTTGTTAGCAGGGCAAAAATACCAATTATAATATTTTTTTCTTTTGTGTGTGAAAAAAATAATAATCCATGTCCTCCTCCCATTCGTGACTGTACACAAAAAGGTTGCACAGGTAAGCATAGTTTCTTCTAAAAAAATAAAAAAATTGCTGGCACAGCCTTTGTTACTTCAGCAGAAAAATCTTGTGTAAAATAATGTAATAAAATAATAATGAATAATGGAACATGTATCAAAGTAAACTTGGATTTCTTCTCTTGTAAAATCACATCTTTCAAATACCGAACACCATGAAGCAATGTTCTAACAGTCTGTTTCTGATCCTATACATTACATTGTTACAAATTTTCCTTTTGTTTATTTTCCTTTAGATCGCTACACTCCACCCAAACAACTGCAAACCATATATACACCACATTATCAGACCGCTCCAGTGAACCAGGGGCTTCAAAGCGCAGAGCTGATTCAAACACAGCGCTGAAGAAGCCCCCGAGACCCACACAGGTCCTGCAGTCGGAGAGATCGGACAGTGTTGGGTGGAGGTGGTCAGGAGGACCTGGAACCAGAGCTGCCTGCTGCTACTTGTTGTCAACAACCCTGCACTGTTGACCTTGACCCCGGGCTGGTGTCCCTTTCCCCTCAGACGGGGAGGGCCAGAGGGGCGGGATTCTCAACCATACAGGATTTCCTCACTCCCAGCGGCAGCTGCCTATTGTTAAGCAGCAGGGAAGCCTGTGGAGCCCCTCTCTATAGCTTAACTATAGGTGTGATGCATGGTCTTTATGGACTGTTTTGAAGTAGCAGCATCCAGATATTCCATAAAACAACTATAGAAGCATAAATGGATGTCAAGGGCCGACTGAAGTTACAGTACAGACTAGAAATTTACGCTTTCTGATGAAAAAATGTGAGTGTTAGGGTTAGGTTAACCCTAACCCCCCTAATCCTGGCCACCAAAAGTTCACACTTTTCTAGACTGACTGCTCAAACTGCACCCTAGCAATGGAAGATGTGCCATTAATTCTGCTTTTCATGAGTGCAGAATTAAAACTTAAACACAAAAAACTGAGAAACGTTGGCCTAAGCAATGGTTGCTGCCGCTGTCACAGTGAGTACCACAGTTAAGCAAGGACTACAGACCCACGAAATGAGAAATGACTGGTGGGAAGGTATTTATTTAAAAAAAATAAGATTCCAGTACTGAGTACTGTTAGTCATCTTTTTTATTCATACACTACACTTCAAAAGTCCCTAAGTAATTAACACTTTTGTTCAGCAAGGACACATTAAATTGATCAAAAGTGACTAAAGATAATTTTAGGCTATTTCTGAACATGCGTTCTTGAGCAATCTTGTGTCTTGTGTTCTCATACGTCATCATCAACTGTCGAAGTTCAATCGGGTTCAACAGTTCCCGCCCCCTTTGTCAGCCGTGTCGGTTCCGGAAGTATTTTTTTCATAAATTTTTCCCATAGGGATTAAAAAAAAGTCTTTGTAAAGAGTTATGCCATGAACCAAGACATATCAGCTACGAGGTGAATCACAACATTACAAACTCTGATTTGAAGTAAAAAAGTTTTCAAAAGACTACTTAACGGCTTTAGTGAGGGAAAGAACTACAATCCCATGAAGCATTGCAAACAGCATAATCGAATTAAAAATAAAACTTCTCATGTACAAATGTTTATTTTTTAAGTTTAATGCAAAATATGCATATATATATACAAATATTTAAGTATTTTGAGAGCTTAAAGAGATCGAATCGATTACATTACATATTCATGGAAGTGGGCGGAGCTAAAGAGCTCTTTTGGCACATATTGCTGTTTTAAACTCACTAACTGGTGTAATTTTCTGTACAGCATCATGGTAATGTAGGTCTTCTGCAGTAAAATACAATATTTTAAAATGATTTTTTTTTTTCAACATTTATAATAATGTAAAATGTTTTTGTGCATCAAATCAGCATTTTAGAATGATTTCTGAAGGATCATGGGACACTGAAGACTGGAGTAATTATGCTGAAAATTCAGCTTTACCATCACAGGAATAAAATAAAAATAAAAATAAAAAGCAGTTGTTTTAAATTGTCATTTTTACTGTATTTTATCAAATAAATGCAGCCTTGGTGTATGAAGGACTAAAAATGACAGAACGAAAAATAAATAAATAAATAAATAAATAAAAGTAGAAATAAATAAATAAATGCAGAAATAATAGTGAAAATAAATACATTTTGGTAATATAAATGGCTATTTCTGTATTTTTACATGTATTTATTTATTTATTTATGCATTTCTATATGTATTTATTTATGTATTTATACATTTATTTATATATTTATGTATTTATATATGTATTTATTTATACATTTATTTATTTCTGTATTTCTACATTTATTTATTTCTGTATTTCCACATTTCTACATTTATTTATTTCTGTATTTCCACATTTCTACATTTATTTATTTCTGTATTTCCACATTTCTACATTTATTTTTCCCTGCGCATGTATGCTAATTGACCAATGGCTAAGCCACGCCCCCAAACGCGATGAGCCAATCACAGTACGCATAGCTAACCCAATACACTCGGACATTCTCTGCTTCCTCGTCCATTGCAATGCATTGCGGTTATCAGTTTTCATTCGTTTTTTCTTGTCATTTTGGCTTTTAAACAGCGTGTGTGTGTGATTTTGGTTGGGTGACAGTTGTAGGTTACAGTTTGACAAGAGTTTACAGTTTGACAAAAGCACAATGTTGTGTTTTACACAAATATAAGTAGGCTAAACACTTTGCAGTTTTAATTATGTCCTGTATGAACAAAATGGAGTATGTTTTTATGTTTCCACTGTTCGATCGCGCCCGCTCTCTGACACACACACACACACACACACATTCCAGCAATGCAATCTTGACATCGCAGCCTGTTCATTATTCTGCGCTCACACCAAACGCGAATAGAGCGTCAAATTCGCGCGTATCCGCGTCTAGTTCGACGCTTGAACATTTTGAATCCAAAGCGAATAGGACGCGCGTATAAAGCGAGCGTTTGAAGAGAAATAGCACCAAACTATAACGTTTACACTGTGAACTGTAAATCTTTGTTCTGGAGCTGAAGCTTATCGACCTTCTCAACAATAAAATTATTAATATAACCCTCCAATGCATATTTAAGGCCCTTTTGGTGACATCGAGATGATATATAATCTTTCTGTCTCCAAGAAATCATAAATTGCCTCCTGTGAAATGTCTCCTACTGTGACAGCTGCCACAGCGCCTGTTACCGAATGTTGACTGTTTGTCCGCGTGAGTGGAGGGGGCGTGGCTTAGCCATTGGTCAATTAGCATACATGCGCAGGGGAAAATAAATGTTGAAATGTGGAAATACAGAAATAAATAAATGTAGAAATGTGGAAATACAGAAATAAATAAATGTGGAAATACAGAAATAAATAAATGTAGGAATAAATAAATGTATAAATAAATACATATATAAATAAATAAATATATAAATACATAAATATATAAATAAATGTATAAATACATAAATAAATACATATAGAAATGCATAAATAAATAAATAAATAAATACATGTAAAAATACAGAAATAGCCATTTATATTACCAAAATGTATTTATTTTCACTATTATTTCTGCATTTATTTATTTATTTCTACTTTTATTTATTTATTTTTCGTTCTGTCATTTTTAATCCTTCATATTGGTGAGCATAAGAGACTTCTTACCGACCCAAAACTTTTAAATGGAAGAGAATATTTTTAACAATTTATTTATTTGTGAAAAAAAAAAAACAGATACTAAAGTTATCTAAATAACTATCTATCTATATCTTATTTTCAACTTATTTTTTAAAATCAAGCTCAAATAAACAAACCTCAAACAAATTAGGCAAATATTATATTAAAGAATGTTCTCAGCATCAGTCATTAAAATGTCAGAAAACAAAAGATCTGTATTCTGAACAATGCCCATGATATTCTGTCTTCTAGATATGGCCTTCCTTCAATATAAGTCTATTGGATTTTGTCCTGTTTTATCATCTGTCAGGCAAAAATCGAAAGTCTGATGGCTTAGAAAATTGATTTTAACAAACCACTAGCCTATAGTATGAGTAATTAGTACAACAGTAATTGCGATACTCACCTTTACCTGAGCATGAGCCCAACGCACCACTAACTTCTTGGAAAGTGCCAATTTTCCATTCAGACACTGAATAGCCCGTTCAGCCTCCTGTGATGGAGAGAAAACACATTTTATGCTTTTATGATGATCACAATCATGCATGCATTACATGTCACTATACTTAATAATTTCACTCCTGATCATCCATCTACATTTGAAATCCTCTCTCAAAGATCGTCCTCTTCCGAAGTCTCTGGATCCCAAACCTTCCTGTGTGTTTGTCTGCTACTTTCGGCTGTTGCTGGAAGCATGGCGTAATGATAGGGAACAATAATGGCTGATGATGGATCACTAGCTTTCCAAGCTCTCATGAAGGGTGTGAATGAGATCTATAAACACACATTTCCCCTTCAACAACACCCTTGGGACTGCCTCATATTACACTCTTTATCTCATCAGCTGTGTGGGTGCCTCTTAAAAACGTGCATATCATTTCTGGATCAAAACTGACACTTCCTTTGGTATTTTGGGTTGTTAATTCTTAGATGTTGTAAAGAAGAACAAGAAGAACCTCTTTGGTGTGGAAGTTGACGAAGCAGTATCCCCTTGGCTGGCCCTCCAGAGGACCTGATTTATGGAACAGGAAGTCAAACTGCTTGACTTTGCCAAACTTCTCCAGGAGCTTCACTAGGTGGTACCTGCAGGAACACAGAGGGAGGTATTTTTACTTTCGAGTCTATTTGCTTTTTTGCAAAATACCTCCATAAAATTTGGGTTCGGCACTCATGAAGAGATTATCAAGGACACTTGATTCACGAGCGATTGTATTCATGATGCTTCCTTTAGCAAATGGCACAAATAATTGTACTGGCCAAGAATAAAAAATGACTGATAACCATTATTAAAGCCACATGGGAATAATGCATGGAATCATAATTCTTAGTATGCAAGGCTTGATCAGAATGACAGGTCTCTTTACACCTTTTTAGCTGCTGTAAATCTTTTATTCACACAATACAAAGGATACAGCAGGGGGACAAAGAGGATATAAAAAAGCGGAAGACTGAATTCCCTCAAGAGTTTAATTTAAGACAAACAATTACAACGAGTGCAGCTTCTATAACCTGCTGTACGGTAAAAGCCAATAGTAGACATGGGAAATGACTACGGTTCGCCTTAAGCACCTTATTATTGCCAAAAAAAATTATTTTGTTCCTTGACGAAATTTTTTTGTTTTGGACCCCATTGACTTTCACTTAGACAAACACATCTGAAACATTTTTCAAAATATCTTCTTTTGTGTTCCACAGAAGAAATAAAGCGATTTGGACGACAGGGATGTCATTTTGAAATGTTGCAAGCCAGATTTAAATTCACAATGCCCACATGATCACCATGGTTCAATGTGTCGAAACACGTCAACATGAAATGGCATTCGCAACTCATTCTACTTCTGAAACGTGCCGTTTTACCAAGTAATGTGCATCTATCGGGAATTGATTTAATTTTGAAAAGTGGGTGTTGCATACTAGAATGGATCAGCCGACTAGGCATGGTCCCTATTTCAATAAAAGATTAAAAAATATATAAGCTTTATGGTGTCTCTACTAAAAATGAAAGTCTATGGAAGAAAAGCAACTGGTCAATTTTTTGATGCAGCAATGAGTACAAGTACAAAGAGCTTGTAAAACAGGAATAATGAACAGCTTTCCAGGAGAACTTCACGCTGAACCTGTGCTATTCAAACAAAGAGAGAGTATAAATAGGCTTCTTCAAACAACCATGTCCACAGCATTCGAGAGCAGTCTAGCATGCAGTCCATACATAAGACCGAACGTTAGCAAGTACCTTTGCTTCTGCATGTTCACCTGTACGTCATCCAAACCGTTAACATTTAATGTGACTTGACGCTGCATGAACACAACTCTATTTGCACCCAATGTTTGTTTTAGTATGTTGGCAAAACCACTTTTAAAGAACGCAATATCAACAGTCAATGACATGATGCTAATTTTTAAGTCAAGATCAAATATTTTATTCTAAAGCACATTAAAAATGTTTTTTTTATTATTATTATTTTTACTTTATGCCCTAAAAAATATCTGGGTGAAGAAGAAAAGCCTCAAAGAAAACATTAAGTTTTGCTTCTTTTTTTTTTAAAAAGCATTTTTTTTAAAATATATTATACATTTCGTTAGCCTCATAGCATAATTGCCTAAGTCATATTTAAAAAAAAAAAGACTTAGGCAATTATGCTATGAGGCTAACGATTTTTAAAACCCTGGTGCAACCAGTGTGCAGAAACATGAAGGGGGGGGGGGGGGGGAACTTGTGTCAAGTTCAGTAAGTCTTTATCTTGGCTGCTCTTACTTGTCATTTACACTCTAGTAAATATGACTTATCTTGTCACTAGTGCTGACATTGTCTCCAATTATTCATCTTGACGTAGGGTGATGAATGTGGCATCACACGGGCATCACCCAAACCAAATTCTAGAGATTCAGTAATGCAACTCAGGAAGGCATCCAAGCATTTCCTACAGCTGAGAAAAGGCTGGGAAAGCTCCCCAACTGAATGTCAGGAACGTGCAAAAAGACGCGCTCAGGATAAACAACAAAGCATTTGTGGAACTACTAGCTTCTAGCATGACAGCCAGAGTGGTCTGGGAGTTGCCTCCTAACCCGAGACAAGGAGATGCCTGGGATTTCTTTGTTGTTTCAGTTGGTTGAGGTTATTTTTAGTCCTGGAAAGGTATGAACGCAGATAGAACTGGGGGTCCTGGCTTCAGTATTAATGTTTTCCCCTCCTCTCCCAGGAGCTTTTCTCCAAGTAGTATTTCGCACTTTCCCAGCCACCACCCTCTCAGGCTTGGGCCACGGGATCTTCCTGACTTGCTGCAGATTGAAGAATTGATAGTGGCCCGACTCAAAGAGACAACCTGCAGATTTTTTTCAAACCACAATGCACATCCCCAGAGGGCAATAAAATGTGCTGTGGGGAGGAAGAAGGGGTCCGTCTAAGGAGCTTGGAGTATTTTGTGTAAGTGATGACAAAAGCCAAGCATGTCATCTGTTTGGGCCAAAGTGGTCGAAACTCTGCCCACCCACCTGCAGCGTCTCTCGTTTCAGTGTCGCTGCGCAGACCTTGAGAAACATAGCAGCACAGAATCAAGAAAACAGCATGGATATCAAGGTCAAGGAGCGATTCCAACAGACACGTGTCTATTTCAGATGATTGGAGGGTGTGGTCTAAGGCCAATGCCGTTTTCCTCCTCGGCCGTCCCATCGGACAGGGCCTGCTGTTCCTTGCTGCCGTAATAATGGACAATGCAAAGCAGAGCTCCAAAAAGCACAAACAACCTGCGGCACATGGTAGATCCATCACCGGCCCTAAATGGGCCCCAGCGGAGCATGGACAGGTCAACGTGTCAGCCTGTTATTACGACAGCAGCCACTGCTTTGTGTGAATTTGTCCGCCACACTACAGGCCTTAACTGTGGGAAACGAACCCTGAAAGAAAGAGTTTGTATGTTTGTGTCAGAGAGGTTGTGCATGCATGATGGGGTGGAGCTCTGTAAATGTTGACGGATGTTTTCATTAGATGGAAATGCCCAGAAATGCTGTCATCACTGCCCTTATTATGGGTCATCAATCTTCAGCACCTGCCATAATGTCACTCAGACTACAGGTTTAAAGGGCTAGTTCACCCAAAAATGACATTTCTGTCATTAATTACTCGCCCTCATGTCGTTCCAAACCCATAAGACCTTTGTTTATTTTAGGAACACAAATTAAGATAGTTTTGATGAAATACGAGAGGTTTCTGAACCAGCCATAGGCAGCAACGTTACGCCTCTCGCGCTTCAAACAAATAAGGCTGGGCAACAAACTCAAGCTCTTCTTCTCTTATATCGAAATTCTCATTTTAGACTTATAATTCGTGACCGGTGTTTTGTTTTGCTCTATCCTCCGCGTTCATCAATAGCCGCTTTCCGACCAAGTAGTTACAGGAACTTAGTTCTAGGAACTGTCCACTTCTAAACAGTTCTAATAACTACTCTCCCCCAAATCGCTTTTTGCTGTTTGCGTTCGCACTGGCCAAGTGGCCATAGGAACTGGTAGGAGGGGTAAGGGAGTGACGCAAGCACGGTGACTTTTATTTTGACGGTGCGACGGACCTTTATTTTGGCGGCGCTGAGAACGCCAGAGCAAACAATGCTCGCATTCTCTGTGTTTATTAGTCAGCGATCTGTCTAACAGTACTGTTTAATATCTTATTAGATAGAACTGTTATAGAAAGTAGACAGTATATGAAAAAAAGGTTATTAGCCTATGCCGTGTGGTTGATGTCCAGTGTTGCTAGCTGGGCAGATAAACATAATCATGTTTGGCTTGGTCCCCTCAAAGTTGCGTTGGATTTTCTCTTCAGCATAAAGGTTTAGAGACCCATATCACTGTTTTCCATGTTTGTATAGTTAGTTTATGGAGTAAATATATAGGCTATAATCTGTGTGTTTACATTCTAGCTGTTTTAAAAATGGCGGGTGCTGGTGCTCCGCGTGCGTTCGGTCATCAGCGTACACTAACGTCACGGGTAGTTCCTATAGTGCTGGTTTAGACCCTACTCTGAAGTAGGACCTAAATTAGTTCCTCCAAATGGAGTTCCTAGAACTAATGTCGTTCCTAGTTCCTGCGGTGCGAACACGCCGACATCCGGGTACTTTAGCCAATAGTTCTAGGAACTGTGAAAAGGTTCCTCCGGTCAGAAAGCGGATAATACGTCATGCGTCGGGTCAGAGATCACTCTTCCACCGGACGTTACCGGAAGCCAGTGATTATAGTTACAGTGATCATTTGAGGTTGTGGACGATCCTGGCATTACTCTGTACACAAAGTTCACCTGAAAAAAAAAATAATAAAAAAAATAAGATTTTACCTTTTATTTAACATTTAGTATTATTGTTTGGAATTAGATTATTTCAACTATTTGAATAATTATGATTTAAAAAAAATATATATATATTTTATGAGCTTTATGAGGCATTTATGTTAAATGAAAACTATGAAGTGAACAGAGAATTTACATTTCAAGAAACTTCCATTTAAAGCCACGCCCACTTCCGAATTTTTCCGAATACAGATACAGTTATTGGCTAGTCACATAACACTTCCTAGTTCCCTATGATCGGAAATTCTTGATATCAGGACACTAATAAGTAAGTTTCCAGTTTTAGAATGATTATGAGAAAGAGACAGGTCTAGAAATGGCCGATTCCTCTGGGCGTTTACTTCGCTCCCTAGCGGATTGAGACACACCCTAGATTTGGAGCAGGGCTGATTTAACAGGTGGAAAGTATGAGACTCGTGCAATTTAAGCACTGCGACTTGTCATGGTGCCCAAGCACTGACTATCAGTATCATACATTTATAACACATTTCAGTGGAAAAGAAACGAGAGGAATTGAGCAACTGCTCAAATGTGTCCAGAAACTGTAATTTTCCATCTAGCTGCAGCTTGTGATTAATGTAATGATGATGGTGAAACTAACAGTCAGTAAGGTAGATGGATTAGCACTCAGAAGAGACTGTTTACACTGAAAGAACAGAATGATTTTCTTTTTTGTCTGACTGAAATTTGTTGGTGACTACTTGCAGAACTGTAAATGTGAACTTCGCAGGCTTTTCCAAAGCGGTGATGTATTGAGATCAATCATATTAAATAAATAAGGCTGTTTGTAAAGTGGCGTGATGGAATGAGTGACAAATAAGTGTTTTTTAAATGAATTACATCAGAATCTAAGCATCAAGCCTCAGCTGATTTTTCCTATGTTTTAATTTCCAAAATGTTACTTTAGCTTGCTACTTTATAGAAAGCTGACAGATGATAAATGCTTGTTACATATAACATAAGAGAGACAAATGGAGTGTTCGTATTGTGTTTTTGTTCTACTAAAAACTACTGGGTAAATCTCACAAAAACTGTCAAGAAATGTCATATTTCACACAAATATTTTGCATTAAGACATGAAGCTTGTATTTTAGGCACATAACTTATTATAACTAAGCACCCCCTCCTGCACAATTATAGGCTACTATAAAAGCAAAACAATCAAAATTTGTATTACTGTAACACAAATAAAGAATGATATATGAATAATAAAGAACATTTTAAATACAATAGTAAGTACATCATAGCAGTATTTGTTGCATTGAACTTAATTTATGCTAATTTAAAAATCCCCAGGGGAACAATGTCCTTTACTGGCATGAAAATATCATCGCAGTGCAAAAAAAAAAAAATCTTAATGGTCCTGTTTAACTTTATAAAAAAGTATTTTAGGTTTATTTTAGTACTTTCGATTTTTACCCAGGCATTTTTAAACAGAGATTTAGCCTATGAGATCTGACATATTGAGCTGTGGTGCTCATGCCGGCAACACAAGTTTGATCCGCCTGTCCTCTCACTACAGTCGCTATACAAAAACAAACACTGCATGTGAATGGGGTTGGCAAAGGTCCTGTTTACACCTGGATAAAACCATCTGCCAAATATATAAATAACATCGGTCTGTAGTGGAAGTCTGTATGTGTTTGGGATTTTCCAAATATTTTAATCAAACTGGTCTTTTCTTTTCAAAACTCTTACTTTAGAGCACTGGTTGACTGACAGGTGACTAGGCGTCCTTCATTGTCTGAGATGCATTAGGAAAGATCACATGCTTTTCTGGCTCCTTTATTTACATCTGTATTGACAACTGACCTCTAGTGGTTGACCGATATCTGGCATTTTGAAATTATCGGCAATGGCCGATACGTTTTTCTGTTTGGCATATATTTGTCTGAAGCCGCTTTTATTTAGACAACAATGGGACAACGGACAGCGGCAAGAAAGGCAGTGCCTGATCTTTAAATTAGTGGCTGTGTCCGAAATCATATACTCTCTTGGGTAGGTTCTTATTTTGAATAAGAAATTACTTTACAACCATTAAAAAAGTAATTTCTATAGTATGAATGTGTGTTGTATGAATGTAATCTGGACGTAATACATTCGCCATGTTGTTATTATCATGTGACCTACCAGTGTCAGTTACGTCACTTCACTGTCATTCACAAATGCTCTCCTGTGGCCTCATGGGATATAAAGTGTCCATCGAACGCACACTTCAGAATCTCACCGGAGGAAGATGCAGCCCTTGATTTCAAACCATGCTGTGCTATATCCAGTTGGCCACTATTTCATATTCATTTAATTTTCACTCTGTGCTGCATGTAAAATTAGCATTAACTGGTCTTTATTTGAGGAATATTTTTCCAGTAATAACCATAATAGGATTACAGAATCAAGAAGTTAGTAAAGCATAAATTCATAAAGTTCAATTAATTATCTAATTTAGTAAATATGTAAAAATAAATATAATTGTCATTGCAGCAATTGTTATGCATGTTAGTTAAATCAAATGTTGAAATATGTATATCAGCCACCCTTCTCTCTAAGAAATTGGTATCAGCCATCAAAAATGTGTTTGGATCACCAAACAAGGTTGATAAACGGGTGTAAACAAGTTCAAACTGTTATTGTGCTGTAACCAGTTGATCCATCACACTGAATCCCTCAAAGCTTTTACCTCATCTCCTCGGTTTCTTCATAAATCTCTCTGATGATCCATCCACAGCTGCTACAGTGCAATACCTAAAGTACCTTTCTACCTCCCAACTCAATTACTACTCTCAATTATCCACTTACCTCAACTAAAAACTGCCTTTGGGTGAACGCTGACCTCACATAGCAGGACTTCACCACTGTGTGTGTGTGTGTGTGTGTGTGTGTGTGTGTGTGTGTGTGTGTGTGTGTGTGTGTGTGTGTGTGTGCAGCATCTGCAGGACCCTGAAGTGGAACTCACTACTACAAACACTCCCAGCATGTGAACTAATTAATCTTCCCAATCACCAGCCTGTGGGCATCACGGCTGTTTTCGTTCAAGCAGGTTACTTAAAGAAAAACAGAGGAGCGAGAGGGAAGGAAACGCCTGTCTAGACGCCAGCCCGGGCAAGCCGTACATTTTCCAGGGGCGCTCTCGCAACGTGTGCTATTTCTCTCGCGCTTCCCTTCCGTGTCACCCGGCCACCCCCTCTCCACCTTGATCAGCCGCTACAGGTTCACAAAGTAAACACGCCAGGTGAATGAGAAATGATGGCAGCCCCTCAGAAAAACAGGTCTCCACGGCCGAACGGCTCTCTTTAACACGGCTTGTCGTCGTCTGCTCATTCTCCAGCACAAAGACACGCTCGGCTAATCAATCACCTGGGTCCGCCTCAGAGGCAGTGCAGCACTGGGTTTCTGCGCAGGCAAACACTCACTCTGTGATTTTGGGGTCAATGTTGCCGATCCAGAGCCGATGACCGTCCTGTGCCGAGCCACCTGACAGGATGGAGGCATTCTCCACAGTCTCCGAGGCGGACTGCATTAGGGGCCTGAGGAAAGTCAGAGGGCTATTTCAGTCACGTTCAGGTAAGTGTGTGTGTGTGTGTGTGTGTGTGTGTGTGTGTGTGTGTCTGTCTATCTGTCTGTCTGTCTGTCTGTCTATCTATCTATCTATCAATCAATCAGACAGACTGTGTCTGTCTATCTATCTGTCTATCTATCTATCTATCTATCTGAGTGTCTATCCATCTATCTATCTGACTGTGTGTCTATCCATCTATCTATCTCACTGTGTGTCTATCTATCTATCTATCTATCTATCTATCTGAGTGTCTATCCATCTATCTATCTGACTGTGTGTCTATCTATCTATCTATCTATCTATCTATCTGAGTGTCTATCCATCTATCTATCTGACTGTGTGTCTATCCATCTATCTATCTCACTGTGTGTCTATCTATCTATCTATCTATCTATCTATCTGAGTGTCTATCCATCTATCTATCTGACTGTGTGTCTATCCATCTATCTAACTGTGTGTCTATCTATCTATCTATCTATCTATCTGACTGTGTGTCTATCTATCTATCTATCTATCTATCAGACTGTCTGTCTATATATCTGTGTCTATCTATCTATCTATCTATCTATCTATCAGACTGTGTCTATCTATCTATCTATCTATTTGTCAATCTATATATCTACCAATCTATCTACCAATCTATCTGTGTCTATAAATCAGTCAATCTATCTATCTATGTCTATCTATCAATTAGTCAATCTATCTATCTGACTGAGTGTCTGTCTGTCTATCTATCTATCTATCTATCTATCAGACTGTGTCTATCTATCCATCTATCTATCTATCTATCAGACTGTGTCTATCTATCCATCTATCCATCTATATAACGTTTTATCACATAACATATCAAATATACATAACTGAACTGAATGAAACACTTCCATAAAACTCTAATTTCTTATCAAACGTATAATAACCCTTGAGAGTGCGATGCATGCAGAACAGTTGCAGTTTAGGTCTCTTGGTGTGAAATTAGCCATGACAATTAAAATGCAGAATGAACATGATAATAACGTCAATATGATATTTTACAAACCATTTGTCGTTTAGAAACAACGACAGTTATAGAAAAAATTATACTGATCAACAATATAGACTAAAGCCGAAAAATAATTAATTATACACATCAATGGCTGTTGAGCTAACAACTAGCAAGCAGTGTTAATAGTTTACATACGTTAGCAAAACACTCACCCTCCTCTCGTATTCCTCTCCTCTGCTCTCTGATCCTAAACTAAATATGCTATGTGCAAAATCTGGTGGCACTGCCTCAAAACCTAAAATTCATCTCGTTTATATGCCACACGAACGAGTCAGACAAAAACATTGAGTGCAGCCACTTAGCTTTAGCATCCCTAACATCAACAACGGCGCCATAAAGTGACGTTAACAGCATTTTCTGATGACGCAAAACACTAAAATGCGATGACATGTGCCCTTGAGCTGCTCATGTTGTCAAAAAGTGAGTGTACTGCAAGCCATGCCTGCTAGGACACATTTCTCTACGTGAGGAATGTAAGTATGTGTGAATTGCACTTGTATTGTTTGTCTCGCTAAATGGCTTAATGTATTTGTACTCGCTGTGTCTGTTTGAGTTTGTAGCGATGTGTGGGTTTGATTTGTGTAACTGTTACTACTCATAATGTAGCTAGTAGTAGCATCATGGCACTGCTGTGTGTTCACTTCAGTGTCCGTCATTTGTCATGTACTGCAGTCTGTGGTAATGCACACTTGCGTTAAAAATCAACAGTTTGTCTGTGCTGGAAAAAAAGAATAATGGAAAATTCCTTGTAAATTATTCCTTGGGTAATGATTGGAAACATTGTTATTAATGACAGACAGGGCATAAATAAATGGAAGGCAAAGTAAAGCATGTGTTGTTTTTTAGTTTCAGAATATGATATTAATATTTCATTGGTAAAAGGGTTGTTTTAGGTTGCCCTACCAGATTTATTTCAGTTTTACTAACACTGTCTTCTGTTCTTTAAATGTTCACTTTTAAGCACTTTCCTCATATATGATGGATCATAAACTATAAATGGCTCACTTCTCATCACTATGTAAAATAGAATCTATAATATAATAGCTAGCGATTTTATATAGGAAAATAAACTTATTGAACTGGATATACATTAGAAAAAAATTAAATAAATGTTTTAAGTTTTTAAAATCATAACATTTGTTAAATTAACACTCTTCGTCCAGTTTTATAGAGTATGGATATATAATAATAAAAGGCATATATCGTCATTATTTATTCATGATTTATTTCACCCTCATTATACAGTAGTCAACATTTGAAGTGGATCAAAAAAGTTCATCAAACTTGTCCTAAGACAAGAATGGGTAATGTTCAAAATCAAGGTTTTGATCCACTTCAAATGTTGACTACTGTATTATAAATATAAAAATATATATTTTATTTTTTATTAACAAAATGTATTTCTTTAAAAAATAAAGAAAATAATGTTAAATACATTAAAATACAGTTCATAAATACAATGATTTGAATAAACCTTACATGATAAATTTGTTTTTAATTTTCAATTATAATTTATATTGATATTTTTAGAACATGAATGCATTATGCTATATATCATAATTAAAAGAACTCCTTTTGTAATATTTTTTCATTTTTGCAGGAACGGTACTTCAAGGCTTTTTAATTAAAGGCATATCTCAATCAAAAGGAATATCATCTTTATTCACCCACAATTATTCACGTTCATTTTGTCCGTTGAACACACAAGGAGATGTTTAGCAGAATGTTCAAGCTGCTCTTCTCAATACGATACAAGTGAATGGTGACCTCAGGTTGTTAAAGGGATACTTCACTCAAAAATAATAATAATTCTGTCATCAACCTGTATGAATTTCTTTCGTCTGTGAGACATAAAAGAAGATTTTTGAGTTTTGGAAGTCAGTAGGCTCCAATGTTCCCAACATTCTTCAACATATCTTTGTTTGTTTTCCGCAGAAGAAAGTACCTCATACAGGATTGGAATGACATGAAGGTGAGTAAACAGAATGACAGAATTAACATTTTTGGGTGAATTACCCCTTTAAAGGGGACCTATGCCTTTTTTCAGTCTTGATTTAGTTTTTTGGCTTTGTACTAGAACAGGTTTTCATGCTTGAATGTTCAAAAAACAGATTATTTTTCACATACTTGACATTGTTGCAGCACCTCTCTTCCCAGTCTGTCAGTAACGCTCTGGGCTGGGTTTCCCGTACAACGACTCGCTGTAACTCGCTGATTAACTACCATAGTACGTTCATCGCTGAAGAAATCAACTATAGTCACTACTGTTTCCCGAAACCATATTTTCACAAATGTTTCATTCAACCACGTTGGTCATTGATGTCATGCATATAGTGGAGTAATAACTTCTTTTAATGAATCCATTTGAGATCGAATTAATGCTAGATTTTTTGCCATAAATTACAGACATGGCATCTGTGGACTATTTCTCATTTTCTCAATATTTTTGCTTTATTTTAAGATTCAGTCATAGGCTCGATCTTGCGTACTAGACCACATGCGCACTCTTCAAAAACAGCGCTTTAAATCTCATGACAAACTTAAAGATGTAAATGACATTAGTATGTATTAGAAATAAAAGATATAGATTGTAGTTAATGTTTATTTTGCTCAAGATAAGGATTTATTAAGTCCACATATTATAAAAACAAGAAACTATGTTTCTAACCACAGGTCCAGAGATGTCATTCAGACCACACAACTTTGCGATGCTGTTTGCGAATGTTCGTTGGAACGATGGTTTTGGGAATCACGACTCGTTGAACGATGCTGATAATGACGGAACTTGCGACCATACTTTGCTAACGATGCTTTCAGGAAACGCACCCCTGTTTAGTTCCTGTCTCAGTGAAGCCCCTCCTTCTGAAAAGCACAATGTGCTCTGATTGGTCGGCTGGACCGGTGTGTTGTGATTGATCAACCGCTTATAGTGTGTTTGGGAAATGTCCCTCCCCTTACCATAACCACAAGTTTCACACACTACAAAAGCCTCCTGCACACCGGTCGACCAATGAGATTGGTGCTTTTGTTCACGTGCCTGGAGCTGCTGAAAAACGTCTAGAAAAAAACTGTCAATAAGCGCGCGTGATAATCGTCCCGCGCAGGCACGTGAACAAAAGCACCAATCTCATTGGTCGACCGGTTTTTAACGCGGGGCGTCAAACCAAAAAAACGAGCCTGAGGCGTTTTTTCCAGGGGGCCAATGTTTTGTAAAATTTTGAAGCTTCCCCGGGCGCCGCCATTGATTAGCGGACCCCCACCTGCTGTTAGCATTCCATTGACTCCCATTCATTTTGGCATCACTTTGACAGCGAATAACTTTACATCTGAGGCGTTTAAAGACTCCATTTGTCCACGACAATGTATAAAAGGCTCCATTACCTTGTACCTTACGTTATGGCCCCGTAGAAGCCGTTTTTGTAAAAATAGGCTAACGATTGCGTCATAACCACGCGACTCTCTGTCGCACAGTAGAGAGATTACCGTATGGACAGGAGGAGAAGCTCGCGGGCAATTGGGGGGACGTGGAGGAAAAATGACAAAATAATTAATCAGAATACTTAGCAAAAGTTTCTCCTGCTCCTAGCTCATGGACACCTCCTACTCACACTCTCCGTCTCTGCAAGTTTCGGAAGGGAATGATTCAGATGTCTCTTGGCACTGCTACTAGAATACAGACAGGTTGCTCACGTCACATCTACGTCGTCAAGCTCAGTTTGAGTCTGTGCAGTACGCTCGACCATCAGGAAGTGAGAGCTTCTAATTTGCTTCACTTTTCTCCGTTGAAACCTATGGGGTCGCTGTGTCCAGTTTATATACTGTCTATGGTTTTTTCTTATTATGCTTTTACGTATGGCGTGCATACTTACATTGGCGCTCTTTGTTTAGTCACGAGGCGTTAAACGTTGGCAATAAGTGCGCGATAATTATCCTGGTGTGCACAAGGCTTAACTCAACCAAGCCTTGCCTCTTTGCATATGGTGGTGGCTGAGGAGAGATTCCCTGATATGATTGTAAAGTGCTGTGGGTGTACAGTAGTACATATGAGAGCGCTATATAAATGCCTCATTCATTCATTCATCCATGCCTTGGGTGGGAATTATTTTTTTGAATGAATTATTTAAATTAATATTGTGACGTGTTTGTTCCCGGAAGAAAACTCAAGACTACAATCGGGGCGTTTCAGGGAGTTCAGAAACAATGCGCACGGATATAGACATTGAGCTTTGTAACTTTAAGACCTTTTTCATTCTCAAACAGCAACATTACACACTAAAGAAAGATGATCATGTAAAGAAGCATAATAAGATCCGTTTAACAACCCTTGGTTACCATTAATTTAATTTGTATGGAAAAGAGCAT
This sequence comes from Abramis brama, assembly GCF_963993115.1. NCBI lineage: Eukaryota > Metazoa > Chordata > Actinopteri > Cypriniformes > Leuciscidae > Abramis > Abramis brama. Next base: position 6,844,402 of record NC_139987.1, read on the forward strand.
CATGATTATTCCGCTAAAACTCTCTTATGTGTTCAGTGGACAAAATGGTGGGGGAGCTATGCCTTTAAATTAAAAATCCATGAAATACAGTTGCTTTTATCAATTGCAAGCCACACTCTCTTTTATGCTAGTGTAAAAGCAGTGGCCAAAACATCATGAAATCCAACCGTGGGTTCACATTACCACAACCAAGCCAATATGCAACACTGTCTCCGTTTTTACAGTAAGGACTTTTAACAGTTCACACTGTAAACATTTCTTTCATGAGGTGAGCTCACGCAATGAGGGTTTGCCAACCGCTGTCATTCCTACCGGTGTGAATCAAACGGCAGCGCGCTGTAACCCACAGACCACCTGCGCAACAGTTTTCTGCTTGACGGCCCCTCTAAACCCGCCATCGGCTCTTCTCCATCCACACCCCGTGGACCAAAACACCCGTGTCGGACAACTCCCATCTCCTAAGGACGACAAGAAGAGTCACGCTTTCTGTTTTTTGAGCTGCATCTAACCATAACAGCTGCGACTCCCATTGAACCCGCAACATGCATCATCAAGAGCTGATAAAAATCGCGGCTCGTGCGTGTAGTGGCTGCTATCAGACCCGTGCCATCGAAGTATCTTTATCACAGCAACTGTAAAAACACACAGCCAAACTTTTTTTGAAGCACAAGCCAGGCTGTATTTTGACTAGTGGGATACCTCACGCTAGCCATAACAAAGAAGCACTGACAGAGGCGCAAGCAACCCGTGAGGTATAGCTCTTTTCCAGAGCACCTGCGCTGTTGTTACAGTCCACGCTAATAAACAACCTCCATTTGAAGATTTATGCTACTAAACAGTGGGAAATCAACACCAGCAACACACACATTGCAGGACTCGGAGTCTCCACTAATGAGCTGATGAGTTGTATCAGATGTGTTGGATTAAGGAGACAGTGTTGGGGGACCTCCAGGACCAGGATTGAGGACCACTGCCCTAACCCTGAGAATTAAACTCAGCACTGTTTGTGCTCCGGACATGAATGATACGGCAAATCGTGCGGCTTGAGGGGAGTTGTGCCATTACTTTACTAAGCCATCAGACTTACAATTTTCACCTGGCGAACTATAAACAAGTTGGAAATTGTATAAACTTACATTGAAGGAGAGTCCTGAGAGATATCAAGGGACTAAAATCATAGAAACTTGGGGTGGATTTTTTTTTTAAACTTAAGCCAACTCAGAACGCCCTCACAAAATGACGTTTGCACACACATTTCTTCTGAAAATGTAAAAAAAAAAAAAACTAATTCGTTTTGACATTTTAAATTTGTATATATTAATATTTTATAGGCCTATTTAAAATATTGTTGGGAACAAAAAATAAAAATATTTTTTTTAAATACATTAAAAATACGATTCATAAATTCAATGACTATAAACCTTATTGTGTGATAAATTTGTTTTTAATTTCTATAAACATTTTTGTGAACACTTGCTTTAATATCATACTCTATATTATAAAACATTTTAAACTTAAGGTTTAATTTTTCGAAGGATGAAATTCTTGCGGAGTAATTTGGCATAATTTTTTTTATTATAATAAGCAGTGAAGTGGTTAAAATTGTATAAACATTGGAAAAACATTTTTCGCCAAATCAAAGTCATGTGATTTGACCAACATTCAGAAACTTACAGAAAAACAAACATAAAACAGGAAATTATATCATGTAGACCGCTCCTGCAGACCCTTATAACTGTCTGTCAAGGTCAATAAGTCTTTTCAAATATTAGATAATTTGACCTTTTTATGACAATAAAAATACTAATATTAATAATAAAATAAAAGTTTTATATATATACTGCAACATGAATACAATGAGTTAATTTCAACTTTGCACATGCATTTTAACTTGGAGGTTTAAAAGACTGTTTCTTTTTTGGACACTCTTGATATGTCATTTACCCACTTGCTTTAGATGTATTTGTACTAAAATGACGATGACACTATTTTAGGAACTATTGCAATGCTTTTTAGTTTGTTAGTGTCTGTTTGATGAAATTGGTTTGCTTTCCAGTCTCTGTCTCTGCTTTCACAATTTCTTAAAGGGATAGTTCACCCAAAAATAAAAATTCTGTCATCATTTCCTCACCCTCATATTGTTTCAAACCTGTGTGAATTTCACAAAAGAAGATATTCTGAAGAATGTCAGGAACCAAACAGTTGATGGACCCCATTGACTTCCACAGTATGGGGAAAAAAATACAATGGAAGTCAATGGGGTCCATCAACTGTTTGGTTCCCGACATTCTTCAGAATATCTTCTTTTGTGTTCAGCCGAAGAAAGAAATTCACACAGGTTTGAAACAATATGAGGGTGAGGAAATGATGACAGAATTTTCATTTTTGGGTGAACTAACCCTTTAAATCCCTCCCTGTTCTAGCTTGTACTATTGTAGATGATGTTTGAAGGTTTCTATTGCTAGCACTTCTTGTGTTATTGCCTCGTTGGCTTGTTGTATTCCACTTTTGCAAGTTGTTTAAAGTCAGATAAAGCCTCTGCTAAATAAATAAATGTAAGTGTAAATGTCTCTGTACTGGTCTTTTTAGATTTGAGAGACGCCCCCTGGTGGCAATTTGAAACTTAGCCAGTGGCCAATGTCCAAAGTTTCAAACAGATCTCAAAATCTTTATTTGAAGTAAAGTTGCTGGGCAATTCCGCGCAAAACTGTCACATCCATAACGCCAACTAAATACCATGGCATTGTGTTGGCGTTATGGATGTGACAGTTTTGCGTGGAATTGCCCTGCTCTAAATGTCCTTGCATTAAATAATTTTCTTTCCATGTTTTGGTAGTTTCCACAGACATGGCATTGAGTCATCTGAACCTCCTGCGGCCAGTATTGTGCAGATTTGTGCCTTCTGTTGTGAGGACCTCGCTGGTGACTTGCTCAAGAGTCCGCTTTCTGCCCCGTCCAGTGGTCCTGCCGAATTATGCCCGCCATTATGCCACAAAGAAGAGTAAAGGTGAGTGGAGGACTGCAACTACTCATCCCCCACAACAAAGAGCGTCCAGCATAGGGGTAGGAGTGGATGTTGTATTTGTTTTCCAAAGCAGTGCTTGTTTAGCTTCACTCAAGTGGGCTTTGAGCCCATATAAAGGGAGGAGAAATCCCCTCTTTTCCCTCTCTGACCTCCAAATCCTGCTTTCATTTGTAATTGCTGAAACAATCAGCCAGCATGCTGGTCACAATCTTTCATTTCTATCTCCAGCTTTTCTTTTGAAGGCACCAGTGATGAAGACGTTAATGTTTCTTTCTTCTTTGTTGCTTTTTTATATGTTAGCAAAGGCAAAAGGGCAGACGGCTAAAGTGAACATCAAGGCAGCATTGGTGGATGATATTATTAGCCTGGAGGAGGTGAATGAAGACATGGCCGCTGTCCTGACTACCCTGAAAGAGGATTTCAGCCGCAACCTCAGCATTCGCACATCACCAGGTCAGGACCACTGACACACAAGGCAACTCAGTCGCTTTAACCCAATGCTGTGATGCTTGACTCGTTTGCCCCTGCTGGTGGAGGTTATTACTACACCACCTGGCTGCATCTTTGATCATTGAAAGCCATTCAAAAATTCTGAAAGCAACATTAACATTTCTAAGCAACATTAAAATTAAGCATATTTCTTTATATCATAGTAGATCTTATTTAAGTGTTCAGTTATATTTTGGAGAGCGCTGAACTGGTATTGACAAGACTTCACAGAATTTGAATTGGACTGCAACTGATAATTCTATACAGTTTCATAATTAATTTTGACTAATTTATTCACTGATATGTAGAATACATCTGCTTCTCAACAAGTTCAATACTCTCAAAGCATGAAAACAGATTTTAAATTAGTCTACAGCACCACAACACGTCATCATATTTCATTTCATTGATTCAATTCATTATATAATTAATTAATTTGAAGTATGAGAATGCATGTTGACATGTTTATGGGTAATTTATGCTTAAAATAATAAATGTATTTTTATAGTGCAGTTATACCATATTTTTGGGGGATTTCACTCCACCTCCTTAAATTCAAATTGCAATTCTGTCACTGTAATTCAAATTCAGTTAAGACAGGAAAGAAACAATTGGTGACACTAAAGTTCAGAGTCCAATTCTCACTTTTAACTATAACTTGCTTATTAGCATGCATATTACTAGGATATTGGCTGTTTATTAGTACTTATAAAGCACATATTAATGCCTTATTTTGCATGACCGTTGTACATCCCTTAATCCTACCCAGTACCTAAACTTAACAACTACCTTAGGAGTTTATTGAGGCAAAAGTTATAGTTAATAGTGAGAATTGGACCCTAAATTAAAGTGTGGCCAAACAATTAATGGATGAAAAACAGATTTTATCTTAAATATAAGAGATTTTTAGCCTTTTTGATGATATCTACTATATTTTTATATTTATGTATTTGCTCTGATATAGCTTTTATTTTTAATCAAAATTACTTTGAAAGTAGTTTTTCACTAAACACAGGAAAGATATATATGAAATACCACATCAAGACTTCCATGGACTTTTTATTTTTAATAACAAAGCAAACAAACAATTCAATCAGAGTTTTGAATTGGACAGTTTGAACTAATCCACAGAAATAATATGACTTCTGAAGCCATAAGAAGCTTTATTCACTGAAAAATCTTCCCGCAGACGATCACATTTTTATACATGCACTACTTTCGGATAAAACTTGTGCATCCCGATCAGTTACAAGACACAAGATCCTATAGTGTTTGGTGTCATTGACTTTAACCCACGTCATCTACATCAGGGCTCTTCAACTCCAGTCCTGGAGGGCCAGTGTCCTGCAGACTAATGTATCTAAAACTACCTGTTTGTATTCTGCGATTTGAACACCTTTATTAGCTTTTCCGGGTGTGTTTTGGTTAGGGTTAGAGCTAAACTCAACAGGACACTGGCCCTTCAGGACTTGAGTTTAAGAACCCTGATCAACATTATCAGTGTCACAGAGGTTACACAAGGCTAAGAGAGTATTGTGTTACCTCGTCCTCCCATGAGGATCAATGCACAGCGATCCACCTTTGCACATGTTCTGGCACTGACCATTGTTCCACAAGGTGGGGTCACCCTGTTTGCAATCCTACTTCCTGAAGTACATCCAGGTCGACCCCGTTCACTCCAGCCCAATCCCTAAAGACCCAACAGTTGGGCATTCGGGAATTGTGGTTGAGGAGTCCATGCTCTTCACTTTCACCTCCTGACCTTTGCCAGTCCTTTCCTCCTTTCTCCTTGATCCAGCATGGACTTGGATTCATGGAACAAATATGGAAAGTCAGTGAGATGGCACAACGTTCTTTTAAGCAAATGATCAAATCATCTGGATTGAATTAAGCAGCGAGTTTATTATGAAGGACAGGAGAATCACCTTGGCCGAGGGAAGGAGGTTGCGGAGTGCAGGATTAATGTGGTGACCTGGCGTCTGGGCACAATATACGAGGATTACGACCTGTCGGTCTGTCATCTGTAGGATAGGCCGCTTGTGCTTGGATCTCCGCAAATGTACATTCTCTTGTTCCAGATAAATCTACTGTCAGAGGACATCGCTTCACAAAAGCCTTTGTATTTTCCAAACACCTCATCTCAAGGACAGAGGTTTGGTGGTTCCAGCAGAAGGCTCAAACAGCCATCATATGATGGTTCTTCAGCAAGCAAATAAATCTAACATCAAGCCAGTTTGCTTCTGAATATTGTCTAACCTTTAGGCTCTTGAAACTGTGAGGGCAACAATTGGTACCATGACCAGGAAGAGCCCATTTGGCTAATAACTTCCCTGTTAATCTTCAAGGTTTTTTAGTGGAGGAAACAGCAAAATGTTCCATGGAAGCTTTAGCAGATGTGAACGCTTCCAGGTAGCACACACACAATCTGAGGTGGGTTCCAGGGCCAAATCTCTCCATACCTTTGCTCGTGACATGATAATGGTCGAAGTTTGGTCAAAGTCACATATGCACTATTGAACCCATCTGAAATTGGACTGAAGTTGGTTTTCAAGGTTCGCAAAGTATGATCTTCTTAGAGGTTACTGTTCAACAAGCTGACAAAATGGTACATATATGGAGAATTTGAAGTTCTGAAGTGTTTTCTTTGGGCTGAAAGGCACATGCAGGTTCTCTCATGAAAGATCAAAGTGCAGTGCAGTGCGTCTCAGCTGTTCTCCAGGCTCTCGTAAGTGTGGGATAAAGTAAGGTAAGACCGGGGACAAAGGGCGGGAGACAGAAACATAGCTGTGTGAGGTTAGACAGATGAGGGAATGAGACATGCTGGTGAAATGCTCTGGTTTTCTGTCTGGAGTGAAAGGAGTGGGTGCTTTCATCCCTCAAGGAGAGCGAGACGTGTCGTCACAACAGCCATCCGAAGGTGCCTCTTCTTTTGCAACCTTTCATTTTTTGAGACGGGTTGGGAAAGGATACAGAAAGCAGGCAAATGTCTAGTTGACAGACATAATTATTCCATTGTTTTTCTTGAAGGAAAAGAAAATTCTACCTCAAATCTGTATCACATTCTTTCTTCTGTGGAACAGACAAAGAATATATTTTGTTGAAGAAGGCGAATTTTCAGCTTTTTTATCTACAATGGGATTCAGTGTTGGTTTGGGCCTCAATTACTTTAATTGTATGGACAAAAACAGTTCTTCTGTTCAGAAACACATTTCCTGGGAGTTGAACCCATGAACTTGGTGTTGCAAGACATCTTGTTGGTTACTTGCTTTCGTGACTCGATCACTCCACCCACAATGAAATTTCATTGCTCCGGTATCTCATGGCAAGTAACTGTATATCAAACATCACATCATCTCTGATTGGTTGTGATTGATTTGGATGCGTTTTGCTTTCATTGAGGACAGAAAAATAACTAGTTAGAAGTATGTGTTGTGATTCTTTATGATGTTTAGCTCGCTGAATAATTGTGGAGAAAACCACTGGTTAACAAAGGAATTGTGTTGTTATGTGTTCAGGTGCGCTGGACCACATCATAGTCACCACAAAGGATGGCAAATTTCCCCTGAACCAGCTGGGCCAGATATCCATGAAGTCTCCTCAACTACTTGTGGTCAACATGACTGGCTTCCCAGAGGTATGTAACCAAACTACAGAAAGCTTCCTAGCAGAACTTCTCAGTTCACACTGCTGCATGCAAAGCACACTCTTTCTCCTACTGAAACCTGAGTGTGATGGACTCTTTCCAGCCTGGTTTCAGAGAAATTGATTGATTGTTGGGGGAAGCCCTTTGTTCTTGGAGAACGATTGAAACGTAGGCCAAGAGTCTGTGGTTAGCTGTCAGGCCAGGAAATGACCGCAAAGTGCCCTCTGGAACTTAGACCTGAGCTAATGTGTGATATCTCTCTCTCTTTTCTGTGTCTTTTTGCCTCTCCACACATCGAGACCTTGTCTTTCTGTTTTTCCTCTCCTCCTTCTCCCGTCACCACACTCTCCGCTGATATATTTGAGTTCTTTCTGCGTGATGTTCAGATAACCCTAATGAGATTAATGCTTTCTCCTCTTGGCCTATGTCCACTCAATACCAAAGGCTCTGGTTTCCTGGTGTCTCTAAAACCCACCAATCTACCTTCGTCATCCATCCTGGGAGACTCCAAGCCAAAACATGTAAGGGATAATGTACAGTCAGCCAGCCATTATTACAAAGTACACCTTGATAGGATGATCAAAACCAAAGCAGTGGGGTGTTGCACCCTGAAGGTTATAAATAGAGATTTATTTATATATTGAAATTTAAACAACTTTATGATTATCTCACTTAATTCTTCTGTTAATAATCAATTACAACATATTAGCCTTTCAATAACACTCCATGAATATTGCAATGTTAATTAATTGCATTACATTGCATTGCATTTGTTGTCATGAAACGAGTGTAATATACAGTTACTGTAAGTAGTCATTATACAAAAACATTTAACTGCTGAATGCCGCAATTGTCCATGTAATGTAATAAATCCAGAAATATGACCAAATTTAACTTCCCTTGTGTGGGGTCACACATTATGTTATTGATATAATAATAAACCTTTTGCAAATGGATTTGCCTCTTCATCACCTCTATATTAACATAATACTAAAAAAGACTCTGCACAGTATTAAGGGGTCGGTTCGCATGCTCAGATTACCATAATGCCAGATGCGGCTGTTTAGGGTGTCAGGAAAAACTGGCCATTACCTAACAGGCCTGCAAAAAACAACACAGAGGTGACTGGCCCGGCCCGAAAGCAAACAGCTTCATGATTGTTCTAATCCATTACACAATCTTTGAGAAGACGCCGTTGTTTTCCATTCATTCATTAGAGGGCCGGAGAAGGTCCAGGCTGGTTGAGAAACCCCAGTGGCTGTTGTGTGTTGTGGTGCAGACAGCAGTCATTAGCTTTCGATCTCCGTGTGCCTGTGTGGGATCCAGAATCATTAAGAAAGCAGGGGGTTTTTTTAGCCCACGGTTTCTCAAGCTGACTTTGAACCCTCTTGTTTGTTTTTTTATCACAAGTACAGAGGGTAACTGGGCTTTTTTTAACTTCCTAACCAGAACAATACTGGTTTTACCGTAAAATTCTGAACTACCAGGAATTAATGATGGATGATGTTCAGAGGAATCACACGCACACAATGGCTGTGAGTCACTAAGTCAGACCTCACAAGAAATGCATTTAACATAAGAGGAGTGTACAGCTTTCTTTAAAAAGTGTGTGCGGTGCGTGTGTGTGTGTGTGTGTGTGTGTGTGTATATGTGAAAAAAGGTAAAATGTTATGCTGATCACAGTTCCAACATGCTTTAAAGATTGTAAAGATTCCTTTACAGATGATTCCACTTTACACTTGGATCTGTTATGAATGTTAAACAATAATTAGTAATATTCTTGTGAAATATTTGATTGTTTTTTTAGTATTCCCTTACATATTCACAACATAATTTTGTTGCATAAATTAATATCTTATTTACACATTGTCACAAACAACCAGTCAGAAAATAAATTGCACGAAATTAAAGGTCGAAAAAATGACTTGTGATGACCGTGAGGGAGTGAGTTTTGTGAATCTTTATGAATGGCTCAATAAAAAGAATCAGTTCATAAGAATCATTTCTTTGTTAATCAGACGTCACTTGCTCGGACTGATGTGTGTACTCTAAGGTCACAGTAGTCGCATTTCCATTACCATTCAGATTGCGCAAGTTGAAATTGAAAATTGAAAATTGAAAATACGCCCAATGGAAACAATTTCACAAAAACATATATCGTAAAAAAGTTTTTACCCCTGCATGAGGTTGTTTTTTATGCAATTCTGCAATGGAAATGCGGCTTTTTTGTGCATTTACAGGTCACCTGACGTAGATTGCACGGTATGTTTGGACAGAAGAGAGACAGTTCTCCATTAAACTCATAAAATACAAAATAATTACAGGAATACTGTATTCTAAACCACAAAGTAATACCACAATCAAGACCTTGAAGCAGATAGGAGGGAGAAACACCCAGAAACACCTCATACATGGCGCCTAACATCTCCTTCGATTCAAAATAATGGCTAGTATGGCTCCCGTATGCCGCCATAGTATGCCGCCATTTCGCAATAGTTTTTTATCGACAATTCGAAAATATCGCAGAGGTTTTGCACAGTATGTAATGCGCAAATCTGTAATGGAAACGCGGCTACTGTCAGTCCAGGAACAGTTTTTGTGCATATCCGATTGAAAACTGATCAGATGTATCAAGTGTGAATGGTAAAAAAAAATCTAATCTGTTTCAAGCTACATTCATGTGGTTTGAAATCCTATTCAAATCCTGTTCATCACACAAATCGGATCTGAACAGTTGCGAACATGTGGACAGTTCGAACACAATGTGGACAGTCAATAATTCAGATCAGATTCCAATCGGATACACAAATAATTGGATTTGGACTCAGTGTGAATGTAGCCTAACGTCATCTGATGAAACTGCATAAAGACGCACAGGAAGTTTGCAGACTTTGGCCAATGAAGCATTTTATTTATTTTTATATTTCAATCATATACTGTGCAGGATGCAGTATACTATTATTCCAAACGGTCTAAATCCTTATCCGTGAAACGGGACGGGCCCCATGATGTATACTAGACTGCCTGCACACAAGTTCAGAGTGTAATCTCAGGCTAGTCTGGCCACAGGAGTTGTAATAGGTTATGAGGTGAACATGCAGAAACAGGGTCATGTGGGTCAATGCCCTGCACTGCAACCTCTCAGCTCCATCCCACGGGATCTGGCGCTGACAGCGCCCCGCGGCGCTTCCTACACCACACACTCCTCCCTCTACCCCTCTCTCTGGAGCTCCATCATGGGGAGATGCTGCCCAGCTCCTTCTGGATCAAAGGGCCTGGGGTCGGGGTACTCCACTGATCTGGAAGGGGCCGGTCTAGTGAGATATGAGGGCTGGAGAGATGCAAAGGGTGCATGAAGGTTTGCAGCAGGTACCGCAAGCCCAGCTGGCTGTCATTAGCTCTGATGAGTGTGTGTTTGTGCGACGTGTCCTCAGGCCACGGCAGCCGTCACTCGGGCCTTGCAAGAAAGCAGCATGGGACTCAACCCAGACGTGGAGGGCACCATCATCAGGGTGCCTGTTCCCAAGTGAGTGTTTTACCGCCCAGGGCCTGAGTCCTCATGACCACTCTCACCTTTCCTTTTAACATCACTTTCTACAAGCTATGTTTGCTTTCTCTTCAGTTTGTCTGTGCAATGCTATTTTCCCAATGCTAACGTCTTTTGTCTTTTTAACTTAAGGCAAGCTTCACAATTACTATTGCACATGACGATTTTAGAGGGGTTTTGCACACTTTTCAGTTGACCAGACTGGGAGATCGTCTAGACCTAGGGATGCACGATATATCGGCCACCATATCGGTATCAGCCGATATATGTTCATTTTTAATGTTATCGTTATCACTTTTAATAGTGAGACTTTTGGTTTTGTAATTAGGCTCTCAAAAACTATATATAAATTTGGATTTAGATTTATCGGCCGATATATCGGTTATCGGCTTTCAAATATAAATAATTATCGGTATCGGCCAAAATGTTAATATCGGTGCATCCCTAACTAGACCAGCTGAGAACCTGCTTGGCCTTTTTTTCACTTAGGGCAGTAAACAATCACTAGCAACAATCGCCTAGCATAGCAACACCCTAACAACCACCCAGAATACCTTATCAGCTGCATAGGAACTCCTTAGTAATAAGTCACCACCCAGAACACTCTAGCAAGGGCTGCATGCTTTTCTTCTTTCTTTCATTTCAACCATATCCTGTTCTTTTAAATCTGAAATATATATTCAAAATGTACCTGTTGTCTGTTCTGTTAGGGTTTAAGATAACTTTATTGCTATTTTTCATGTTTTCCCCTTCTGTGCTTCATACACTCTCTATTATATTTGATACAAAGAAGAAAACTCAGTGGTCTTCAATCTCTGACCACCGCTCCTCTTCCCTGCCAAGCCAAATAGTCTCGCCGCACGGCCTTCATTCTACAAACCCACAAAACTCTTTGATTACGAGGCCGCGCTACAGCTACAGCAGCAGGTGCTTGTCTGGCAGCGTGCATGAAGGGGCCGAACGTCTCGCCCGTAATCAGCGCAGCCTCGTCGCATGCATTTGCATTTCTAAAGAGAGCGGGAGGCTTGATTGGCTCGGAATCAGTAATTATGAACATTGTTTGCAGTAAACAGACAGTACTCTTGGACTGTTTGCAAATGGCTGGCAGCAAAATGCTAATTATAAGATGGGGAAACTTCTACACCTACAAAAAAATTTGGGCAAGAACAACAGTTTGTTGATTGTGAAACTTTTTAGTTTCAGATTATAGCTGTTTCTGGCTTAAAAATGGATCATAAGCACACATTGTCTGTCATAAGCATCATATTAGCAAAGTCTAAATAACATAGTCTGGACAATCAGATTTTCTCTTGCCTAAAAATATAAGTCTGCAAGAATTTTCCTCAGGAAATGATTATGATCTGAAATGAGTCATGTACTGGGTTGGTTTAACCGTGTATTTGTCTGGCAGGGTGACGCGAGAACACCGGGAGAATCTGGTGAAACTGGCGAAGCAGTTCAGTAACAAGGCCAAGGACTTGCTGAGGAGAGTACGGTCCAACACCATCAGTCAACTGAAGAAGTCCAAAGAGGGCGTCTCTGATGATACCATTCACTTGATCGAAAAACAGGTCATACAAATGAGGATAAATAGAAAGAATTTTTTTTTTTTATTTATCAGTTGGAGTAGTGATGGAGTATTTTGAAACTGTTGTAGAATAACAACAAAATGACAGAAATTCAATATAGATACCACTGTTTAATAAATAAATATAATTATAAATTGTATTATTATTGGTATTAGTAGTTGTAGTAGTATTAATAATAATAAATAATAATGGTTTTTATAATTAATAAATAAATATTAAATTGAAAGTACTGTTGTAGAACAACAAAATGACAGAAATTCAATATAGATACCACTGTTTAATAAATAAATATATTGTTATAAATTGTATTATTATTAGTAGTAGTAGTAGTTGTAGTAGTAGAAGTATTATTAATAATAATAATATTTTTTTTTAATTATTAATAAATAAATATGAATTTGAAAGTACTGTTGTAGAACAACAAAATTACAGAAATTCAGTAAAGACACCAGTGTTTAATAAATAAATATATTATTATTAGTAGTAGTAGCAGTAGTAGTAATAAATGAAAATAATATATTTTTTATTATTATTTATAAATATTAATTTGAAAGTGCTGTTGTACAACAACAAAATGACAGACATTTAATAAAGACACCAGTGTTTAATCATTAAATATTAGTTATAAATTAGTAGTAGTAGTATTAGTAACAGCAATAATGGTAGTAATAATTCTAATAATAATTATTCTAATTTAATTTATTATTAAAATAATAAATAAAATAAATATGATATTTTTTTCATTTATAATAGATTAATATGTATTATTAGTAGTAGAAGTAGCAGTATTAATAATAAATTACAATATTATTAATAATAGTTTGTATTACTTAATAGTGCTTCAAAACGATTAATCGCATCTAACATAAAAGTTTGTAAATATATAGTGTATGAGTGTATATATATATATATATATATATATATATATATACATGCATACACACATATACAGTGCTATGCATAAGTTTAGACACCCATGCTAAAGTTGACTAAAAAGAGGAATAAAAAATCATCTTTTGGAAATTGAACTTAATGCCTTAATTAAAAAAAATTAGGAAAAATCCAACCTTTAAGGACACCAATTTTCTTTGTGAATGAATAATGTATCGTAAATAAATAAATGTTCTTCCTTAAAATACAGGGTGCATAAGTCTGGACACCCCTATGTTAAATTCCCATAGAGGCAGGCAGATTTTTATTTTTAAAGGCCACTTACTTCATGGATCCAGGATACTATGCATCCTGATAAAGTTCCCTTGGCTTTTGGAATTAAAATAGCCCCACATCATCACATAGCCTTCGCCATACCTAGAGATTGGCATGGAGTACTTTCCATAAGATCATCTCTCAATGCAAATCAAACCAGCTATTGGGCTAACTGAAATAAAACCATGCCAATCTCTAGGTATGGTGAAGGCTATGTGATGATGTGGGGCTATTTTAATTCCAAAAGCCAAGGGAACTTTATCAGGATGCATAGTATCCTGGATCCATGAAGTAACTGGCCTTTAAAAATAAAAATCTGCCTGCCTCTATGGGAATTTAACATAGGGGTGTCCAGACTTATGCACCCTGTATTTTTAGGAAGAACATTTATTTATTTACGATACATTATTCATTCACAAAGAAAATTGGTGTCCTTAAAGGTTGGATTTTTCCTAATTTTTTAAATTAAGGCATTAAGTTAAATTTCCAAAAGATGATTTTTTATTCCTCTTTTTAGTCAACTTTAGCATGGGTGTCTAAACTTATGCATAGCACTGTATATATTTACAAACTTATATTGATGCGATTTAATTGTGATCGATTTGACAGCACTAGAAAGTATTGTTGTTGTTATTATTATTATTATTATTATTATTATCAGTAGTAGTAGTAGTATTAATATTGATAATGGTTATTAATGATAAAAATGATAAATATTATTAATAATTATTGTTGTTGTTGTTGTATAACAAATAAATCACTACCCACAAGGTATTTTTGCAGTTATGTGAATATGTGACTATTATAAAGTATGTATAACTAATCACAATATGCATTTGTTCTGTCCCATATCACCAGGTTCAACAAATGGCAGACAGTTACGCGGCAGACATCGACAAACAACTGGCCACTAAAACCAAGGAGTTGCTTGGATGACAACAAGGCCTTCCAAGTCTCGCTAACATCAAGACAAAGGCAGTCAGCTGTTCTTAACTGGAACAAAAATCCCCCAAACAGAAAACCAGTTAATGATGGTGGTGATGGAAGCGCTGAAGGTGGTGTTTTGGACGGTGTTTGGGTGTTTTTCTCATGCATAAACAAATGTTGGCGTGGCACGCCAGTGGCTTATGGTGCTCCTTGTGTTCACATCTCCAAACAAACAAACGGAGGACAAATGAAGTTTTAATGTGATTTGGGGTACTCCTCCTAATCAAAGCGATGCCACAAACGGGCTGTTTATGTAAAAAGCACCGCACTGAATGTAAACTCTGTGTTCTTCACAGGACGGTGAAAGTCACACAGGGTGGAGAACGAGTGCACACGGCAACACGCCGCCAACATTTGTTTCGCATTCACTATTGCAGCCACCAACCTAAAAATAGTCATTATTTTCATCTATATAATCAGATCTAGCAATGTAAACTGAATAAAATGCATTGGTTATTATTCTGGTGCTGTTGTGCGTGTGTGTGTTGTGCGTGTCTTTTGAATCATATTTCCACATCTGCTGTTTTTGTTTATTAATGTTGAAACATAATGCCTAAGATTATTTTAGAATGGCAATTTTAAATATACCTTATTTTACCACAACAATTTTGAATTCTCAATGCTGAATTATTGATTTGGTTGACAAATATTCCAAGGTGTTTCGGCTTCCCTCAGCTTATCACTCATCAGTGAACATTAAGAACCTTCTAAGTGTGTAGAACATTTTAATCATCTAAAAACTGTTTTTTCTTCTATAAAGGACCTTTTATGCAATGAAAGATTCTTCATGGAATCATAGATGCCAGAAATTTTTTTCTTTTTTTCAGACTTTGTATATCTTCAGCATGTTCTTTCTGAATTGTTACAGTTTAAAGTCACCATGAAATCAAAATGGACAATTCTTTATTTTTTACGGAATAATGCAGTGTCTATTATAAATGACTGAATCATTTTTCTTGAATTCATGTGCCCCTCATAATCTTGAATCAAAGTAGCATCTCTGATGATGCGATTATTGGCGTGAGGGCGGGGCAACCTGTCACTCACATGAGATCCACCAATAGCAAACCACAACCATCCAATCAATTCCCCAGAGACAAAATCAAATCCCGCCCCACATTTGTTCTTGTTCAAGAAGCCATTTCACTCGGATATACACAATGGGGAATAAAAGACTGTCGCAACTCCCATTTCATGCCGACTTTAAAATTAACTTGAACCATAAAAATGGAAAATAATAATAAAATAAAAAAATTATTTACTAATTACAAAAGCCAAACATGGCAATAACGTGACTTGTAAACAGGAAATGCGGCTCCGCTTTTTCTAATCGGTTGTGTAAGAAAAGTAACTTGAACTTATGGTCCAACATGCTTTGTGGTTGCATTATCACGTCCTGGCCTCCTTAAACATTTTAATAATAGAACATTCCGTCATCAGTTATTCCTCACAATATCCAACACTATTCCTTGCACGTTTTGTGCCGGTAACCGAAAAGCATTGTCTCTAATGGATGAAAACATGGGGTCGCTAAATAAACAAAAGTTTAGAGGAGCTAGTTCGCAGACAGAGGAAATGGCCAGGTTTCCCCCGGTCCATATGTCAGCAATTTGGGGGCATTGTATACCTTGGCCTGAGAGAGCGGCTCATGATCGATGGAGGGGTGAAAATCCCGAGTCTCTGGCTCTGCACGTTGCCCCGAAAATTGCTTTCAGCTGATAGCTTCATTTCACTTGACATTTATCAAGTGGATTACTGTGTGTTTCTCTGTTTACCGCTACCATGATGGAGAGGATTGCGATAGCAGCGGGGGAGACCGAATGTTTTTCCTTCTGTGTCACTGGAAATATATACATGTAAATTGGCTCTGTAAACTCTTGAATTGACAGTAAACTCGCATCGCAGAAATATATACTCTACGGGTTTGTGGACCGTTACCTCTTGACCTGTCAGAAAGGGGTCAGTGTGTGTGCAAAATCAAAACAACATCGCATCTGCTAATAGCCGACCTAAAAGTGTCCAGCCACCTTTTCTGTCTTGCAATGTGGAAATGTGTGGAAACCTTGCACATTCCCTGCCTAGTTTGCATGCAAATGATTTAGGACTGCACTGCATTATTCATTCTCACTCTTGTGACAATGCTAGAACACTGATATGCTGGTTAGTGGGAATATGAGCACTTTACAGACAACGGGGTCTCCAGGAGCAGAGCAGCGCTATTATGCTTTCCCTGTCCGCGTGCGCTGATTACGGTGCACGCACGCATCCGTACGCGGAGATAGTTACCGGGGACCTCGAGAGCGCGTTTAATCACTTCAGCGGCACCGAATTGGCTCCCGCGCGCTCGACGCGTCCTCGCCTGAAGTGCGCGAGCCACCCCGACCGCCTCATCAAGAATCCAATCAGTTTAAGCGCGAGATGCACTTCGCTGGAGATGAAAAAAGCTTTTCCTTCGGGATGTCGGTGCCATAAGGGCATGATCACTGCATATGCAAAGTGGAAGGGAAATTAGCGCGGATTCTCTTTCTTCTGATAGTCATGCATATATCAGGGCAGCGTGTAAGGAGTTCAAAACGAAGCCTTTTCTGGCGAATGCATTATTCATTCTTGATCTCATGTCAATCTGAGCGCTTTTTAAAGAATTACACAACTTATGTGGCTTGGTTGTGAAATGCATCGAAATGTATCATGTAGGTAGCCTATACGTAAACGTGCGGTTAGATTTAACCGCTGCATGCTCATGTCACTTCACACTTGAATTGGATTTCGAGCTCGCTGCTGTTATTCGATATCAGCCTAACAAACTTTTCCTCCGTGATCATTTATTATGTGGCCTGCGATAAAGCACAGTGCTGAAATCCCTCTCACTTAATTATTTTTCCTGTTTTTTTTCCAGTTTTCAGCAATTTAATTAATCTCTTTACGAGCTCCCATCATTTTGTAGATATTTTCAGCCATGTGTTTTTGTAAACTGTGTTGTTTTTTTTTGTTTTTTTTAAAGAAAGAAATTCGAGCATTCGTGTGTCCTTGTAATCTTTAATCAAAATAACTTCCCCTCCCTCTTGCAGCAACATCTCTTGATCTCAGATGACGTGTTTACTGGCGCGAGGGCGGGACAACCTGTCATTCAAATGAGATCACAGCAATAGCAAAACACAACCATCCAATCAATAGAGTGGTGCAGGTATGACGTCAGAACCCGGAAGACTAAATAATTCACAGGGTTCCTTTGGGATTTTCCTGTGAGGTTTTATAATATATGGGGCTTTAAAATTTTGTGTAATATTAAGCCTATGGTAAACATAACTTGACGATATTATGACATTTTGTTCTTCAACGTAAATTGCACATAGCCTACTCCAAACTAAGTCTTATTTAATCCTACTTAATAAAAACGTACTTTTTCAAAAATGAACATATTGCTTCAAAATTCACATTTTTGCAATCGGTGTGTGTAATTTACGTTGTAGAACAAAACGTCAAAGTATTGTCAAGTTATGTTTATCATAGGCTTTACTTTACACCTAATTTGAAAACCCCCATTATAAATATGCCTATAGGTCTCTATATATATAGTAGCCATGGGCTATAAACCATGATTTGCTGCTTGCTATTTATAGATTCAGGTGGTATTAGGGGGAGTGATATGTTCACTTTGGGGGCATCTGATTGGACAAAAAGTCATCAATATTTTTGTTTTCCAGGAAGAGGAAATGTGGAATTTTTAAAAAGTAGACTAAACTTCAACTTTTTGCTGGCTTGCACTATAAATGCAAATCTAGTTTTTAAAACAAATCTGTAAGTTGGGACTTCCCACAACTTGCCCTCCATCCAACCTGAACGACCTAAACCTGAGCTATATGTGCAATTACATCCTGGCACAGGGTGCGCTCATTAGATGAATCCTATTGAACAGAAACGTCTTTGAGTTTGAAGTGGTTAAACTGTCATTTCAAATCGTCTGGACCTTGTGATTACCGGCACGGGAGGAATTATATATTTAGCTTTAAGTCCGTAGCGATTTCCTGCCCCTGTCTTGATCCTAAGTGACTGGAGCACTAGATACCCCCATCTCCACGGAGTCGTGATATTCCCCCAGGAGAACTGTAATCAACGGCTCAAAGCACGGAGAGACGCGAGATGAGGCGAGTGCGGGTCACGGCGTACATGCGCACGTGCTCAAAGCTGTCTGTGCTGCTGCTGAGCGCATATTATTCATAAGTCTTTACTGCACAAACCAGAAGGGAGGCACCTGCCATGCAAGTTAGTTAGAGGGACACGCGACTGGGGTGAGAGGCCTTGCTGAGCCCGTGATCACAAGTGACAGTGGAAGGGAATGAAAGTGGACCGCAGTTCTGTGTCACGAACAGATCTAAAGATTGGGTAGTGGAGTAACTCGCCATCTAATAAGGCACAGAATGCGTTTTTGCATTCTATTTCGCTACTTATCCGTTGTTTTTCTATCTATGTAAACATCTGCTATATAGACGGATGTGTTTGACCGTTGTGCTCAAGTCTTTTGCAGCGTTTCGCGCATGACCAGGCTTTCTAAAGTTAAAACTTTTTATAGACCTTGAAGGTTTTTTTGTTTGTTTGTTTTTTTATACCTTGAATTGCCCCTTTAAGGCCACCTTATGAGATTTCGCAATGAGTAGGCCTAGCATGAAAAAATAAAATGTTTACTTCTTGAGTTTATAGGTTGGTGGTCTCACATATAGGCAGACGAGTGGCATAGAGTCTGGTCGACTTTCGCTGCGTCCGAAATCACGTACTACTGAGTTTGAACTTGAACTTATTTTGCGACCGCTAAGTATGTTCTATAGTATAAATGTGTGTATGAATATAATCCAGACGTACTAGGGTCATAGGTATAGGTCATCAGGGGACTTTTCCTTGTTTTTTGAAAATATGTTTTCAGACACACTGCTCTTTTGGTAGACTATTTTTCCCTATGTAGTAGGAAAGTATTACATTTTGGACTCAGCGTTTGTACATTATTCTGGCCAAGATCTGCCCACTTACACAAGAACATGTAAGTATGTAGCCTATATAGGCCTAAATGGCACAAAAATAATAGACCGGTATGGAAAAACTCGAAATATAGTGTGCCACTAATGTTTGTGCGGAAGAAATTAGCATGTCCAAATGATTTCGCAAGCAAAATTAATGTCTGTCTGTCAAGTTCTTAGTAATATTGGTTTCATATGGTTTTGAAAAAACTAAATTAAGAAAAGTTCCAATTTAATGACAAAAATGTCATGTGGTGTAACCATCAAGTAAAAAATAACTTTTTCCTCACGCCATGAATACATGCGAATATACACATCTTAATCATTTAAAAATATATATTTTTGAATGTTTCCAATTGGTAAAAAAAATTAAAATGACTTTTTAAACATAGCTACTCATAGAAGAGGTGTAATCAAGTTTTTGTATCCAAGACTTGCATTTTTACATTACATAAATTAATTGATAGAACAAAAAAAAATGCTATATGCTAATTAGGCTACATGTGCCCATCAAAGCTAAATGACATCAGAGAGCAGACTCATGATGTGTTACAGAGCCCCTCTTATCAAATGTTAAGTCACAAAAAAAGGATTAATGCATCGGAGTCGAATACATGATAAGCTTCATTAAAAAGGATTGTCTTTTCGAGAGTAAATGCGTGGAGTGGACAGGAAGTCTACTAATCTGTAACCTGATGCGCAAGGAAGGAAGGACTCAGGAACCAGCCTTCAGAGCTTTCACCAATCATATTCATCACAGAACCCAGTCCAGCCTCATTAGACCACAGCGCTGCACTTAACTAAACATCTTTTCCATAAAATAAATGCTTCCAGGTTACCCTCTGCGCAGGTCGCGCTCGCATCTGATCTCAATTATCGTCGTGCAGCGGTCGAGGATCGAGCCTAGCCAATGGCGGTGATGTTGGACCTCTGAATCCACCGGCTGAAAGCGTCAACTGTGGCGTACATACGTCCTGTATGTCACATTAAACAATGGGGGTTGGGGGTCTTATTGAATAATTGGTTCCTCATGGGTTCTTTCTCGAGGAATATTAATTACGGGATGATTTAAACCTTTTTGGGGTCTTTGGGTGAGCGTTGTGAGGGGAAGTAAGGCCTAGTGCTGGATGGTGTAGCGTTTGATGGGTTTAACTGTCATTTTGTCTGGGAGGAGATTGGACATTTGGTCTGTAGTTCAAGAGGAGGCATTTCTCGTCTAGAGGATTTCATGTGGACTGAGGTTTTGGCAGTGTTTCCCAAATTAATAGAGTCTTTCAGCATCTAATTTTTCTTACGGTCACTGGAAATGAAGAAAAGAAAAGCACAATGAGGAAAGCTGCGCCACATATGCTTTCTGCTCACACAGGAAAATAGCCTAGGCCCTCTTGTTTTTTCCTCAGACAAGATGCCAAAAAGAAAAAAAAAGGTGGAAATAGTTTGTTTGTCTACCTCTCCTGTGGTCCTTCGATCCTTAAAGACACATATCAATCATCTATCTTTTTAGTCTAGCTGTGGTTAGTCTTAAAGGCAGCAAAGGCTTCATTGTAATGTGTTTATAGGACTGAGCATGCAGCATTTACTTAATTTCAGCTAATTGCACTTTCTCCTGATTTAGACAAGACTCCACCATGTGGCATCATGTAGAACAACAGCCTGAGGTGATTAAAAACCTCAGGTTGTCATCTATTAGCTTTATCAATTCATCATAGCGTAGACTCTATGACATGATTAATGTTGCCTTCACGTGGTATATCGTAAATGTCCTACTTCCCACTTCTGAAGTCGTGATTCGCTCGTCGTATTCAAGAGCTTTGTTGTCGGAAAGAACAGGAATCATGGAGGACACCAGGTTTATTCTTGTTTATTTATTGGGAAAATCTTTTTAAATCCAAAGTGATATTTAGCGTCATTGACAACCAACATTCACCACTTTAACCTATCTAACGTTAGGCTATACACAGCTTGCTGACGATTCTGGAATTTCAGTCAAATATACAGGCTATTTATTCACTGTGTAGGCTATTAAACATGCAATAGCTAGGCTAGGCTACTCTTCAAATGATCATTCATATGACTATATGTAAATAAGCACAACTTTAACGACAAATCAAGGCGATGTAGCTGTTGTGAAAAAAAACTAATGAAGAATGGCAGTCACAGTCGTTCTCCCCTCCGCCATGTTTAAAGTTTATGGCCCACCCAACTTGTGAACTTGGGTATCAAAATTATCCCTGAGCTTCCCAGTGGTAAAGACGAATTGAGAGGGAGTTAATGTCCAATTTTTAACTAGAATGATTAACAGGAAGTTTTTGGGGCTAGTTGTCACTTATAGCAGGTAATATTTTGGGGGAGTTAATTTTACAAAATCGCTAATGAACATTTTCACTGTCATTGGCCAGAAAAAAAGAAGAAGAAAAAAAAAACACATTTAATAAACATTATAATGTTGTGTCAAGAAGCACATTGTCTAATTGGCTTTTTAGCTAAAAACATTAAAAGCATAAAAGTACATAAAATACCAATGTTTAGTTATAAAAATATTGTAACAAATACATTTAAAACAATACTTTATGAATTATATATATTTATGTGACAACTTGACCCTGACATGATATTTATGAAAAAAAACTCTAATACAGTTAAACCTTCAGTTAAAATCTATTGTCATTATAGTTGACTATTGTTTGAATATATGCTAGTGTAGTTTTATTGTTTTTCATCACTTAGCTTTAGCAAAAATATGAGCATTCAAAGCAGAATATTTTCACATTTTTACTCATATTTAGCCTACACAAACTGTGCAATAATCAGTCAATTTGTTCTGTATGTGTGAAACTATTTGGGCAAAGTTTGATTCTGTTTAGAGGAAGTTGTGATTTTTGTTCAAAAATGCAGAAAAACAGTCATTTTAAATGTTCATTAAATACAGACACCGCAAATATGCTTTTTAGTATGCATTCATTTACCAGATAAATTCATCTTTTATGAACATCTAAAAAAAAGGCATATCAGTGTTACAGAATAAAATTAGCCTTAAAACTGAAATATGATTTATGAGTAAATAAATGGGTTTGCCTTTAATAGCTTACTTTTTCAGTAGATACAATAAAATATGAATAAATTAAATATATACACTACCGGTCAAAAGTTTTATATCGGTAAGATTTTTAATGTTTTTAAAAGAAGTCTCTTCTGCTCACCAAGGCTGCATTTATTTGATTAAAAATACAAACAACAACAGTCATATTGTGAAATATTATTACAATTTAAAACAGCTGTTTGTGAATATATAGTTAAGTGTAATTTATTCCTGTGATCAAAGCTGAATTTTCAGTATCATTACTCCAGTTTCAGTGTCACATGATCCTTCAGAAATCAGTCTAATATGATAATTTGATGCACAAGACACATTTTTGATTATTATCAATGTTGAAAACAGTTTTTTACATTTTTATTTCAGGATTATTTGATGAATAGAACAGCATTTATCTGAAATGGAAAGCTTTTGTAACATTAAACACTACCCTTCAAAAGTTAGGGGTCAGTAAGAATTTTAATTTTATTTTTGGGGGAAATAAATAAAATAAATCAATACTTTTATTCATCAAGGATGAGTTAAACTGATCAAAAGTTACAGTAAAGACATTTATAATGTTAGAAAATATTCTATTTTAAATAAATGCTGTTCTTTTGAACTTTCTATTCATCAAAGAATTTTGAAAAAAAAATTGTACACAACTGTTTTCAACATTTAAAATAATAATGAATGTTTTTTTTTTTTTTTTGAGCATAAAATCAGCATATTAGAATGATTTCTGAAGGATCACTGAAGACTGGAGTAATGATGCTGAAAATTCAGCTTTGATCACAGGAATAAATTACATTTTAAAATATATTAAAATAGAAAACAGTCATTTTAAATGTCATAATATTTCACAATAATCAAAAGGTTTTTTTATTGTTTTTTATCAAATAAATGCAGCCTTGGTGAGCAGAAGAGACTTCTTTTAAAAACATTTAAAAATCTTACCGATCTAAAACTTTTGACCAGTAGTATATATAGCCTATATATATATATATATATATATATATATATATATTATATATATATATATATACTGAGAAAGTGTGGAAACCAAAGAGCTTGATGAAAGTCTATTTTTTTTATTCAGCTCTCATTTGTCCTCCATACTCTTATATATATATATATATATATATATATATATATATATATATATATATATATATATATATATATATACAGTGAGGAAAATAGGTATTTGAACACCCTGCTATTTTGCAAGTTCTCCCACTTGGAAATCATGGAGGGGTCTGAAATTGTCATCGTAGGTTGATTTTTTAACTATTTATTTGTATGATACAGCTGCAAATAAGTATTTGAACACCTGTCTATCAGCTAGAATTCTGACCCTCAAAGACCTGTTAGTCTGCCTTTAAAATGTCCACCTCCACTCCATTTATTATCCTAAATTAGATGCACCTGTTTGAGGTCGTTAGCTGCATAAAGACACCTCTCCACCCCATACAATCAGTAAGAATCCAACTACTAACATGGCCAAGACCAAAGAGCTGTCCAAAGACACTAGAGACAAAATTGTACACCTCCACAAGGCTGGAAAGGGCTACGGGGAAATTGCCAAGCAGCTTGGTGAAAAAAGGTCCACTGTTGGAGCAATCATTAGAAAATGGAAGAAGCTAAACATGACTGTCAATCTCCCTCGGACTGGGGCTCCATGCAAGATCTCACCTCGTGGGGTCTCAATGATCCTAAGAAAGGTGAGAAATCAGCCCAGAACTACACGGGAGGAGCTGGTCAATGACCTGAAAAGAGCTGGGACCACCGTTTCCAAGGTTACTGTTGGTAATACACTAAGGCGTCATGGTTTGGGGGTGTTTTTCTGCACATGGGACAGGGCGACTGCACTGTATTAAGGAGAGGATGACTGGGGTCATGTATTGTGAGATTTTGGGGAACAACCTCCTTCCCTCAGTTAGAGCATTGAAGATGGGTCGAGGCTGGGTCTTCCAACATGACAATGACCCGAAGCACACAGCCAGGATAACCAAGGAGTGGCTCTGTAAGAAGCATATCAAGGTTCTGGCGTGGCCTATCTCCAGACCTAAACCCAATAGAGAGTCTTTGGAGGGAGCTCAAACTCCGTGTTTCTCAGCGACAGCCCAGAAACCTGACTGATCTAGAGAAGATCTGTGTGGAGGAGTGGGCCAAAATCCCTCCTGCCGTGTGTGAAAAACTACAGGAAACGTTTGACCTCTGTAATTGCAAACAAAGGCTACTGTACCAAATATTAACATTGATTTTCTCAGGTGTTCAAATACTTATTTGCAGCTGTATCATACAAATAAATAGTTAAAAAATCATACATTGTGATTTCTGGATTTTTTTTTTTAGATTATGTCTCTCACAGTGGACATGCACCTACGATGACAATTTCAGACCCCTCCATGATTTCTAAGTGGGAGAACTTGCAAAATAGCAGGGTGTTCAAATACTTATTTTCCTCACTGTATATATATATATATAAGATTTGTCTCATTTTGTATGTTCCGATCACAGAAAATGACAAAAATGTATGAAATTTGAAGTTAAATTTCAAAATATCTTTTTTCTTGGTTCCCTGTATTTTGTATCCACATATTCCATTGTGCTCACCAGTTTTTAAAAAAGGTAAATAAAAAGTAAAAAATAAAAGTATATAGCCTATATGGAAGTATTTGACTGTGGATTCTGTATTTGTATGCTTCAGCTAGTGCTCAGTGATCTTCTCAGAGCACAAAGCTCTCCTGGTCTCTCTGGGAAAGACTTGGTATCCCTCAGTGTTCTGGAGCAATCTGCACTTAAGACGTTACTCTGGCTTGGATCATCCGCTGCTTCCTTCAACCCACAATTTGCTCAAGTGTGCTGCAGTGGAGATTCGACTAGATAAAAGAGGGCTGGTGTTTTACATACACTCAGCTGGCCTCTTGTGAAATTGAAATATTAATGTATCTTTTCAGCAGTGGTTGTGGAGAACAGGTGATTTACCGAGGTTGTAAACCTCAACAGCTCTTGACAAATGAGAGCTGAATCAAAAAACTAGACTTTCATCAAGCTCTTTGGTTTCCACACTTTCTCAGTTTCTGGGTTTTGCACGAGGTCAAGGCTTTCGAAAAATAAAGCTAAATTTGTATTTTCCCCAGTGACAACCAGCAGAGGGAGACATCAGACAGTGCTAGAAGCAGCTACGCTAAATCAGCAAGATATAGGGTTAGTTGGGGCTGTATCTCAGTCAGAGTGAGTAAAAGTTTTGTGAATTCTGTCCTTCATGCTAAAATTACAGTATCTTGAAATAGCTGACCAAGTGAACACAATTAAACCAAACGGGCAGCATTCAGACAAGAGTAATATGTGTAGGCTAATGAAGGAACATTGTAAATGAAAGGCTAAGTTATTTTCTTTAGACACGTTTTTTTTGTTGTTGTTGTTGTTTTGTTTTTTTGCTAAATTAATGTCAAGTTGAGACAAGTTGTCTCATGCTAAGTTGTTTTATACATTTACATTTATGCATTTGGCTGAAGCATTTGTCAGCATCTGTCTCAGGTAGGCTATGTACTGTTTGTTGGGCTTGTAAAGATCACGGCGAGTTGGGATTGTTTCATATAAATGATTATTTAATGTTTTTTAAAATGGATATTTGTCTTTATTAGGGTTTTATAGCCTACAATTTATAGTTTTATATAGGACATGTGATATCTTCAGTGCAGGACATGACATAACTTCCACAACTAAACTGGACAGGAAAGGACTAGCGAAATGGATTATGTTAGTGCTGAATATTGTACTCATGAAACAGTAA
The DNA here is from genome assembly GCF_963993115.1 of Abramis brama. Classification (NCBI taxonomy): domain Eukaryota; kingdom Metazoa; phylum Chordata; class Actinopteri; order Cypriniformes; family Leuciscidae; genus Abramis; species Abramis brama. Next base: position 6,870,772 of record NC_139987.1, read on the forward strand.
CATTCATATTTGATGTTTCAGATTATGATTTTATGACTGTGCTTATGAACAGCTGCTGGTCCTGGCAAAAGATTCAGCGTTGATAATAGCCAACAATCAGTCAACTTCCTTATTCCCATAGGAAATTATGAAATGCGTTTTGAGTAATAAAACTAACCGGATATATTTCTTGCTCGTTTTTCTTGCTCACGCGAGCCATGACTCAAACTCATAGATTAATCATCTGTGAAAGTGTTGTCCTGCTGGGAACAGCTTTTTTAATAAGCTTTTTTTTATTGCATTTGGGAGCAAATGCAAAGTCATACTATGAGCTGAAACTGTAGGCTACATTTTAACTAGTTTATTAACACATTCATCATATAGGCTGCATATGTGATGTTTGGCTCTCAGTTGTGGCCACGTAAACTGGCGTGAGACACGCATTCAGGCCGAGCTCGTGGAGTGATCTCATATCCTTTAGTGTTTGCGCTGGGTGTAGCCTGTGGTCACAGTAGTGAAAGGTGTGGCTTGCAGTACACACACAGACAGAGAGAGACGCTTCAGCAAGGTAAAGTTGTAAGTTTGTTCCGAAATCTACTGAAATCAGTGTTTATGCCAACCGTGCAGTTCTTTACCTAGTCGATTTTGATGTGTTTGTGTGTGTGTTACAATGCGTGTTGCCAAGTATTCGTGTGTAAAAGACGCGAGAATCATCATGTTTTGTTGGGTTTGCTCTCAGCGAGCTCGGTGATGTTAACGGATTTTGTCATTCTGTAGTGAATCGCTTATAAAAATTGCATAAAACATCAACTTTGCTATGATACTTGCGTGATCGGGATGTAATCCTCCATTTTGACCAAATTCATCATTAATGCGTAAAGATGCGCAGCGTTAGAATTAATGCAGCTTTACGCTTTTGAAAACATTAACAAAGCTTTTGATTGTGACTAAAAACTTTAACTAAAAAACAGAAGTTTATTGATTTACATTTCTGTACAATATAACAAATATAATTATTATCTGGTTGCAGAGCTAAAAACCCAGCCACAAACAGCAAGAATGTCTTCTGTATGGGTCAGTACAGTTGTTTGTTTTAGATTGACAGACTTAATTTACATTATTCTTCTGAAAGTGTGTGTGTGTGTGTGTGTGTGTGTGTGTGTGTGTGTGTGTGTGTGTGTGTGTTTAAAGGAAGATAATAGTTTATTCAGAACATTTAATACTTTCTGTTTTACTTTCAGGATGACTTGGATCTTCTCCTGGAATCCCCCTCCTCTCTGACTGTTACTGTAAGATTGTCATTGTATTTTATTAGTTTTATATACAGTCAATATTGTATTTGAGAATATTTACTTAGTTATCATCAGCGTGATCTGTTTTATTAAGTCAACAGCACGCGGCACGATTAAGGAGAAGCCTGGCTTTACTCCAGGGGAGGATGCTGCTGCTTTAAGGAAAGCCATTGAAGGCATTGGTAAGGAACTAGTGTGGACTTTTAGTGAACTTACACTGCACATGTTCAACTGAGATGTTGAAATCCTGTTCCTATTTATTTGCCCGCTGTCATTGACCTAATGTCACAATGAGGAACTGTGTGTGTAAATTCTTCAATTCTAAATGTTCAATTCTTCAGGAACTACTGAAAAGACTCTAATTGACATTCTGACTCAAAGAAGCAATGCCCAGCGCCAGCTGATCTGTAAAGCGTATCAGGACGCCACTGGAAGGGTAAAACACCATCGCTGACACACATTCCCTGTGCAAATGTTGCAAATAACTGTTGTCTGATGTTTAAACGCATATGTGTTTCATCTCAGACTCTTTGCCATGACTTGGAAGGTGATACACATGGAGATTTTGAAGATGTTTTGGTGGCCCTGATCACTCCTCCTGCTAAGTTTGACTGCCAAGAGTTCATGCGTGCTATAAAAGTACACAATCTTGTTTCTTTTTGACTGCTAATAGTTTAAATGTCTTTATTTGGACTTTATTTTGAATTGAACTAAGATAAAGTCATTAGCTATGTTTCCATCCACCTATTTTTAAGCAAATTTTGGAGAGGGGTCTGTCTGCGTCCCGCGGTACTACAAACCACGATCAAAAACAATCTTTTGAAGTAAATTATGTTATGTTTCATGTATGAAATGTTTGTAAGACTATCTTATATTGCTTTCGAATCTCATGAAGTATTAAATAACAGCTAGTAAAACATAAATTATACTATCAAATTAATACAGACTCATGGTAATAAAAGCTAAAAACCTAGCGCCCAAATCTAAACCTTACCCTTAAAAAGTACATTTATTGTAGTTACTGAATTACTGAAATTTACTCAATTGAGGCAGATATTTTTTTTTTTTTTTTTTCGATAAGAAGCAAGCAACTTCCATTTTTATTACAGGTATTTTGTGCCAATTTGCCAGAGAGTGATGATTTTGTTCTCTTAAGCACATGGGATGAAACAATGCTTTATTCGCAAATGTGTTATGCGAAATTTCAATTTGGCACATAAGTTGAATTTACAGCTTTGGATGGAAACATAGCTATTGAAGTTCAATGCTAACAGAATGAGTTTCATCACAGGGTGCTGGAACAGACGAAGGCGTTTTGATCGAACTATTTGCATCACGCTCCAACCATCAGATCAAGGCTCTGTGTGATGCATATTTGGCTGGTTTGTATCTTTTTATGTTACTTATTTTCTTTTTTTCCTTTTTTTTGGGTACTTTGTCCCTTGGATCTCATTAAAATGTCTATTTTCCAGAAACCGGAAAACCTCTGATTAAAGACCTGAAATCTGAGGTGTCAGGGGACTTTGAAAAAACATTGTTGATCCTCGCTGAGGTTCAGTCAAATGAATTTTTTTTTCAGTCCTGCATCATATTTAAATTCATTCAAATGAGTTATGTAGCCGTCATGCCTTCAATTTGTTTGTCTTTCTAACTAAAAGGGCAAGAGGGATGAAAGTACCAATGTGGACGTGGCAAAAGCTAAAGAGGATGCTAAGGTGAAGTGAAGACACTATTGCTGATCTTTTGTCAGTTGTTTAACCCCAACTAAATGCATCAAATGAAAAACCAAAATGTCCCAAGAAAGACTGTGCCCATCAAAATGGCGGTAACCATGTGGTGATTTTCTGTTATATCTACACTTGTTATTTTTGTGCAGATCTTGTACGAGGCGGGAGAGAAAAAGTGGGGAACCGACGAGAGCAAGTTTATCGACATCCTCTGCCACAGAAGCGTTCCTCAGCTCAGACAAAGTACCTCCTGCTGGCTTAGACAGCATCATATCCCTCATTTTATATGATGCAGAAATTAATATAAAGCATATGTAGTAATTTTGAAGGAATTGTAAATTAAATGTGAAAGTGATATAAACAGAACTGAAAGGAATAATGTGGTTTCAGAATCACCCACTGTTCCTGTTTACTCTCAGCTGTGTGACCTTTGTTTCAATCTTTTTCTCTCAGCTCTGGTTGAGTATAAGAGTCTGAGCGGAAAGACCCTTCAGGAAAGCATTGAAGGGGAGATGTCTGGAAGACTCGAGGATATTCTGGTGGCTATAGGTGACATTTATAAAAAATATATATATATATATTTTTTTTTAGTGGTGTTTCTTAAGGCACTATTAGGGGTCGTTCACACAGAACACTTTTTTCCATTCCACTTCGCTACTTTTTTCATTATTTTTCAATGTAAATGCACCAGACGGATGTGTTTGATCGCTGCACTCAGGTCTTTTGCAGAGTCTCGCACATGACACAGTGTTCATGCAGCGCTCAAGTTCAAATAAGTTCAACTTTAAAAAAAATCGCGTCTCTATACCTTGCGTTTTTGTTTCGCTTCACTGACCTGAAACTTGAGTGAACGGCCCCGTACTCTTCCTCATGCAATGCATGCATATATTTTTTTTTATTATTATTTATTATATTTTGTTATATGCTGTAATTTTCCACTTGAAAAATCTAATTGAAAATGTCTCTGCTTTAGTGAAATGTGTGAAGAGCACCCCAGCATACCTTGCTGAGCGTCTTAATAAAAGCATGAAGGTTAGAACTGTAATTCTGTAATTGCTTCCCGTTTTTTACCACATTACATTGAAACATGATTCCATAATGACTCTACAACCAAGCAAGTAATCATGTTTTTTGAACAGAAACTTGCTCTTGTTTTCAGGGTGCTGGAACCACTGAATCCACCCTAACTAGAATCATAGTGAGCCGTTCAGAGGTCGACCTGCAGGACATCAAGACAGAATATAAGAAGCTGTTTAACTGTTCCTTATACTCTTCCATTGAGGTAAGAAACATAAGAAGCATTAAATGAGAACTTATGAGTCTAGAATGTCTTTGTCCGAAATCCTATTTTGTTCCTTCACTTAAATGCTGAGAATTGATTTACACCTTTAGTAACATGTGAATGCCTCGCTTGACCAGTGTCTGAAGATGATTTACAGAGTAAATGATTGACATCCTCAGTGGAAGGAACTGGTGATCAGTCCCACCCTAAACTAAGGGCCCGATTGGTTGCGAGGCTGCCTTTAGGGTGTGGGGTAGGGTTAGGGGTTAGTTTCTGTTGTAGTGGTGCGTACAGGGATTGGACAATGAAACTGAAACACTGGCCAATGTAGTGTTGGAGGTTTCATGCCTATGTATGCGTGGCCGATCTTTACTGATTTTACATTCCATCAGTAAGAGCTGAGTGTGAAGGTTAAATTAGCAGAGCAATTGCACAGCTGTACATAAAATATTACAATCCACACAACATAATGGGAGACATATCCATCCATCCAGCCATCCATCCATCTTCTTCCGCTTATCCGGGGCCGGGTCGCAGGGGCAGCAGTCTAAGCAGAGATGCCCAGACTTCCCTCTCCCTAGACACTTCCTCCAGCTCTTCCGGGGGGACACCGAGGCTTTCCCAGGCCAGCCAGGAGACATAGTCTCTCCAGCGTGTCCTAGGTCTTCCCCGGGTTCACCAGGCGCTCGCATACGAGCCCCAACTCCGGGCCTGGCTCCAGGGTGGGGCCCCGGCTGCGCCATACCGGGCGACGTCACGGTCCTCGGTTTAATTTTTCTCATAAGGGGTTTTTGAACCGCTCTTAGTCTGACCCGTCGCCTAGGACCTGTTTGCCTTGGGAGACCCTACCAGGGGCATATAGCCCCAGACAACATAGCTCCTAGGGTCATTCGGGTACTCAAACCCCTCCACCACGTTAAGGTGGCAGTTCAAGGATGGGAGACATATCAGAGTTCAAAAGAGAACACATTGTTGGTGTGTGTTTTGCTGGCTCATCTGTGACCAAGGACAGCAAGTCCCTGTGGAGTATCAAGAGCTGTGGTATCCAGGGTAATGTTGGCATACCTCCACGAAGGACAAATCGCATCCAACAGGAGTAACTGTCGACGCAAGAGGAAGCTGTCTGAAAGGGATATCCAGGTATTAACCCGGATTGTATCCAAAAAACAAAACCACAGCTGTCCAACTCACTGCAGAATTAAATGTGCACCTCGACTCTCCTGTTCGACCAAACCTGTTCGTCAGAAGCTCCACAGAGTCAATATTCAGGGTCGGGCTGCTGTAGCCAAACCTTTGTTTACTCGTGCCAATGCCAAATGTCAATTTCATTGGTGCTAACAGTGCAAATCTTGGGCTGTGGACAATGAGAAACATGTATTTTCTTGTATTTGAGTACACCTTCACTGCCTTTCCCACATCCGTGGGATTTACGATGTGGAGAGGCTTAAAATCCGGACTGTTGCGCCCAGTGATGGTTTGGACTGTAATATCATGGCCTTCCCTACTGTGCTTGATGGACGCGACACTGCCAAGGACTACCGAACCATTCTGCAGGACCATGTAGACCTGATGGTTCAAACATTGTACCCTGAAGGAGGTGCTGTGTTTCAGACACAGCAAGACTTGTGACAGAATGGTTTGATGAACTTGAAAGTGAAGTTGAACATCTCACAGTCACCAGATCTATATATTCTTCAGCCACTTTGGGGTATTTTGGAGGAGCAAGTCAGAAAACATAGTGACTTGGCCATTGTTCAGAAAGAGGAATGGCTCAAAAATCCCTCTGGCCACTGTGTGTGAAGGGCTTTGTTACCACTGTCATTCCCAAAATGAATTGATGCTGTATCGGCTGCAAGACCATTGGTTTTAAACCAGGTGTTTCAGTTTCATTGTGCAACCTTGTACCTTTCGGCACGCAGGTAACAAAAAAACATTGCTCGTTTAGGGGCACAACGTTTCAACTAAAAACTGAAAACTTGTTCTGCATTTTGGCCATTTACACGACAACAGCGTTTGGTGGCCTGAAAATGCACATTTTTTTAAAACAGATTTTAAAGTGCTAGTTATTGAAAACTATACTGTTATCGTCTCCGTGTAAACTACAAAAATGCGAAATTGTAAAATTAGTGACGTCACGCGGATGTGTATTACGCTTTCAGCCAATAGGCTTAGTGTTTCTTAACAAGGTGACATCGCTATCTACTGGCCTGACATGAATGATACAGCGTTTTTAATCGTTTTCACGGATCCCTGTGAACGGGATTGTTTTGACAACAGCGTCGTCTGTACGCAAAAAACTTTTCCGTTTTCAGTACTTCGTTGTTGAGTAAAAATACCCTTAGTCAAAACTACAACTGAACAAACATGTAAAGTAGGACCTTCCCAGAGGACTTGAAGGCAGCATGTGACTTAGCATCTTGAAGAGTTTCATAAATTGAATTTGCTAATTCAATTGACTGCATGAAAACAACCTAAGCCATGTTGATTTTACTGAGGTTCTTTGTAACATCGTACAGCAGCGTTCTTTCAGCAGATTTGATCCGCATGTGTGCCTCTACACACCCTCTGTTAGACCATCAAACATGCTTTGCACTGCGACCTGACCTCCCCGTTTCTTTGTTTGTCCCCTTTCCATTGTTTATTTTACTTTAGTTGCTATTTCCCTCCAGCTTGCCTCTTCCACTCTAAAACCAGTGCTTTTTAACAAAGACACTAAACGTATTTCTAAATAATAAAGGTTCTAAATGTTTAGCAAGTGCAGTATGATGTTTAATGTCAGTAGTCACATAAATGATCTCATCTTATTTTTCATTGTAGTCTGATGTATCTGGGGATTTTTGCCAAACCCTCCTGAAGATCTGTGGTGAAGATGGCAAATGAATGTATTCAGCACAAACCCTTCGTAACAGAAGACATCACCGCAGAATTGCCATAATGTGAAAGAATGTCCAAATATATTTCTTTTATTAAAATATTAATAATAAATCAGAAGAGCTTTATGAAATGTATTTCTTGTACTAACTTTTTTATAATCATAGATAACTTGTATACTTGGTAATATAATAACCTTAATCTAACGCGAATGACAAATTTAGTTCCAGAATCTACATTTTGATGTGTCAGGATTTGATTGCATTTTGTTCCTGCATTGTGAGATAATAGCTGACAGTGACTGAAGAATGAATAAAGTCAATAAAGTTCAATGACTTTTTGAAATATTGTCTTCAATGTGTAGTTTTGTCCTTGATCCAGCAGGTGGCGAGAAGTACATGTTTATGGTAGCCTAGTGGTCAACAATTAAAATCTCTTGGGATTTCATGAATGGGATGAGCATTTAAGTGAAGCGACTGCTCATTTTGTCTTGCCACTCACTCATAAGTACATAAAACTACAATTAGAATGACATTTGGTCTCAATTCTGATACTGGAATTAGACTTTCATTCTCATTTTTGGATTATTACTATCTAATCCCCAAAACAATGCAGATTGTCATGAGAAAGTGGTGTATGCAGATGCTGGTAAAACACACAAAAGATTCTTAGCCTCTTTTTCCAATAAGGATGCCACTGATAAGATTTGTAATAATTTGCTCTAGAGCATCTGTGAGGTCAGAAAGGCAGATTGTGAAATGATTGGAGGCCCAGAAGAATGATTTTGTAAAATAAAAAAAATCATTCTCATGAGATATAGTTTTCATCAGTGGTAATGTTGCACTTGGAGATAAAGACACAATTTGTGAGCAGTAAAGAAATGTTAATGCAATGGAAACTTTACATAGGTCTACCGTAATTCAGTCTTTTATTGCAATTCATCCGATAGTCCAAATTAACACGAATATGTGTACAGTCTGCAGTCAGAAGTGAAAACTCACATCTTATCTTCATTAGTGTTCATAATCTGCAGCTTATACTTTAGTAAAAATTGACCTAAACCACATTCTCTTTTTTCAATTAGTCTTCAGACAGCAAAAGAACAATGCCCTGGAAAATCCCTAATGCCACTAGAGTAAGACAAAACACTCGGATTACAACAGATTTCAGAATACGATTAAGACAATTCAGCCCTGTTTTATGATGTCAAACTCCATAATGTATGTAGCGGCGTATACTCAAAAAACGATCCAAAAGCCGCAGCAGGCTAAGACGTGAGGAGATTATACTAAAGACGCGTCACACCGAAGCATTACATATGATGTTATCTTTATTACTCCGTTTCACCAGCAGAAAGAATAAACATCAATCACTTACTTTGGTAGTTGCATTCCATCAGTTAAGTGAAGATACATCAAACAGCGCATAGTAACAGATAGTGATGGTAGTAACGTCATTGATAGTAGTGACGATCAAAAGAAAGTTTTCCCCATGCTCACCCTGCAGCCATGCTCCAAACAACCCGCCATGTCCCACAGGTGAACACGCACGCTAATATATATATATAAACTTTATTACAGGCTCTAGGCCCAACAGCAGGACATACACCATACAAAAACAAACAATAACAAAAAAAGAAAAAAACAATTACATAAACATATACAATACACCCTTTTTCACAAAAGTCTTAAAAGGCACTCATACCAATGTTTCCATAGATGTGATTGATATCGGACCGAGCTACACCTGGGACTTGTGAGCCTTACTATAATATAGTTTTGTGACTCATCAAGTCAACACATAAACTTAAACATTAGGTTCCTCAAGAGGGTCTGTAAACAGCTTAGCCTCAAGTCACAAAAAAGCTTACTTGCACTGCTGCTCCTGGGCTTCTTCAGCAGTATCCTCAGACAATCATTATATGCTACCTGCAGTTTGCGCATGGTCTCCTTTTTGTAGTTGACCCATAATGGGGCTGCATACATAGGGGTACAGTAAGCACGAAACAAGTGCACTTTCACATCATCAGAGCAGTAATGAAATTTCCTGACTAACATGTTCGCTTGTACATACAACATTCGTCTTTGCCTATACATGTCAGCATCATCTTCCATCTTGTCAGTAATGATATGCCCAAGATATTTTGTACAGTTAGATACACAGATACATTGCCCTGACAGGTAAAACATAGGGAAGTGCAGCTTCTGATCTTCCTTAGTCCTACAAACCACAACACTCTTCTTTGCACTGTACTGTACATCAAACTCACCCCCATACTTGGAGCATATATCCAACAACTGCTGGAACCCAACAGTACTGGGGGACATAACAACTAAATCATCTGCGTACATCAGGTGGTTTAACAGAGTGTTCCCTATTACACAACCCGTCTTACATATCCCCAACTGCTTTGAGAGGTTGTCCATATATAAGTTAAACACGGCTGGAGACAAAAGCCCCCCCTGCCGTACTCCATTGCTTACACTGAATGGTGACGATAGGCTATTTCTCCATTTAACCTGCATGCTCTTGTGACAGAGCAATACCAGGTTTCAGACACAAGGAGTTTCGACTACGCCACCCATGGGAATTTCACCCCGGGAAATATGAATGATACCTAAAAATTTAGGTCACACAGGTTCGACTCTCGTAAGGAAGTGGGCGGAAACGTGGGTATCATGAAGAAATACAAAACTTTATTAATACAAAATCCTATTTAAAAAAGAGTGTGAGATTCACATTAAAATAATCTCCATTGCACCAGGATGTGTCTGATGACTTGTTAGTGCATGGCTGACATCGACTTCAAGACAAACAAAAACAACAAATGACATACAACTCACATCACTATTAATTACACAACTGAAAAGAAAAGAAATACAACCTTACAGGGCCAGGGTTCACCACATGGAGAAGGGGTCACAAAGCTAGTAAATCAAAAGCACACTTGCACACACACACCACCGTGCACGCAGCTTACGCAACCACAACACTTCAAAAGTGTGGCACCGCCCGTAGGAGGAGCACCACCACCACCACCACAAGAGACCCGTCACCCGTGGGAACCCGGCGACTGAAAGAAAGAAAAACAAAACACTTCAGAACAGTTACAATAAATCACAAATTGATTATATCACTGATCACAAAAACAAGACGAAAATAAAGTCATATCAAGTCACAAACAATATAGATGTTGGTACAAATAGAAAAAGAAAGAAAACAAAAAAACAAACAAAACAAGTTAACTTAATTCAGACCAGCTTAAAAGGAGCAACCGCGAGGTTACTTTCTCCTTATTTCACAAAGTAGTGAACATCGACTCCAAAATACAATACACTAATATTTAAAGAAACCAGACAGCGACAATCCTCCTGATTAATTGGACGATGCGGCGCTCTCGCAGTATGGCAACGGAGAAGCAACCGAGACGGCAACTATAGCAGAAACAAATCGCTCACGAGCGGGAGAGAGAATCCTGAGACAAATCCACACAGAAAAACAATTACCAAATGCATACATCACCTGCTAAAATTCTCAGCATTTAACTATGTGCATAACACTTACCGAAAAAGTGGAGATAAGCTCTATTATCCCTTTACAGGCACAGATATACGATATTCATATAACTGCCGTTCAGCTGAGATACAGGGAACACTGCACACAACGCGAAACATCAACTAATCCCCAAACCCCACCAAGCTAACCAATCTGCTTTCATAAAACAGTCCGCACATACCTGAAAGGTTAGTAGTCTTAGCATCCACTTAACACAAGCCGAGGGAACCAGGGAGGAGAAAAGACAGGCTAGAATAGCCATGAATCATTACTGTCATGCACACAGCAAACAACAAAACTTGCTACATGCTAATGAAACATACCTGTGTTCACTGTCAACAACGGAAAGAGAGGAGGAGCCGGACGTGACGCATCCCAGGCCATGACCAACCAGCTCTTAAATAGTGGATCCTCCCTGCTAATTGATCCTCACAACCGTCAATCACCACCACTCGTCCTATTCATTCGGTTACACTCTGTTTTGCATACCAGTAAGCCAGTATACGTATGATGCATCCCGGCACACCCCTAAGCATAAGTTTAGTGAAAAGCTTATGATGATTTACTCTATCAAATGCCTTGGACGCATTAATAAACCCAATAAATATTGTAGAGCCCTGCCTTCTATAGGATTCAACAGCTTCTTTCAATGCATAGATACATAGATCAGTACTGTGTTGAGACTTAAAGCCAAATTGATTTTCCGTGGTGTAAATGAGCCCACTCAGTCTATCTAGTAGCATCTTTTCTAACACCTTTGAAAGAATGCTAGCTAGAGCGATGGGTCTATAGTTGTCCAAAATCCCTATTTTCCCTGCCTTGTCCTTAATGACGGGCACTAATGTGACGGTCAACATGGTGTCTGGCAGTACACCATGAGTCATCAGCCCTGTCAGGCAAATGGATAGAAGGGCTGACACTCTGGGGCTGGCTAACTTGAGATGCTCCGCAGTGATGTTATCTTTGCCACTGGCTTTGTTATCAGCTAGTTGCTCTATAGCATTATAAACCTCATTGGGAGTAAAGTGGATTACATCCTCATTTAACTCCCCACACAATAGGGCTCACTTTTAATGCAATTAAACAGATACCCCTTCGATATGGCAAGGCAATATTGTCTTGGCCCTATTTGTAACTTTCACCTCCTTCCAAAACTCAGTGACATTGTTGCCAATCAAGTTTTCAGCCATAGAGTGAGCTCTTAAGGCTTCCTCATGCTTTCCAACAAAGCGCACTGCATATCTAGCCCTGGTAAGCTTTTTGTGTTCTAACTCTGGCCCCTGTCTGGGTTTACCAGCTATAACCCAGGACCTATGAGTCGTCTTAGCAGCTTCATGGTGGTCAGCTTCATTTTTATAGCAGTCATATGGGGTATAAACATTTAAAATAATAAAAACATTCATAGAATGCACAACTTTAATTGCAATGCACCAGTCCACCTCTAATCTGATAATACTGATCATTGGATCATATTTCTTGCGCCACAAAATTGCCACACCTCCAGGTATTCTACCACGCACCAATTTGGTGCTTAAATCTGTTGTGGATTCTCCTGCTCCATGAAAATCACTGTGGACAGAATTGAGTTTATCAAGGTCCTGTTTGGCTAAAAATGTCTCTTGCAGGCAGATAATGTCTGTGGTCTCCAGTAGCTGGCCAACCACAATCCGATGTGCTCTGTCTCCAGCACTCTGTCCTAGGCGCAAGCCTCGTGAGTTGTATGACACCACTCTGAGCACCATCACTGTTGCTAGTACTAGGCATCAGGTCCCCCAGATCCCATTACAGGCACGTTCAACACTGATATTGGCACAGCTATAGATTTAGGTTTGCGTGCCTCATAGAATCGCCGCACGAAAGTGCCTTCCGGCCACAGCTCTGGATATACACACCACACCCCCTCACGGTGCCATAGTTACAAAATGACGTCACACCACTCGTGCACATACACAACAGTATAGAAGGAAAGAAGAAATATCATGAAAGACTAATCAAACCCAATGTATGGCTCCTACATTCCGGCCCCAAATTATTTCATAGTAATAATTAACCACCACTATTACCTTGTGGGAGACAGACACCAATCAGAATATGAACAATTAGTACTTTAAAGTCCTATAATAACAAAGTCCATTCAAACAGTACAAGATCTTCACTGCCCTTCTGCTTCCTGCAGAAGGCAGACTTTGGTTATTGGTCTGTTCAAATAGCTAGTTTTAGTCTTAATCCTTACACTTCGTACCAGTCCATTTTTATCTAGAACAGTATCCACAATTCTTCCTGTAATCCAAGTATTGCAAGGTGCCATATCATCCACTAGTACCACCAGATCTCCTGAAACAAAGTTTCGTTTTACGGAATTCCACTTCTGGCGCTCCTGAAGTCCAGGAAGGTACTCCTTTACCCAGCGCTTCCAGAACAAGTCCGACATGTACTGAACCTGTCTCCAGCGACAACGAGAATAAACATCCTCCTCCTTGAACAATCCTGGAGGCAATAACGGCTGCGATTTAAGCAAAAGCAAATGATTAGGAGTCAATGCCTCCAAATCTTGAGGATCTGTAGATGCTTTCATTATTGGACGACTGTTAACAATCGCTTCAGCCTCACAAAATACCGTTGCCAAGCTTTCTTCGTCAAGGATCTGAGTCTTAAAGACCAAGTTCAGCACTCTACGAACTGACCGAATTAATCTTTCCCAAGCACCTCCATGGTGTGATGCTGCTGGGGGATTGAAAACCCATTTAACACCCTTTTGCAACAGTACATCATTTATGAGGTTATGATTCAGATTCTCAGTAGCCTGCCTCAGTTCACGTTCGGCGCCCACAAAATTAGTACCGTTGTCTGAACGGATTTCCAGGACTTGCCCACGTCTTGCTATAAACCTTCTGAAACCATTAATGAAGGAGTCTGTGTCTAAAGAAGAAAGAACTTCAAGGTGTATGGCTCGTATTGCCAAGCATGTAAAAATGAGCCCATACCTCTTGATCACAGTTCTTCCATGTTTAACTTCAAATGGCCCAAAACAGTCCAAACCAACTCGACTGAAAGGAGGCTCATCGGGAGTAATTCTGTTGTGAGGAAGATCAGCCATTTTCTGATGTCCAGGTGAAGCAGACAGTTTACGACAGATAACACATTTAGTCAGAACCTTTCTGATGGCAACACAGGCACCAGGAATCCAATACTTCTGACGTAAATGAGAAAGCATGTGGTTTCGTCCACCATGGCCTGTTTCTTGATGTACATGAGCAAGGATGAGATTAGAAATGTGTTGATCTTTAGCCAGTATAACTGGATGTTTCGCTTCAAGTGGCATTGCTGCTCTACTGAGCCGTCCTCCGACCCTAATGAGATCACCATCCAGGATTGGGTTGAGCTTGTAGAGATGACTTGTCCTTCTTACACACTCTTCTTTCTTCAAATAGGACAGTTCCTCCGGAAACCTTAATTTTTGACAGAAACGGATAATGTTTAACTCTGCCATGACCATATCCTCCAAGGATAAAACATCCTTTGGCACTTGAGCCTTAACACCGTCCATCTGAACCTGTAGCTTTTTCTCCAGCTGATCAGTACTTAGATCCAAATTAGAAAGGTTTTCTCTCAGCAGCTTTCGATGTCGCACCAAGGATAGGAGCAAGGTCTTAAACTTGAGAAGCCAACCAACTGCCCTCTTAAGACAGAACCAGGAGGAAAAGTAACCAATGAGCTTCTCCACCGGACTAACCTGCTCAACTTGAGCAGCGTTCACCGCCAAAGCCTTGACCTCTGGGTCTCCAAAGAGAGAGCTTTCCAAGGTCTCAGGATTTTCAGGCCACCTGTACTCAGGCTCATGAAGAAAGTCAGGACCACAGAGCCATGCATCAGTCTTTAAAAATGACTGAACTTTAACACCTCTGGAAGCTAGATCCGCAGGGTTGTTTGATGTATTCATGTACCTCCACTGCGATACGTTAGACGTTTTCAATATTTCAGACACTCTGTTTGCTATGAAGATCTTAAATCTAGATGTCTCATTTTTTATGTATTTCAAAACAGAAGTGCTGTCCGTCCAAAACACCGACTCTTCAAGTTCCATTTGCAGCTCCTTCCTCCACAACTTGTCCATCCTGCTAGCCACCACCGCGGCAGTCAGCTCCATCCGAGGAATAGTGACAAGTTTAAGAGGAGCTACACGTGCTTTTCCCATTACAAATGCACTGTGAGTTCGTCCATTATTGTCATGGAGCAACAGGTAAGTCACAGTCCCAAACCCTTCCTCACTTGCGTCTGCAAAGTGGTGTAGCTGAGCAGAGACAAGACGACCACAGTCCACAGGTTTTAAGCACCTACTGACCTCCCAATTTTCAAGGTCATGAAGGTCTTCCAGCCAAGCCATCCATTCTCCGACAACAGAAGAGGGCAAAGGATCATCCCATCCCAAACGTCTCCTGCAAAGGTCTTGGAGGATCTTCTTGGCAGACAAAACGACAGGGGCCACGAAACCAAGAGGGTCATAAATCGAACTAACCATGGACAGGATTCCTCTTCTTGTGAGTGGGTGAGTTTTAAGTACGATTTTAAACTTAAATGAGTCAGATTCGACACACCACCGCACACCCAAAGCACGCTCAACAGGCAAGGAGTCGTTATCCAGACCTCTTTTACTACCTCTTTACTAACCCATTTTGTGAGCTTAAAACCACCTTCAGCACATAAGGCACTAAGCTCTTGACATAAAGATACTGCTTCCTCTTCAGAGCCAACAGACACTAAACAATCATCAACATAGAAATGGTGTAGGATGGTGTTAACTGCCGCAGAACTGAAGCACTTTTGATTGTCTTCAGCACACTTTCTTAAAGCAAAACAAGCGCAACTAGGAGAGGAAGTAGCACCGAACAGATGTACCATCATTCTGTACTCCACTAACTCCTGACTGCAATCTCCATCGGGCCACCGCAGAAATCTCAACAAGTCAAAGTCTTCAGCCGGGACCCTGACCTGATGGAACATGGCCTCTATATCTGCCATAAGCACCACAGGTTCTTTACGGAATCTTGTGAGGACTCCCACCAACAAATTTGTGAGATCTGGTCCTTGAAACAACTGTAAATTCAGAGATGTCCCCTGGAATGTGGCCCCACAATCATAAACTACCCGCAGTTTTTTCTTTTTAGGATGATACACCCCGTGGTGGGGTAAATACCACACTCTTCCATCACAACGAGTCAGATGCTCAGCCGGAACTCTCTCAGCATAGCCATCAGCCAGCATCTTGGACATAAATGCAATGCAGTCGGAGCAAAAAGATGGATCTTTATTCAAGCGCCTTTTGAGACTCAATGCACGCTGTTCTGCAACTGGTTTATTGTTAGGCATTTTTAGGTATTTTTGTCTTACCGGCAAACCGATACTGCAATGACCATCAATGAGCTTGGCAGATTCGGAAACTGACTCAATGAAGTGCTTATCATCTCTCGACAGACCAGGTTGTTCATCCTGCAGATTTTCAGGAAAATCCACCTTCAGTTGCTTCTCCCAAAGCTCATCAAGTCTTGCCACAGAGATGCGATTAACCGTGATGTTGGGCTGCAAACACTGATCACTGATCTGATTATCTCCTCGGAGCGGACCGTTCACGGTCCAACCCAGAATGGTCTTCAAATCAAATCAAATCACAGTTTATTTATAGAGCACCTTTTTAAAACAGCAGGTGTTCACCAAAGTGCTGTACATACAATATAAAATAAACAGTAAAACTAAAAAGAATAAAATAAAATAAATAAAAACACAATAAAAAAGCAATAAATACAATAATGGATTATAACACACACTTACAAAGAACTCCTAACAGGTAACTCTCATACTGTGTTATATGCAGTACTATACAAATATGTTTTTAAATGTAATTTAAAAACAGCAAGTGAAGGTGCCTGCCTAATGTACAAAGGTAAATTATTCCAGAGTTTCGGGGCCGCCACTGCAAAGGCACGGTCACCTCTGCTCTTTAATCTTGCATTGGGGGAGACTAAAAGCAGTTGCCCAGCAGACCTAAGTGCTCTGGATGGAACATATGGCTGTAATAGATCTGAGAGGTATTTAGGAGCAGTGTTATTTAATGATTTAAAAACCAAAAGTAAAATCTTAAAATCAATTCTAAAACGAACTGGCAACCAGTGAAGGGAAGCTAATATAGGTGTAATGTGGTCGTGTTTGCGTGTCCTTGTTAGTAGACGTGCAGCCGCATTTTGTACCCTCTGCAAACGTGTTAGAGATGCCTCACCAATGCCTACATAGAGACCATTACAATAGTCCAGGCGGGATGATATAAAAGCGTGGATGACCTTCTCAAAATCAGTAAAAGATACAAATGACTTGACTTTAGATAATTGCCTTAACTGATAAAAACACGATTTAACTACCAAATTAATCTGTTTATCTAGTTTAAAGTCACCGTCCATTAAAACACCTAGGTTTTTTACAACGGGCTTCACATATGACTTTAAGTCACCAAGATCTACATCAGGGGTATTGATGGTACCACCAGGTCGGAACAAAATGATTTCAGTTTTATCTTCATTGAACTTTAAGAAATTGGAGGCCATCCAGGCTTTAATATCCTCAAGACATCTCAACAAAGGTGCTATAGAGTTTGCATTGTTTCATTTCAAAGGCAGATAGAGTTGCGAGTCATCTGCATAACAGTGAAACGAGATGCCATGTTTCCTAAATATGGACCCTAAAGGTAATATATATAAAGAAAATAAAATCGGTCCAAGAATGGAACCCTGAGGGACTCCACATACAAGAGATGCAGTAGAAGACACAAATTCCCCAAGACGTACCGAGAAAGTTCTTTCACCCAGATAAGATCTAAACCATTGTAATGCGGCACCCTTTACACCAACACAATGCTCAAGACGAGAGATCAGTATATTGTGATCTAAGGTGTCAAAAGCGGCAGTAAGATCTAACAGCATAAGAACAGCATAGTTACCTGTGTCAGTGGCCAATAATAAATCATTATAAACTTTTAACAGGGCCGTTTCTGTGCTGTGAAGTGATTTAAAACCAGATTGATAAATTTCTTGCAAACTATGCAAGTCTAGAAAGGACAGTAATTGTTTAAAAACAACTTTTTCCAATATTTTAGAAAGAAACGGGAGTTTCGAAATGGGCCTAAAATTAGCAAGAACCGATGAATCCAGGTTTGTTTTTTTCATCAGTGGTTCCACTATTGCGTGTTTAAAATGTAGGGGTACAACTCCATGAATGAGACTACTATTTACAATCAATAATATTGTAGGGCCAAGGGTTTCAAAAACCTTTTTTAGGAAATCTGGGGAAATAATGTCTGTGGGACAAACAGATGGATTCATTTTGTCAATGATGTCTTTCAAACAAGCAAGAGACACTGGTTCAAACTGATTAAAAACAAAGGAACATACAGAGAAAGAAGACATATCAACAGAAGGGTGAACAATATTAGCTCTAACAGTCACAATCTTGTCATTAAAAAACTGCAAAAAGTTTTCACATGTTTCTTTGGAAAATTCCAAAGTCATTTGTTGAGATGTATTTAAAACAGAATTAATAGTGTTGAACAGAACATGAGGTTTGTGAGAATTATTTGCGATGATATTTGAGAAATACCTTGACTTTTCCGTTTTTACAGCTTTTTGATATTTAAACAAGCTGTCTTTCAAGATCTCAGACGAAACCCATAGCCTATCTTTTTTCCACTGGCGTTCCGCTCTCCTGCACTCGTGCCTAGCAGCACGGGTAATGTCATTTAGCCACGGTTCAGATTTTGGCTTAGCACGAATAGTCCTGAAAGGGGCAACAATGTCCAGTGCATTCTGACAAGAAGAATAAAACAATGATGTTAACTCATCAGTATTATAATGCTGAGTGGACACTGAGAAGGCCATGTTTGTGCTATTAAAAACATCAGTAAACCGTTCTGCAGTTAAAGAGTTAAATGAGCGACAGCGACGAGCAGGAGCACATGGTTTAGGACTACAGAAACAAGAAATCTTGAATAACACAGGCATGTGGTCAGAAAAAGTAGCATCACAAACATTAATATTGTTAACAGGTAGACCACACGATAAAACCAGGTCTAATGTGTGTCCGTGCTCATGTGTAGAGCTAGCCACAAACTGCATCAAGTTAAACGACTCCGTTTAATTGCATAAGGGCCCCCATTCGCTGCATGAACCACTTCCCACGGTTCCAGAGCTTGAGGGACGTTAGTGCCGATCAGAAGGTCTACATCAGCATTGATCTCTGGCATTTTTATATCTTTCAGATGCGACCATCTTTGGAGGTCTTTCGAGCATGGAATATTACCTTGATGAACAGGCATACTCTTCTGAGTAAAAACCTCAGGCAGGCCACAAAAGTTGTCCGAATCTAATCCGGCTACTTCCAAGTCTGACAGCTTATAACTGTCCACCACTTTCTCTTGTCCCATAGTTCTAAGGAGGATTCCCAGTTTCTTTCCTGTAAGATTAAGCCGATTCATGAGTCGTTCTGTACAAAACGAAGAAGTACTCCCTGGATCCAAAAACGCATACGTGACAAAAGTCTCTTGCCCTTTCTTGGATCTCACCTGAACAGGCAAAATAGAGAGTGTGCAGTCCTGTTTACCGGCCCCAGTCAAACCACTGGACTGAACTGACACCACAGCACCTTCTCTGGTCATTTCCAAACCACCGATGGCCTGAGTCGAAGTCTTTTGTTTAGCTTCGGGGTGGATATGCAACAACGTAGGGTGTGTATAATTGCATATTCTACATATCAGTCGTTTTCTGCAATCCTTACTCATCCAAAACACATACGGTTTTCCTTCAAAAAAGAAATTTTTTCATCTTGAGTCCTTTTATCCAAAAGAAAACAAACATCCAACGAATGTCCAGCTCCACAAAACAAACAATCACAGACTCTATTTTCTTCTCAGCAGGTGCTACAGCAGTGGCAAAGCTACTGCCTCTAGCCTTTGAACCAGTTTGAGACTTGACCATTTTTAATTATTTTCTTCCTGTCGCAGGTGTATCTTGGATATTTCCGAAGAGAGGATCACTTGCTATCTTGACATGTCTCTCAACAAACTCCACTATGTCCAAAAATGTAGCTCTACGATGAAACTTCTCCTGAATATCACCAGCCACACTTCTCCAATGATCCCGCAGCTTATAAGGCAGCTTTCTCACAATAGTTTGCATATTTGTAGGTACATTCAGGTCACTTACGGCGGTCCCCATGGAGTTGCAACATTCCTGTAACATTAGACTGTAGGCCCGTAAAGCCTTGGTATCTTCAGCTTTAACCATCGGCCATGAAAGCACCTTATCCATATAAGCGGAGGCTACTTTGAATGGAACGCCAAAATGTTCCTGAAGTAATGACTTTGCCTTAGTGTATCCATGAGACAGGGGCAGATGTTGACAGCTTCGGACCAAATCCCTGGGCTGACCTGGGCTGACCCTTGTATACTGCTCAAGGAAATATAAACAGTCCTTTTGATTTTGTGTTCTCCCTTCTATGTTGTGTTCAAATCCTCTTATGAAGGTTTGATACTCCAATGGATCTCCGTCGAAAACTTGTAAGTCTTGCTTGGGTAATAGAAAAAGTGACTGTTGCTCAACCAATAAAGATGTAATTTGATTTTGCCTTTCCAAAACTGTGAGAAAACGCTGATCGGAGTTATTCACTGTTACAGGTGCAGCTTCTGGCTGAAGGTGAGTAACTAGTGGATGAACTGGCAGAGCTGGCATACCAACCCCAGTCGCAGCAGCGGGCAGAGTAAGCAAAGTGGACAGACCGACCCGGGTCACAGCAGCAGACATCTCCAATCTATTGTGTGTCTTGGGCCTCACAGCAGCATAACCTGAAAGCAAAGCTTCATCTCCAGCCTCTGCAGCCGATGGTTGAGTGTTGAACTCAGGGACAAATGTTGCAGCGTTATGGCTTAACTGTGTTTTTTTCCTCTTTCCAAATAGGAGTTCATCCCATCTGATCTCACAGATGCATGAGACGCACAAGATACTTCTGAAGCCTTGAACACACTCACTTTAGCCATAGATGCTGCCAGCTCCATGTCCAGATCGAGCTCCTCCTTCTTCCTCCTCAACAGTTCTTGCTGTTCCTCCAAGGCATGCTTCTGACTCAGCAGCCTTTGACGAGCCTTAAGAGCAGCTGTCTCAGCCTCAGCCCTCATTCTAGCTGATGATGCAGTAGACATAGATTTACTCACCACTGTACTACGTTTCTTTGACCTCACTGACACATTAGAAACGCTATCACTTGGCCTAATATCATCTTCTACTGTATTTTCCATAATTCTAGATATATGTGCCTCATTAGCATTGGAAACGGTAGAGCGTAAACATGGGGCATCAACGCCCTCTACAGGTATATCTGGCGCATTCAACAGCCATTTATTTGTCTCTTCCACAAAAGCGGTTTTATGTTCTTCAACGCTGTCAAACCAAGCGTTCTGTTTTTCTTGTTCTTCAGGTGGGATCATAGAAATCACAACACCATGAAGATGACTTGCTTCATTAAACAGGCTTGATATATTTTCAAGGTGTAACCGTATTTCTTCAGCACTATCAGCACTTTGCATTAGGTCTTTAATTTCTCTAATTGCACCTTTAATCTTTCTAATTTTTGTTTGATGTTCTTCTTGGAGCTTTCCCAATTTATATTCGAAAGCCCTAGGTGTCAATGATATTTGCCTTTTCTCTTTCAACCTGGTATCACTCAACTCCATTTTATCTGCAAGATAATCCAAAACAAATCACAAAAAGTATCTGCTAATGACACTTAAACACAGCACACTTGAACTAAATTTCCACTCAGAAACAAGATACGATGCACTGGTCATTGTTTCCCTCTAAATTATCCACAAAAGCTAAGCTAAACTCAACCCTAGTCTTCTGTGCATACTAGCGGTGGGTATTTATGTACCTCTATACCGATAGTCTTGAACCAGACTAACCGTCTTGGAACCAGGGGCCTGTACCATGAAGGTAGCTGAACAAACTCGGGGTTACAGGATTAGTTTTGAGTTGACAAAACCAAACCGATGCAATCAGGCTTTATTGGTACCATGATGCAGCTCATCAACTTTCTTTGTCAACTCAGGCTTTGATCCTCAAGCTATGATTACTCCACGCGCGCGTGCACATACAAGAGTGACGTCGACACTGAACAACCAATCGCGGGTAGAGCGAGAGCGATATATTTTTCTGCGGAGGAGCAAGAGATAATCATTCATAATTACGATGAATTTAAATATGTATTTCAAGCTCGAAACAATACGTTCTCTGCTGCCAAAGCAAGAGAAGACTGTTGGAGAAAGATTGCTGATTGTTAATGTGTAAGTTAAACAAATACGTTCTATATTTATGTAAAATTATGTATGTATATATGTATGCCTATATGTGTACTATAGCCTATAGCTTATTTTTATAATATATAAAAAATGTGCATGTATGTACTAAGAAAGATTAATATTCATTGATTTTTAGATTTTTAGATGCAACCCCAACTCCAAATGTTCTTGGCAGCAGATAAAGACAAAATATAAAAATATAATTCAAAGGTTATTTCAAGGAGTTAAATCAAAGAGTATTTACCACAACCTTTTATTACTTTTGTGAACATTTTATCACACTTGTTTGCAGCAAACAGAAATAAATAGTTAAATTCAGAAAACCAGAATACACTGTGGCAGAGGAGTTGGCTCTGAGTAGGCAATAAGGGACGGCCGATTATGGATGTGATTACAGGTGCTGTACAATCTGACCCTGGTGCTGGCTCCTCTAAGCAAGTAACACTGGGTACGTGTGCAATACATTACTACTTTTTTTTTTAAGTTTTAAATATGGCTGACTGTATGTTCTGCAGGGAAATACAGTGTCCCTGTTGAAGCTAGCACACATTCACACACACACACACACACACACACACACACACACACACACACACACACACACACACACACACACACACACACACACACACACACACTATTAGGGTGAAGCAAATGATGAAGACACTCTGTCTGTGTGTTCTCAGACAGTTGCTGATGTGAATGCACTGGGCTTTTTATTATGGCAAACATTTGAATGTGTGGCATAAAAAAGAGACTGGCCCTTACACATCTCTTTTGTAGGATTTTTCACAACCTGACCAGAAACTGAGGCCTCTACCTCAATGGGCTTCAGAAGAAATGTGTAAGGATTTAAAACCCTTGACATAAACTACAGTCAGTCCTGTGTTTGTAGGAAGTCAAGGAACTTTTTGTGATTTGATGAGCCTCCAGAAAACTTGTAATGATCATGTTTGTGGTGGAATTATGTTTCAGGTGGAAACAGACTCAGTCAGGGCCCTGTACAAAATGAGTCTTGAACTAGACTGCACACTAAAGGAGACTTGAACTAGACTGCACACTAAAGGAGTCTTGAACTAGACTGCACACTAAAGGAGTCTTGAACTAGAATGCACACTAAAGGAGCTGACTGTGAGCTGAGGAGGCTCCAAACAAAATCAAACAGCTGGATAAAACTGATCTCAGTATGTATATAGTTATATAGTGTATATATATATATTAGTATAACTTATTTAACCAAGTAACACTTTAGTATGAATATTTATTAATGCAACTTTCTCTTGCTCTCTTTCTCCCTCCCATCCCACAAAACCAATAAAACAGTTTGAGACCTATCTGCAGTTTCAATGTGCTTTTATTAAGTGTAATATTGTATGGTGATTGCATCTCTGCACCAGCTGGATGGTCAAGTGTGATCGGGTCAGTTTCATCGGGGAGAAGCTGGTTTTGTGTTTCTCGCTCCTTTCTACTGGTGGCTATATTGTGCAGAATGGCACATGCAGCCACTATCTGTGATGCCCGCTCTGGTGACTCTGAAGCGCCGAACACAGTTGAAATGTGCCTTTAGGATGCCAAAGGTCATCTCTATCTTCACTCTGGTTTTACTGAGGGCCACATTGAAGCGGTGCTGTGGCCCTATCTGAGGGTCATGATAGGGGGTTATTGTGTAGGTTTTTCTATCTCAGTTCAAATGAACAGTGTTTTGTACTGTACCAAATTTAACTTGCTTTCCTCAAAGCGCTGACACAACACAGACTCATGGAAA
The DNA here is from genome assembly GCF_963993115.1 of Abramis brama. Taxonomy (NCBI): domain Eukaryota; kingdom Metazoa; phylum Chordata; class Actinopteri; order Cypriniformes; family Leuciscidae; genus Abramis; species Abramis brama. The sequence goes on from NC_139987.1 coordinate 6,894,632, forward strand.
ATTTGTAAGACAAGCACTGGAGCCAGGCCATTTGGCATCCAAACTTGATCATATGTTCATGACCACAAGTCATCTGCAGATGAAATGTTTAGTAGATCATTGTTATATCTGTTAAAGTTACTATTAATTTAAAGCTTCATCTCACAGAAAATAATCATCTCACATATTCACATCATCTCTACCTGAACATTATGGCTGTGATAGGACTTCCTATTAACATAATCTGCCTCATGTTCCCCTAGAGCAGTGGAGATTGGAGCAATAGACTGCATGTTGCAATGACTTGGGAATCCTATCATACGATTATCAGAATAATAATAAAAAAGATTCAAAATAATTCTTAACATGTATTATATTGTATAGTACATTTGTGAAATTTGCTTTTTAAGAAAAGAAAAAAAAGTGTTCATGTGATGTCACCCTATCAATATATCTTACCGGCAATTTTATAAAAGCCCTCTTTTATGGACATGGTCGATAAATGTCCGGGGAACATTATTAGTTAAACTTTTCATGTACTCCTGCAGAGCGAGGACCACCTTGCGAATGGTTCGACAAACATATGTTTTCTCCTAGCTTCTGTGCGTCACCCACCGTGCAAGAATGTACCACTTGCAAAAAAAAAAAAAAAAAAAAATGCAACGCAATATTTGCGGTACAGTAAGTGCATGAATTCGACGTGTTAAATTCTTTATGTGCGGCTCAAGAAGTTCGCAAAGATAAGACATTCCTTCCGCGGAAAATCTGTATCTTTCATACAAGTAACTATCAGGAAAGGCAAGGGGATTTTGTCTGGCTAAAAACTCTTTCTCTACGAAGTGCTCGTCAAACAATTTGTGCTGAGATGTCCACCGGATTTCGAAGAAAAGGTGAAGTCATTGTAACAGACACTTGGAATAAGTTACGTCACCTATATGTTTCTTTGCTCTCAGCTGATTGGTCAAACTTCAGTCTGAGATCTTGAATCCAGAACATAACCTGCCCCGGAGCAGGTTAGCCGTGCAGCGTAAGATACCATGGCAACGAACACCGATTAAAGCCGAGCTACTTTCATAGTACCTAAAACCCAGGGTTGGCGGAAACTAAGCTGAAACATAGCTGGCTAGCCACCTAATCCGGCTTCATGGTACAGGCCCCAGAACTACGGCGGCACTCCCAAGCGCAATGCTTCACCCGCTTGACGCACAAACCAAAATACTACAAAGAGTAATAAAACAAACAAACCAGTACGATCACCTTATGTGAAAGTACTGCTGAGCCTAGCAGGGAATACAATCCTTTTTTGACCAGCAATCCATATTGTTTACAGTGTACTTTTCAAATACAAACGGCTGTAGTAATCATAAATGAGCATTGATTGTAACAGAAAATTTGTGAATGAAATAAGTTTACACGAGACAAATGCGCGTTCACGTCTATCGCTTACAACCTTAAACAATACCAAACATCCAGCGTTAACCAACAATACGTTTGAATCTGCGCTTCGTAAAGCTTTCTTTTGACACAATGTAGAGGCGTATACTCAAAAAACGATCCAAAAGCCGCAGCAGGCTAATGGTGTGTTCTATTATTGTCAACGAACCGACTCGGACCTCGGATATGACGTTACTTCCACACTTCAAGCGTTCTGGTATGTTTTGCGCGTCCGAGTCGGAGAAAAACATGGACGCCACCCGGAAAGCTGTTGCTATGGTAGCACTGGCCGAGTACCAGGCGCTCCAAAATAAGTATGTGCTTCACCTAGTAACTAGTTTACCTTCTGTTAGCAACGCTAGCCACGTTAGTAACACCCGTTTGAAACAAGGCTTCATTCAATATTGCACTCACAACAAGACCGATTCCCATACCCACAGGCAGTGATACGGACGCAGTAAGGTATTGCAGTAATACGACGAGTGATTAAAATTTAAACAAAGTCATTTAAACAACCAAAGCGGTACAAAAAACAAGTCACACAGGGCGCAGCCATCTTGGATTTCGTATCGGAATTCTTGCTCGGTGTCCTCACGGTTGTCCAAACTTCCGAGGAAAGGGGGCGTGTTGGTGCGTGTTGCTAGGCAACGTCTGTCTTCCTAGTCGGAACTCCGACACGGATAAATAATAGAACGCAGCATAAGACATGAGGAGATTATACTAAAGACGCGTCACACCGAAGCATTACATATGATGTTATCTTTATTACTCCGTTTCACCAGCAGAAAGAATAAACATCAATCACTTACTTTGGTAGTTGCATTCCATTAGTTAAGTGAAGATACATCAAACAGCGCATAGTAACAGATAGTGATGGTAGTAACGTCATTGACAGTAGTGACGATCAAAAGAAAGTTTTTTCCCATGCTCACCCTGCAGCCATGCTCCAAACAACCCGCCATGTTCCACAGGTGAACACGCACGCTAATATACACACCACACCCCCTCACGGTGCCATAGTTACAAATGACGTCACACCACTCGTGCACATACACAACAGTATAGAAGGAAAGAAGAAATATCATGAAAGACTAATCAAACCCAATGTATGGCTCCTAAAATGATGACATTTTATGGTATCAACAAGAGAGACCATGCCATAAGGTCAACTTTGATGTTGCCAACAGAATAACATTCATTGTTCTGAAGGATTACAATATTTAAGCAATTTTATACTACGGGGCTGTAATAGCAGTGCTCGAATTGAGGGGGGGCTGGGGGGATCCGGGACCCCCCCATAAGGTATTAGGGACCCCCCATAATATGTAAAAAATATAATAGCTTGTTTTCATATGACCTCACGTCACTGCGTTGCCATGGCGAGAAATGCAGATGGAGGGCAGGAAGTGATTTGTTACATTTAGGAAGCACTATAACAAACTCAAAATGCCGATGTTTTGCGTCGTTTATGGTTGCTCAAATCGATTAAACCACGAGTAGTTTTTGTCGTGTACCAAAAGTTGTTGTTCATAAGGGGGAAAAATGCAAGAAATTGACCGAAAAACGCCGGAAAAAATGGCTTGCAAACCTACGTCTGCGGTCGGGAGGAGCCGAATCGGAAAAGACCCGTGTGTGCAGTGATCATTTCGTCAAAGGTGAATTAATACAATTTATGTGGCTATGTTTGTGTAACGTACCATTTTCCGAACTTTGTAAAGTTAAAGTAATTGTTTCTTCTTTTCTTTGAGTTTGTAAGTTACCCAGGGCCGTGCACAGACCTTTTGAGGGGCATGTGCTGAAACTGAAAAAGGGCACCCCCCTCCCTTTTTTTATATCAAGATTATTTAGTAAGCCTACATGAAAGGAAGAAATGGTCACATCTTCAAGACAAATTCAATAACACAAAATAATAGTCTCAAAAGCTTTAGATTTATTCACGATTAAAAACAACCATAATTCAGCTTTGATCACAGAAATAAATTACATTTTAAAATATATTCAAATAGAAAACAGTTATTTTAAATTGTAAAAATATTTCACAATATTACTGTTTTTGCTGTATTTTGGATCAAATAAATGAAGCCTTGGAATGAATTAAATCATGAATTACATTCTGCATGATAAAATATAAAGATTTCACAGTGATCTTCTGTAATGTGTTTTTTTTTTTTTAAGTTACTACAACAACATTACTGTAGTAAAACCATGTTTTACTACAATTTATACATGTGAGGACGAGCAGAGAGTATAGAATAGCCTACTATAGATTTAAAAATTAGCTAGATAGCGAATACGTGCATATTAACAGCCTTGAATTAACCGTAATTTAATATTATTACCATAACATGATTAGCCTAAATGTTAATAAATTAAGTGTATCAGCAATCATAAATCAAAGAAGAAATTTCTTAGATGTTACCAGGTTCACTCGTTGCTTTGTGTAAGTTCCAGTAGCCTACGAAACAGCGCGGGGGCGCACCTGTTATGATTTTCCGATGGTAAAAACAAATTATATGTTGTTGTATTACTTATCAATATATAGTTTTTGACCAGCGAATGTGTGCAAATGTGCATTTTTTTGTCCGTCATTAAAACGGCGCCGGCGCCTGCCAGCATCACATTACATTTTCATCAACAGGTTACAAACTAGTTAGTTTGTTGTAGCCTAGCTATATAGGCGGGGCGATCAGTTTTTCCTGTTGTAAAATACATTTGGCCAAAATCGCATTTTATAAAAGATGAAATGCTACTGTATGCACGCACAGGCTATTTAAGTGTAGGCTATGTATTGGCTATGACTAGATGGCAAATGCTAGCCTAGACCTCTCTCTCAGGCGACGTCCCACATGTCTCAGTCAGTGAGTCAGACATCAAATAAATAAAATATGAGCCTTTATAGACATAGTGTTTAGTAGTACTTATTCAAACAACAAGATATTTACCCTTTGCAAAATTTCGTTCATCTGCTGTCTACTGTGCGGCTGCTGTGGAACTTCAGTTGATTCAGTGAATATAGAGGGGGCGGAGTTATCAGCTTACTGACAGCTTGAGGATCGAATAAGATTTACAGAAGCTCGTTTTAAGAACTTTCATTGGCTAAATATTTGTAAAACAGACAGACAGACGTAAAGGGTGACCAATAGCATTGATTTAAAAAAAAAAAAAAAAAACACCACCAAAAAAAGGGCACTTCGGAGTGTTAGGGCAAAAAGGGCATGTGCTCTGCACAGGTTGAGCCCTACCTGTGCACGTGCCTGAAGTTACCCCTGTAACTGAAGACAAACGTAACGTTACAGGCAAATCTGTTGAATTCAGTTGAAAAATCGCTCCTCTTAATAACGTAAGTATCACGTCCAACATATGTTTAATTTTTTTTGTTATATTTTTCGCTTGTAATAGCGTCTAAAGTAGTACAGTTCGGACTTTCCTCCATCTCGTCCATTCCGCTCTTCACTTCCTGCCCTCCATCTGAATTTCGCGCGTTATCACAATCACGTGACTGCAAACCACCTATTAGGGGGGTCCCTCGGATATTTTTATTTTAGTAAAAATAATAATGACAAATCAAAATAAATGCATGCAATGGATACGGTAAATTTCGTGAATTGATTATTTACAATAATTTATTTTAAGTGTGTTTATAGGCTAGTTGTCATGTCTCTTTAAAATGTAAACGCCCCGCCTAAAGAGCGCTGTGCGCGCGCATGACATCGTTGACTGACAGGACTGTTTGTTTGGCGCCGCTCCGGTGAAGCTAATTTAGCTTTTAAAATATGGAGAAAAATAAACCTCCACTCGCAGTCGGGAAGAGAAAGCTTCTTACTGACTTTTTTGAGGGGTAATTCATTGTCTCTCGCTATATATCTTTCTACTTTTTATCTATCCACTCCATGTCGGGGCTTTTATATTCCTAGCATTTAAATTGGAAACATTTAACGTTAGGCTTAAGTTACTATGTTTTTCATAATTAATAGTCCTGGGGCCTGTACCATGAAGGTAGCTGAACAAACTCGGGGTTACAGGATTAGTTTTGAATTGACAAAACCAAACCGATGCAATCAGGCTTTATTGGTACCATGATGCAGCTCATCAACTTTCTCTGTCAACTCAGGCTTTGATCCTTAAGCTATGATTATTTAATGCGCGTGCACATAAAAGAGTGACGTCGACACTGAACAGCCAATCGCGGGTAGCGAGAGCGTTATATTTTTCCGCGGAGAAGCAAGAGATAATTATTCAGAATTACGATGAATTTATATGTATTTCAAGCTTGAAACAATACGTTCTCTGCTGCCAAAGCAAGAGAAGACTGTTGGAGAAAGATTGCTGATTGTTAATGCGTAAGTTAAACAAATACGTTCTATATTTATGTAAAATTATATATATATGTATGTGTAGCCTATGTGTAATATAGCCTATAGCCTATTTTTATAATGTATAAAAAATGTGCATGTATGTACTAAGAAAGATTAATATTCATTGATTTTTAGATTTTTAGATGCAACCCCAACTCCAAATGTTCTTGGCAGCAGATAAAGACAAAATATAAAAATATAATTCAAAGTGGTGAGTATTTACCACAACCTTTTATTACATTTGTGAACATTTTATCACAAACACTTGTTTGCAGCAAACAGAAATAAAGAATTAAATTCAGAAAACCAGAATACACTGTGGCGGAGGAGTTGGCTCTGAGTAGGCAATAAGGGACGGCCGATTGGATGGGATTACAGGTGCTGTACAGTCTGACCCTGGTGCTGGCTCCTCTAAGCAAGTAACACTGGGTACGTGTGCAATCCATTACTACTTTTAAGTTTTAAATATAGCTGACTATGTTCTGCAGTAGAGGGAAATACAATGTCTCTGTTGAAGCCAGCACACATACACACAGTCTCCCACACAGAGGTCAGTATGCAGCAGACAGAACACCAAACTAACCTGCTTTACAACAGTTATGCTTTACATTGGCCAATTTTATTTATTAGGGTGGAGGAAATGAAGACACTCTGTCTGTGTGTTCTCAGACAGTTGCTGATGTGAATGCACTGGGCTTTTTATTATGGCAAACATTTGAATGTGTGGCATAAAAAAGGGACTGGCCCTTACACATCTCTTTTATTGTAGGATTTTTCACAACCTGCCCCAGAAACGGAGGCCTCTACCTCAATGGGCTTCAGAAGAAATGTGTAAGGATTTAAAACCCTTGACATAAATTACAGTCAGTCCTGTGTTTGTAGGAAGTCAAGGAACTTTTTGTGATTTTGATGAGCCTCCAGAAAACTTGTAATGATCATGTCTGTGGTGGAATTATGTTTCAGGTGGAAACAGACTCAGTCAGGGCCCTGTACAAAAGGAGTCTAGACTGCACACTAAAGGAGACTTGAACTAGACTGTTCACTAAAGGAGCTGACTGTGAGCTGAGGAGGCTCCAAACAGAATCAAACAGCTGGATAAAACTGATCTCAATAAATATATATATTTATTAGTATAACTTATTTAACCAAGTAACACTTTAGTATGAATATTTATTAATGCAACTTTGTCTTGCTCTCTTTCTCCCTCCCATCCCATAAAACCAATAAAACAGTTTGAGACCTATCTGCAGTTTCAATGTGCTTTTATTAAGTGTAATATTGTATTATTGTATGGTGATTGCATCTACATCTGCACCAGCTGGGTGGTCAAGTGTGATCGGGTCAGTTTCATAGGGGAGAAGCTGGTTTTGTGGTGTTTCTCGCTTCTTTCTACTGGTGGCTATATTGTGCAGAATGGCCCATGCAGCCACTATCTGTGATGCCCGCTCTGGTGACTCTGAAGCGCCGAACACAGTTGAAACGTGCCTTTAGGATGCCAAAGGTCATCTCTATCTTCACTCTGGTTTTACTGAGGGCCACATTGAAGCAGTGCTGTGGCCCTGTCTGAGGGTCATGATAGGGGGTTATTGTGTAGGTTTTTCTAGCTCAGTTCAAATTAACAGTGTTTTGTACTGTACCAAATTTAACTTGCTTTCCTCAAAGTGCTGACACAACACAGACTCATGGAAAATTTGTAAGACAAGCACTGGAGCCAGGCCATTTTTCGTCTGCAGATGAAATGTTTAGTAGATCATTGTTATATCTGTTAAAGTTACTATTAATTTAAAGATTCATCTAACAGAAAATAATCATCTCACATATTCACATCATCTCTACCTGAACATTATGGCTGTGATAGGACTTCCTATTAACATAATCTGCCTCATGTTCCCTAGAGCAGTGGAGATTGGAGCAATAGACTGCATACATGTTGCAATGACTTGGGAATCCATAAGATTAACAGAAGAATAATAAAAAAGATTCAAAATAATTCTTAACATGTATTATATTGTATAGTACATTTGTGAAATTTGCTTTTTGAAAAAAAAAAGTGTTCATGTGATGTCACCCTATATATCTTACTGGCAATTTTATAAAAGCCCTCTTTTATGGACATGGTCGATAAATGTCCGGGGAACACTATTAATGAAACTTTTCATGTACTCCTGCAGAGCGAGGACCACCTTGCGAATGGTTCAACAAACATATGTTTTCCCCTAGCTTCTGTGCGTCACCCACCGTGCAAGTATGTACCACTTGCAAAAAAAAAACGCAACGCAATACAATTTGCGGTACAGTAAGTGCATGAATTCGACGTGTTAAATTCTTTATGTGCGGCTCAAGAAGTTCGCAAAGATAAGACATTCCTTCCGCGGAAAATCTGTATCTTTCATACAAGTAACTATCAGTTAAGGCAAGGGGATTTTGTCTGGCTAAAAACTCTTTCTCTACGAAGTGCTCGTCTAACAATTTGCGCTGAGATGTCCACCGGGTTTGGAAGAAAAGGTGAAGTCATTGCAACAGACACTTGGAATAAGTTACGTCACCTATATGTTTCTTTGCTCTCAGCTTATTGGTCAAACTTCAGTCTGAGATCTCGAATCCAGAACATAACCTGCCCCGGAGCAGGTTAGCCGTGCAGCGTAAGATACCATGGCAACGAACACCGATTAAAGCCGAGCTACTTTCATAGTACCTAAAACCCAGGGTTGGCGGAAACTAAGCTGAAACATAGCTGGCTAGCCACCTAATCCGGCTTCATGGTACAGACCCCTGGTTCTACAGGAGTGCTAGAGATCTCGATGAAGATGGATAACAGCTTTTTAGTAATTATAAAGGGAGCGCTCGTGCGCTTTCTAATATCCATTCAGAATTTGTATTTATTTGTATATAACTTGTTTTTCATGCTGCTAGGACCAATGGCTGTATAAACACGGCAAAGTTTTGGGAATTACATACGCATTTATGCGGGATTCACTCTTGAAATAGCAATGATTTATTTTGATTGCTATAGTATTGTTTGTTTATGAATAAAGCAGCCTTTTTCACTGAAATGGTTGAATAGTCTGCTGACTCACTCACTCATGACAGTCCTTTGCCGCCCGCCACCTACTGGACGTAACTATGTAAAAATCGTATGTGCTGAAATAGTTGAAAAATCCCCACCAACACACAGGCTGACAGCCTGTTTTGTCACAATTTATAATAAACAAGTTTCATGCATTTAATCAAGTCTTTTGGAACAAACATTATCACAGTGTCACATCAATCATCCAGTTGTTTTTAGGGTAAATACTACATTGGTAAATAAAGCTAGAATCATTCTGTTGCATGTACACTACTGTTCAAAAGTTCAAGAGTCTCTTCTGTTCACCAAGCCTGCATTGATCTGATCCAAAATACAGTAAAAACAGTAATATTATGAAATATTATTACAATGTAAAATAATAATACAATAAAATATAATTTATTTCTGTGATCAAAGCTAAATTTTCACCATCGTTACTCTGAAATCCTTCAAATATGATGATTTGATGCTCAACAAACATTTATGATTAATATCAATGTTGAAAACAGTTATTTACAGTATTTTTTATTTTTTTTAGTTTGATGAATAGAAAGTTTATCTGAAATATAAACTTTTGTAGCATTATACACTACCATTCAAAAGCTTGCGGTTAGTAAGAACTTATAAAAAAAAATGTTGGGAAAGAAATTAATACTTTTATTCAGTACGGTTGCATTAAATTGATCAAAAGTGACAGTAAAGACATGTATAATGTAACAGAAGATTCTGTTTCAAATAAATGCTGTTCTTTTGAACTTTCTATTCATCAAAAAATCCTGAAAAATAAAATGTATGACGGTTTCCACACAAATATGAACTGGTTTCCAACATTAATAATCATAACTGTTTGTTGATCATCAAATCATCTTATTAGAATGCTTTCTGAAGGATCATGTGACACTGAAGACTGGAGTAATGATGCTGAAAATGCAGCTTTGATCACAGGAATAAATTGCATTTTACTATATATTCACATAGAAAACAGTCACAATATTTCACAATATTACTTTTTTTATCAAATCAATGCAGCTTTGAGCAGAAGAGACTTCTTTTAAAAAACATTTTAAAAATCTTATCGATCTCAACTTCTGAACGGTAGTGTATATTTCATTTCATTATGTGTATTTATTTAAAAAAATATTGAAACCAAAACATGGCATTAGTGTGCAGGTAAAGAGGACCTCCACTAAGGCAAGCACAGTCCATTCCAGTTTAGCAGAGGGCAGTGGCAGGAGCTCAGCAGAGGGCAGTGGCAGGAGCTCAGCAGAGGGCAGTGGTAGGAGCTCAGCAGAGGGCAGTGGTAGGAGCTCAGCAGAGGGCAGTGGCAGGAGCTCAGCAGAGGGCAGTGGTAGGAGCTCAGCAGAGGGCAGTGGCAGTGGTAGGAGCTCAGCAGAGGGCAGTGGTAGGAGCTCAGCAGAGGGCAGTGGCAGGAGCTCAGCAGAGGGCAGTGGCAGGAGCTCAGCAGAGGGCAGTGGTAGGAGCTCAGCAGAGGGCAGTGGCAGGAGCTCAGCAGAGGGCAGTGGCAGGAGCTCAGCAGAGGGCAGTGGCAGGAGCTCAGCAGAGGGCAGTGGCAGGAGCTCAGCAGAGGGCAGTGGTAGGAGCTCAGCAGAGGGCAGTGGTAGGAGCTCAGCAGAGGGCAGTGGCAGTGGTAGGAGCTCAGCAGAGGGCAGTGGTAGGAGCTCAGCAGAGGGCAGTGGCAGGAGCTCAGCAGAGGGCAGTGGCAGGAGCTCAGCAGAGGGCAGTGGCAGGAGCTCAGCAGAGGGCAGTGGAAGGAGCTCAGCAGAGGGCAGTGGTAGGAGCTCAGCAGAGGGTAGTGGTAGGAGCTCAGCAGAGGGCAGTGGCAGGAGCTCAGCAGAGGGCAGTGGCAGGAGCTCAGCAGAGGGCAGTGGCAGGAGCTCAGCAGAGGGCAGTGGCAGGAGCTCAGCAGAGGGCAGTGGCAGTGGCAGGAGCTCAGCAGAGGGCAGTGGCAGGAGCTCAGCAGAGGGCAGTGGCAGGAGCTCAGCAGAGGGCAGTGGCAGGAGCTCAGCAGAGGGCAGTGGCAGGAGCTCAGCAGAGGGCAGTGGTAGGAGCTCAGCAGAGGGCAGTGGTAGGAGCTCAGCAGAGGGCAGTGGCAGGAGCTCAGCAGAGGGCAGTGGTAGGAGCTCAGCAGAGGGCAGTGGCAGGAGCTCAGCAGAGGGCAGTGGCAGGAGGGCAGTGGCAGGAGCTCAGCAGAGGGCAGTGGTAGGAGCTCAGCAGAGGGCAGTGGCAGGAGCGCAGCAGAGGGCAGTGGCAGGAGCTCAGCAGAGGGCAGTGGCAGGAGCTCAGCAGAGGGCAGTGGCAGGAGCTCAGCAGAGGGCAGTGGCAGTGGCAGGAGCTCAGCAGAGATCAACGAAAGCGAAGAGCAGGTCAGCAACAGCTCAGAACAGCTAACTCCCACCAACAGCTCTGAACGGCTCAGCACCAACAAAAACCCAGAGCAATTCAGCAGCTTCTCCAAGGAAGTTGATACCTGGAGAAATCAGTTAGAAATATGGAGGAAACAATACTCCCCATGGCTGTACATCAATGAAAACAAAATTGGATGTATTGCATGTAGAGTTAAACGAATGTGTTCAAACAAAAAAAGTGTTCAAGTGGCAGAAGAGTGGGCTTTAGGGAGGGTCCAAGCAATGAATGTACGTGCCATGAGGAAAAAAATATACAAACACCGGGACAGTCAGGCTCATCAGAGGGCTCTAGAAATTGAAGCCCAGAAAGAAAAAGAGATCCTCCCCACACTAACAGAGAAGGTTAACGATGAGCTTGTCAGAGAAACAGACAACAGTATAAGAACAGCCTACTTTGTGGCAAAAGAGAGATTAGCATTCAGTAAAATGAGCAGACTGATAATGCTACAAGAGGTCAGTGGAGGAAAAATGGGCCCTTCACACCGATCAGATCATACGTGTATCGCTATGATTGAACACATTGCCACTAAAATGAAAAAGTCAATGATATCCGCATTGAAGTCCAATGATTCTTTTGTGAGTTTGACAGTTGATGAAAGCAGTAACTTTGGCAAAAGCTATTTAATAATTTACTTGAGAGCAGATGTGACAGGCAGAGATGACACTGAAAACATTTTCCTTGATCTTGTAGAGCTAGATAAGGGAACAACAGCCGAAGCATTGTATCAAGCTCTTAAGAATACCCTTTTGACAGCAGGCTTGGATGATGAATATTTAAAATCACACCTGATCAGCATTGCCACAGATGGAGCATCAGTCATGACAGGAAGAGAGAGTGGACTGATTGCAAAGTTGAGAAAAGACTTCCCTTCATTGAAGAGCATTCATTGTCTTGCACACAAGCTAGAGTTGGCAGTGCATGATGCATGCAAGTCTGTAACTGGATGTAACCACTTTGAAATCTTTATTTCAAAGTTGTATACGTTTTACCACCAATCTCCAAAAAATGCCAGACTGCTCTATGATGCTGGCACTCATATTAACATCTCACTGCTGAGGATTGGGCAGATTTTCTCAATTCGCTGGGTTGCCAGCAGTTTCAGCACTGTCAGAGCTGTTTGGCGGGACTTTCCAGCACTTGCCACACAAATGCAGAAAGCTTCTGTGGATGTTCCCCGCACTGATTTGGATCGACGAAAATGCAGTGGACTATTGAGGAAACTCAGCAACACAGGTTTTGTTAAAGACCTTGCACTGATGAAAGATGTGCTGCGTGAGTTACAAAGCCTCTCTCTGAAACTGCAGAATCGAAACACATCTCTCACTGATGCCAGTCGGTGGACTCTTTTGACTGTGGAGGTCCTGGAGGCCATGAAAACAACACCAGGAAAGTCACTCGCAAAGGCAGAAGGGAGGATAACAGCATGCATGTTCAAAGGCATCACACTAGAAGCCTCCAAAGAGAATATCAACAAGGGGCAGTTCCTACAGGCTGTCATTGATAATCTCTCTGTTCGTCTCCCTGACTCAGAGCTTACTGAGCTTCTGACTCCACTCGAACCATCCTGTTGGCCCAAAGATCGTAATTCCCTTGTCCTGTATGGTGAAAAGGAAATTCATGACCTTGCTAAGCATCTAGGAGTAACCACCAGAGCTGCTGTTGAAGAGTATAGGTTGTGGAAACTTGAAGGTGACAGTCCTGGGAAGACGATCAAGAGGCTGATAACAGCTAGCAAAACCTACCTGGCCACCTCAGCTGAATGTGAACGTGGATTTTCAGCCATGAGTGATACCGCTAACAAGAGGAGAAATTCCCTGAGGGCCAAAAGCCTTTCTTCTGTCCTGTTTCTAGACGTCAATGGCCCTCCAGTGGAGCAGTTTGACCCAAAATCATTTGTGCTCTCTTGGTTGATAGACGGTCATCGGCTGTCAACTGCAACCAAGACAGGAAGGCAAGCACAGACAAAACCAGACAGACCACTGTGGTCTGTTCTAGGTGGAAAAGTTATAGATTAACATTTATTCTTTCACCGACATTGCCTGTCACATGTGAACTCAGGACTTTGCTTTGCCATCTACCTTGTTTGCTTGCTTGCGCTTCCCAGAGCATTAAAGAGCCACTCCTGATGCTTGTTAGTAAAGCATTTGGTGTACTTTAAAAAATACTATAACTAACTAAAAAATACTATAGAAATATACCAGAACTGGACCTTATCTGAGCCACAAAATCTGTGTATATTAAATGTGGAGTCATCTCAGCCTTAATAAGCCTGTGAACAAGCAGAACCACTGAAGGAAAGAAGAGAACAGAAAAAGAGACGAGCAGAAACACAAGAACTACAACTGACTTCAGCCACAGTCTTAGATGAAATCAACTGAAGAGAAAAGAAGACATTACATCTCTGAAGATCTCAGCAGAGGAGGATTAAACAACTCCACAAACAGCATTACCAGCTTCACTTATTACTAACCAGACTGACTTTATTTCTGTCAGACATCTACAGAAGTTTTATTGAGAATTAACAGAGGTTTAACTCTAATGTGTTTCATGTGAAGTCACCATAACAGTGATTAGTGTTTCCATTAGTTGGGCTCTTAACTCTTATTATATCTTTTGTCTTTTTTAGCCACTGAGACAGTGTGTTTGTCAAACACATTTGCAGCAGCAAAGAAAGCTAAAGTGAAACAAGATCAGGTGATGATGGTTACCTGTTGATGGTTTTATAATCATCATGAAATAACCTGTTTCACTGATGTCTTTGGAATCTAACAAATGTGTTGATCCATTAATATTTTCACATCACAAACCCTGTTACTGCAGCATGAGATCTAGCAATAGTATAACAATCAGTTAGAAGACTTTAACAAACATGAGTACGAAAAAGTCAGTTTAATATGACACACACAGACATCAACAATCAGCATATGAATCTCAACAATATAATATTGCTAGATCTCATGCTGCAGTAACACAGGGTTTGTGATGTGAAAATATTAATGGAAAAACACAATTGTTAGATTCCAAAGACATCAGTGAAACAGGTTATCTCATGATGATTATAAAGCCATCAACAGGTAACCATCATCACCTGATCTCATTTCACTTTGTTTTTTTGACAAACACACTGACACAGCAGCCAAAAAAAGACAAAAGATATAATAAGAGTTAAGAGCCCAACTAATGGAAACATTAATCACTGATATGGTGACTTCAAATGAAACACATTAGAGTTAAACCTCTGTTAATTATCAATAAAAACTTCTGTAGATGTGTGACAGAAATAAAGTTAGTAATAAGTGAAGCTGGTAATGCTGTTTGCTGTTTTAATCCTCCTCTGCTGAGATCTTCAGAGATTTAATATCTTCTTTTCTCTTCAGCTGATTTCATCTAAGACTGTGGCTGAAGTCAGTTGTAGTTCTTGTGTTTCTGCTCGTCTCTTTTTCTGTTCTCCTCTTTCCTTCAGTGATTCTGCTTGTTAACTTATTAAGGCTGAGATGACTCCATATTTAATATACACAGACTTTGTGGCTCAGATAAGGTCCAGTTCTGGTTTATTTCTTTACTCTTGGCTGACATGTGGCATTGCTATGGCCTGCTTGTGGCCCAGATCTGGCAAACAGGAGTGGGCCACCCAAGTGCCAGATGTGGGCCGGATCTGGGCTGAAACAATGTTGCTATCTGAGCAGATACGTTTTCTACATTTCTATGTAACACATTATATATATATATATATATATAGGCTAGTGTCGTGGAAATTCTTTCTAGACTTTAAACAATAATTGGAAGACAGTTGGAGATCTAAAAAGTTATAAGAATCATCTTTATTTCTTGCAAGAAAGGCAGTTCACACAACAGTCAGAGTCTGATTTCCCCTGTCGACTTCCCCTTTTTGCCCAGCTTATATACACATAACTCTTCACACCTATTCTAACACCCCTTTGTTATACTCACACATATGTCAGTAAAACAATTGAGTATATATTTTCCAATGCAACACCTTTGCTCTTAGTGCAAGCGAGCTTATCCGTTTTAGAGAAAAACAAATTGTTCTTTCTGTGAATGCCCTTTTCAACTCGTCTTCAGCTATAAGGAAGAAGATGATATGCAACTTGCAGTTTCTTTAACACCATGTATGGTATAAGCTGGCTAGAATAAAAATTTCCATTACAATAGTTATGTTCAGTTCTCCATTTCAGTTGGAAAAGAGACTGAGTTTATATATATATATATATATATATATATATATATATATATATATATATATATATTAGGGGTGTGCAAAGCAGCCGGTATTTGTATCTGTATTTGTATTTGTTGAGGGGGGAAAAGTATTTGTATTTGTATTTGTATTCGAGTAAAATTCAAAATAGGTGTAAAAATCCAGTTTTTTTGCGTTACACTTCTAATTTACATTATAGTGTAAGTATTCTTTAATTATATCTATTATAATAAATATAGATATGCAATGTGTAAAATATTTTTTTCAAAACTGCATTCATATTTAATTTTAAAATGGCTTTTTAAACCTGCTAAGAGTTATCCAGCCAATAATAAGCCTAGAACTGCTTTTCTGACGGACTGATATTAATGACATAATGACGGCTTTTTATTTCATTTCTCATCTCCATAAATATATCTAAAGCTAATGCAAGGGCTAGAAATCAATTAATTCTTTGCTGATACTTCCTCGTCATCACGGAGAGCGCAGTTCGCACCGCTTTCTCCTTTCCACAAGCGCTTGTTCTCTCGTGGCGTTTGTCGTTGCTATGCAACCGTGAACATAGGCGCGCCTGGAAAAACGAGCGCTCTGCTCGCTTGCCGCGCGCCTACATTTGAAATCTGCACGCGCAAAAAACGCGCTATGTGAGCGAAATATTTCCATATGTGGCTCTTTCCTCCTATCTTATCAACAAGTGGACAGCCACCACATCAGCAGCACCGCCGGTCGCCATGTCTCATGAGGAAACGCAGGTTTTTGATATAAAGTTTTTCTTGTTCCCGAATACAAATATTTTTAAAGTATTTGTTCGAAATAAGTATTCGTAAAAAACACACTATTTGTGCCTTTCCGAATACCGTATTCGGGTTCGGCTCCACCCCTAATATATATATATATATACACATACAAAGTATGCATTTTTGTTTGAGAGGTCATTTCTCATTTGAGATTTTCGTTATCCCTGTTTCTGAAGAAATTTGTCTTTGAAGAAAGTTTATGTCTTCACCCACTGGTTCCTGAAATTATTTTGATGTCTGTTATGGATGAATGCTGAGTTGACTTTTGAGAATCTCCTGGACATCCCTATGTTAAACTTATAAACTATTCCAAAGACTGTATCCTGTTTGCCCAGTTGTCCTGCACTCTTTGAGTAAAGCTCCTGGGTTCATACTACATCATTACAGCCTGATAGTATTTTTCCATTCTTTTGCTACTGTTTAAGTAATAAAAAAGTTGTGAAGATAGATATCCTTTTGAAGTTACTGACTGCTCTCTTTTCACTGCTTTCGGAGACATTATGAAATAATTATTCCTGTGCCACTGTTGAATCTGACAGTGATACCATCCAGTGAGTCTGGAAGCCATCTGATTATTTTGTACTGTTTTTGAGACATTTCAATGTATTTTGAAGTCACTTGCTTTTACGGGTGTTCAAGTGCCTTATATGTAGTGCCCTGGTATATTTGCCATAGCTGCCCTTTTGGGTCTGCTGCTTTGTCACCCTCTAAATCCAGTATTACTCTAGTAAGTAATTTAAAAGAAGAAATATATATATATATATATATATACAGTATATATATATATATATATATATACAGTATATATATATATATATATATATATATATATATATATACAGTGTATATATATATATATATATATATATATATATATATATATATATATATATATATATATATATATTATATATATATATATACAGTACCAGTCAAAAGTTTGGAAACAGTACTATTTTTAATGTTTTTGAAAGAAGTCTCTTATGCTCATCAAGCCTGCAGTTCAAAAAACAAAAAACAAAAAAAAAAACAGTAATATTATGAAATATTATTACAATTTAAAATAATGGTTCTCTTTTTTAATATACTTTAAAATGTAATTTATTTTTGTGATGCAAAGCTGAATTTTCATCAGCAAGTACTCCAGTCTTTGGTGTCTTATGATCCTTCAGAAATCATTCTAATGTGCTGATTTATGATCAATGTTGGAAACAGTTGTGCTGCTTAATATTTTTTTATAACCTGAGATACTTTTTTCAGGATTATTTGATGAATAAAAAGTTAAAAAGAACTGTATTTATTTAGAATAGAAATCTTTTGTAACAATATACACTACCGTTCAAAAGTTTGGGAACAATAACTATTTTTTTTTAAAGAAATTAGTACTTTAATTCAACAAGGATGCGTTAAATTGATAAAAGGTGATGGTAACGATTTATATTGTTAGAAATGTTTTTATTTTGAATAAATGCTGTTTTTATGAATAAATGCTGTTAACGTTTTACTCATCAATGAATCCTGAAAAAAGTATTCCAAAAAAATATATTAAACAGCACAACTGTTTCCATCATTGATAATAACTGAGTATCAAATTATCATATTAGAATGATTTCTGAAGGATCATAAGACACCAAAGACTGGAGTACTTGCTGATGAAATTCAGCTTTGCATCACAAAAATAAATTACATTTTAAAGTATATTAAAAAAGAGAACCATTATTTTAAATTGTAATAATATTTCATAATATTACTGTTTTTTTTTTGTTTTTGTTTTTTTTAACTGCAGGCTTGATGAGCATAAGAGACTTCTTGCAAAAGCATTAAAAATAGTAGTGTTCCCAAACTTTTGACTGGTACTATATATATATATATATATATATATATATATATATGAATTCAAGCGTTTTTAATGAATAGTATATATTTATGCATATTATGATCAAATATATTGTATATTTTGTATAAAGTGTATATTGTGAGACTAACGGACCCCCCATAAGACTTGACTCAATTCGAGCACTGACCAGGACAATTAATTATGAAAAAAAAGTAAATGTTTCCAATTTATGCTAGGAATATAAAAGCCCCGACATGGAGTGGATAGATAAAAAGTAGAAAGATATATAGCGAGAGACAATTACCCAGGGTCGGCGCCAGGACATACGGAACGAGGGGGCCTCGTTGTGTCACTGGGGGGGGCATACCTCTCCCACCCTCAATAATAATAATACACCCACTTTTAATTAAAACAACAACAACAACCTCTATAAATCCATGATTGCTTGAATGATCAAGCACGTTAGGTGTTTTAGACGAATACAGATTATTATGAATAAAGAGTAGAAGTTGACTGAAAAAAAAAATACTTAACGTCATGACGTACAGTCATATTTCAATCAATTACATACAAGCTGCTAGTGACGTAATTTATTTAATCGCCTGTCGCGAGTGAAAATGTAAAGTTGCAAAGCTGATTTTATTCTAGTAAAACTAAATTAATTTACAGATATATATACAGTGAGGAAAATAAGTATTTGAACACCCTGCTATTTTGCAAGTTCTCCCACTTGGAAATCATGGAGGGGTCTGAAATTGTCATCGTAGGTGCATGTCCACTGTGAGAGACATAATCTAAAAAAAAAATCCAGAAATCACAATGTATGATTTTTTAACTATTTATTTGTATGATACAGCTGCAAATAAGTATTTGAACACCTGTCTATCAGCTAGAATTCTGACCCTCAAAGACCTGTTAGTCTGCCTTTAAAATGTCCACCTCCACTCCATTTATTATCCTAAATTAGATGCACCTGTTTGAGGTTGTTAGCTGCATAAAGACACCTGTCCACCCCATACAATCAGTAAGAATCCAACTACTAACATGGCCAAGACCAAAGAACTGTCTAAAGACACTAGAGACAAAATTGTACACCTCCACAAGGCTGGAAAGGGTAACGGGGAAATTGCCAAGCAGCTTGGTGAAAAAAGGTCCATTGTTGGAGCAATCATTAGAAAATGGAAGAAGCTAAACATGACTGTCAATCTCCCTCGGACTGGGGCTCCATGCAAGATCTCACCTCGTGGGGTCTCAATGATCCTAAGAAAGGTGAGAAATCAGCCCAGAACTACACGGGAGGAGCTGGTCAATGACCTGAAAAGAGCTGGGACCACCGTTTCCAAGGTTACTGTTGGTAATACACTAAGACGTCATGGTTTGAAATCATGCATGGCACGGAAGGTTCCCCTGCTTAAACCAGCACATGTCAAGGCCCGTCTTAAGTTTGCCAATGACCATTTGGATGATCCAGAGGAGTCATGGGAGAAAGTCATGTGGTCAGATGAGACCAAAATAGAACTTTTTGGTCATAATTCCACTAAACGTGTTTGGAGGAAGAAGAATGATGAGTACCATCCCAAGAACACCATCCCTACTGTGAAGCATGGGGGTGGATGCATCATGCTTTGGGGGTGTTTTTCTGCACATGGGACAGGGCGACTGCACTGTATTAAGGAGAGGATGACCGGGGCCATGTATTGCGAGATTTTGGGGAACAACCTCCTTCCCTCAGTTAGAGCATTGAAGATGGGTCGAGGCTGGGTCTTCCAACATGACAATGACCCGAAGCACACAGCCAGGATAACCAAGGAGTGGCTCTGTAAGAAGCATATCAAGGTTCTGGCATGGCCTAGCCAGTCTCCAGACCTAAACCCAGTAGAGAATCTTTGGAGGGAGCTCAAACTCCGTGTTTCTCAGCGACAGCCCAGAAACCTGACTGATCTAGAGAAGATCTGTGTGGAGGAGTGGGCCAAAATCCCTCCTGCAGTGTGTGCAAACCTGGTGAAAAACTACAGGAAACGTTTGACCTCTGTAATTGCAAACAAAGGCTACTGTACCAAATATTAACATTGATTTTCTCAGGTGTTCAAATACTTATTTGCAGCTGTATCATACAAATAAATAGTTAAAAAATCATACATTGTGATTTCTGGATTTTGTTTTAAGATTATGTCTCTCACAGTGGACATGCACCTACGATGACAATTTCAGACCCCTCCATGATTTCTAAGTGGGAGAACTTGCAAAATAGCAGGGTGTTCAAATACTTATTTTCCTCACTGTATGTATATATATATATATATATATATATATATATATATATTTTTTTTTTTTTTTAAATAGGCCTATATATATCATCGCTGTCGGGCGGAATCCTCGTATCTCTCAGGAAATTAAAAAAACGGCATATTTTTTGAGTTATTAAACATTGTATCGTTAAAGTTGGTATTATACCTTATATTGCTATCCTATACTGTTGTGTACCAACATTAACACAACATTTCCCCAAAATCATGTTTAATCGGAGATACGAGATTTATGACTTGGGAGCAGGGAGATACGAGGTTAATGTACGCTGTCATTGTTGATAAGAACGGTACGGACACAGACGTCGCTGCTGCCAGCAGTGTTCATCAAAGTCTGCGGTCGCGTTGAGCCTTTTGACAAGAGATAAGGCTTTAAAGTCCGCATGAACCGGAAGTTGCAAACGTCTTTTCTCCAGTGCTGTGACGTATTTCCCAGTGAAAAGGAATATTGAACAGAGGGCAGGATTTTACTCTAGCGCTCCTCCTCTCCATCTCTCGCTCATTACAGACTAACGATTTGAGGGGAGTGGTTAAGCGTTTCCCAAACCAATTCTTCAAACCTACGTCATCAGAGAAGGGACGCCATTCCAGACCGGAAGTAACTTTTCAGACTTTGATTAAAGATTACGACGGCAAACAATTTTTTTCTGTGTTTTAACTTGCACGAATTAATTGTTCACCATAAGACTAGTAATATGCGCTAACAAAGTAAATAGGGTCAATTTTGATTTCAGTTGGACTTTAAGAGCTATTCAAATCTTATGATTGTGGTTACATACATCTTCCTAAACTCCATTTTAAACGTTTAAGAGATATGAGTGATGCCTGCAATAACAAAATACTAGGCTGTCTAAAATAGGCGGAAATTAATCTGCACGCAAACAAAGTCAGCGGTCGCGTTTAGCCTTTTGACAAGAGAAAAGGCTTCAGTAGTTAACCAAAGCTAACGACTGTGGTTACATACATCTTCCTAAACTCCATTTTAAAGGTTTAAGAGCTATAAGTGAAGCAGAACAAAAAACGATGAGCTGACTAACGTTAGGCTGTCTAGGTGGAAATTAGACCAGTAGACCTACCTTTTTTCTCCTATAAATAAAAACCTTGCTACTTGGGGTATTTTACATGCACAGTGCCAACTTCGAGTCAGTAAAATAATAATAAAAACAATAATTTAATGCTGGTATCCAAAACATTTAATTCAATTCAAGTATTATATTAGATACATTTTAAAACTTCAATGCACACGTATAATAAGCCTAGTAATAATAAGCCTAGTAATAAGTAGACATTTAAAATACATCAGTAACTGATATCATAGTTTAACACAGATAAAATCAGAGTTAAGGCTTGCTTTACGTGTTGCTCGACGAGGACTTCTTAATCGTTGTGACTTTCAATCCTGAGGAGACAAAATGCCGCGAGGCTCCCGCCCGCCGCGGAGTGAAGAAGAGGTGGAACGGCCAAAAGTACGAAACGGCTCATAACTCATCAACCGTGAGGCGTAGGCTCAAGTGTCTTATATCGCTGGAATCCTTGGCTCGAGACGGCTGATGCATGCCTCAGATTTGCTCACCCTTCAGGCGCCAATTTTGAGTAAATTGAGGTTTTTTGAAAAACCTACTTTTGCGAACTACTCCTAGGTTTTTGGCCCGATCGGAACCAAACCAGTGCAGAAATATTCTCTGGACAGTGATTATCAATAATCATAAAAAAAAATATTAATTTAAATTCACGGTCGCTAAGGGAAACCAAAATGTTTGATGGCACCAGGGCCACTTTTACTAAAACAATTATAACTTGTGAATGGAAAGAGATATTTTCGCTAAACTCGAGACACATGTTAATGAGCTCAATCTGAGGTTACTTAAAAAAAATCTCGAAGATTGGCCAAGTGGTGGCGCTACAACATGGAAAAAAGTCATGAAAATGTCTATAAACGCACCCAACCGTTAGTCCTTTGAAATTCTGAATCCTTCCCGAGTCCAACAATACCAAACATGCCAGGTTTCGACTTGTAGTTTGTGTATCATTGTCATTTAGCACTTAAAAAACTTGCGATTATCTTCGAAACCATTAGTCCGATCGAGACAAAAACACCACAGGAAATTTGAAAACATAGGTCAATAGCTAAACAATAACGCCCAAATGTCAAAATTATGATAGGAACAGACAAAAATAAATAAATAAATACAAAATTCAAATCATTGTCACCCATGGATTATTTTTATGCTCTCATAAATAGAAGTGTCTAAACTTCAAAACAAAATGAGATATTTACAATGAATTTGACAGACATGTATGGGCACACTTTGAGGACACTTAATAAAAGTGGTGGAGATCAGGCAAAATGTGGTGCTATAACTGTCAAAAAAAAAAAAAAACTTTCCTCAGTAAATTGCCTGTATTGGCTGTAAATGGTATTTTCCAACAAATCTAAGTTTATTTGTTTATTTGGATCCCCATTAGCCACTACCTTGGCAGTGGCTACTCTTCCTGGGGTCCCAACAAGTAAAAAATACAAAACTACATTTAATTAACAACAATAAAAAGTCAAGTCAATGAAACATACTAACCCAACATCCATTCCAAATATCAAAATCAACAATTTACTATATATGTTGCCATTAAATGTTCCTTTAAATATTTTTTTTAAATGAATTTTTCTTGTAAAAATGTGTAATCAATGGTAAATTCACTCCATATTTTCATTCCTCTATACATTACAGTCCGTTGTTTTGCAGTGGTTTTCGAAACAGGAAATAAATAAAAAACACCCCTTTTATGCATGCCTGGTGTAAAAATTATGACTACTACTATACAAAAGTTGAGAGTACAGGACATTAGGAACTCTAGACACAGAAATATTTATTATAAAATAAAGCAGAGAGACTATCCTTCACCAGTGCATTCTTAGTATATTAGCTCTTCTATAACAGTTTAAATTCAGTCTTGTCGCTCTGTTCTATACAAATGTAATATTTCATTACCTAATTTTTTTTTTTTTTTTTTTTACTTGATGCACTGGTTGCCACACCACTGGGAAATAACACTCGATTCATCCAATCACTGATTGTGCTGCAGTGACTGACACCCCTGAGAGCCAACAGTAGCGGCATATTCTTAAGGCCCGCCCACTGTTCTCGCCGGCGCTGCCGCTGTCGCTGTCAGCATGATGAGAGAACAGATCAGATGAGACAACAGCACGGAGCATTTCTCCAGAAACTCTTTGTATTAAATGATAATCATAATCTATCGGAATGCTGATTATGCTGATTATATGTGCACTTGGAAACTTTGGATGCATCAACCTGGAGTGTTGTCGTGAGTGTTGAGAGAGAAGGTTAGTGTAAAGTGTATCCCAGAGCGATAATCTTTATTGAATAATCTTCTTTAATTGAATATGTGATGCAATCTCGTCTTGGTGAGTGACATTTTTTTTTTATCATATGTTATCTTATGACAGATATGTGTCCATTTCAGAAATGATCTGATATGAGCTGAGGGTAGGCCGCACTCACAGCGCGAGCTGAACTAACGTTAGTTAACTTAGCTGTGGGCTAAAGCTATCACGTGTAATAATGATCATTGTATCATGAGTTGAGACAAAGAGTGTTTTATGAGTGTCGATGTGTTAAATAACTGCGAAAAGTTGGATTAATGTGTCATTTGAGCTGCGCATGTATATCATTTCTTACTGAAACGTTGAGAAAGAAATTAATTATTGTACGTTTGCCTTGTGTTTTCCAAGGCTGCATTTTCTTGTTCTCTGTTTTTTCCCTATGTGAACGTGATCGGCAAGTGTATCCTGTTTTGTGCCATAAATAATCCTGTGGAGGTGAATCATCTGCCTATTGAATGCAATTAAATATGCACAAATAGCTAGCTGACCAGTGCCCATGGACCTGTTTCCCCTGTGAACCGTAATTTGAAACCTGGTAGGATAATTACAATTTTATTTTGTTTTTTGGACTCAAAGGACTTTGATTTGTGGAATTGATTGATTGTTTTTACTTCTGAAATGGAGAGACTTTGTTTTTTGTACTTTAACTGATCGAGAGAAGTTTGAACAGCTCTTTAAACTGAATCATTCATTGATCATTGATTCACGAACTCTGATCAGCTGAGTCGTTTGATTCATGAACTTTGTTCAACTTAATCAATTCATCTCTCCAGCATTTCCAATTCATATTGTTGAACATACTATTTTACTATAGAAAGATAAGGTGGTTTATTGGAAGGAATTATGAATCACATTGTGAGTCAAAACCAATACTAGTGTTTCTTTCGTCTACGAAAATGATGACTAAATATCGTTGTCAACGAACCACGTGATGAAAACGAGACACAACGTAAATGCTGGTCATGTGATGATAACTATAATTAAATGTATAATGCTAATATTGTTGACGAAAAAAAACGAGACTAAATGTGGTTAACAAAATTTTCGTTGACCAAAACAAGACGAGACAAAATGTTATGACGTTATTTCGTCTCGTTTAGTCGCATTATTATTATTATTTTGCAGTATTTCTGTTTCCCGTGTCTCACTTCAGGGGCTGCATCAGGTCACACTGCGCAGACGCAGGTGACGTCACTTCCTCAAGCCCCACTCGCGGCATTATTACAAGATGCAGCTGCGGTGAGTTAGCGTAAACGACAACAAACAAAGCACACGCTATAGTGCTTTCACATATGCTGCGTTTGCAGTGCGTAACTGATCCACGGCTGGACCACAAACACATACTCACTATTTTTATTTCAAATCTGGAAGTTATCAAATACTTTTATTTAAAAAAAGTTTTGTCAGCATTGCAATTCTCTTTGTACACACATACTCTTTAATAGACGTAATTCACTTTTAAGCACAATTTAAACAATGTATTATTCAATGCACTACTTCTATCTAGATTTATAAGCAAGTGGTAAAATATTTAGCCGTGTAGTTATATTAAAATCGCTAACTTTTTAAATTAAAACTTAAAATTGACAAAAAACGCCAACTCTCATGCCTTTTCTTTTGCATTTAAATTTTAATGCAATAAATCTTGGATGTCACAAAGAACTTGTTTTTCCTTCTCTACGAATGAGATGAGTGTTACTTTTCTGTTCGCTATTTTTGCTATTTTTCCATAGTGGTACACTATATTGACTGGGTTAAATAGAATTGCATTACTAAAATTAGACTAAAATACAATTTTCAACTAAATGTCATCAGTTTTCGTCAACTAAAACTAGACGAAAAGAGTCATGGATAATTCTGACTTAAGACTAAAATGCTCAGACTTTTAGTCGACTGATACTTGACTAGACTAAAAACAGTATGAACGTGACTAAAACTAATAAAAACTAAAATGACAGCTTGACACAAAGACTAGACTAAAACTAAAATTAAAAAAGGCAGTCAAAAACAACACTACTGATTACATTTCTTTTTGTACATTTGGGTTAGAGAATGTAGGGCTGTTGCGTGAAGGAATTTCCCATGCGGTAATTTTGAGTGGCTCAATAGCGCGACATGCAGTATTATCACCATTTATATATTTGGACTTATTTATATAGCAATACATAAATATAAATAAGTGTTACGATGTGTTCAGCATGCACAAAAATCAAGGACATTTTCTCTAACGATGTAACCAGAACTAAACAGCGTCTCTGCGCATTGAAAGACTGTCACTCAGTGCACAGTTACATTGTTACAACAACGGATTGCCTTTGAGTCATTAAACTGTACATGTACAAACACGTTCAAAAACGCTGATTCATTAAAAGATAGATGTAGTGAAACTAGGTGTTAATTATTTTTAACTTTAAGCTCTACTTTTCAAAGCTGAGCTGGCCAGCAATTAGGGCTGGGTATCGTTCAAAAAAATTAGATACCGGTTCCTGACGATACTTTTTTCAATACCAATTTTATGAAATCCATTTTAACAAGATTACATAACACATTACCTCAGAAAAACTTTGGTTTAATTTTTTCAGTTTGACTCATGCTCCTTAGCCTCTGCACAAAGGAACAATTTTTTTTTTATAAAGAGCTCATGCTCACCAAAGCTGAATTTGTTTGATCAAAAATACTGTAAAACTTGTAACATTGTGAAATAGTATTACAATTTAAAATCTCATTTGAATATATTTCAAAATGTAATTTATTCCTGTGATATCAAAGCTGAATTTTCAAAATCAATACTTAAGTGTCACAGGATCCTTCAGAAATATGAAAACAGTTTGCTGCTTAATATTTTGGAAACTATGATAAATGTTTTCATGATTCTTTGATGAATAAAATTTTCAAAAGAACAGCATTTATTTGAAACAGAAATCTTTTGTAACATTACATTACATTGTTTTAATGTCACGATTTTAATCACTTTAATGCATCCTTACTGAAAAAGAATTCTGACTAACCAACACATTTTTGAATGGCAGTGTACATTCAGTAGGTCATTATTTCAATATAAACACTGTCAGAGTGATCAACAAGGTACCTCTTCATTTACCAGGCGAAGACGGAGCAACTTTCTGCTTTTATGTTTACTCCGTGCACTGTCAAGGTCTTCATCATATCTATCGTGGTACCGGTCTTTGCAGCAACTATTTTACCGCAAATACTGCATCGCACGCTGTTGGCATTGAGCCTGGAGAAATGTAGCCACACTTTTGATCGACTTTTCCACATAATTAGGGTATTGTGTGTGTGTGCTCGCGTCTCATGAGTATGTGCGCGGAGAGTTTGTGTGTGTGTGCTCAAGTCTCATATGAGTATGTGCGCGGAGAGTTTGTGTGTGTGCTCACGTCTCATATGAGTATATGCGTGGAAAGTTTGTGCGCGCGTCTCATACGAGTATGTTTTAGGTGTGTCGTTGTGCATTTCATATGTATTTGTTTGAGCACTGACGTTGACGAGTTAACCCCTTAGGTATCGAAATCTGGTACCAAACAAGAAGTCATTTTTCGATACTCGATAGTATCGAGGCAATTCGGTCGGTACCTAAAAAGTATCGAACTCGGTACCCAGCCCTACCAGCAATGCGTCGCATGGGCAACACTGAAGCTGATGCTTCATGTAATAGAGACCAATGGCATTGATTCAATGCGTGACTCACTGATTTATTTTCTTGCGGCTTCCTCACACTGTGAAATGCCGTTTATGGTAAATGCCCTTAAACATTAAAAGAACGATACAATATTTCTCTTTCCTTGGACACAACAACCTTTTTAACAAATATATATGACTTGACCTCAAAGACAGACGCAGGTAATCGCACGTGCTCAGTCGATCTCTCCCATTCACTGTCTGATTCAAGAACTGTCTGTCTGTTACAAATGACCATGATAAACAGTCTTGTTATCATTATTAACTTATTTAACATTCAATACACACAAATTTCAAAACAAGAACGGTATAGCCTTATTAAAAAAAAAACACACGAATATCGCAGTTGCTGCGGTTACTTGCGTTCCTCTGCGGTTGGCTTGTCAGAAGCGCGGTACTGCAATATTGCGGTTATCGCGACAGCCCTAATAGAATGTATTATTTTGTTTTATTATTGTACGTTTTTTGGGTCAACGTGAAAGAAACAGACGTAGTATTGGTTTTAACTTTTTTTTCTTCACAAATTGTATGAAAACTGCGGAACTTCACCTGACTGAATCAAAGCTTTTAGGCTGTTGAATCATTCAAAAGAAACGAGTCAGTGATGTCTGTTTTCATTTACTAACTATCTATTGTTCTTATTTGTCACTCATCTTTCTGAAACAAACTACGAAGAGAACTTTATCATTTATCAGTACAATTTTCTCTTTGAATCAGAACGCATTTGTCAACTATTTGCTCTCCTGTTGCACCATTTCCTCCCTCCAGTAGATGATCCTTGTGTTGGATTACAAATTTATTAAATGTTTAATTTAGTTTGCAACAGTAAAAGTTGAGTACATTGAAGTTAGCATTTTAAGGTTAGGTTAGGATAATAGTAACAACAGTTTCTGCCAGTCCTGTTTTTCTCTATTGTGTTTTAAATGAGTCAGATCACTGAGATTCTCACCTTTCGGAGCCCAGACGTTGAATCATTAGGTTGATTGACTTTCACCTTTTGTCTTTAATGGCTCTCGGATGGCTCTTGGAATTGGAGTTCCTGGCCAGTATGTGAATAGTTATGCTGATTTAATTGGACTCAGAGTAGGGTGTGTTCCCACTTCATTTGCATGCTTTATTCAGAGTTCCCGCCTCTATGTAATCCCTCCCCCTTGGAATGTATATAACTACAATGCATACTGTATTAGAGTTAGATCATGTTGGAAGTACTACAGCAACTTACAGCGGAGTTCTCAATAAAGAATAACTTCCGTTGAACGCGATCCCAACTGTCTCCTGGTCTCTGCTTCGATGAAAGAAAACTTTCCAACAGATGGTGCCTTGTGACCCGGATGGAGAAAAAGGAAACTCAAAGAACTTCAAGCTCAAAGAACTGAATCTTGAAACTTCAAGCTCAACAAAAGATCTGACAAAGATTGCCAGACTGAATCTTTCCAGCTTCCTCCAGATTGAAAACTTCAAGCTCCAAAAAGATCTCAATGCCTGACTGAGTTCCAGACTGAATCTTGAAACTTCAAGCTCAAAGATCTCAACAAAGCTGACTGAGTTCCAGACGAATTTTTTTCTGTACAACCAACGATTCGGTGAGTTTCACTCCATTCAAAGAACCAATGCAGACCAGTACAAATGTGTTTTTCCTCTGCGCCGTTCAGAGAAGTAGTTAACAAACAGCTGTAGAGTTTGGTTAACTAAAGATGAGCCTCTAAAAAAGTTTTTCTTTTAGAGATGAAATTTATCCTCTGTTGTTAGCAGGGAAGATTAACAGTTACATGTTAATATTGTGTGTATGCTCTTGCTAGAGAAGACCTATCTGTAAGCTAGAGAAAGTTAGCATCAAGTGCTAATAGTTGGTATCCTTTGCTTTAGGCAGAGAAGAATTAGCTTTACGTGCTAGTTATGTCTGTTGATCCTCTGTTCTTGTCGGCAGGGAAGTTAAGTGTGGTAATTTGGAAAGTTAACAATAGTTATGCTGTGTTAACAAGATTGTACCCTCTGTTTGTAAGACAGTAGAGAGAAGTTTTAGTGTTTTGTGATTGTGAAGTAACAAAGGAACTCACAAAATGGTTAGAAGGAATGCGAGACTATTTCCCACAACTGAAAAAGCTGGACGAGCTACACTGTTATGGACAGACAAGGAGTTTGTCTTTGTTATCAGAGCACATGGACACAATAGTGACTGAGCAAGTCAGATTGAATTTAACAAGGAAATTTGACATTGATGCAGACAAAGTATGGCCAATTGAAGATTGCAAGAAAGTGTTGGGTGCATGTATCAGGAAGAAAAATGTGAAAGGCATTATCTGTTGTCACAGAGAATTTAGCTTATCCATTGCACAAGAACAAGCTCAGTGTATTGCTAAGTTAAACGATCAGAACAAACAATTGCAGACTCGCATGTCCTGTCTCAAGACAAAGGTGGGCCATAACAAAGCCTCAACCAAAT
This sequence comes from Abramis brama, assembly GCF_963993115.1. Lineage (NCBI taxonomy): Eukaryota > Metazoa > Chordata > Actinopteri > Cypriniformes > Leuciscidae > Abramis > Abramis brama. The sequence continues at coordinate 6,924,592 of NC_139987.1, forward strand.
GTGATTTAGAAGACCAACAGTCAGATGAAAGCTATCCTGATGTACAGTCTTTTGATAGAATAGAGGACAATGTCAATGCAGATGTAAATGCAGTTGAAGTGTGCGTAGCTAGACAAAAGCCTCAGGGAAAAGGTGTTGATACAGTTTCATTTGCAACCCCCATATTGCAGCTACAAGCAGTCAAAACATCTTTAGGTCCTAAAGATATCGAGATAATTGCTGAAAGTTTGCCATTAGTGCAAAGAAATTTTTCTGAGTTTAGAAGAGAGTTGTCCAAAAAGATGCGGCTCTATGAAATGTCTCTATCTGAAATCACCCAGCTAATATCACAGATCTTGACTGAGTCGGAATTCAATGATTTTGAAAGTGCTGTAAGCAATTCCGAACTGCAACATGTCAGTAAAGGTGATTTGAGAGAAGGTGTTTTGAAAATCCTAAAGAATATCTTAGGACCCAAAATCGATTGGTCGAAAATGACCAATTGTGTACAGAAGAAGGGTGAAACTGTTTGTGAGTACACAGAAAGATTTTGCCAGACCGCTGCCGCTTACAGCGGAATTGCTGACACACCAGAGAAGGTGTTAGGTGATAATGGCCCTTTGGTTCGCACATGGTTTCAGTGTCTTTTGCCAGAACACAGACAGGCGTTGCCTTACTTAAACATCACATGGTGTACGAGAACCCTGGAAGACAACTTGGACAGTTTAGTCACTTGGGAAAGAGACTCTGATGTCAAAGAGAGAGTAAGAATTGCAGCAGTTACTGTTAAGGTCAACTCAGAGAAGCCAAAGAAACGCAAAAGTCCTAGAGAAGCCAGTTGTTCTTACTGTGGTAAGCACGGACATTTTGGAAAAGAATGCAGAAAAAACAAAAAGAACTTTAAAGAAGTTAACAAGGTTACTCAGCTTCTGCTTAGCCTGCTTGATATTCTGAAGCAGCCCCTCCTCGTTAAACTCGTGGGGCAACTTGATACGGTGTTAACCATTTAGGCTGTGAGTGCTTAATTTCCCCAGTAACTCACAACAAAGATGAAAGACTTATTTTTGTTTAATAGAACAAAAGGAAAGTGACTGTCTCAGCCTTTGTTTGGGGGACATTCAGTATACTCACAGCCTTAAATGTTATGCCACAGAATATTGCAGTCAGACAACCATCCTCTGTTAATGATGTTTATTAGGACTGATGTTTCACTGGAGAATGGAAATGTGCCAATTTTCTCACACACTGTACAGTGTGCACACAACAGGGACAGAATAGGACACACAGACCAATGCGGAGTCCATGGAAGAACCGAAGTGCAACAGGCCTCGGGGGTCAGCCATGTGGTGAAGATTTCCTCATCCCCCACTTATCCCCACCTCACTGGTCCATAGGTGTCAAATAAATTAAGAAATAGCCTAGGGAAAGAATGAAACAACAGCAGACTCTGAAAACGATACAACCCGTATTTAAACAAATACTGCTACAACCCTAGTGTTTGAAGAAATACTGCTCTGTCGTCTTTTGTTTTCTTTCTTACTCTGTGCAGATAAACACTTTTTCCGAGATCCATATGCAACGACCGTCTCATCTGCGTATGAAGCCCCAACCTCAAGAAGACAACCAGACCCACTGCTGAACGAACTATCACAAAAGAAAATGAAAAATACACAACGCAGAGTCTTCACGGACCCTAATTGCATGTTTGTTTCTGTGTCAACATGCAATTACAGAAAATCAACACAGAACATGTGCGACTTATGGAAGAATGAAGTCCATGCATGAATACTGCTGGTCTGCCGTTTCTTTGTTTTATTATGTTACAGGTATGTGTGTATGCCATGATGTCATCACAAGCGGCATACTGGTATAAAGCATCACCTCATATTTCAATGAACAAGCCTCATGAGGGACGAGTCATCAGAGCGACTCTACGTGGGAAATGGACTCTACAGGAAACAGACTTCACAGCTATTCAAGCGCCATGGACTTTCAAGACTTCCACTCTTATGCTACATGGTTTTCTGTGTAATCATGTGACATTTTACACCCTGCGTCGCAGGTGTCAACAGTTATGGTTTTGAGAAGAACTATGACACTCATGTAAATCAAGGACACAACACAGAATAAGTTATATGTGCCTGTAACTTACACAAGTTACAATAATTAACTTGCTATGTGCCTGTAACTTACACCAGTTACAATAATTACAAGAATTACAAGAACCTAAAGTAGTACTTTTGCTAAATAAAACTTAATAACTTTGGATGCTTTTGTGCTTTAAGGCTAGGGATGTCCCGATCAGGTTTTTCGAGTCCAAGTCCGAGTCATTTGATTTTGAGTATCTGCCGATACCGAGTCCCGATCCGATACTTCTATAACACATAAAAAAAGAATAAAGAAGAGCGAAAAAAACAGATCCAGGATGTTCCTTATTTTTTATTTAATTCACCTTATTTTAACATTCAACAACTCTGTTAACAAACAGAGCACTTCTGTGAGGAAGCTTGAACAATCAAGTAATAAATAAATTCTTCACTTTTGGACTTTAGTGCAACAGTAAATATAAAAAAAGTCTAATATATAAACAAATAGCACCTCAACTTAAAATACCCGGCAGGCATGTAAACAAATAAAAAATAAAAGTGCCACAGTGTTTGCAAAGCCAGTAATGTGCTTTTAGGAACTAAAATTCTGATCGAGTAACGTCCGATTCCGATCGAGTCTGAAAACACGTGATCGGGCCCGATTTCCGATCACGTGATCGGATCGGGACATCCCTATTTAAGGCCTTAAAGGCCTTAATTGCTTGAACCCCGATAAATGCTGGTAACGTCCGATCACGTGATCGGAAATCGGGCCCGATCACGTGTTTTCAGACTCGATCGGAATCGGACGTTACCTTTGATTTTGATTTGTCATTATTATTTTTACTAAAATAAAAATATCCGAGGGACCCCCCTAATTCTATTTTTTACTTCTTATGGGGGGGTCCCTAATACCTTATGGGGGGGGTCCCGGATCCCCCCAGCCCCCCCTCAATTCGAGCACTGGTCCTGGTTCTACAGGAGTGCTGGAGATCTCGACGAAGATGGATAACAGCTTTTTAGTAATTATAAAGGGAGCGCTCGTTGTGCGCTTTCTATGCTTTCTAATATCCATTCAGAATTTGTATTTATTTGTATATAACTTGTTTTTCATGCTGCTAGGACCAATGGCTGTATAAACACGGCAAAGTTTTGGGAATTACATACGCATTTATGCGGGATTCACTCTTGAATAGCAATGATTTATTTTGATTGCTATAGTATTGTTTGTTTATGAATAAAGCAGCCTTTTTCACTGAAATGGTTGAATAGTCTGCTGACTCACTCACTCATGACAGTCCTTTGCCGCCCGCCACCTACTGGACGTAAAAATCGTATGTGCTGAAATAGTTGAAAAATCCCCACCAACACACAGGCTGACAGCCTGTTTTGTCACAATTTTTAATAAACAAGTTTCATGCATTTAATCAAGTCTTTTGGAACAAACATTATTACAGTGTCACATCAATCATCCAGTTGTTTTCAGGGTAAATACTACATTGGTAAATAAAGCTAGAATCATTCTGTTGGATGTACACTACTGTTCAAAAGTTCAAGAGTCTCTTCTGTTCACCAAGCCTGCATTGATCTGATCCAAAATACAGTAAAAACAGTTATATTATGAAATATTATTACAATGTAAAATAATAATACAATAAAATATAATTTATTTCTGTGATCAAAGCTAAATTTTCACCATCGTTACTCCAGTGTTCATCACATGATCCTTCAGAAATCCTTCAAATATGATGATTTGATGCTCAACAAACATTTATGATTAATATCAATGTTGAAAACAGTTATTTACAGTATTTTTATTTATTTTTTAGTTTGATGAATAGAAAGTTTATCTGAAATATAAACTTTTGTAGCATTATACACTACCATTCAAAAGCTTGCGGTTAGTAAGAACTTATAAAAAAAAATGTTGGGAAAGAAATTAATACTTTTATTCAGTACGGTTGCATTAAATTGATCAAAAGTGACAGTAAAGACATGTATAATGTAACAAGACTCTGTTTCAAATAAATGCTGTTCTTTTGAACTTTCTATTCATCAAAAAATCCTGAAAAATAAAATGTATGACGGTTTCCACACAAATATGAACTGGTTTCCAACATTAATAATCATAACTGTTTGTTGATCATCAAATCATCTTATTAGAATGCTTTCTGAAGGATCATGTGACACTGAAGACTGGAGTAATGATGCTGAAAATTCAGCTTTGATCACAGGAATAAATTGCATTTTACTATATATTCACATAGAAAACAGTCACAATATTACTTTTTTTATCAAATCAATGCAGCTTTGAGCAGAAGAGACTTCTTTTAAAAACATTTTAAAAATCGTATCGATCTCAACTTCTGAACGGTAGTGTATATTTCATTTCATTATGTGTATTTATTTAAAAAAATATTGAAACCAAAACATGGTATTAGTGTGCAGGTAAAGAGGACCTCCACTAAGGCAAGCACAGTCCATTCCAGCTTAGCAGAGGGCAGTGGCAGGAGCTCAGCAGAGGGCAGTGGCAGGAGCTCAGCAGAGGGCAGTGGCAGGAGCTCAGCAGAGGGCAGTGGCAGGAGCTCAGCAGAGGGCAGTGGCAGGAGCTCAGCAGAGGGCAGTGGCAGTGGCAGGAGCTCAGCAGAAGGCAGTGGCAGGAGCTCAGCAGAGGGCAGTGGGCAGTGGCAGGAGCTCAGCAGAGGGCAGTGGCAGTGGCAGGAGCTCAGCAGAGATCAACGAAAGCGAAGAGCAGGTCAGCAACAGCTCAGAACAGCTAACTCCCACCAACAGCTCTGAACGGCTCAGCACCAACAAAAACTCAGAGCAATTCAGCAGCTTCTCCAAGGAAGTTGATACCTGGAGAAATCAGTTAGAAATATGGAGGAAACAATACTCCAATATTGTACATCAATGAAAACAAAATTGGATGTATTGCATGTAGAGATGTTAAACGAATGTGTTCAAACAAAAAAGGTGTTCAAGTGGCAGAAGAGTGGGCTTTAGGGAGGGTCCAAGCAATGAATGTACGTGCCATGAGGAAAAAAATATACAAACACCGGGACAGTCAGGCTCATCAGAGGGATCTAGAAATTGAAGCCCAGAAAGAAACAGAGATCCTCCCCACACTAACAGAGAAGGTTAACGATGAGCTTGTCAGAGAAACAGCCAACAGTATAAGAACAGCTCTGTGGCAAAAGAGAGATTAGCATTCAGTAAAATGAGCAGACTGATAATGCTACAAGAGGTCAGTGGAGGAAAAATGGGCCCTTCACACCGATCGGATCATACGTGTATCGCTATGATTGAACACATTGCCACTAAAATGAAAAAGTCAATGATATCCACATTGAAGTCCAATGATTCTTTTGTGAGTTTGACAGTTGATGAAAGCAGTAACTTTGGCAAAAGCTATTTAATAATTTACTTGAGAGCAGATGTGACAGGCAGAGATGACACTGAAAACATTTTCCTTGATCTTGTAGAGCTAGATAAGGGAACAACAGCCGAAGCATTGTATCAAGCTCTTAAGAATACCCTTTTGACAGCAGGCTTGGATGATGAATATTTAAAATCACACCTGATCAGCATTGCCACAGATGGAGCATCAGTCATGACAGGAAGAGAGAGTGGACTGATTGCAAAGTTGAGAAAAGACTTCCCTTCATTGAAGAGCATTCATTGTCTTGCACACAAGCTAGAGTTGGCAGTGCATGATGCATGCAAGTCTGTAACTGGATGTAACCACTTTGAAATCTTTATTTCAAAGTTGTATACGTTTTACCACCAATCTCCAAAAAATGCCAGACTGCTCTATGATGCTGGCACTCATGTTAACATCTCACTGCTGAGGATTGGGCAGATTTTCTCAATTCGCTGGGTTGCCAGCAGTTTCAGCACTGTCAGAGCTGTTTGGCGGGACTTTCCAGCACTTGCCACACAAATGCAGAAAGCTTCTGTGGATGTTCCCCGCACTGATTTGGATCGACGAAAATGCAGTGGACTATTGAGGAAACTCAGCAACACAGGTTTTGTTAAAGACCTTGCACTGATGAAAGATGTGCTGCGTGAGTTACAAAGCCTCTCTCTGAAACTGCAGAATCGAAACACATCTCTCACTGATGCCAGTCGGTGGACTCTTTTGACTGTGGAGGTCCTGGAGGCCATGAAAACAACACCAGGAAAGTCACTCGCAAAGGCAGAAGGGAGGATAACAGCATGCATGTTCAAAGGCATCACACTAGAAGCCTCCAAAGAGAATATCAACAAGGGGCAGTTCCTACAGGCTGTCATTGATAATCTCTCTGTTCGTCTCCCTGACTCAGAGCTTACTGAGCTTCTGACTCCACTCGAACCATCCTGTTGGCCCAAAGATCGTAATTCCCTTGTCCTGTATGGTGAAAAGGAAATTCATGACCTTGCTAAGCATCTAGGAGTAACCACCAGAGCTGCTGTTGAAGAGTATAGGTTGTGGAAACTTGAAGGTGACAGTCCTGGGAAGACGATCAAGAGGCTGATAACAGCTAGCAAAACCTACCTGGCCACCTCAGCTGAATGTGAACATGGATTTTCAGCCATGTGTGATACCGCTAACAAGAGGAGAAATTCCCTGAGGGCCAAAAGCCTTTCTTCTGTCCTGTTTCTAGACGTCAATGGCCCTCCAGTGGAGCAGTTTGACCCAAAATCATTTGTGCTCTCTTGGTTGAAAGACGGTCATCGGCTGTCAACTCCAACCAAGACAGGAAGGCAAGCACAGACAAAACCAGACAGACCACTGTGGTCTGTTCTAGGTGGAAAAGATATAGATTAACATTTATTCTTTCACCGACATTGCCTGTCACATGTGAACTCAGGACTTTGCTCTGCCATCTACCTTGTTTGCTTGCTTGCGCTTCCCAGAGCATTAAAGAGCCACTCCTGATGCTTGTTAGTAAAGCATTTGGTGTACTTTAAAAAATACTATAACTAACTAAAAAATACTATAGAAATATACCAGAACTGGACCTTATCTGAGCCACAAAATCTGTGTATATTAAATATGGAGTCATCTCAGCCTTAATAAGCCTGTGAACAAGCAGAACCACTGAAGGAAAGAAGAGAACAGAAAAAGAGACGAGCAGAAACACAAGAACTACAACTGACTTCAGCCACAGTCTTAGATGAAATCAACTGAAGAGAAAAGAAGACATTACATCTCTGAAGATCTCAGCAGAGGAGGATTAAACAACTCCACAAACAGCATTACCAGCTTCACTTATTACTAACCAGACTGACTTTATTTCTGTCAGACATCTACAGAAGTTTTATTGAGAATTAACAGAGGTTTAACTCTAATGTGTTTCATGTGACATAACCATGTCACCATAACAGTGATTTAGTGTTTCCATTAGTTGGGCTCTTAACTCTTATTATATCTTTTGTCTTTTTTAGCCACTGAGACAGTGTGTTTGTCAAACACATTTGCAGCAGCAAAGAAAGCTAAAGTGAAACAAGATCAGGTGATGATGGTTACCTGTTGATGGTTTTATAATCATCATGAAATAACCTGTTTCACTGATGTCTTTGGAATCTAACAAATGTGTTGATCCATTCATATTTTCACATCACAAACCCTGTTACTGCAGCATGAGATCTAGCAATAGTATAACAATCAGTTAGAAGACTTTAACAAACATGAGTACGAAAAAGTCAGTTTAATATGACACACACAGACATCAACAATCAGCATATGAATCTCAACAATATAATATTGCTAGATCTCATGCTGCAGTAACACAGGGTTTGTGATGTGAAAATATTAATGGAAAAACACAATTGTTAGATTCCAAAGACATCAGTGAAACAGGTTATCTCATGATGATTATAAAGCCATCAACAGGTAACCATCATCACCTGATCTCATTTCACTTTGTTTTTTTGACAAACACACTGACACAGCAGCCAAAAAAAGACAAAAGATATAATAAGAGTTAAGAGCCCAACTAATGGAAACACTAATCACTGATATGGTGACAAATGAAACACATTAGAGTTAAACCTCTGTTAATTATCAATAAAAACTTCTGTAGACGTGTGACAGAAATAAAGTTAGTAATAAGTGAAGCTGGTAATGCTGTTTGCTGTTTTAATCCTCCTCTGCTGAGATCTTCAGAGATTTAATATCTTCTTTTCTCTTCAGCTGATTTCATCTAAGACTGTGGCTGAAGTCAGTTGTAGTTCTTGTGTTTCTGCTTGTCTCTTTTTCTGTTCTCTTCTTTCCTTCAGTGATTCTGCTTGTTAACTTATTAAGGCTGAGATGACTCCATATTTAATATACACAGACTTTGTGGCTCAGATAAGGTCCAGTTCTGGTTTATTTCTTTACTCTTGGCTGACATGTGGCATTGCTATGGCCTGCTTGTGGCCCAGATCTGGCAAACAGGAGTGGGCCACCCAAGTGCCAGATGTGGGCCGGATCTGGGCTGAAACAATGTTGCTATCTGAGCAGATACGTTTTCTACATTTCTATGTAACACATTATATATATATATAGTGTCGTGGAAATTCTTTCTAGACTTTAAACAATAATTGGAAGACAGTTGGAGATCTAAAAAGTTATAAGAATCATCTTTATTTCTTGCAAGAAAGGCAGTTCACACAACGGTCAGAGTCTGATATGAGAAGCGCGCCGACTTCCCCTTTTTGCCCAGCTTATATACACATAACTCTTCACACTTATTCTAACACCCCTTTGTTATATGCACACACTTACACACATATGTCAGTAAAACAACTGAGTATATATTTTCCAATGCAACACCTTTGCTCTTAGTGCAAGCGAGCTTATCCGTTTTAGAGAAAAACAAATTTTTCTTTCTGCGAATGCCCTTTTCAACTCGTCTTCAGCTATAAGGAAGAAGATGATATGCAACTTGCAGTTTCTTTAACACCACGTATGGTATAAGCTGGCTAGAATAAAAATTTCCATTACAATAGTTATGTTCAGTTCTCCATTTCAGTTGTGGGAAAAGAGACTGAGTTTATATATATATATATATATATATATATATATATATATATATATATATATATATACAGTGAGGAAAATAAGTATTTGAACACCCTGCTATTTTGCAAGTTCTCCCACTTAGAAATCATGGAGGGGTCTGAAATTGTCATCGTAGGTGCATGTCCACTGTGAGAGACATAATCTTAAAAAAAAAATCCAGAAATCACAATGTATGATTTTTTTAACTATTTATTTGTATGATACAGCTGCAAATAAGTATTTGAACACCTGAGAAAATCAATGTTAATATTTGGTACAGTAGCCTTTGTTTGCAATTACAGAGGTCAAACGTTTCCTGTAGTTTTTCACCAGGTTTGCACACACTGCAGGAGGGATTTTGGCCCACTCCTCCACACAGATCTTCTCTAGATCAGTCAGGTTTCTGGGCTGTCGCTGAGAAACACGGAGTTTGAGCTCCCTCCAAAGATTCTCTATTGGGTTTAGGTCTGGAGACTGGCTAGGCCACGCCAGAACCTTGATATGCTTCTTACAGAGCCACTCCTTGGTTATCCTGGCTGTGTGCTTCGGGTCATTGTCATGTTGGAAGACCCAGCCTCGACCCATCTTCAATGCTCTAACTGAGGGAAGGAGGTTGTTCCCCAAAATCTCGCAATACATGGCCCCGGTCATCCTCTCCTTAATACAGTGCAGTCGCCCTGTCCCATGTGCAGAAAAACACCCCCAAAGCATGATGCTACCACCCCCATGCTTCACAGTAGGGATGGTGTTCTTGGGATGGTACTCATCATTCTTCTTCCTCCAAACACGTTTAGTGGAATTATGGCCAAAAAGTTCTATTTTGGTCTCACCTGACCACATGACTTTCTCCCATGACTCCTCTGGATCATCCAAATGGTCATTGGCAAACTTAAGACGGGCCTTGACATGTGCTGGTTTAAGCAGGGGAACCTTCCGTGCCATGCATGATTTCAAACCATGACGTCTTAGTGTATTACCAACAGTAACCTTGGAAACGGTGGTCCCAGCTCTTTTCAGGTCATTGACCAGCTCCTCCCGTGTAGTTCTGGGCTGATTTCTCACCTTTCTTAGGATCATTGAGACCCCACGAGGTGAGATCTTACATGGAGCCCCAGTCCGAGGGAGATTGACAGTCATGTTTAGCTTCTTCCATTTTCTAATGATTGCTCCAACAGTGGACCTTTTTTCACCAAGCTGCTTGGCAATTTCCCCGTAGCCCTTTCCAGCCTTGTGGAGGTGTACAATTTTGTCTCTAGTGTCTTTGGACAGCTCTTTGGTCTTGGCCATGTTAGTAGTTGGATTCTTACTGATTGTATGGGGTGGACAGGTGTCTTTATGCAGCTAACAACCTCAAACAGGTGCATCTAATTTAGGATAATAAATGGAGTGGAGGTGGACATTTTAAAGGCAGACTAACAGGTCTTTGAGGGTCAGAATTCTAGCTGATAGACAGGTGTTCAAATACTTATTTGCAGCTGTATCATACAAATAAATAGTTAAAAAATCATATATTGTGATTTCTGGATTCTTTTTTTTAGATTATGTCTCTCACAGTGGACATGCACCTACGATGACAATTTCAGACCCCTCCATGATTTCCAAGTGGGAGAACTTGCAAAATAGCAGGGTGTTCAAATACTTATTTTCCTCACTGTATATATATATATATATACAAAGTATGCATTTTTGTTTGAGAGGTCATTTCTCATTTGAGATTTTCGTTATCCCTGTTTCTGAAGAAATTTGTCTTTGAAGAAAGTTTATGTCTTCACCCACTGGTTCCTGAAATTATTTTGATGTCTGTTATGGATGAATGCTGAGTTGACTTTTGAGAATCTCCTGGACATCCCTATGTTAAACTTATAAACTATTCCAAAGACTGTATCCTGTTTGCCCAGTTGTCCTGCACTCTTTGAGTAAAGCTCCTGGGTTCATACTACATCATTACAGCCTGATAGTATTTTTCCATTCTTTTGCTACTGTTTAAGTAATAAAAAATTTGTGAAGATAGATATCCTTTTGAAGTTACTGACTGCTTTCTTTTCACTGCTTTCGGAGACATTATGAAATAATTATTCCTGTGCCACTGTTGAATCTGACAGTGATACCATCCAGTGAGTCTGGAAGCCATCTGATTATTTTGTACTGTTTTTGAGACATTTCAATGTATTTTGAAGTCACTTGCTTTTACGGGTGTTCAAGTGCCTTATATGTAGTGCCCTGGTATATTTGCCATAGCTGCCCTTTTGGGTCTGCTGCTTTGTCACCCTCTAAATCCAGTATTACTCTAGTAAGTAATTTAAAAGAAGAAATATATATATATATATATATATATATATACAGTATATATATATATATATATATACAGTACCAGTCAAAAGTTTGGAAACAGTACTATTTTTAATGTTTTTGAAAGAAGTCTCTTATGCTCATCAAGCCTGCAGTTCAAAAAAAAAACAAAAAAAAAAAACAGTAATATTATGAAATATTATTACAATTTAAAATAATGGTTCTCTTTTTTAATATACTTTAAAATGTAATTTATTTTTGTGATGCAAAGCTGAATTTCACATTTTAAAGTATATTAAAAAAGAGAACCATTATTTTAAATTGTAATAATATTTCATAATATTACTGTTTTTTTTTTTGTTTTTTGTTTTTTAACTGCAGGCTTGATGAGCATAAGAGACTTCTTGCAAAAGCATTAAAAATAGTAGTGTTTCCAAACTTTTGACTGGTACTATATATATATATATATATATATTTTTTTTTTTTTAAATAGGCCTATATATATCGTCGCTGTCGGGCGGAATCCTCGTATCTCTCAGGAAATAAAAAAAACTGCATATTTTTTGAGTTATTAAACATTGTATCGTTAAAGTTGGTATTATACCTTATATTGCTATCCTATACTGTTGTGTACCAACATTAACACAACATTTCCCCAAAATCATGTTTAATCGGAGATACGAGATTTATGACTTGGGAGCAGGGAGATACGAGGTTAATTTACGCTGTCATTGTTGATAAGAACGGTACGGACACAGACGTCGCTGCTGCCAGCAGTGTTCATCAAAGTCTGCGGTCGCGTTGAGCCTTTTGACAAGAGATAAGGCTTTAAAGTCCGCGTGAACCGGAAGTTGCAAACGTCTTTTCTCCAGTGCTGTGACGTATTTCCCAGTGAAAAGGAATATTGAACAGAGGGCAGGATTTTACTCTAGCGCTCCTCCTCTCCATCTCTCGCTCATTACAGACTAACGATTTGAGGGGAGTGGTTAAGCGTTTCCCAAACCAATTCTTCAAACCTACGTCATCAGAGAAGGGACGCCATTCCAGACCGGAAGTAACTTTTCAGACTTTGATTAAAGATTACGACGGCAAACAATTTTTTTCTGTGTTTTAACTTGCACGAATTAATTGTTCACCATAAGACTAGTAATATGCGCTAACAAAGTAAATAGGGTCAATTTTGATTTCAGTTGGACTTTAAGAGCTATTCAAATCTAATGATTGTGGTTACATACATCTTCCTAAACTCCATTTTAAACGTTTAAGAGATATGAGTGATGCCTGCAATAACAAAATACTAGGCTGTCTAAAATAGGCGGAAATTAATCTGCACGCAAACAAAGTCAGCGGTCGCGTTTAGCCTTTTGACAAGAGAAAAGGCTTCAGTAGTTAACCAAAGCTAACGACTGTGGTTACATACATCTTCCTAAACTCCATTTTAAAGGTTTAAGAGCTATAAGTGAAGCAGAACAAAAAACGATGAGCTGACTAACGTTAGGCTGTCTAGGTGGAAATTAGACCAGTAGACCTACCTTTTTTCTCCTATAAATAAAAACCTTGCTACTTGGGGTATTTTACATGCACAGTGCCAACTTCGAGTCAGTAAAATAATAATAAAAACAATAATTTAATGCTGGTATCCAAAACATTTAATTCAATTCAAGTATTATATTAGATACATTTTAAAACTTCAATGCACACGTATAATAAGCCTAGTAATAATAAGCCTAGTAATAAGTAGACATTTAAAATACATCAGTAACTGATATCATAGTTTAACACAGATAAAATCAGAGTTAAGGCTTGCTTTACGTGTTGCTCGACGAGGACTTCTTAATCGTTGTGACTTTCAATCCTGAGGAGACAAAATGCCGCGAGGCTCCCGCCCGCCGCGGAGTGAAGAAGAGGTGGAGTTACGGTATCGGTATAGGTAATATTGTTAATTTTCCCAAGATGCAACATTCAGACATAAAACTGATCGGGCAGACCAAATCGTAAGTCGTAGAGACTTGAAACTTTGGGGGCTGATAGCATAGATATCATATATAAACGCTAGATGTCTTATGGCGCAGTCACTTCCGGCATCACCGTTCGGCCATCTTGTCACAGTGAAGCTGTGCATTAAGGTGAATGATCAGCATGCACACAAATCCTCTTATCTCGCTGAAATCTTGAAGGATTTACAAACGGTTTGGTTTCTTACAAACGTTATTAATGTGGCTATAATTCCGAATGCTTGAACATGTATGTTATAATTATTCATATGTATGCACTGTATGTATGCAGTGTCATAACTACATCTCTGACGTTTATAACAAACCAAACCGTTTGAAAATCGGTAGCAAATTGAGCAAGTTATGGTTATTTAAAAGTACATGCACCATTAAACGAGTGAGCGAGCACACTGTGGCAAGATGGCCGCCACGTGCGGACGTCGACCTCCATTGGCCAGCAGCGAGCACGAGACATCTAGCCTTTATATATGATATCTATGGCTGATAGTACTCACACCGCCTACAGCGTCACCAAGACCCGCCCCGATCGGCCTGACGGGGGCACTACAACGGCCAAAAGTACGAAACAGCTCATAACTCATCAACCGTGAGGCGTAGGCTCAAGTGTCTTATATTGCTGGAATCCTTGGCTCGAGACGGATAAGATGCATGCCTCGGATTTGCTCACCCTTCAGGCGCCAATTTTGAGTAAATTGAGGTTTTTTGAAAAACCTACTTTTGCGAACTACTCCTAGGTTTTTGGCCCGATCGGAACCAAACCAGTGCAGAAATATTCTCTGGACAGTGATTATCAATAATCATAAAAAAAAATATTAATTTAAATTCACGGTCGCTAAGGGAAACCAAAATGTTTGATGGCACCAGGGCCACTTTTACTAAAACAATTATAACTTGTGAATGGAAAGAGATATTTTCGCTAAACTCGAGACACATGTTAATGAGCTCAATCTGAGGTTACTTAAAAAAAATCTCGAAGATTGGCCAAGTGGTGGCGCTACAACATGGAAAAAAGTCATGAAAATGTCTATAAACGCACCCAACCGTTAGTCCTTTGAAATTCTGAATCCTTCCCGAGTCCAACAATACCAAACATGCCAGGTTTCGACTTGTAGTTTGTGTATCATTGTCATTTAGCACTTAAAAAACTTGCGATTATCTTCGAAACCATTAGTCCGATCGAGACAAAAACACCACAGGAAATTTGAAAACATAGGTCAATAGCTAAACAATAACGCCCAAATGTCAAAATTATGATAGGAACAGACAAAAATAAATAAATAAATACAAAATTCAAATCATTGTCACCCATGGATTATTTTTATGCTCTCATAAATAGAAGTGTCTAAACTTCAAAACAAAATGAGATATTTACAATGAATTTGACAGACATGTATGGGCACACTTTGAGGACACTTAATACACACACTTGGATTTAATGTTTATTACTGAGACGTGGATTGCAATTGGGGACATGAGTCCTTTTTCTGAACTCATACCGCGAGACTGTAAGTTTTTTAATACCCCTCGTTCATCGGGTCGAGGGGGAGGACTGGTTTCTATATTTAAAGAGAAGTTTAATTGCAGATTAATATCAACGGAAGAATGCCGAACATTTGAACGACAACTGTTGATACTAGACATTGGTAGTCCTGTTGCCATTGTTGTTATTTACCGGCCTCCAAAAGCACAGAAAGATTTTATTAATGAATTTGGGGATTTTCTAGGAGGTTTGTTCTCAAAATTTGATAAATTGATAATTCTAGGCGATTTTAATATACATGTCTGCTGTCCAGAAAATGTGATGTCGAAAGACTTTTTAAACTTGATTGACTCTTTTGACCTTACCCAATCAGTAAATGGCCCAACTCATGTTTATGGCCATACATTAGATCTGGTATTAACACATGGTCTCTTTATTGAAGATTTAGAATTATATGACCATGTTATCTCAGATCACAAACCCATTTTGTTTAATATCCCTGTCTCATGCTGTCTTGTTAATCCTGTGAAGTCTTTGCAAAGCTTTCGCAGTTTTTCAGCAACAACTGGTACAGAATTTAGTACAAATTTTAATGAGGTGTGTAGAATATCTGAATCTGCTTTACATGATATGGGTGTGGATGAACACTTGTATTGGTTGTTTTCAACCTGTAAAGATGTGTTGGATGCAGTGGCTCCTCAAAATACTAAACAGCGTAAAGTTAGGTCTGATCCGTGGTTAAATAATGAGATAAGAGGTCTTAGACAAATCTGTAGACAGGCAGAGAGAAAATGGAAGAAATATAAGTTACAAGTTTACTATGACATTTTTAAGGAAGCACAGAAAAAATTTCAGAGCACTATAAAATCAGCCAAATCAAGGTATTTTGTGGAGATAATAGAAAAGAATGCTAACAATCCTAGAACGTTATTTAATATAATAAATACAGTTATAAATCCTCCAACATTAATCCTAGATCCGTCTCCATCGATGTGCGAGAATTTTCTAGATTCATTTACAACTAAGATTGAGAATCTTAGAAGAATTATCCCACAAATGAGCGGTGACTTTTTGGGTCATGTTACACAAAATACAGTTTTAAATCAGTTTGAACTTATATCATTTCAGCAGCTGCTGGAAACGGTAAGCAGACTGAAACCTACTGGGTCAGCTATAGATATGGTTCCTCCGTGGTTTTTGAAAGAAAACATTGAGGTTATTGGACCTAGTATTCTACAGATTGTAAATAAAAGCTTGAACACAGGTACCTTTCCAAGCATGCTGAAGCAGGCCCTGGTGCAACCTATATTAAAAAAACCTAACTTAGATCAAACTGACCTGACCCATTTTAGACCGGTCTCCCATCTTTCATTCATGTCTAAAATTTTAGAAAAAGTAGTGTTTAATCAATTACATGTATATTTAGAACAGAGTAATATTGGTGAAGTTTACCAGTCTGGTTTTAAGAAGCATCATTCCACAGAGACTGCCCTTGTAAAAGTGTTTAATGATTTGCTGATGACAGTGGATGCTGGTGATTCAGCAGTGTTAGTTTTATTAGACTTAACTGCGGCTTTTGACACTATAGATCACACAGTAATGCTTTCACGGCTAGAGGAATATGTGGGAATTCAGGGGAGGGCCCTAGATTGGTTTAAGTCTTACTTGACTGCCAGAACCATGGCAGTGAGACTGGGCCCGTATACATCGAGATCGACATCACTTAAATGTGGTGTGCCACAAGGCTCTATCCTGGCCCCTACGCTTTTTTCTCTTTATATGCTCCCATTAGGAGACATTTTTAAGAAGTACGACATCACATTTCATTGTTATGCAGATGACTTGCAAATATATTTACCGTTACAAAATGGAAATAATGTGCAATCTCTAATGTCTTGCCTGTCCGATCTTAAATCATGGCTTGCTTGTAATTTTTTATACCTCAATGAAAAAAAGACAGAAGTTGTAGTGTTTGGCCCTAGAGGAACCAAAGGCGCAGCGGAGTTAAATTTCGGATCACTGTCATTATATGTGAAAGATCGTGTTAAAAACTTGGGTGTTTATATTGATAGTGCACTGAAATTGAATGCACAGGTAAATTATGTGATCAAGTCAAGTTTTTTTCACTTGAGAAATTTGGCTAAAATGAAATCATGTTTGACACATAAGAGCCTTGAAATTGCAATACATGCTCTTATATCCTCGAGACTTGACTATTGCAATTCTTTATATAAGGGTATTAGTCAAGCATCTATTCAGCGGCTGCAAAAGGTACAAAATGCTGCAGCGAGATTATTAACTAACACTAAAAAACGTGAACACATCACACCGTCCTTGGTCCGTTTACATTGGCTCCCTGTACAATACAGAATTGATTTTAAACTCCTTTTATTAGTGTATAAATCTCTTCACGGCCTTGCACCGACTTATTTATCAGATTTGTTAATAGGGTACAAGACAGGTAGAACCTTGAGATCATCAACTCAAAACTTGTTAAAAGTTCCGAGGACCAAGTTAAGCCAGAAAGGGGATCGTGCCTTTGGGGTAGTTGCTCCAAAACTTTGGAATAGCTTACCATCACATGTTAGGGACGCTGATTCTGTACATGTTTTTAAAGTACAACTTAAGACACACCTGTTTGAAATGGCCTATTCATCTATTTGATGATAATGATTATTACTATATATATTTCTTTTTTTTTAATCAGCTTGTTTAAATATTGTTGTATTGTTTTATTGAGATGGTGTAAAGCACATTGGTCAACATGTGTTGTTTGAATGGTGCTATACAAATAAAAGTGACATTGACATTGACATTAATAAAAGTGGTGGAGATCAGGCAAGATGTGGTGCTATAACTGTCAAAAAAAAAAAAAAACTTTCCTCAGTAAATTGCCTGTATTGGCTGTAAATGGTATTTTCCAACAAATCTAAGTTTATTTGTTTATTTGGATCCCCATTAGCCACTACCTTGGCAGTGGCTACTCTTCCTGGGGTCCCAACAAGTAAAAAATACAAAACTACATTTAATTAACAACAATAAAAAGTCAAGTCAATGAAACATACTAACCCAACATCCATTCCAAATATCAAAATCAACAATTTACTATATATTTTGCCATTAAATGTTCCTTTAAATATTTTTTTTAAATGAATTTTTCTTGTAAAAATGTGTAATCAATGGTAAATTCACTCCATATTTTCATTCCTCTATACATTACAGTCCGTTGTTTTGCAGTGGTTTTCGAAACAGGAAATAAATAAAAAACACCCCTTTTATGCATGCCTGGTGTAAAAATTATGACTACTACTATACAAAAGTTGAGAGTACAGGACATTAGGAACTCTAGACACAGAAATATTTATTATAAAATAAAGCAGAGAGACTATCCTTCACCAGTGCATTCTTAGTATATTAGCTCTTCTATAACAGTTTAAATTCAGTCTTGTCGCTCAGTTCTATACAAATGTAATATTTCATTACATAATTTTTTTTTTTTTTTTTTTTTACTTGATGCACTGGTTGCCACACCACTGGGAAATAACACTCGATTCATCCAATCACTGATTGTGCTGCAGTGACTGACACCCCTGAGAGCCAACAGTAGCGGCATATTCTTAAGGCCCGCCCACTGTTCTCGCTGTCGCTGTCAGCATGATGAGAGAACAGGGCCCGGTTTCCCGATAACGCTCACTCTTAGCCTGCTAAGAAGACTCGAAAGATATATCTTACCAAATTTGTTTATTTTCCTAAGTGTGTTCCCCAAACTATACCTTAGAAAGCTGCTTAAGATATACCTTCTTACGTGCGACGTTACCTGGCGCTGTCCGTGGCGATGGTGCTGAATTGTTTAAAATCGATGGCTCGAGAATCAATTATTCTCTCGTGCAGGGGCTGTTTATGTGAAAAAGCGGTCATCTTTATAAAAGAAGCACTTCAGAAATAGTTGAAATTGCAATTTATTATGATTATTGGATATTATAAAAAACAATCCAAACTATAATAGCCTATAATAGCCTAGCCTAAATATTTTAAAATTGTAACATATAGCCTATTGCTGCCACAATAACCTTTTCAAAAATTTACGTGCCGCCTTTTCTTTCCCATTTTTGTTCGCTGAGGTGGAGCTGCGATAAAATATTGTTCTTGTGTAAATACTTTCCAGCATTTCAGTAATAAAAGTTTACATCTTGCGTACGGTGCTCGGCAGTGATCAAAAAGGATTTAAACCGTGAATTTTGAATCTCTTGTAAACTCGGAGATGTGGATTCAGACGGCAATTAAATTACTACACGACCTGTTTGTCAAAAAACAGAAGGTACTAATTTGGCCAGGGATTTTTACACGGATTGGGTGAGAAAAACACTGATATTATGGATTCGGACGGCACTAAAATCACCGACTTACCCCTGTAAATGTTTAAAATACCGGACGAGCCCATGAGAAACAATATTAGCGTCCGAATAGGACTTAACTGACAGTAGCCTATGCTTTCACTGGCCTTTAAAAGAGCGTTTTAATTCAATTAATAATATTGTATAATAATAAAATTAAAAATCTAACAACAATCAGTGTAGTGACAATTTTATTCTTTGCATGAAAACACTTGAATTAGCCTAATTTAATACTGTCTGGGTGTATTAAAACTTCAGAATTATATTCATTTAGACCTGCAACAGTGATAAGGTAAAGCTAAGAGTGGTCCAGACCAACCTTACGAAAGTGTGACTTACAAAAGATATACTTAGCGTACGAACGGTTCGGGAACCGTCCCATAAGGTTAAGAGAGAGGTTAAGGAATAGGTTAAGAACTACTTAGAGATAAGAACGCTTTGGGAAACCGGGCCCAGATCAGATGAGACAACAGCACGGAGCATTTCTCCAGAAACTCTTTGTATTAAATGATAATCATAATCTATCGGAATGCTGATTATGCTGATTATATGTGCACTTGGATACTTTGGATGCATCAACCTGGAGTGTTGTCGTGAGTGTTGAGAGAGAAAGGTTAGTGTAAAGTGTATCCCAGAGCGATAATCTTTATTGAATAATCTTCTTTAATTGAATATGTGATGCAATCTCGTCTTGGTGAGTGACATTTTTTTTTATCATATGTTATCTTATGACAGATATGTGTCCATTTCAGAAATGATCTGATATGAGCTGAGGGTAGGCCGCACTCACAGCGCGAGCTGAACTAACGTTAGTTAACTTAGCTGTGGGCTAAAGCTATCACGTGTGATAATGATCATTGTATCATGAGTTGAGACAAAGAGTGTTTTATGAGTGTCGATGTGTTAAATAACTGCGAAAAGTTGGATTAATGTGTCATTTGAGCTGCGCATGTATATCATTTCTTACTGAAACGTTGAGAAAGAAATTAATTATTGTACGTTTGCCTTGTGTTTTCCAAGGCTGCATTTTCTTGTTCTCTGTTTTTTCCCTATGTGAACGTGATCGGCAAGTGTATCCTGTTTTGTGCCATAAATAATCCTGTGGAGGTGAATCATCTGCCTATTGAATGCAATTAAATATGCACAAATGGCTAGCTGACCAGTGCCCATGGACCTGTTTCCCCTGTGAACCGTAATTTGAAACCTGGTAGGATAATTACAATTTTATTTTGTTTTTTGGACTCAAAGGACTTTGATTTGTGGAATTGATTGATTGTTTTTACTTCTGAAATGGAGAGACTTTGTTTTTTGTACTTTAACTGATCGAGAGAAGTTTGAACAGCTCTTTAAACTGAATCATTCATTGATCATTGATTCACGAACTCTGATCAGCTGAGTCGTTTGATTCATGAACTTTGTTCAACTTAATCAATTCATCTCTCCAGCATTTCCAATTCATATTGTTGAACATACTATTTTACTATAGAAAGATAAGGTGGTTTATTGGAAGGAATTATGAATCACATTGTGAGTCAAAACCAATACTAGTGTTTCTTTCGTCTACGAAAATGATGACTAAATATCGTTGTCAACGAACCACGTGACGAAAACGAGACACAACGTAAATGCTGGTCATGTGATGATAACTATAATTAAATGTATAATGCTAATATTGTTGACGAAAAAAAACGAGACTAAATGTGGTTAACAAAATTTTCGTTGACCAAAACAAGACGAGACAAAATGTTATGACGTTATTTCGTCTCGTTTAGTCGCATTATTATTATTATTTTGCAGTATTTCTGTTTCCCGTGTCTCACTTCAGGGGCTGCATCAGGTCACACTGCGCAGACGCAGGTGACGTCACTTCCTCAAGCCCCACTCGCGGCATTATTACAAGATGCAGCTGCGGTGAGTTAGCGTAAACGACAACAAACAAAGCACACGCTATAGTGCTTTCACATATGCTGCGTTTGCAGTGCGTAACTGATCCACGGCTGGACCACAAACACATACTCACTATTTTTATTTCAAATCTGGAAGTTATCAAATACTTTTATTTAAAAAAAGTTTTGTCAGCATTGCAATTCTCTTTGTACACACATACTCTTTAATAGACGTAATTCACTTTTAAGCACAATTTAAACAATGTATTATTCAATGCACTACTTCTATCTAGATTTATAAGCAAGTGGTAAAATATTTAGCCGTGTAGTTATATTAAAATCGCAAACTTTTTAAATTAAAACTTAAAATTGACAAAAACAGCCAACTCTCATGCCTTTTCTTTTGCATTTAAATTTTAATGCAATAAATCTTGGATGTCACAAAGAACTTGTTTTTCCTTCTCTACGAATGAGATGAGTGTTACTTTTCTGTTCGCTATTTTTGCTATTTTTCCATAGTGGTACACTATATTGACTGGGTTAAATAGAATTGCATTACTAAAATTAGACTAAAATACAATTTTCAACTAAATGTCATCAGTTTTCGTCAACTAAAACTAGACGAAAAGAGTCATGGATAATTCTGACTTAAGACTAAAATGCTCAGACTTTTAGTCGACTGATACTTGACTAGACTAAAAACAGTATGAACGTGACTAAAACTAATAAAAACTAAAATGACAGCTTGACACAAAGACTAGACTAAAACTAAAATTAAAAAAGGCAGTCAAAAACAACACTACTGATTACATTTCTTTTTGTACATTTGGGTTATAGAATGTAGGGCTGTTGCGTGAAGGAATTTCCCATGCGGTAATTTTGAGTGGCTCAATAGCGCGACATGCAGTATTATCACCATTTATATATTTGGACTTATTTATATAGCAATACATAAATATAAATAAGTGTTACGATGTGTTCAGCATGCACAAAAATCAAGGACATTTTCTCTAACGATGTAACCAGAACTAAACAGCGTCTCTGCGCATTGAAAGACTGTCACTCAGTGCACAGTTACATTGTTACAACAACGGATTGCCTTTGAGTCATTAAACTGTACATGTACAAACACGTTCAAAAACGCTGATTCATTAAAAGATAGATGTAGTGAAACTAGGTGTTAATTATTTTTAACTTTAAGCTCTACTTTTCAAAGCTGAGCTGGCCAGCAATTAGGGCTGGGTATCGTTCAAAAAAATTAGATACCGGTTCCTGACGATACTTTTTTCAATACCAATTTTATGAAATCCATTTTAACAAGATTACATAACACATTACCTCAGAAAAACTTTGGTTTAATTTTTTCAGTTTGACTCATGCTCCTTAGCCTCTGCACAAAGGAACAATTTTTTTTTTATAAAGAGCTCATGCTCACCAAAGCTGAATTTGTTTGAACAAAAATACTGTAAAACTTGTAACATTGTGAAATAGTATTACAATTTAAAATCTCATTTGAATATATTTCAAAATGTAATTTATTCCTGTGATATCAAAGCTGAATTTTCAAAATCAATACTTAAGTGTCACAGGATCCTTCAGAAATATGAAAACAGTTTGCTGCTTAATATTTTGGAAACTATGATAAATGTTTTCATGATTCTTTGATGAATAAAATTTTCAAAAGAACAGTATTTATTTGAAACAGAAATCTTTTGTAACATTACATTACATTGTTTTAATGTCACGATTTTAATCACTTTAATGCATCCTTACTGAAAAAGAATTCTGACTAACCAACACATTTTTGAATGGCAGTGTACATTCAGTAGGTCATTATTTCAATATAAACACTGTCAGAGTGATCAACAAGGTACCTCTTCATTTACCAGGCGAAGACGGAGCAACTTTCTGCTCTTATGTTTACTCCGTGCACTGTCAAGGTCTTCATCATATCTATCGTGGTACCTGTCTTTGCAGCAACTATTTTACCGCAAATACTGCATCGCACGCTGTTGGCATTGAGCCTGGAGAAATGTAGCCACACTTTTGATCGACTTTTCCACATAATTAGGGTATTGTGTGTGTGTGCTCGCGTCTCATGAGTATGTGCGCGGAGAGTTTGTGTGTGTGTGCTCAAGTCTCATATGAGTATGTGCGCGGAGAGTTTGTGTGTGTGCTCACGACTCATACGAGTATATGCGTGGAAAGTTTGTGCGCGCGTCTCATACGAGTATGTTTTAGGTGTGTCGTTGTGCATTTCATATGTATTTGTTTGAGCACTGACGTTGACGAGTTAACCCCTTAGGTATCGAAATCTGGTACCAAACAAGAAGTCATTTTTCGATACTCGATAGTATCGAGGCAATTCGGTCGGTACCTAAAAAGTATCGAACTCGGTACCCAGCCCTACCAGCAATGCGTCGCATGGGCAACACTGAAGCTGATGCTTCATGTAATAGAGACCAATGGCATTGATTCAATGCGTGACTCACTGATTTATTTTCTTGCGGCTTCCTCACACTGTGAAATGCCGTTTATGGTAAATGCCCTTAAACATTAAAAGAACGATACAATATTTCTCTTTCCTTGGACACAACAACCTTTTTAACAAATATATATGACTTGACCTCAAAGACAGACGCAGGTAATCGCACGTGCTCAGTCGATCTCTCCCATTCACTGTCTGATTCAAGAACTGTCTGTCTGTTACAAATGACCATGATAAACAGTCTTGTTATCATTATTAACTTATTTAACATTCAATACACACAAATTTCAAAACAAGAACGGTATAGCCTTATTAAAAAAAAAACACACGATTATCGCAGTTGCTGCGGTTACTTGCGTTCCTCTGCGGTTGGCTTGTCAGAAGCGCGGTACTGCAATATTGCGGTTATCGCGACAGCCCTAATAGAATGTATTATTTTGTTTTATTATTGTACGTTTTTTGGGTCAACGTGAAAGAAACAGACGTAGTATTGGTTTTAACTTTTTTTTCTTCACAAATTGTATGAAAACTGCGGAACTTCACCTGACTGAATCAAAGCTTTTAGGCTGTTGAATCATTCAAAAGAAACGAGTCAGTGATGTCTGTTTTCATTTACTAACTATCTATTGTTCTTATTTGTCACTCATCTTTCTGAAACAAACTACGAAGAGAACTTTATCATTTATCAGTACAATTTTCTCTTTGAATCAGAACGCATTTGTCAACTATTTGCTCTCCTGTTGCACCATTTCCTCCCTCCAGTAGATGATCCTTGTGTTGGATTACAAATTTATTAAATGTTTAATTTAGTTTGCAACAGTAAAAGTTGAGTACATTGAAGTTAGCATTTTAAGGTTAGGTTAGGATAATAGTAACAACAGTTTCTGCCAGTCCTGTTTTTCTCTATTGTGTTTTAAATGAGTCAGATCACTGAGATTCTCACCTTTCGGAGCCCAGACGTTGAATCATTAGGTTGATTGACTTTCACCTTTTGTCTTTAATGGCTCTCGGATGGCTCTTGGAATTGGAGTTCCTGGCCAGTATGTGAATAGTTATGCTGATTTAATTGGACTCAGAGTAGGGTGTGTTCCCACTTCATTTGCATGCTTTATTCAGAGTTCCCGCCTCTATGTAATCCCTCCCCCTTGGAATGTATATAACTACAATGCATACTGTATTAGAGTTAGATCATGTTGGAAGTACTACAGCAACTTACAGCGGAGTTCTCAATAAAGAATAACTTCCGTTGAACGCGATCCCAACTGTCTCCTGGTCTCTGCTTCGATGAAAGAAAACTTTCCAACAGATGGTGCCTTGTGACCCGGATGGAGAAAAAGGAAACTCAAAGAACTTCAAGCTCAAAGAACTGAATCTTGAAACTTCAAGCTCAACAAAAGATCTGACAAAGATTGCCAGACTGAATCTTTCCAGCTTCCTCCAGATTGAAAACTTCAAGCTCCAAAAAGATCTCAATGCCTGACTGAGTTCCAGACTGAATCTTGAAACTTCAAGCTCAAAGATCTCAACAAAGCTGACTGAGTTCCAGACGAATTTTTTTCTGTACAACCAACGATTCGGTGAGTTTCACTCCATTCAAAGAACCAATGCAGACCAGTACAAATGTGTTTTTCCTCTGCGCCGTTCAGAGAAGTAGTTAACAAACAGCTGTAGAGTTTGGTTAACTAAAGATGAGCCTCTAAAAAAGTTTTTCTTTTAGAGATGAAATTTATCCTCTGTTGTTAGCAGGGAAGATTAACAGTTACATGTTAATATTGTGTGTATGCTCTTGCTAGAGAAGACCTATCTGTAAGCTAGAGAAAGTTAGCATCAAGTGCTAATAGGTTGGTATCCTTTGCTTTAGGCAGAGAAGAATTAGCTTTACGTGCTAGTTATGTCTGTTGATCCTCTGTTCTTGTCGGCAGGGAAGTTAAGTGTGGTAATTTGGAAAGTTAACAATAGTTATGCTGTGTTAACAAGATTGTACCCTCTGTTTGTAAGACAGTAGAGAGAAGTTTTAGTGTTTTGTGATTGTGAAGTAACAAAGGAACTCACAAAATGGTTAGAAGGAATGCGAGACTATTTCCCACAACTGAAAAAGCTGGACGAGCTACACTGTTATGGACAGACAAGGAGTTTGTCTTTGTTATCAGAGCACATGGACACAATAGTGACTGAGCAAGTCAGATTGAATTTAACAAGGAAATTTGACATTGATGCAGACAAAGTATGGCCAATTGAAGATTGCAAGAAAGTGTTGGGTGCATGTATCAGGAAGAAAAATGTGAAAGGCATTATCTGTTGTCACAGAGAATTTAGCTTATCCATTGCACAAGAACAAGCTCAGTGTATTGCTAAGTTAAACGATCAGAACAAACAATTGCAGACTCACATGTCCTGTCTCAAGACAAAGGTGGGCCATAACAAAGCCTCAACCAAATGTGATTTAGAAGACCAACAGTCAGATGAAAGCTATCCTGATGTACAGTCTTTTGATAGAATAGAGGACAATGTCAATGCAGATGTAAATGCAGTTGAAGTGTGCGTAGCTAGACAAAAGCCTCAGGGAAAAGGTGTTGATACAGTTTCATTTGCAACCCCCATATTGCAGCTACAAGCAGTCAAAACATCTTTAGGTCCTAAAGATATCGAGAGAATTGCTGAAAGTTTGCCATTAGTGCAAAGAAATTTTTCTGAGTTTAGAAGAGAGTTGTCCAAAAAGATGCGGCTCTATGAAATGTCTCTATCTGAAATCACCCAGCTAATATCACAGATCTTGACTGAGTCGGAATTCAATGATTTTGAAAGTGCTGTAAGCAATTCCGAACTGCAACATGTCAGTAAAGGTGATTTGAGAGAAGGTGTTTTGAAAATCCTAAAGAATATCTTAGGACCCAAAATCGATTGGTCGAAAATGACCAATTGTGTACAGAAGAAGGGTGAAACTGTTTGTGAGTACACAGAAAGATTTTGCCAGACCGCTGCCGCTTACAGCGGAATTGCTGACACACCAGAGAAGGTGTTAGGTGATAATGGCCCTTTGGTTCGCACATGGTTTCAGTGTCTTTTGCCAGAACACAGACAGGCGTTGCCTTACTTAAACATCACATGGTGTACGAGAACCCTGGAAGACAACTTGGACAGTTTAGTCACTTGGGAAAGAGACTCTGATGTCAAAGAGAGAGTAAGAATTGCAGCAGTTACTGTTAAGGTCAACTCAGAGAAGCAAAAGAAACGCAAAAGTCCTAGAGAAGCCAGTTGTTCTTACTGTGGTAAGCACGGACATTTTGGAAAAGAATGCAGAAAAAACAAAAAGAACTTTAAAGAAGTTAACAAGGTTACTCAGCTTCTGCTTAGCCTGCTTGATATTCTGAAGCAGCCCCTCCTCGTTAAACTCGTGGGGCAACTTGATACGGTGTTAACCATTTAGGCTGTGAGTGCTTAATTTCCCCAGTAACTCACAACAAAGATGAAAGACTTATTTTTGTTTAATAGAACAAAAGGAAAGTGACTGTCTCAGCCTTTGTTTGGGGGACATTCAGTATACTCACAGCCTTAAATGTTATGCCACAGAATATTGCAGTCAGACAACCATCCTCTGTTAATGATGTTTATTAGGACTGATGTTTCACTGGAGAATGGAAATGTGCCAATTTTCTCACACACTGTACAGTGTGCACACAACAGGGACAGAATAGGACACACAGACCAATGCGGAGCCCATGGAAGAACCGAAGTGCAACAGGCCTCGGGGGTCAGCCATGTGGTGAAGATTTCCTCATCCCCCACTTATCCCCACCTCACTGGTCCATAGGTGTCAAATAAATTAAGAAATAGCCTAGGGAAAGAATGAAACAACAGCAGACTCTGAAAACGATACAACCCGTATTTAAACAAATACTGCTACAACCCTAGTGTTTGAAGAAATACTGCTCTGTCGTCTTTTGTTTTCTTTCTTACTCTGTGCAGATAAACACTTTTTCCGAGATCCATATGCAACGACCGTCTCATCTGCGTATGAAGCCCCAACCTCAAGAAGACAACCAGACCCACTGCTGAACGAACTATCACAAAAGAAAATGAAAAATACACAACGCAGAGTCTTCACGGACCCTAATTGCATGTTTGTTTCTGTGTCAACATGCAATTACAGAAAATCAACACAGAACATGTGCGACTTATGGAAGAATGAAGTCCATGCATGAATACTGCTGGTCTGCCGTTTCTTTGTTTTATTATGTTACAGGTATGTGTGTATGCCATGATGTCATCACAAGCGGCATACTGGTATAAAGCATCACCTCATATTTCAATGAACAAGCCTCATGAGGGACGAGTCATCAGAGCGACTCTACGTGGGAAATGGACTCTACAGGAAACAGACTTCACAGCTATTCAAGCGCCATGGACTTTCAAGACTTCCACTCTTATGCTACATGGTTTTCTGTGTAATCATGTGACATTTTACACCCTGCGTCGCAGGTGTCAACAGTTATGGTTTTGAGAAGAACTATGACACTCATGTAAATCAAGGACACAACACAGAATAAGTTATATGTGCCTGTAACTTACACAAGTTACAATAATTAACTTGCTATGTGCCTGTAACTTACACCAGTTACAATAATTACAAGAATTACAAGAACCTAAAGTAGTACTTTTGCTAAATAAAACTTAATAACTTTGGATGCTTTTGTGCTTTAAGGCTAGGGATGTCCCGATCAGGTTTTTTTGCCCTCGAGTCCGAGTCCGAGTCATTTGATTTTGAGTATCTGCCGATACCGAGTCCCGATCCGATACTTCTATAACACATAAAAAAAGAATAAAGAAGAGCGAAAAAAACAGATCCAGGATGTTCCTTATTTTTTATTTAATTCACCTTATTTTAACATTCAACAACTCTGTTAACAAACAGAGCACTTCTGTGAGGTAGCTTGAACAATCAAGTAATAAATAAATTCTTCACTTTTGGACTTTAGTGCAACAGTAAATATAAAAAAAGTCTAATATATAAACAAATAGCACCTCAACTTAAAATACCCGGCAGGCATGTAAACAAATAAAAAATAAAAGTGCCACAGTGTTTGCAAAGCCAGTAATGTGCTTTTAGGAACTAAAATTCCGATCGAGTAACGTCCGATTCCGATCGAGTCTGAAAACACGTGATCGGGCCCGATTTCCGATCACGTGATCGGATCGGGACATCCCTATTTAAGGCCTTAAAGGCCTTAATTGCTTGAACCCCGATAAATGCTGGTAACGTCCGATCACGTGATCGGAAATCGGGCCCGATCACGTGTTTTCAGACTCGATCGGAATCGGACGTTACCTTTGATTTTGATTTGTCATTATTATTTTTACTAAAATAAAAATATCCGAGGGACTCCCCTAATTCTATTTTTTACTTCTTATGGGGGGGTCCCTAATACCTTATGGGGGGGGGTCCCGGATCCCCCCAGCCCCCCCTCAATTCGAGCACTGGTCCTGGTTCTACAGGAGTGCTGGAGATCTCGACGAAGATGGATAACAGCTTTTTAGTAATTATAAAGGGAGCGCTCGTTGTGCGCTTTCTATGCTTTCTAATATCCATTCAGAATTTGTATTTATTTGTATATAACTTGTTTTTCATGCTGCTAGGACCAATGGCTGTATAAACACGGCAAAGTTTTGGGAATTACATACGCATTTATGCGGGATTCACTCTTGAAATAGCAATGATTTATTTTGATTGCTATAGTATTGTTTGTTTATGAATAAAGCAGCCTTTTTCACTGAAATGGTTGAATAGTCTGCTGACTCACTCACTCATGACAGTCCTTTGCCGCCCGCCACCTACTGGACGTAAAAATCGTATGTGCTGAAATAGTTGAAAAATCCCCACCAACACACAGGCTGACAGCCTGTTTTGTCACAATTTTTAATAAACAAGTTTCATGCATTTAATCAAGTCTTTTGGAACAAACATTATTACAGTGTCACATCAATCATCCAGTTGTTTTCAGGGTAAATACTACATTGGTAAATAAAGCTAGAATCATTCTGTTGGATGTACACTACTGTTCAAAAGTTCAAGAGTCTCTTCTGTTCACCAAGCCTGCATTGATCTGATCCAAAATACAGTAAAAACAGTTATATTATGAAATATTATTACAATGTAAAATAATAATACAATAAAATATAATTTATTTCTGTGATCAAAGCTAAATTTTCACCATCGTTACTCCAGTGTTCATCACATGATCCTTCAGAAATCCTTCAAATATGATGATTTGATGCTCAACAAACATTTATGATTAATATCAATGTTGAAAACAGTTATTTACCGTATTTTTTTTTTTTTTTTAGTTTGATGAATAGAAAGTTTATCTGAAATATAAACTTTTGTAGCATTATACACTACCATTCAAAAGCTTGCGGTTAGTAAGAACTTATAAAAAAAAATGTTGGGAAAGAAATTAATACTTTTATTCAGTACGGTTGCATTAAATTGATCAAAAGTGACAGTAAAGACATGTATAATGTAACAGAAGATTCTGTTTCAAATAAATGCTGTTCTTTTGAACTTTCTATTCATCAAAAAATCCTGAAAAATAAAATGTATGACGGTTTCCACACAAATATGAACTGGTTTCCAACATTAATAATCATAACTGTTTGTTGATCATCAAATCATCTTATTAGAATGCTTTCTGAAGGATCATGTGACACTGAAGACTGGAGTAATGATGCTGAAAATTCAGCTTTGATCACAGGAATAAATTGCATTTTACTATATATTCACATAGAAAACAGTCACAATATTACTTTTTTTTATCAAATCAATGCAGCTTTGAGCAGAAGAGACTTCTTTTAAAAACATTTTAAAAATCGTATCGATCTCAACTTCTGAACGGTAGTGTATATTTCATTTCATTATGTGTATTTATTTAAAAAAATATTGAAACCAAAACATGGTATTAGTGTGCAGGTAAAGAGGACCTCCACTAAGGCAAGCACAGTCCATTCCAGTTTAGCAGAGGGCAGTGGCAGGAGCACAGCAGAGGGCAGTGGCAGGAGCTCAGCAGAGGCAGGAGCGCAGCAGAGAGCAGTGGCAGGAGCTCAGCAGAGGGCAGTGGCAGGAGCTCAGCAGAGGGCAGTGGCAGGAGCTCAGCAGAGGGCAGTGGCAGGAGCTCAGCAGAGGGCAGTGGCAGGAGCTCAGCAGAGGGCAGTGGCAGGAGCTCAGCAGAGGGCAGTGGCAGTGGCAGGAGCTCAGCAGAGGGCAGTGGCAGGAGCTCAGCAGAGGGCAGTGGGCAGTGGCAGGAGCTCAGCAGAGGGCAGTGGCAGGAGCTCAGCAGAGGGCAGTGGCAGGAGCTCAGCAGAGGGCAGTGGCAGGAGCTCAGCAGAGGGCAGTGGCAGGAGCTCAGCAGAGGGCAGTGGCAGTGGCAGGAGCTCAGCAGAGATCAACGAAAGCGAAGAGCAGGTCAGCAACAGCTCAGAACAGCTAACTCCCACCAACAGCTCTGAACGGCTCAGCACCAACAAAAACTCAGAGCAATTCAGCAGCTTCTCCAAGGAAGTTGATACCTGGAGAAATCAGTTAGAAATATGGAGGAAACAATACTCCCCATGGCTGTACATCAATGAAAACAAAATTGGATGTATTGCATGTAGAGATGTTAAACGAATGTGTTCAAACAAAAAAGGTGTTCAAGTGGCAGAAGAGTGGGCTTTAGGGAGGGTCCAAGCAATGAATGTACGTGCCATGAGGAAAAAAATATACAAACACCGGGACAGTCAGGCTCATCAGAGGGCTCTAGAAATTGAAGCCCAGAAAGAAACAGAGATCCTCCCCACACTAACAGAGAAGGTTAACGATGAGCTTGTCAGAGAAACAGCCAACAGTATAAGAACAGCCTACTTTGTGGCAAAAGAGAGATTAGCATTCAGTAAAATGAGCAGACTGATAATGCTACAAGAGGTCAGTGGAGGAAAAATGGGCCCTTCACACCGATCAGATCATACGTGTATCGCTATGATTGAACACATTGCCACTAAAATGAAAAAGTCAATGATATCCGCATTGAAGTCCAATGATTCTTTTGTGAGTTTGACAGTTGATGAAAGCAGTAACTTTGGCAAAAGCTATTTAATAATTTACTTGAGAGCAGATGTGACAGGCAGAGATGACACTGAAAACATTTTCCTTGATCGTGTAGAGCTAGATAAGGGAACAACAGCCGAAGCATTGTATCAAGCTCTTAAGAATACCCTTTTGACAGCAGGCTTGGATGATGAATATTTAAAATCACACCTGATCAGCATTGCCACAGATGGAGCATCAGTCATGACAGGAAGAGAGAGTGGACTGATTGCAAAGTTGAGAAAAGACTTCCCTTCATTGAAGAGCATTCATTGTCTTGCACACAAGCTAGAGTTGGCAGTGCATGATGCATGCAAGTCTGTAACTGGATGTAACCACTTTGAAATCTTTATTTCAAAGTTGTATACGTTTTACCACCAATCTCCAAAAAATGCCAGACTGCTCTATGATGCTGGCACTCATGTTAACATCTCACTGCTGAGGATTGGGCAGATTTTCTCAATTCGCTGGGTTGCCAGCAGTTTCAGCACTGTCAGAGCTGTTTGGCGGGACTTTCCAGCACTTGCCACACAAATGCAGAAAGCTTCTGTGGATGTTCCCCGCACTGATTTGGATCGACGAAAATTCAGTGGACTATTGAGGAAACTCAGCAACACAGGTTTTGTTAAAGACCTTGCACTGATGAAAGATGTGCTGCGTGAGTTACAAAGCCTCTCTCTGAAACTGCAGAATCGAAACACATCTCTCACTGATGCCAGTCGGTGGACTCTTTTGACTGTGGAGGTCCTGGAGGCCATGAAAACAACACCAGGAAAGTCACTCGCAAAGGCAGAAGGGAGGATAACAGCATGCATGTTCAAAGGCATCACACTAGAAGCCTCCAAAGAGAATATCAACAAGGGGCAGTTCCTACAGGCTGTCATTGATAATCTCTCTGTTCGTCTCCCTGACTCAGAGCTTACTGAGCTTCTGACTCCACTCGAACCATCCTGTTGGCCCAAAGATCGTAATTCCCTTGTCCTGTATGGTGAAAAGGAAATTCATGACCTTGCTAAGCATCTAGGAGTAACCACCAGAGCTGCTGTTGAAGAGTATAGGTTGTGGAAACTTGAAGGTGACAATCCTGGGAAGACGATCAAGAGGCTGATAACAGCTAGCAAAACCTACCTGGCCACCTCAGCTGAATGTGAACATGGATTTTCAGCCATGAGTGATACCGCTAACAAGAGGAGAAATTCCCTGAGGGCCAAAAGCCTTTCTTCTGTCCTGTTTCTAGACGTCAATGGCCCTCCAGTGGAGCAGTTTGACCCAAAATCATTTGTGCTCTCTTGGTTGAAAGACGGTCATCGGCTGTCAACTCCAACCAAGACAGGAAGGCAAGCACAGACAAAACCAGACAGACCACTGTGGTCTGTTCTAGGTGGAAAAGTTATAGATTAACATTTATTCTTTCACCGACATTGCCTGTCACATGTGAACTCAGGACTTTGCTCTGCCATCTACCTTGTTTGCTTGCTTGCGCTTCCCAGAGCATTAAAGAGCCACTCCTGATGCTTGTTAGTAAAGCATTTGGTGTACTTTAAAAAATACTATAACTAACTAAAAAATACTATAGAAATATACCAGAACTGGACCTTATCTGAGCCACAAAATCTGTGTATATTAAATATGGAGTCATCTCAGCCTTAATAAGCCTGTGAACAAGCAGAACCACTGAAGGAAAGAAGAGAACAGAAAAAGAGACGAGCAGAAACACAAGAACTACAACTGACTTCAGCCACAGTCTTAGATGAAATCAACTGAAGAGAAAAGAAGACATTACATCTCTGAAGATCTCAGCAGAGGAGGATTAAACAACTCCACAAACAGCATTACCAGCTTCACTTATTACTAACCAGACTGACTTTATTTCTGTCAGACATCTACAGAAGTTTTATTGAGAATTAACAGAGGTTTAACTCTTATGTGTTTCATGTGACATAACCATGTCACCATAACAGTGATTTAGTGTTTCCATTAGTTGGGCTCTTAACTCTTATTATATCTTTTGTCTTTTTTAGCCACTGAGACAGTGTGTTTGTCAAACACATTTGCAGCAGCAAAGAAAGCTAAAGTGAAACAAGATCAGGTGATGATGGTTACCTGTTGATGGTTTTATAATCATCATGAAATAACCTGTTTCACTGATGTCTTTGGAATCTAACAAATGTGTTGATCCATTCATATTTTCACATCACAAACCCTGTTACTGCAGCATGAGATCTAGCAATAGTATAACAATCAGTTAGAAGACTTTAACAAACATGAGTACGAAAAAGTCAGTTTAATATGACACACACAGACATCAACAATCAGCATATGAATCTCAACAATATAATATTGCTAGATCTCATGCTGCAGTAACACAGGGTTTGTGATGTGAAAATATTAATGGAAAAACACAATTGTTAGATTCCAAAGACATCAGTGAAACAGGTTATCTCATGATGATTATAAAGCCATCAACAGGTAACCATCATCACCTGATCTCATTTCACTTTGTTTTTTGACAAACACACTGACACAGCAGCCAAAAAAAGACAAAAGATATAATAAGAGTTAAGAGCCCAACTAATGGAAACACTAATCACTGATATGGTGACAAATGAAACACATTAGAGTTAAACCTCTGTTAATTATCAATAAAAACTGCTGTAGACGTGTGACAGAAATAAAGTTAGTAATAAGTGAAGCTGGTAATGCTGTTTGCTGTTTTAATCCTCCTCTGCTGAGATCTTCAGAGATTTAATATCTTCTTTTCTCTTCAGCTGATTTCATCTAAGACTGTGGCTGAAGTCAGTTGTAGTTCTTGTGTTTCTGCTTGTCTCTTTTTCTGTTCTCTTCTTTCCTTCAGTGATTCTGCTTGTTAACTTATTAAGGCTGAGATGACTCCATATTTAATATACACAGACTTTGTGGCTCAGATAAGGTCCAGTTCTGGTTTATTTCTTTACTCTTGGCTGACATGTGGCATTGCTATGGCCTGCTTGTGGCCCAGATCTGGCAAACAGGAGTGGGCCACCCAAGTGCCAGATGTGGGCCGGATCTGGGCTGAAACAATGTTGCTATCTGAGCAGATACGTTTTCTATATTTCTATGTAACACATTATATATATATATAGTGTCGTGGAAATTCTTTCTAGACTTTAAACAATAATTGGAAGACAGTTGGAGATCTAAAAAGTTATAAGAATCATCTTTATTTCTTGCAAGAAAGGCAGTTCACACAACGGTCAGAGTCTGA
The DNA here is from genome assembly GCF_963993115.1 of Abramis brama. NCBI lineage: Eukaryota > Metazoa > Chordata > Actinopteri > Cypriniformes > Leuciscidae > Abramis > Abramis brama. The sequence goes on from NC_139987.1 coordinate 6,959,597, forward strand.
TATGAGAAGCGCGCCGACTTCCCCTTTTTGCCCAGCTTATATACACATAACTCTTCACACTTATTCTAACACCCCTTTGTTATATGCACACACTTACACACATATGTCAGTAAAACAACTGAGTATATATTTTCCAATGCAACACCTTTGCTCTTAGTGCAAGCGAGCTTATCCGTTTTAGAGAAAAACAAATTGTTCTTTCTGCGAATGCCCTTTTCAACTCGTCTTCAGCTATAAGGAAGATGATATGCAACTTGCAGTTTCTTTAACACCATGTATGGTATAAGCTGGCTAGAATAAAAATTTCCATTACAATAGTTATGTTCAGTTCTCCATTTCAGTTGTGGGAAAAGAGACTGAGTTTATATATATATATATATATATATATATATATATATATATACAGTGAGGAAAATAAGTATTTGAACACCCTGCTATTTTGCAAGTTCTCCCACTTAGAAATCACGGAGGGGTCTGAAATTTTCATCGTAGGTGCATGTCCACTGTGAGAGACATAATCTTAAAAAAAAAATCCAGAAATCACAATGTATGATTTTTTTAACTATTTATTTGTATGATACAGCTGCAAATAAGTATTTGAACACCTGAGAAAATCAATGTTAATATTTGGTACAGTAGCCTTTGTTTGCAATTACAGAGGTCAAACGTTTCCTGTAGTTTTTCACCAGGTTTGCACACACTGCAGGAGGGATTTTGGCCCACTCCTCCACACAGATCTTCTCTAGATCAGTCAGGTTTCTGGGCTGTCGCTGAGAAACACGGAGTTTGAGCTCCCTCCAAAGATTCTCTATTGGGTTTAGGTCTGGAGACTGGCTAGGCCACGCCAGAACCTTGATATGCTTCTTACAGAGCCACTCCTTGGTTATCCTGGCTGTGTGCTTCGGGTCATTGTCATGTTGGAAGACCCAGCCTCGACCCATCTTCAATGCTCTAACTGAGGGAAGGAGGTTGTTCCCCAAAATCTCGCAATACATGGCCCCGGTCATCCTCTCCTTAATACAGTGCAGTCGCCCTGTCCCATGTGCAGAAAAACACCCCCAAAGCATGATGCTACCACCCCCATGCTTCACAGTAGGGATGGTGTTCTTGGGATGGTACTCATCATTCTTCTTCCTCCAAACACGTTTAGTGGAATTATGGCCAAAAAGTTCTATTTTGGTCTCACCTGACCACATGACTTTCTCCCATGACTCCTCTGGATCATCCAAATGGTCATTGGCAAACTTAAGACGGGCCTTGACGTGCTGGTTTAAGCAGGGGAACCTTCCGTGCCATGCATGATTTCAAACCATGACGTCTTAGTGTATTACCAACAGTAACCTTGGAAACGGTGGTCCCAGCTCTTTTCAGGTCATTGACCAGCTCCTCCCGTGTAGTTCTGGGCTGATTTCTCACCTTTCTTAGGATCATTGAGACCCCACGAGGTGAGATCTTGCATGGAGCCCCAGTCCGAGGGAGATTGACAGTCATGTTTAGCTTCTTCCATTTTCTAATGATTGCTCCAACAGTGGACCTTTTTTCACCAAGCTGCTTGGCAATTTCCCCGTAGCCCTTTCCAGCCTTGTGGAGGTGTACAATTTTGTCTCTAGTGTCTTTGGACAGCTCTTTGGTCTTGGCCATGTTAGTAGTTGGATTCTTACTGATTGTATGGGGTGGACAGGTGTCTTTATGCAGCTAACAACCTCAAACAGGTGCATCTAATTTAGGATAATAAATGGAGTGGAGGTGGACATTTTAAAGGCAGACTAACAGGTCTTTGAGGGTCAGAATTCTAGCTGATAGACAGGTGTTCAAATACTTATTTGCAGCTGTATCATACAAATAAATAGTTAAAAAATCATATATTGTGATTTCTGGATTCTTTTTTTTAGATTATGTCTCTCACAGTGGACATGCACCTACGATGACAATTTCAGACCCCTCCATGATTTCCAAGTGGGAGAACTTGCAAAATAGCAGGGTGTTCAAATACTTATTTTCCTCACTGTATATATATATATATATACAAAGTATGCATTTTTGTTTGAGAGGTCATTTCTCATTTGAGATTTTCGTTATCCCTGTTTCTGAAGAAATTTGTCTTTGAAGAAAGTTTATGTCTTCACCCACTGGTTCCTGAAATTATTTTGATGTCTGTTATGGATGAATGCTGAGTTGACTTTTGAGAATCTCCTGGACATCCCTATGTTGAACTTATAAACTATTCCAAAGACTGTATCCTGTTTGCCCAGTTGTCCTGCACTCTTTGAGTAAAGCTCCTGGGTTCATACTACATCATTACAGCCTGATAGTATTTTTCCATTCTTTTGCTACTGTTTAAGTAATAAAAAATTTGTGAAGATAGATATCCTTTTGAAGTTACTGACTGCTCTCTTTTCACTGCTTTCGGAGACATTATGAAATAATTATTCCTGTGCCACTGTTGAATCTGACAGTGATACCATCCAGTGAGTCTGGAAGCCATCTGATTATTTTGTACTGTTTTTGAGACATTTCAATGTATTTTGAAGTCACTTGCTTTTACGGGTGTTCAAGTGCCTTATATGTAGTGCCCTGGTATATTTGCCATAGCTGCCCTTTTGGGTCTGCTGCTTTGTCACCCTCTAAATCCAGTATTACTCTAGTAAGTAATTTAAAAGAAGAAATATATATATATATATTGATCATAATATGCATAAATATATACAATTTATTAAAAACGCTTGAATTCATATATATATGTGTATATATATATGAATTCAAGCGTTTTTAATAAATAGTATATATTTATGCATATTATGATCAAATATATTGTATATTTTGTATAAAGTGTATATTGTGAGACTAACCAAACCCCGCCCAAAAAAACTTGGGGACCCCCCCATAAAAGACTTGACTCAATTCTCACAGTAGTGAAAGGTTGGCTTGCAGTTGCAGTACACACACAGACAGAGAGAGAGACGCTTCAGCAAGGTAAAGTTGTAAGTTTGCTCCGAAATCTACTGAAATCAGTGTTTATGCCAACCGTGCAGTTCTTTACCTAGTCGATTTTGATGTGTTTGTGTGTGTGTGTTACAATGCGTGTTGCCAAGTATTCGTGTGTAAAAGACGCGAGAATCATCATGTTTTGTTGGGTTTGCTCTCAGCGAGCTCGGTGATGTTAACGGATTTTGTCATTCTGTAGTGAATCGCTTATAAAAATTGCATAAAACATCAACTTTGCTATGATACTTGCGTGATCGGGATGTAATCCTCCATTTTGACCAAATTCATCATTAATGTGTAAAGATGCGCAGCGTTAGAATTAATGCAGCTTTACGCTTTTGAAAACATTACCAAAGCTTTTGATTGTGACTAAAAACTTTAACTAAAAAACAGAAGTTTATTGATTTACATATTATGGAGCTTAAAATATGACAATATGATTTGAATTTGAATTGTGTAAATTTGAATTATTTACAAGTGAAATCTAACAAAATTGAATTTTAGGTGGTAGTTTAAATAGTTCTGAATTAGATTTTTTTTTAACGAATATTGAACATTTGAAATTTAATAAATTGAAATTTTTTTATGGCTGAATTTTACAGACATGTATTTTCAAACAGCTAGTTTTTTTGTTCTGAATTCGTATACTGCAAATATTCAGTTTTAAAAAATACAGATTCAAGTTTTCAAGATGAAGAAATTCGGAACTTCAAATTCAGTTTTCTAAAATTCAAGTTCAAAAATTCAAGTTCAAAAATTCAGATCTTACAGAAAGTAGGTCACAGATCATCCACAGGGAAGAGTAAAGGATCTCAGATAAGTCGAACAGAGCATTTTGGCTGAACTGCAGTAGTTTTCTGCCGCAAACGCGGTGGTGGTTCAAGATAATCCATGTATCTTTCGTTAAGTCGTTTTTTAATATTAAGAGTAGAAAAATGAGAAAACAGCTTGATTATTAGATTTCTAATATAATAATAGTCCGCTGCAGCAGTTGCACGGAGCTTACAAAACGCGTGTATTGCAACTATAGGCTACATTTAATTTTCTCATCAAACAACTAGACTAACGAATGGCTCGGTACAACAGAAGACTTTTTCTCTGACCAGCAGTTGGTCTGAATTTGCTATAACCTATAGCCTGGACTGTATAGGCTAAGTCACGTTTTATCATGAAACACGCTGTGATTTATTCCAAAGTGACTCAGGCATTTAACGTTAAATAATCTAAATGTTGACTTTCAAAAGTAGGCGCGCCAAGAAGGCTATTCTCTGTATTTTGGTTCATTTTTGGTGTGTGCCAGAAAGATCTAAAGAGACAGAGACGCGCTAAAGCAGCGCATCATGTTGTTTTATTTATTTTTCAATGACATGATATTTTGTAGTCATTTTGAATACACAAATAAAAATATACATTTTACTGTTTCGAATGATGTCATATTATCTGTATGACTATAAATAACAGAGTATTAAGTTATTTCCCAGCAGTGGAACAAATCCAAGTGATGGCACTCGCGCATCGCGCTCTCACACAACATAGTAGCCTATCAGTTCTGGCGTTGCTTCATATCGCAGACTGCTCATTATCAAAATGAAACACAGTCAACCAAACATATAAAAAGTTATTCTGCCTAATTTAATTGGTCTGCGTACAATATAAAGGGCAAGCTGTGCCGCACACAGTCCTACTTGTTATTCCAAACATGTCCCTTGCTGTGAATACGTGTATTTTGGGACTCGACTGAAGTATGAAGCCTTCTTTATATTAATAGTTAGCATCCACATGTTACATTGCAAATATGAAAACTTTTGACTGAATGAGAGATGCGCGACCGTTTCGATTTAAATAAATTTGTTTAGGCTTGGCGTTTAAAATAGGCTAAATGTTGTTTGTAATAAAGGGCACAATATAGGCTATTTTTATAGTCTATGTAGCCTATATTATTTTATTATACATATGGCTACTTATTTTTCATTCTTGTTGTTTTCTGCATTCATTTGTCATACATTAAGGGAAAGTAAAATAGGCAACACATAGCCTACATGTTAATAGTGTTTATCATGTAAATGTATTTTATTTACAGGTCTTTTACACTATTGTGGAATAGGCTAATATTAAAATGTTTTTTTTTATGACGCGTTTCTCTCTCAACATGATCCGGTGTGACTTGCACTCATGTGCATGCAACTTATTTTCTGGCAAATACGGTCAGTTAAAAAATGTTGCTGTATTATTACAAAATGCATAGAGTGGAGACCATTTGGGCAAAAAAAAAAAAAAAAAACCATATTGTGTTCATTACCCCCACACATATTTGGGCTTAATCACTGTTATTATTAGGAAATGTATTTAGGTGTAGACAAAATCAGTTATGTTTATTTATAAATATGAACGTACCTCGCATCTCCCGGACACTAGCCGTTAGTCTACTTTGGGCTATTTTTTTTTAGCTGGCCAGTTCTCAAAATCTGTGTGGAAAAGCTGCGGAGCGCGGAGAGAACGCACAATGGCTTTGCTTTGGAAGTTTTTTTTTTTTTTTTTTTTTTGGAAGTTTAGTTGCCAGAGAAAATAACACACCGTTTTGTTTAACATCAATTGATACTCAATATTAATTAAATAAATAAATATAATGTCAGAGAATGCACAAAGCGCATCCTTTTCAGATGTAAATTATAATACATTTTAATAAAACACACAAGGCCTACATCATAAAACTCTTTAGTCTTAAGATTATGTATTTTAATATATTATATTATAATACAAATAAAAAGGCGTCATACTTCAGTCGAGTCCCAAAATACACGTATAGGCTAAATCAGCGTATTTACAGGGAAATGTTTGGAATAACAAGTAGGACTGTGCGGCACAGCTTGCCCTTTATATTGTACAGCAGACCAATTAAATTAGGCAGAATAACTTTTTATGTTTGGTTGACTGTGTTTCTTTTTGATAATGAGCAGTCTGCGATATGAAGTAACGCCATAAATAAATAAAACAACATGATGCGCTGCTTAGTGTGTCTCGGTCTCTTTAGATCTTTCTGGCGCACATCAAAAATGAACCAAAATACAGAGAATAGCCTTTTTGGCGCGCCTACTTTTGAAAGTCAACATTTAGATTATTTAACGTTAAATGCCTGAGTCACTTTGGAATAAATCACAGCGTGTTTCACGATAAAACGTGACTTAGCCTATACAGTCCAGAAAATAGGCTATAGGTTATAGCAAATTCAGACCAACTGCTGGTCTACACAGAGAAAAAGCCCTTTCTAGGCTCTTCTGTTGTACCGAGCCATTCGTTAGTCTAGTTGTTTGATGAGAAATTAAATGTAGCCTTGCAATACACACGTTTTGTAAGCTCCGTGCAACTGCTGCAGCGGACTATTATTATATTAGAAATCTAATACTCAAGCTGTTTTCTCATTTTTCTATTCTTAAAATTAAATAAAAAAATGACTGAACGAAAGATACATGGATTATCTTGAACCACCACCGCGTTTGCGGCAGAAAACTACTGCAGTTCAGCCAAAATGCTCTGTTCGACTTATCTGAAGCCGCGTTTCCATTACAGATTTGCGCAAATGTTTTGCGCTATTATCTAAATATCGATAAAAAACTATTGCGAAATGACGGTGTTTCCATTAACCGATGTTATGCGACTAACACGTCCTTTTTTCTCTCGCGATAAGTCATTCCAAAAATCACGGCAATGGACGTTGGTTTATATAATATCACAGCCACCGCATTAGACATTATTATTATCAATCGAAGGAGACGTGGCGTGTTATCCAAGCATTAATGGCAGGAAAGACCCTTATACTGCGAACGACACATAAAGCCTAAGCAGTTTCTGGGTGTTTCGCCCTCATTTCTGCTCCGATCTTTGATTGTGGCATTTATTTGAGATTTAGAATCCAGTATTCCTATAGGCTAATTATTGTTTCTTTTATTAATTTAATAAAGAACTCTGTCTCGTATTCTGTCCAAACGATCCATGTAGGCTACTTTTGTGTCACCAAAATTTTAATTTGAACTGGCTAGACCAACTGCTGCGCAAAAAAGTAAATATCGACGAATTTTCAGATATTTTTTTCAGTTTATGACTTTTTGCCCCTTTATTAAACATTTAAAATATTCACAAATTAATATGGAAAACATGTCGATTTTACTGGTTTTCTAAGGCCAAATTATAACCTGGAATTGATGTTTTTCCCGCAGTGCTGAATGAGAAGAGCCATTAATATTATTAATAAACTATTGTTTTGGCTAAAATCACATCTCCATCTCCGCTGTTAAGCAGACGGATTACATAATCAGAAGGTATTAGCCTTCGATTCGAATTTGTTCGTTTTAAAGTGGACATTTCAAGCTTTAGCCTACATTTTGTTTCAGTTCTCGCGCTCCAGTTTACGGAGATCATGAAAGTGCGTCTGATTGTTTTCTTTTATTTTACAAAAAGCACAACGTTTTCTTGTTGTTGTGAGTTTACACAAATAAAAGTAGTTGAGAATAATGTATTATTATTTTCTGTATGACCAGAAATGATAGAGTATTTTAAGTTGTTTCCACTGTTGATAGGAAAATGCAAGTGTTCGCGCTCGCGCCTCCGTGTCATGCAGTGCGCGCTCCACACTCAGCTTCCTTTTTTGCATAAAAGCGTCTTCTAAATATAGCCTATTAAATGTTATAATAAAATAATATACAATTATTATTATTTGTGTAGCTATACATGGACCTCAAACACACCGCGTCTTCTAAGTCAGGTGACTGTAAATGCGCAAAAACTGTTTCCATTGCAGTTTTGCGAAATATTCCTTTTTCGAATTGCCTGAAAAACCACCTCATGAGAGCGTAAAAACCTTTTTGCGATAAACGGGAGTTTTTGCGAAATTGACGTGTTTCCATTGTGCGTATTTTCAATTCGCAATTTCAATTTGCGCAATTTGAAGGGTAGCCTAATGGAAACGCGGCTTGAGATCCTTTACTCTTCCCTGTGGATGACCTGTGACCTACTTTCTGTAAGATCAGAATTTTTTAACTTGAATTTTTTAACTTGAATTTTAGAAAACTGAATTTGAAGTTCCGAATTTCTTCATCTTGAAAACTTGAATCTGTATTTTTTTTAAACTGAATATTTGCAGTATACGAATTCAGAAAAAAAACTAGCTGTTTGAAAATACGTCTATAAAATTCAGCCATAAAAACATTTCAATTTGTTAAATTTCAAATGTTCAATATTCGTTTTAAAAAAATCAAATTCAGAACTATTTAAACTACCACCTAAAATTAAATTTTGTAAGATTTCACTTGTAAATAATTCAAATTTACACAATTCAAATTCAAATCATATTGTCATATTTTAAGCTCCATACATTTCTGTACAATATAACAAATATAATTCTTATCTGGTTGCAGAGCTAAAAACCCAGCCACGAACAGCAAGAATGTTTTCTGTAAGTTGTTTGTTTTAGATTGACAGACTTCATTTACTTTATTCTTCTGAAAGTATGTGTGTGTGTGTGTGTGTGTGTGTGTGTGTGTGTGTGTGTGTGTGTGTGTGTGTGTGGAATCCCCCTCCTGGAATCCCCCTCCTCTCTGACTGTTACTGTAAGATTGTCATTGTATTTTATTAGTTTTATATACAGTATTGTATTTGAGAATATTTACTTAGTTATCATCAGCGTGATCTGTTTTATTAAGTCAACAGCACGCGGCACGATTAAGGAGAAGCCTGGCTTTAATCCAGTGGAGGATGCTGGTGCTTTAAGTAAAGCCATTAACGGCATTGGTAAGGAACTAGTGTGGACTTTTAGTGAACTTACACTGCACATGTTCAACTGAGATGTTGAAATCCTGTTCCTATTTATTTGCCCGCTGTCATTGACCTAATGTCACAATGAGGAACTGTGTGTGTAAATTCTTCAATTCTAAATTTTCAATTCTTCAGGAACTAATGAAAAGGCTCTAATTGACATTCTGACTCAAAGAAGCAATGCCCAGCGCCAGCTGATCTGTAAAGCGTATCAGGACTTCACTGGAAGGGTAAAACACCATCGCTGACACACATTCCCTGTGCAAATGTTGCAAATAACTGTTGTCTGATGTTTAAACGCATATGTGTTTCATCTCAGACTCTTCGCGATGACTTGGAAGGTGATACACATGGAGATTTTAAAGATGTTTTGGTGGCCCTGATCACTCCTCCTGCTAAGTTTGACTGCCAAGAGTTCATGCGTGCTATAAAAGTACACAATCTTGTTTCTTTTTGACTGCTAATAGTTTAAATGTCTTTATTTGGACTTTATTTTGAATTGAACCAAGATAAAGTCATTAGCTATGTTTCCATCCACCTATTTTTAAGCAAATTTTGGAGAGGGGTCTGTCTGCGTCCCGCGGTACTACAAACCACGATCAAAAACAATCTTTTGAAGTAAATTATGTTATGTTTCATGTATGAAATGTTTGTAAGACTATCTTATATTGCTTTCGAATCTCATGAAGTATTAAATAACAGCTAGTAAAACATAAATTATACTATCAAATTAATACAGACTCATGGTAATAAAAGCTAAAAACCTAGCGCCCAAATCTAAACCTTACCCTTAAAAAGTACATTTATTGTAGTTACTGAATTACTGAAATTTACTCAATTGAGGCGGATATTTTTTTATTTTTTTTTTTCGATAAGAAGCAAGCAACTTCCATTTTTATTACAGGTATTTTGTGCCAATTTGCCAGAGAGTGATGATTTTGTTCTCTTAAGCACATGGGATGAAACGATGCTTTATTCGCTAATGTGTTATGCGAAATTTCAATTTGGCACATAAGTTGAATTTGCAGCTTTGGATGGAAACATAGCTATTGAAGTTCAATGCTAACAGAATGAGTTTCATCACAGGGTGCTGGTACAGACGAAGGCGTTTTGATCGAACTATTTGCATCACGCTCCAACCATCAGATCAAGGATCTGTGTGATGCATATTTGGCTGGTTTGTATCTTTTTATGTTACTTATTTAATTTTTGTTTTTTTGGGTACTTTGTCCCTTGGATCTCATTAAAATGTCTATTTTCCAGAAACCGGAAAACCTCTGATTAAAGACCTGAAATCTGACGTGTCAGGGGACTTTGAAAAAACATTGTTGATCCTCGCTGAGGTTCAGTCAAATGATTTTTTTTTTTTTTTTCAGTCCTGCATCATATTTAAATTCATTCAAATGAGTTATGTAGCCGTCATGCCTTCAATTTGTTTGTCTTTCTAACTAAAAGGGCAAGAGGGATGAAAGTACCAATGTGGACGTGGCAAAAGCTAAAGAGGATGCTAAGGTGAAGTGAAGACACTTTTGCTGATCTTTTGTCAGTTGTTCGACCCCAACTAAATGCATCAAATGAAAAACCAAAATGTCCCAAGAAAGACTGTTCTGCCCATCAAAATGGCGGTAACCATGTGGCGATTTTCTGTTATATCTACACTTGTTATTTTTGTGCAGATCTTGTACGAGGCGGGAGAGAAAAAGTGGGGAACCGACGAGAGCAAGTTTATCGACATCCTCTGCCACAGAAGCGTTCCTCAGCTCAGACAAAGTACCTCCTGCTGGCTTAGACAGCATCATATCCCTCATTTTATATGATGCAGAAATTAATTTAAATCATATGTAGTAATTTTGAAGAAATTGTAAACTAAATGTGAAAGTGATATAAATTTAAGGAATTGTAAACTAAATGTGAAAGTGATATAAACAGAACTGAAAGGAATAATGTGGTTTCAGAATCACCCACTGTTCCTGTTTACTCTCAGCTGTGTGACCTTTGTTTCAATCTTTTTCTCTCAGCTCTGGTTGAGTATAAGAGTCTGAGCGGAAAGACCCTTCAGGAAAGCATTAAAGGGGAGATGTCTGGAACACTCAAGGATATTCTGGTGGCTATAGGTGACATTATAAAGTTGTTGTTATTTTTATTGGTGTTTGTTAAGGCACTATTAGGGGTCGTTCACACAGAACACTTTTTTCCATTCCACTTCGCTACTTTTTTCATTGTTTTTCAATGTAAATGCGCACTCAGGTCTTTAGCAGAGTCTCGCACATGACACGGTGATGTAAAAATGTGGCGCTCAAGTTCAAATAAGTTAAACTTTTAAAAAACGTGTCTATACCTTGCATTGTTGTTTGCTTCACTGACCTGAAACTTGAGTGAACGGCCCTGTACTCACGCAATGCATGCGTATTTGAAATTTTTATTTATTATATTTTATTTATTTATATATATTTTGCTGTATATTTCCACTTGAAAAATCTAATTGAAAATGTCTCTGCTTTAGTGAAATGTGTGAAGAGCGTCCCAGCATACCTTGCTGAGCGTCTTAATGAAAGCATGAAGGTTAGAACTGTAATTCTGTAATTGCTTCCCGTTTTTTACCACATTACATTGAAACATGATTCCATAATGACTCTACAACCAAGCAAGTAATCATGTTTTTTGAACAGAAACTTGCTCTTGTTTTCAGGGTGCTGGAACCACTGAATCCACCCTAACTAGAATCATAGTGAGCCGTTCAGAGGTCGACCTGCAGGACATCAAGACAGAGTATAAGAAGCTGTTTAACTGTTCCTTATACTCTTCCATTGAGGTAAGAAACATAAGAAGCATTAAATGAGAACTTATGAGTCTAGAATGTCTTTGTCCGAAATCCTATTTTGTTCCTTCACTTAAATGCTGAGAATTGATTTACACCTTTAGTAACATGTGAATGCCTCGCTTGACCAGTGTCTGAAGATGATTTACAGGAACCAATTGACATAAGAGGAAATGACTGACATTCTCAGTGGAAGGAACTGGTGATCAGTGCCACCCTAAGCTAAGGGCCTTTGGATGTGTGTTTAACTAAGGGTGTGTGTTTTCTCAAGTGTGGGGATCTGCGCTCCATGCCGAAAGTTAGTGGGTGTGCTGAAAGGTCTTTACAATTGGTTGCGAGGCTGCCTTTAGGGTGTGGGGTAGGGTTAGGGGTTAGTTTCTGTTGTAGTGGTGTGGTGTACAGGGATTGGACAATGAAACTGAAACACTGGCCATTATAGCGTTGGAGGTTTCATGCCTATGTATGCGTGGCCGATCTTTACTGATTTTACATTCCATCAGTAAGAGCTGAGTGTGAAGGTTAAATTAGCAGAGCAATTGCACAGCTGTACATAAAATATTACAATCCACACAACATAATGGGAGACATATCAAAATTCAAAAGAGAACACATTGTTGGTGTGTGTTTTGCTGGCTCATCTGTGACCAAGGACAGCAAGTCCCTGTGGAGTATCAAGAGCTGTGGTATCCAGGGTAATGTTGGCATACCTCCACGAAAGACGAATCGCATCCAACAGGAGTAACTGTCGATGCAAGAGGAAGCTGTCTGAAAGGGATATCCAGGTATTAACCCGGATTCATTGTATCCAAAAAACAAAACCACAGCTGTCCAACTCACTGCAGAATTAAATGTGCACCTCGACTCTCCTGTTCGACCAAACCTGTTCGTCAGAAGCTCCACAATAGTCAATATTCAGGGTCGGGCTGCTGTAGCCAAACCTTTGTTTACTCGTGCCAATGCCAAATGTCAATTTCATTGGTGCTAAAAGTGCAAATCTTGGCCTGTGGACAATGAGAAACATGTATTTTCTTGTACTTGAGTACACCTTCACTGCCTTTCCCACATCCGTGGGATTTACGATGTGGAGAGGCTTAAAATCTGGACTGTTGCGCCCAGTGATGGTTTGGACTGTAATATCATGGCCTTCCCTACTGTGCTTGATGGACGCGACACTGCCAAGGACTACCGAACCATTCTGCAGGACCATGTAGACCTGATGGTTCAAACATTGTACCCTGAAGGAGGTGCTGTGTTTCAGACACAGCAAGACTTGTGACAGAGTGGTTTGATGAACTTGAAAGTGAAGTTGAACATCTCACAGTCACCAGATCTATATATTCTTCAGCCACTTTGGGGTATTTTGGAGGAGCAAGTCAGAAAACATAGTGACTTGGCCATTGTTCAGGAAGAGGAATGGCTCAAAAATCCCTCTGGCCACTGTGTGTGAAGGGCTTGTTACCACTGTCATTCCCAAAATGAATTGATGCTGTATCGCAGGGTTCACCAATCTCGGTCCTGGAGGGCCGCTGTCCTGCAGAGTTTAGCTCCAACCAGCTCCAACACACCTGTTTGAAAGTTTCTAGTATGCCTATTGAGACCTTGATTAGCTGGTTCAGGTGTGTTTAATTGGGGTTGGAGCTAAACTCTGCAGGACAGCGGCCCTCCAGGACCGGGATTGGTGAACCCTGCATAGTGTATCGGCTGCAAGACCATTGGTCTTAAACCAGGTGTTTCAGTTTCATTGTGCAACCCTGTACCTTTTGGCACACAGGTAAAAAAAAAAACATTGCTCGTTTAGGGGCACAACGTTTCAACTAAAACCTTGTTCTGCATTTTGGCCATTTACACGACAACAGCGTTTGGTGGCCTGAAAATGCAAAAAAATAAATAAACGGATTTTAAAGTGCTAGTTATTGAAAACTATACTGTTATCGTCTCCGTGTAAACTACAAAAATGTGAAATTGTAAAAATAGTGACGTCACACGCATGTGTATTACGCTTTCAGCCAATAGGCTTAGTGTTTCTTAACAAGGTGACATCGCTATCTACTGGCCTGACATGAATAGTACAGCGTTTTTAATCGTTTTCACGGATCCCTGTGAACGGGATTGTTTTGACAATAGTGTCGTCTGTACGCAAAAAACTTTTCCGTTTTCAGTACTTCGTTGTTGAGTAAAAAACCCTTAGTCAAAACTACAACTGAACAAACATGTAAAGTAAGACCTTCCCAGAGGACTTGAATCTTGAAGAGTTTCATAAATTGAATTTGCTAATTCAATTGACTGCATGAAAACAACCTAAGCCATGTTGATTTTACTGAGGTTCTTTGTAACATCGTACAGCAGCGTTCTTTCAGCAGATTTGATCCGCATGTGTGCCTCTACACACCCTCTGTTAGACCATCAAACATGCTTTGCACTGCGACCTGACCTCCCCGTTTCTTTGTTTGTCCCCTTTCCATTGTTTATTTTACTTTAGTTGCTATTTCCCTCCAGCTTGCCTCTTCCACTCTAAAACCAGTGCTTTTTAACAAAGACACTAAACGTATTTCTAAATAATAAAGGTTCTAAATGTTTAGCAAGTGCAGTATGATGTTTAATGTCAGTAGTCACATAAATGATCTCATCTTATTTTTCATTGTAGTCTGATGTATCTGGGTATTTTTACCAAACCCTCCTGAAGATCTGTGGTGAAGATGGCAAATGAATGTATTCAGCACAAACCCTTCGTAACAGAAGACATCACCGCAGAATTGCCATAATGTGAAAGAATGTCCAAATATATTTCTTTTATTAAAATATTAATAATAAATCAGAAGAGCTTTATGAAATGTATTTCTTGCACTAACTTTTTTATAATCATAGATAACTTTTATACTTGGTAATATAATAACCTTAATCTAACTTAATCTAACACAAATTTAGTTCCCGAATCTGCATTTTGATGTGTCAGGACTTGATTGCATTTTGTTCCTGCATTGTGAAATAATAGCTGACAGTGACTGAAGAATGAATAAAGTCAATAAAGTTCAATGCCATTTTGCTTTTTGAAATATTGTCTTCAATGTGTAGTTTTGTCCTTGATCCAGCAGGTGGCGAGAAGTACATGTTTATGGTAGCCTAGTGGTCAACAATTAAAATCTCTTGGGATTTCATGAATGGGATGAGCATTTAAGTGAAGCGACTGCTCATTTTGTCTTGCCACTCACTCATAAGTACATAAAACTACAATTAGAATGACATTTGGTCTCAATTCTGATACTGGAATTAGACTTTCATCCTCATTTTTGGATTATTACTATCTAATCCCCAAAACAATGCAGATTGTCATGAGAAAGTGGTGTATGCAGATGCTGGTAAAACACACAAAAGATTCTTAGCCTCTTTTTCCAATAAGGATGCCACTGATAAGATTTGTAACATGTTTTAATTTGCTCTAGAGCATCTGTGAGGTCAGAAAGGCAGATTGTGAAATGATTGGAGGCCCAGAAGAATGATTTTGTATATATACAAGTAGTTATATACTCTGATATAGTTTTCATTTGGAGATAAAGACACAATTTGTGAGCAGTAAAGAAATGTTAATGCAATGGAAACTTTACATAGGTCTACCGTAATTCAGTTTTTTATTGCAATTCATCCGATAGTCCAAATTAACACGAATATGTGTACAGTCTGCAGTCAGAAGTGCAAACTCACATCTTATCTTCATTAGTGTTCATAATCTGCAGCTTATACTTTAGTAAAAATTGACCTAAACCACATTCTCTTTTTCAATTAGTCTTCAGACAGCAAAAGAACAATGCCCTGGAAAATCCCTAATGCCACTAGAGTAAGACAAAACACTCGGATTACAACAGATTTCAGAATACGATTAAGACAATTCAGCCCTGTTTTATGATGTCAAACTCCATAATGTAAGACATTTTATGGTATCAACAAGAGATTAAAGAGACCATGCCATAAGGTCAACTTTGATGTTGCCAACAGAATAACGTTCATTGTTCTGAAGGATTACAATATTTAAGCAATTTATACTACGGGGCTGCTGAGTGCTTGATTCTTATTGTTGATGGGCGATCTAATCTAAGGTGTGCATTTATTTTCAGGGAAACGCTCGGCTAAAGTAGTTCCAGGCAGGTCTTGACCGCATTACAGTTCCATTATATCACTTCGCCAAATGATTTCAGTCATTGATTTTAACGGTGCTTACAGACTACAACAGCAAAATATAATCAAAACCCGCAACGACACTGACCAAGCAAAACGCAGGCTGCCGCAGTTTTATTTTACAGTTCAATAAATAAGGTAATATGGAGTAACTGTCAGTTCAGAGGTAAAGCGACTAAGGTTTTACGCCAACAAAAAAAAGCGTCAAATGAAGTCAACGTATACGTTGAAATTTTACCATGATGTACTATAGTAGGCTACATACCATGGTATACCATAGTAGTACCATGGTACCTTACAAATAACCATGGTACATAGTACTATATAGTACTTCAGATATTATCATGGTACCATGGTACATTGCATGGTACTGTAGATGTTACTATGGTACATAGTATGGTACCTCAGATTTACCATGGTACATACTCTAGTACCTCAGATATAACCATGGTACATACTATATAGTACTTAAGATATTATCATGGTACCATGGTACATTGCATGGTACTGTAGATGTTACTATGGTACATAGTATGGTACCTCAGAGTTACCATGGTACATACCCTAGTACCTCAGATATAACCATGGTACATTCTGCTGTACAGATATTAACATGGTACATTCTGCTGTACAGATATTACCATGGTACATACTACCTCAGATATAACCATGGTACCTCAAATATTACCATGGTACTTTGCACGGTACTGCAGACATAACTATACCCAGTATTACCATGGTTCATCTTGAGCAAATAAATAAATAAATAATATGAAACAAACCACACTTGAGTATTTTGAAAAACAAAAACACTGTACCCACACAAGTACTAGTAACTGATTGATGAGGGCTCAAGCAACATCTAGCATGACCCATTGTCCTCCTACCCATTGTCCTACTTATAACAAGTAGTTTTACAAGTAGTTTTACTTTTGATACTTTAACTACTGTTACTAACAAAGCTTGTGAGCTTATGTACAATTTTGAAAGAAGGCCATATAGCTTTAGGTTAGTATTTTGCAACTTTTAGTAGTTTTAGTTTCTACATACAGCACTACAATGTCTTTTATCTAGCAATATCCATACAGAAACACCCAAACCCCAAACTTGCATGCACAAATTCATTAGGAATACAGTGTAAAATAAATTAATACAATAATCATATATATAAAAATGAACAATATTGCAGTAAAGAAGTCCTGCTTATCAATTTTCATTGGTTTAATTTACCCAGAGATTATATGGTGTAGAGACACACTACAAGCCATTAGAGGGCGCTATTTGCACTCGCGCTTCCCGCTTCTCTTGTTGCCTAGGATACAGACCGCAGTGGTAATTGTACACAAACAGTCTTTTTGGAAATATGTAACGTTACGCCAAAGAGTATAGAAGTACTCTTTGGTTACGCTCTTTATGAATTTAGTAACTGTACAATTGAAGTTGGCTGGTTGAACCTTATTGAGGGTGATTATGAACCTGACGTGGACAAAGAATATGTGGTATGGTGGTCCCAAAACGGAAAAACGACTGCATGGACTGACAAGATATTGTCAACTAACGCGGTAAGTTTAGCTAATGTTAAGTTATAGTTTCACTCACAGCAAGCATAACATTAGATTAACATTAGTTTGTCATTGTATCTTTAATATCTGTGTCTGTATCCTGATTGTACTTTATGTCTATGTATCTATCTGTAACGTGTCTGTTCTCCTTTCCTTTCCTTCTTTTCTCTCTTTAGGTGAAGTTAAATCTGTCTTCCCAGAAAAGTCGGATGCTGAAATTAAGGGGTTCATTCGCCAGAAGTTGTCAAATGCGGCCAAGATCATAAAAAGACAATCAAGATAAATCTATGGAAAAATAAAATAAAATGGGAAAAAATTTTTTTAGTTTACTGTCTTTTTATTTGCCTGAGCTAGCTAAATATTTAAATTCATGTACATTTGACAGTTGTAGGTATGGTACAAATACCATGGTACACGTCCCATTGTACTATTAAAAATACCATGGTTTATGTAGGCTACCATGGTGCATATCATATGTGTACCATGATACCATCAATATAATGACTTATAATGACAATCTAATGGCTTGTAGTGTGTCAAAAATACCGGGGTACTAGTACCATGGTAGAAATACCATAGTAAAATTTCTTATGGGAATCGTAGAAAACCCGCCAAATCAAATTAGTACACCGGAAATAATTGCTGGCAGTTAACCTGGGAGTATTTACTTTTTTTGTCAACTAAAAGACAAACAACAGGAACGAACAAGGCTTTTTATTCAGTTTCATTCAGGCAGTTTATATAATTTCCAAAAGATTAAAATATCAAATAAAGAAAATCAAACAGCTAACAGAAAGTGTAAAAAGGATGAGGAGAAACAGTCACACAAAAAGTTCTGTAGAGGCTGCCTCGATACATATTCATAATCAACTCAGTGCAAGTATTTTTTGACCCATTGTTTACATTAAATACTGAAGATGCTTGCTTGCTTGGTCATTTATTGGTGCTGCTGAACTCAGTGCGTTTAATACATCAAAACAACTCCCTTTACCAAACAAGTATTTTTAAAAAAAGTCACAAAATTACAGTAAACTAACTTCTAACATCAGTCACAAAACAGTGAGAGTTAAGGTCATTTAAATGATGGACATTCCAGAAAAGTGAGGCAACGTATTAATAACAGTATGTTTAGTTTCACAACCCCCATGATACCATGGGCAAAAGGCTCAACAGAAATCAAAATATATAAAGTAACAGACAATGTATATCCAGCAGAGAATGTGTATGAAACATTTCTTCAGGCAGATAAACTCAACACGATACTGATTGCACGTAACCCTAAGGTACGTTGTTCAAAGGCAGATGAGAGGTAAAGTTTCATTGTTCGATTTTATTAGCACAACTTAACTAATGCCAAAGAAAATGGCTCAGATGATTTTATAAGCATGTTTAACCACTGCTACAGGGCTGATTGTGTCTGTAGTTCATGATGTAGACAGCGGTCTGGTGCCACCAGTAGAACATCACGACCACCAGCACGTGCCAGAGCTGGTGACTGGCACCAAGATAGTTCAGCTGGCCTGTAAGGACAGAGAACAAACAGCGGTGTAAGCATTTGCTCTATTCTCAATTTGTTTCTTGACTAATTTGGTTTGGTTAGATTATTATAATTATTTACAGGAACTGAACAGAAAAAATAACCTGGGAAGTATCGTTCTGGGATTTTACTGACGTAGAAAAGGAACGCTGAGGCAGCGATCACGTACATGATCATGACTCGAGGGAAAAACATCTGTGAAGAGAGGAAGTGCTTGTCAAGAATCAAGTCATGAACATTTATGTTGGTCAAGAACATTTAAATGAACTCTTTCCCCACCAGCATTTTCATTTTCATTTTATTTTTTTTAAGTTGCCAGCCAGCACCAGCATTTTTGATCATTTTCGCAAAATGTTCATGGCCCTCAGAATATTTTGTTATATGAATATCTTAACATGCAATATATCAAAAGAAAGAACAGACCCTCTGCCTTGTTTTATTCTAGCTTCATGCATTATTATTATTTTATCAACATTTGAATATAAGCAAGTTTCATTTAAAAAAAAAGCTACATTTTGAGCAAAAAGCTGAGAAAAATCTAATTTTTATCAAAGACTACATCCAGAACGATGATCAAAACACAGATGGAGTAAATCGACTCCAACACCCCCAAAGCTTCACAGTCCTATAGCTCGTCCTGGGTCAACATTTCATTCAGTAACATTAGGCAGTTTTGATTTATATGCTGTTTAATGTTGGTGATCGCGCTATATAACATATGCATATGATTACACATGTTATCACTTGATTCTGCATCTTCACCTGTGTTTTGATCAGGAGATTCAGTACTCTTTCAGAAGATGCGTAATAGCGCCCCCTATCGTATAGCTGTAAATTCCTTCAATGGCGGGGAAAGAGTAAATTATAGAGCAATCGGTTTCCTCCTAATAGTGTCTCCAATAAGTGACAATAAAATAGATCACCTTTACGATTTCAGAGTCAAATCCTCCGTTGATCCAGACCCAGTGGCAGGCTGGGATAATGCCGTATCCGGCCACGGAGCAGAACATGACAGAGCGCAGCTTCTTCCAGTGATGTGTGAGGTAGAGCGGATGAATCTGAGCCGCAAACACAGCCAGGATGAGAGCCAGCACTGTCAGCAGGTACACCTGCCTCCAAAACTGAAACAAACATCAGGTGTTGTTATAACCGTAGTGGATATTAAAAAGTCGATCACTCATCATTTGTACTTAAATGAATCAGATAACTATGGAGCCCCTAAAGGGACGTGGTGGAAAAAAATGAGATGGAAGGAAAAATATATTTTAATTATTTTGCGTTCGCTTGCCAAACATTTGCATTCCGGCAAGTAACTTGCATTCGCTCACAAAGAACGCAAAAGTTTTGCGAGCGAACGCAAAGTTTCTTGGGGGAATGCTAAACATTTGCGAGAGAATGGAAAAGCAATGACATTTAATTAAGGGGGCATTTACATGATTTACACGACAACTGTATTTGGGGGCCTGAAAAGCTTTTGAAAACAGGATTCAAAGTACAAGTTTTTTTTAACACAATACTGTTATTGTCTCTGTAAACAACAAAAACGCGAATTTGTGAAAACTGATGTCATGTGCATGCATGTTCATAGTGTTCCTTTACAAAGTGACATCGCCATCTACTGGCCTGGCATGAATAATACAGCGGTTTTAGTTGTTTTCGCAGATCCATGAACTGGGTTGTTTTGACAACGTTGCCATCCGTACACAAAACTTTTCAAAAATACAAAGGAAAAACGTTTTTAGTACATCGTTGTCGTGTAAACGAACACTTATTCCTCCCATCTTATATGTTTTCCATCACCATGTCCATAGATAAACTCTACATAAACCTAGCTTTTAAAGCCATGTGCAAGTAACGTGATTTCAAAGCATCAAAAAAAAAAGAGTTTGAATTTTTTAAGGTCTTTACTTAAAGTCAGCATGAAATGAAAATTCAAATCTATTTTCTAAATGCATGTTATAGATTTTATAACAACTCATCCGTGCATGTTTTTTTTCTTGTCATTTTAATCAAAATGTATATATATATAAAATTTTATATAAATAATAATAAATTAAAATAACTACATTTAATTGAATAATATATAAATAATGGAATAAATAAAATAAAATAAATCAAAACTGGAAAAAAGAAACCATGCATCCTGGGGCTTGAAGGCCACTCATTTAAAAAAAACATCTGTCATACACTGTTGCAGTAGAAGGCATAGAAGACTCCAGGCACATAACATCCCAAAATCCCCACGGATATTCCAGCGTAGTCCAGAGCAAGCCAGCGGCGACACGTCTTCTCCGAGCGATGACAACTGAACGAGTGGTAGCCCACAGAACACAGCATGCAAACCTAACCATAGAATAAAACTCATAAATCCACACTGAATCAACACCATGCACCAATACTAAATTTCCTAAATATTATAATCATTATATTCACAAATTGTAATAATTACTTCAATGAGCTCATTGTTTCTGCTTTAAATGAAGACATGATGTTAGCTAACTGCGTGATTTGTCTATGTACATTTCTGAAATACATTATCAGATAAGAGATCACTCTAAATTATCATCTAGGTACTTTATAAAATATAGTTACAATTTTCCCACATTTTCTGTTACCTGAAAACAAAACAGTCCTATTGAATAAATCACATAGTCCTCTCGTGACGCCCCCGCAGACGGCAGGACCGTGGCCATGTCATATACCCCCAGCGAGAAGAACAGCAGGAACCCTAGCAGATGACTCCAGATGTTCACCGTCTCATTGGACAGAATGAATATACTGTAGGATACAAGAAATAAAGAGTAACACAAGAGAGGCAACACATCCACAGTTTCAAAAAGAGAAAGAAACGCACCTTTTGAGGCAGAGTTTTGATGGCAGGTGTGCTCTGTATCCGTCTGTGATGTACGGATTCTCCTTCAGAAACACTGGGATCTGCTCATAGGTGTACAGGCGGATCCCTCTGGGCACGAGCACAGGCCAGTACTGATAGCTGCCCAGCTCGATGTAATGGGTGCTCTTGAGGGGAATCTGAGGCATCTTGGCTCAAGTGGCTTAAGGAACAAGGCAGATCAGTTACAGAAAGAGAAGACCCTGCTTGCAACTTGGAGAGTTAATACAGCTGTACAAGTCTCATTTGTTTCAATAACACACAAACACAGACTGAAAACATCTTTGAAGCCCAAAAATCAGCTCAAACAAAAATACATAAAGCAGCTCAGCAAGACAACTGTTTAGCATTTAAACCGAGACAAATGATGCTACTATTGGAGTTTAAATAACTTTGTCTCTGCATGTCTTTTTGCTACTAAAATAGCATTCAAATGTAAAAGCTAATATATCATAAACAAAACCTAACAAGCAATACATTCCCGCTTATTACTCAAATGTCGCACATGCATAAATGTGTTGTTTGTGCCGCTGATATGAAGCTGCTGCAGGCTAACAACTGCGAATCAAAGAGGATTGGATTATGCTTTTAAACCCATAAGATCTCAGTGTAATTGCAGCAAACATCTCACCTCCACGTAAAGACCTGCCGTCTATCCCATTCAGCCCTATATATTCCTTAATTTCTGTTTAATAACAGAATATGAGCGTCATGTTGACAACCGGCAGCTAGCCGTCCAGCTAAAGGCTAAAGAAGAGACGAGTGCGAGTGTGACATTAAAACCCTGCGACAGACTGACACACAATGCGACACCAAGTGATTTAACTGGAAAGCATATGCAAAGAAATGAAACAATTAAAAAAGGTTTTACATAAAAGTATCTTAGAAGTTTAGAATAAAATTTCAGATTAAGTTTAAATGTAGATTTAAAAAAAATAAAATTTGGTTTCGCCCAAACCAATACAAATTTATTTTCTCGTTTTGATCGCTTACAATTATAAATGTGAAATCAAATAATAATAACATAGCTACTGATATTGCTGTCAAAGTAAAAAGAAGGGGGAAAAAAATACATGTTTATGTTATAAAATGATGCATTTACTATTAATTGTGTTCATGACTGTGATTTAAATCACTTATTTCGTTATGTAGCTCATTTAAAGTAAATAACATCATATTTAAATAACATGTATAGTTCTCAATCACAATTGTACTTTTTGCCAAAATAATCTCTCATAATATAAAAGATTAGGATTATCATTTGGAATATCCAGACATTCTAACATGCTATTAACAGTCTGTTGATTGTGCTTCAGATTAATCCCTGATTACCTAAATAACTGCTCTGAGCTGTGTGTGTGCTTTCACTATATAATCACACATATTCATAATCAGGACATTTGACTAATAACATCAATAATTCATTGTTCACTATATCAACTCATAAATTAACCATTTTATATTTTATTTGAAAGGTATTACAGGTTTTTTTTTTCCTTCATTTATTACATCATAAATCACACTCTCACAAGTGAACTGTATTATTATTTATTTGAATGCATTTTAAATGCCATTTACATCATTATCAAATAATATCACACATGTAATCTATTTATTACGTCGAATTATAAATTAAAATAAGAACAAATAATTAAATAAATTACAGATTACCGATTAACTGGAAAATTAACAACTTTACTACTAATATTGAAAAATAATCATTTGCATTTTCTCTCCTTTACAAACCCCTTAATAAAACACTCACAAGAAGGCACTGTAGTGATTTGTACCTAGAAAACTTTAAAAAATGAATTGTTATAAAAGCACATGCAGAAAAATCAGCAGGATAGGCTTATACATGTAAGAATTAAAATCTGATAGTTTTAATTCAGAAGTACAGCTTTGCAGTGAATTTCCCAATCCTTCTTGTCTGAACGTGCCTGAAAAGTGACATTTGAACCCTATATTCAAAATGTCTAGGCTTTCCAAGTAGTCGCTTAAACTTGATCAAAAACTCACTTTAAAGAAAAGGACACATTGTGTTTGGTCAATGACTCTGAACACGGGTGAATTTGATGCAGCGCCCCTGAAAGACAAAAAATCCCAACAAAAGCAGGTTGTTACACATACAGATATGCATAATGGAGGACCGGCTATCCCACCATGCACCCCCCCCCTTACAATCACACTCATCATCTCCACCATCTCTTTACCCCATTATCTCTTATAAATGTGAAATATGACAAATCATATCTCCTAATGTCTCTGCCTCATGTTACAAGCTATGCCCTCATTCGCTGATCATATTTCACATTAACTCTACCGATGCTAAATCAACCACACTGGATGTTTTAAATGCACCTCATATGGTAAAAAATAATTGTTTTGACAATATTTTTGTCGCACTGACATCTACGATAATTTGAGGTAATTGAGAGAGATTTGATTTTAATTGGTGGTAAGGAAGCAGCAATGATGGAGGTCAGGCAGGTTGATCAAGCAACACTAATGCTTGACAAACCCTGTTCGGACAGATCTGGTACCATGAGTGCAGAACAGGTACCAGTGTCGGAAATTAAGGCCTATTTATAGCCAGTCTGGATCTTTGACATGAAAAAAACACATGTACAACACGATTACTGTATATACAAAAAGATTTATTCGCATCAGACTTGGTATGAACAGGCCTTAAACACTCCTAACCCTAACTGCCAAAGACAAGTAAACAGGGAATAGTATGAGAAAAATATGAAAAAACTATTATTAATATTTCCGTATTATTATTATTATCTTGTTTTTATCCTATTTTTTCTTGTCTTTTAAGAAAGTGAGAGAATTAAATCAAATGAAAATGTTTTACAAGAGTCTATTTGTGCAAAGATATTCTGTTGCCCACAGCAATCAGTTCAACAATATTCCCATTGTGCCCTAGAAGGACATTCAGTTAAACTCAAACTAAGTGTGACAGTGAAATCAGCGAGAGGTCAGAGGTCACTCTCGGCAGTGAAGTGTCAGGCGAGGGCCGCATCAATGACAACCTGAACTCTGACAGTCGGGTCAACCTAATGATTGTAATCCTGAGGACTCGTCTGTGATGAGTGTGTGTTTGAGGGTCAGTTAATGACCAGTCGGAGCACCGCAACGAGATATATGACGACGAGAATGTGTATGTGTGCGTTTCGATCTGGTTTGTCTGTAACAGGACTGTCAGCCTCGTTTCTGCAGCTTATTAGTGCTAATGAGCCTTTTCAGCAGGCTAAATGAGGGAGTCAACTATTAAGCGGTTGCATAAGCAACACAATGGCTCTGTTCCAAAGCCTAGTGAGCTTTCTACATACAGTACAGTAAGCAGCGTTTTACGGTTAGGGTTAGTTACTTGTAATTATGCATAATTTACTGTTATTACTATAGTAAGTACATGTAACAAGTAACTACATCACCTTAAAAAAGTTCCTTCTTTGCTAAGC
The DNA here is from genome assembly GCF_963993115.1 of Abramis brama. Classification (NCBI taxonomy): domain Eukaryota; kingdom Metazoa; phylum Chordata; class Actinopteri; order Cypriniformes; family Leuciscidae; genus Abramis; species Abramis brama. The sequence continues at coordinate 6,984,834 of NC_139987.1, forward strand.
AACTCATTTAATTAACAAAAGCAATTGTTCTTCTGTTGATCACATACAGATTTGCAAAGAATATCTCATCGACTTAAGATGGCAACTGTACCTTGTCATTTGCTGTAGGTCTCATGATGGCAACTCTGTCGTATTGTCTACGCAGCAATGCTAACACAGCATCAAAACGACTCTACAAATGCAAATTACACAAAAGCACATTATGACATTGTTCAATACATACTATCAGGGCTTGACATTCACTTTTTTGATCACCAGCCACTGTGGCTAGTGGTTTTCCAAAGTTACTAGCCACTCAATTACGCATTTAGACATTATTTTGTGTGTACTTGACTGTTTAAGCGCAATACGCAGCGAAAAAGAGCTCAATTTAGTACTGAGAGGCGGCTTTATGTGCGCTCACTTTGGGTGTGAGCACAAAATATGTGGGAATGAGTAAAATTATGCACAATACGCACAATCCCACGGCAAAATTCAAGCCCTGTAACACCGACACTATTCATCCGGAGCAAATGAAGCGAGTGAGTGAGTAGAGGCGGGTTTGTGTATCAACTCAGTGACGAGAGAGCGAGAAAGAGCAGCTGGTATTGTATATTCAGATATTTCAGTATCAAAAAATTTACATTTTTGAGAACACTACATTGCACTTTTTATTATTATCTATTATTTAAGGTGCTTTTTTAAAATACTACAATTGAAAAATGTATATATTATAATATAGCCTAAAATTCAACCCGCCAAAGTGGCTTAGTTACACACCACTGCTGAAATCCACCCGCATTTGGTGGATGTTAATGTCAAGCCCTGCATACTGTGTACATCATCCAGTAACAAAAAGCCAATGTGTTGACAGAACAACACTTACTTTAATGGGAGTGTACCATTTGTCTGGGACTGGGGCCTGATATATCGGTGGTGGTCTGGGTGGGGGTCTTATTACAGGCTCTTCAAACTCCTCCTCTGGCATTTTGACCACAGCATTTTTGGCTTTGGCTAACCGAGCCCCTTCCTCTGTAGAGCCCTTTTCACCCCAGCGAACCTGTGGATGTTGTAAGCTTTAGTGTCTATCAGGGGCGTTGCTAGACATAAAGCTCTACTGGGGCACAGGTCCCCCATTTTTGTCTGAGATTGCAAAAGTAACTAAGGAGGCCGTGGCTTACCGATAGGTCAATTAAATATATATTTCATATCAAAAAGAATGATTCATTATTATCACAAACAATCAAAGACAGTAGTACAGAACACAACAATGTATTTATTTCCTGTGCTATACAGTGCTGCAGGCAGGGGCGTTTGTTTCCAAAAACACCAGGCTGGGTAGTTGGGTAACTTAGGGGGGTTCGGGGGCATGCTCCCCCGAGAAAATTTGGATTTCTCAGACCTACAAATGTGTATTTTAAGGTGTTTGAAAGCCAAAAAAATTGGATAACAATAGCTTTAATAGAATGTTAGTGGGCAGCATAGCATAAATTTTGTTTTTGTTTTTGCGTAGTAACTCTACACAAAAACATAAAATGATTAGCCCACATACACACAAAACTACACACAGATATGAATTATGTAAAACACTACTATCTTGTGTCTTTTGCTTGTTCAGTGTGCAGTGGAGTGTATAGGAGTTTGTCACACGTACATGTATGTGCACAAATACACTGTATATATTATACAGGATGTTTGATTAATGTTACAGTTATTGAACTAAACTGAATCAACACTGAAGTGACTATTAATTCAATATTGACACTATTGGCCAAGCTGCTTCTCAGGCGATTTTTTTAATTTGTTATTGTGAAGCTGCTGTGAAACAATATATTGTAGCTCATATATGTATATAAATATATATGGATCTACACACACACACACACACACACACACACTGAATATGCAAAAATGGCAAATCAGAAACTCAACTCTATTTCTAAAGCACTGTGTGTGTGTGTGTGTGTGTGTGTGTGTGTGTGTGTGTATGTATGTATGTATGTATATGTATGTATGTATGCATGTAAACAGAATGCATATAAACAGAAATTTAAGGGGGTAAAAATTATTTCTTTCTTTCTCAAAACTAAGTTTCTCACTTCACGCTCACTGCGCAGAATCGGAGACTTTGGCGGCCTCACTTTTCTTCAATGGAAGGGGCGTCGTCCGTCTTCTTTTACAGTCTGATTGGAACAAAATGCGCGTTGCACTTTCTCTCATTCATAGTAGGCTAATGCGAGACTAGTGCACTCTTTTTCTGTATAAAGTTTTTTGACTATATAAAGTGCAATTCCATTTCTTGGCAGAGGTTTTTCATATAGGTTTTTCTGAGGCTTGATGCTTTTGCATCTTATGTCTGATGATGTAAATTGTTTATCAAGTCTTACCTCCCTAAAACTCATCATCTCTCCTTTCTGCTTCCCTGTCCCTGCTTTGTAAAAAAAAAAAAAAAAAAATCTGATGTTCATCTACAGAAGCCAATAATGAATAAAAATTATTTGTATTATTTACAAACTTTTGTTTCGTCATAGCCTACCTTAATAGCGTGCCAACACCTGACCGGACTTCAGTGTGTTCAAATATGTGCGCGCTGCACTGCAGTTGCTTGGAAACAGACGCGCGCGGACATGGATTTCTGTCGCGCGGTTCAGTTTCTGTTTTCGGTTAAACTGCGTTGCTTTTACAAGCGTTGGTTGTTTTATTACTGCGTTGCAAATAGAGAATTTCTATTACCCTATAATATAATTTATATTAAATACACTGACAAATAAAATAAATTGTTAAACTCAAACTTCAGATTTACTGGGGCACAGCAGATTTATACTGGGGCACGTGCCCCAGTAAAAGGTGTCTAGTGACGCCCCTGGCGTCTATCCATAGAACTTTTGTTTTGGCCGTCAGTGGATTGCATTGGATGGTTGGACAAATTTTGTGTAGGTGCAACAGGGAAAAATGGCTCACCGTGGGACTACATATTGAGTATCGTGGTATAGCAATACTTTTTGGGACAAGAATGTTACTGTGGCACCAAGTATCACAATACTTATTTAATACTTATTTTAATGTTTTTATTTTGGTCCATCTACATCTACACTGATATGATGACGGTACTATGTTAAAATAGCTGAACACCATGTAAATTGAAACCTAAAAATGGGAAGTCCAAAACTGACTGAAATGTGCGGTAGTTAGGGGGGTTCGGGGGCATGCTCCCCCGAGAAAATTTGGATTTCTCTGACCAACATATGTGCAATTTAGGACTTTTGAAGGCCAAAAAAAAAAAATATATAAGAATTTTTTATAAGAAATAGCTTAAAACTTGGTCATTAGATTATTTGTCAATTACCTGCTCTCTCCTCATCTTCATCTTTCTTTTTCTCTCAGTCTCCTTCTGCCCTAATTCTTCCCCTCCTAAAGCTGAACTTTGACTGATAGTCTTTTCATTTTCGTTTGTGTCAGTGAAGAAAGTAAACAGGCTCAGCTGATATTTATATGTTTTATGAATCATTTTCTGAGACAAGTTAATTTACTCAAGGCTACCAGGAAAGCTGTATAAGTCAGTATTGCCAATAGGAACCTTCTTCAAGATTTGGAGTTTGAAAACGTCTGTTTTTAAATGTTAAAAGTAATTTTAAATAGCCTAATATAAATTATAGTCTACGTTTAATGCAGTTGGTGGAATTGGCAGACGTTCCCTTAAGCATCATGCGCTGTGGAAACGCGTCAAAGCATTCTCGGTTATAAATATAATATGTAATATAATAATAAAATATATTACAAGGGAAAACAAATGTCCGGCAAATATCAAACCTAAAACTAACTTTACTGCGCTCAGCCCCCGTGAGTGCATTCACGCTTTAGTAACCGCTGGCGTTCAGCGGGGAGGGGAGGCGTGAACCGGTGTAGATGCACTAAAATCAGACAGGAAAACCGTGAGAACATAACGTCGGGAAGCGTGTTTGTGAATGCAGGGCCAGGCGGTGATATTCAGTTTTGATATGATGAATAATGAGAATCATTGAATTTGCTTAGAATGATTTGATTTGATTTGAATCTATTTATTTATTAATTTATCTGAGGTGCCGGAACGCAGCCCACTTTAACCCCTGGTTACCTCCATGCGTGTAATACCACCAGGCCCTCTGCCACCATAATAAGATGCATCCACCATGGGCCATTTCTTCTTCGGCAGAGGGTCCACCTCAGGCTCCTATAACATCACACCAAGCATTTCAAGACATTGCCAATTCAGCTAATTCAAATATATTTCAAGTCCCAATGTACCTACAGGTATTGGACGTGGAGGCGGAGGGCGAGATGGGGGTGGATCCCTGATTACCTGCCACAGGAGGAGGAAAACAGCCCTCATGATTATTAATATCTCATTAATATACACAAGTGTGTGGAAAAGAACAGAACTTGTGCTTACCACAGTGCAGCAGAGAGGCCAGAACCACCAGAACACAATTAAACCCAGCAGAACCAGCAGCACGAGGATCACAATCAAAATCACTATCCCATCAGACTATGGGAAGTGAAAAGATGAATGTAACAATAAAGCAAACCAAAAATAAATAAATAAATAAATATATATACACTACCGTTCAAAAGTTTGGGGTCAGTAAGATTTTTAATGTTTTTAAAAGAAGCATCTTCTGCTCACCAAGGCTGCATTTATTTGATTAAAAATACAAACAAAAACAGTCATATTGTGAAATATTATTCCAATTTAAAACAGCTGTTTTCTATGTGAATATATAGTTAAGTGTAATTTATTCCTGTGATCAAAGCTGAATTTTCAGCACCATTACTCCAGTCTTCAGTGTCACATGATCCTTCAGAAATCAGTCTAATATGATGATTTGCTGCTCAAGAAACATTTATGATTATTATCAATGATGAAAACAGTTTTTTACATTTTTATTTCATGATGCTATGATGAATAGAAAGTTCAAAAGAACAGCATTTATCTGAAATGGAAAGCTTTTGTAACATTAAACACTACCCTTCAAAAGTTTGGGGTCAGTAAGAATTTTTGGGGGAAATAAATGAAATACATCAATACTTTTATTCATCAAGGATGAGTTAAACTGATCAAAAGTTACAGTAAAGACATTTATAATGTTAGAAAATATTCTATTTTAAATAAATGCTGTTCTTTTGAACTTTCTATTCATCAAAGAATTTTGAAAAAAAATTGTACACAATTGTTTTCAACATTGATAATAATAATCAATGTTTTTTGAGCATAAAATCAGCATATTAGAATGATTTCTGAAGGATCATGTGACACTGAAGACTGGAGTAATGATGTTGAAAATTCAGCTTTCATCTGAGGAATAAATTACAGTTTAAAATATATTAAAATAGAAAACAGCTGTTTTAAACTGTCATAATATTTCACAATATGACTGTTTTTTTATTGTTTTTTTATCAAATAAATGCAGCCTTGGTGAGCAGAAGATACTTCTTTTAGAATAGAATAGAATAGAATCGGGCATTTATATAGCGCTTTCATATGTACTACTGTACACCCAAAGCGCTTTACAATCATATCAGGGGATCTCTCCTCGACCACCACCAGTTTGTGACCATCACAATGTTTTTAAAAACATTAAAAATCGTACTGACCCCAAACTTTTGAACGGTAATGTATATATATATATACACACACACACAGACAAAGACATATATATTTACAAACTTTTATACTAGATGCGATTAATCGCAATTAATGGATTTGACACCACTAATGTTTCAGGAGAACATTAAACTTTGGTTTAATTTGTGTCCTATAACTAGACTGTTCACTGTGATATTTACTGACCTTTTTAGCAAATTTAGTTGGTTTGCTAAAAAATGTATTATATACTTACACATGTGGTGGCGTATATTGTGATTGGACTTGAAATGAAAGACTGGCCATTATTCAGACTAATGAGCACATCGATTGAGCTGTTGAGAGAGGGAAAGTCCGTTTAAACTTTTTAAAACAACAAGTCGAATTAAGTTGTTAGATTTGGGAAAAATCCCTTTCATCTGTTCCAAACAAACTTGACAAAGGCGAAAAGCAAACGGTGGGTCATTTTGCATTTCTCTTTAGCTGGCGAACAAAAATGTGCTGTCGTCACACACGCTGCTTTGTTTCAGCCCTGCCTTGAGCCTGCCTCTTATCAGTTGTCTATTAGCTAAGCTATAAACAGAAACTGAGATAGGCACCGCCGGGAAAAGATGATGAACTCGTTCCCTTTGCATGTCGGCTTGTAACAGCTGTAGCTCTGAATGGAGAGCCACTGTTCTCCAACTGAAGCTGGTCGAATGCCACTTACTGTCCGACCTCGGTCAACACTGGAGCTGGACACAGCACGTAATTATCCTTCACTATACCCGGCCTCTCATCTAGAAGGAAGAGAGAGCAGCATGAGATTGCTAAAATGCCAAATACAGGATGAAACACAGACGCTTTATTTAAGGATGCAGCTGCGTGCAACTTTCGGCTAAAAAGAGAGCCTCTCGAGGCCATGGGGATTTTGGGATCACACTTGCTAACAAAAAAATAAATAATAGCATTGCGGCTTACCATGCCACTTATTCAGTTGATGAATGTGGAGCTGAATTATATGCCTTGTGTTTTTGTTGACAGGGCGTCTTATACAGATGGAATGCATTGAAAGGCTTACTGTAAGGATCCTGTTGATTGACAGATAATGTGCAGACCACACCCTCAGAGGTTCTTCCCTGCGTGAAGCCCCTTCCTCTCAAAACAATGTTGAACGATTCTAAAACACAATGTTTACACATTTAAGTCATGATCATGAGTCCAGAAGGGATAAAATCTGGTTTACATGGACCTTTTTAGACGTACCATTCACGCAAATGCTGGAGGGCTCTAGGTTAAAAATTTCTACACAGGATTTCTTTAAAATCTGTAAACGCAAATACAACTTAATTAGAAGGCAGCATAAAAACCGCATGTAATAAATGTCATTTTTGCTGACTTACACTAAACCTCACCGAGTTTACGATGTTTTTGAGGGCATGAAATCCATCCACAACAGGAAACACTTGATCTTTGCTGTCTGCAATATCTACAAGCTGATTATGAACATGCGTTAAAAACTTGCATATCATGTCAGAATTTTTTTTCAGGATCACACATCTCTGTATGTGTTCCCATTCTTGAAGCAATCTTAATACCATTTCCCAAGCCAGAATCAATCTCTAGCTAATGTACAATGAGCCGGATATGTGCACCGCAGAATCCAATTATACACTCAGCATCGTCCTGCCCAGACAAACACATCCAGCACGGCCAATATAAGGATCCCTCTGTTACACTAATGCTGCTACTAATGCACACAGAAAAACAATAATATCGTCATGACAACAACCTTCCCATGACAGCAATTATAAGCGATTCACCAACAACTGATGGACTACAATAGATTCAGACAAAAGAGAATGTCAGAAACTAGATTTTTAAATTTTTTCTGTAGAAAATTGTGTTGGGCTGTGTGAAATGTGTGGTGTGGGTGGTTGTCAAGGTGCTGCTATGAGGTTGCTAAGGTGTTCTGGAATTTAGCAAGTTGCTAGGGAGTAGATGGTGTTCTAGGTGATTGCTTGGCTGTCATGTGGTTGCTAAGGTGTTCTGAGTGGTTTTTGGCAGGTTGCTAGGGAGTAGATAGGGTGTTCTAGGTGGTTGCCAGGCCATTATATGGTTGCTAAGGTGTTCTGAGTTTTTCTTTTGTAAGTTGCTATAGAGTAGATAGGTTGTTGTAGGTGATTGCCAGGCTGTAATGTGGTTGCTAGGTGTTCTGAGTGTTTTTTTTTGTATGTTGCTATAGAGTAGATAGGGTGTTCTAGGTGGTTGCTAGGCTGTTATGTGGTTGCTAAGGTGTTCTGAGTGGTTTTTGGCACGTTGCTAGGGAGTAGATAGGTGATTGACAGGCTGTAATGTGGTTGCCAACCACCTTCAGGTCCTTCCTTCAATGTACCTTTTTGGGATTTTTTTTTTTGTCTTAAATATTTAGTAGTGCTGTCAAATCGATCAATCGCGATTAATCTCATCTAATATGAAAGTCTGTAAATATATATACACACACAACTGTCACGGAATAGTTGAACATGAGACGAGGATACAGATGCAGAGGAAATTTATTAGTAACATGCAGACAAGGCTCAAAAACTCAAACTCAAAAACTCAAAAACTCAAAAACTCAAAAACTCAAAAACTCAAAAACTCCAGGAACGGGGAAACTCGGACAACGAACCAGCACAAGACTACAAACACAAGGAGGCTAAATAGGGGAACAAACAAAGGAGGGTAACGAGACAGACAGGTGGGACAAATTAACCAATAATCAGATAACAAGATGGGAGGGGCTAGACAATAGACACGAGCACATGGCCCAAAATAACAAAACACCCATGTGCAGCACAAGACAGGACAGGCATGTGACAACAACACACACACACACATATATTTTATATTTACAAACTTTTATGTTAGATATGGTTATTTGCGATGAATTGATTTGACAGCTCTAATATTTAGTGTTACTTTTAAACATTTGATAGCATTTAATATTAAGTGTTTTTTTAATAGTATATTCCACTGCAGGTTTCATGTCTTTGTTGAAAAGTCTTACTTGGTTTGCATCAAAGTCCTTCACGCCAACACAATAAACCCGAGCACCAAACTGCCTCGCCTGATCCGCCTGAGGAAGCACACGACCAATTCATTCATTACTTCATTCAATTATTACATTTTATTTAAAAAATAACAATATATAACAATTTGTTAAGATAACAATTGTATAAATGCCAAACATGACAAAATTTTACAAATGTATTGCGAAAATAAGGTGGACTGATTTTATCTCAGTACATAATTTTCATGTAAGTGCTTCCATAGGTTATGCTACATAAATACTCCATATACTGTTCGGGTTGTGCTGCTTTACCTCTTTCACAGCGAGGTCATGCGGAAAGACCTCCAGCTTCCCATCAGTCAGTGCAATGATGATGCTAGAAGCTCTTCCTCCCTGGGTAGTCATTTGTTCTAATACCTAAAATGTTATTTTTTGTTATGACCTTTGACATACATTTAGAAACAATATGCTTTTAAGAATAAGCTATTCACCTTTTTTAAGCCCTCATGCATGTAGGTTTCACCAGCAGGTCTGATCTCGCTCAACTTCTGCAGACCATTATCAATATCCGCCCTAAATGCCCAGGAAAAACATCAGCTTTATGCTTACAGTAGGATTTATATCAACAATACTACAGTATGACTCACAACTGACTGAATGAAATCGCACCTGTCTCCAGTCAGAGGTAACACGACTTCTGCACTAGAGGAAAACACTATGAAGGACACCCTCATTTTCGGGCTAAAGGAAGTAGAAACATTTATGAAATGTAAAATCAAATTTACTCTTATGGGTGGGTAAGAAAAACTACTGTTTTCTGAAACAGTCTGATATACACTGTAACTATTTTGTAGTGCAGTAATTGGTGTAAATTACTACTGTGACACTATTTGAGGTTGACCATTGTGCCCTCATGCCCAAACTCGGATTAACTAGGTCACCATACCACACTAATCCAAACATACTAAAGTTAAACATAGTAATCTAAAATTAAGTTTATATTTAGTTCCACACATGTGCAAGAGGTTTGAAACCAGGCAAAGTCGCTACCTATACATTTTTAAGTACAATCAACTTGGATGTTTAAGTCATTCCAACTTAAATTACATTAAACTGATTAAAATAACTTATTTGTGATGAGTTAAAGCAATGTAAAAACATATGTTGTCAACTTATTGATCATATTTTTTACATTGTAGTGCTGAAACGCTATAACCCACCCAATAGCTTTTGTTATTGGTTAATTTATTATTTTATAAAGAGCAACTTAAAAAAGATTTTAACTTTGTCTCTTACCTCACAAAACGATTAGTAAGTTGTTCCACAAATGTATAGATCTCCAGCCAGTTGTCAGACACACTGCCCGACCTAGAATGATGGAGAACAGTGAGTGCTTTAGTTTAGAGGAGAAACAGGGCCATATAAGGGCTCCTGAGAGCTTTGTAGAAAAAAATAAACTGTAGGCTACCTAAAATACCAGGACTAATAATGAGCTCACTGGAGTTATTAATTTCATTGATAATATTTCAGTAAGGCGAGCACACCAAGAGAAAGAGAGTGTGTTTGCACGTTTTATAAACATACAGCCTATAAAATATAGACATATATACAGTCGATTAAATGCTGTCAAACTTACCGATCTAACACAAAATATAAATCAAAGGCTCCATGGCAAGAGCCATCTTCTCCTTTCCCAAATGAAATCAGGAGAGAGATGCAGAAAAGTTGGAGGACCCAAGTGGGTTTAATGGCATGATCGCTGTCTCCTCTCATTCCTGTCATGGACTGCACGTCGTTGTAAAGGGAACGCATCAAATCTAGTAGTGGAAATGCAGTTGACGCGCGTGGACGGACCGCGCGCATATATTTTACTCCTGCATGACAGCGCGCGCTCACCATCGAACAATAAAACACTCTTTAAAAAGACACTCCTGCTGCGGCCTTGGGGAATTGTTATTCGTTTTCTCCCGTTTTCAAATAGCCATCTCCTCCACTCGAGATTAATTTCATTCCGTAAAGTTGTTTCTATCTTATTCAATGCGGGTCCGGTTTACATTGCAGACAGAGGAACACATGATTAGTGCGCATGCGCTGATGTGCTGTTGCGCTCGTATCTTACAAGGGTACGTAACCTTAAGATCAGGCAGGAACAGATTTGAGAGGCGAGCACCATGCGAAATGAAAGGCCTTTGGCAACAATAACAAGGTTAATGCAGAGGAAATGTGCGCGATTTATAAATTTATGATAAATGTATCTGTGTTTGACTGTTGACACAGACTATCATAATATGGTGTATTAAGGTTTATAGCATGTGTTATAACAGTGATCAACAACTAAAAAAAGTAGCTAAGTTAGGTCATTTGATTAGCTTTTGTCGATCACTGTCAGACCACCAAGCCCACCCACGTCACACGTCACACGTCACCCCTCGGTTGTCGGTTCACGAATGTTTAGAACGTGTGTCAGTGAGACGTCACTGGTTAACTATCATCTCTTCATGGTGGAGCTATTTGGTACAACAAAAACTTGTCAAATGCTGCCTACAAATTAAAAAAATGCTGTGATTTTGCTAGACTCAGTTGATAAATATATGTTATTATAATATTTTGTTAATACCCCCGTGACAATCATGTAATCATTGCTGTTTTTATGTTTAGAAGCTATTCTTATATGAGCCTGTGCAGATATTTTCTTGTTTCTTTTGTTGTTATTTATTTGTACTTTTCTTTTTAAATTTCTTTTTGTGTTTAAGCCCTTGTTGTATTGTTGAAGTTCATTATACATTTACTGAGCTCCTGAAGGGAAGTGGAGAAAAATATGGGAGGAAAAATAAATAAAGTCAATGCTTTTGCGTTCTCTCGTAAATGTTTTGCGTTCCCGCAACTTTGCGTTCGCTTGCAAAACTATTTGAGCTGTTTGCGATCGAACGCAAAGTTTCTCGTGGAACGCAAACATTTTTGCGAAGGAACACAGAGTTTCTCTGCAGAATGCCACATTTTTTACGAGGGAACACAACGTTTCTCGGGGGAACGCAAAACATTTGCGAGAGAACCCAAAAGCATTGACAATTCTTTTTTTCTCCGTCTAATTTTTTCTTCTTCTTCACCATGTCCCTTTCGTTGTTATATGGTTTTCTTAATTTAAATAAAAGGATATCTTCATAAGCACTGGTGCATGGTTTACACCCTGCGGTTTTAGGGGGTCCATAGATTAGAATTGGGGCGGTTTAGTGTTTGGACCCCCAGGGGACCCAGTGAAACTGAAAGAAGGGGGCGCCCTAGAACATAACCAAAATACCGAGCTCGCAGCCCTCTCCTCGGACAGCACGCCAAATACCCATACTTACTTATTTTACTGTCCCTGAGTAAATCTGAACACGTGAAGCACTAGAAAGTAACATGTCCTATTACCATGGTGTTTTGTACTTGAACCAGACATGCAAATGAATCCCAGCATCATGATCCCACAGTATTTTTGTGAGGGGTATTAAACAAAAGCTTGCTTTATAGTTGTACCTTATCTCTTTATTTATGTGTTTGTTTATGAATGAACACATACACGCATTAAGGATAGATAGATAGATAGATAGATAGATAGATAGATAGATAGATAGATAGATAGATAGATAGATAGATAGATAGATAGATAGATAGAGCACCTCGGCCTGTATGTGAATGTGAATAATAGCCTGCAGCACTGAGTGATCATTAACGCCTGAGCGCGCTGCTGTTAATATGACAGTAATGAGCTCATCTCAGCAATGTCAGGTTAGACGTTTGAGCCCAAGATCAGGCACACACATCCATGTAAAGCGACACTGACCCAGAACGACTCGTGTTAGGGATAAGAGCACAGAGGGACCAGAGGTCAGAAGGATCGGGGCGGAGTCTTGTCACTGTTTCCCGCAGATAAATGATTGCACTTATAATAATTTAAGAATCATTGCCCAGAGCATCCAGTGGGATCAGGAGTCAGGACTCTGCGGAGAGGATTTTATCTGTGCTGTGGATTAAAATGGTAAGATGCGTTTATGATAAAATCCACTCTATAAAAACATACAGAAAATGAATTTAATTTTGAAAGTGTTGTCTCAGGGTCCCGAGGAAAGCGCGCGTTCTCTGCTGGACGCAGCGCTCAGAAACGCGCTGAGCAGCGTCGTGGCCTCTCGAGCCGTGCCTGCAGGAGCTGTGCTCGGTCCCTGTGCTGTAACACACACCTCCCTGTGGGACAGCGTCGCGTTCATCGCCTGCAAGTGCGCCGACAGACGCGCCACTGCCTGCGTGCTCCAGGTAATTTGCGCGCTTGAATATGACTTGACATCACTCTTTGTCACTCTTTTACACGAAAAATAATTTCTGTACTAGGCTATATACAGTGTATAGGACATATACCCTAAGGTCTTGGCTATCTAATGGAATTTCCATTATTATTGCCTATAGGTAAAATATACCGTTCATTCAGCACATGGGAACCTCGTTTTGCATTTGAAAACTTTACCTTTAAACTATTTTATCTAAAATAACAGGTCTTTTTCAAATATTAAAAGCTGTTGTAACCAATAGGCCTATATATATATATAAAAGTACTTTAATAAGTAGAAATTAACAAGTAGAAATAATAGCCTACTTAAATAAGTGTTTTTGGAATAATTACATTTAAAACATATAATAAAAAAAACATATAAAGCACATGACAACTTCCTCTGACCTGACATAAAAAAAGATTAAAATATTACAATCTATTAAAATCTTCCTTTGTTATATAATTGGCTCTTGTCTGAATGTATGTCAGTGCAGTGTTTTCCTAGCTATTATAAAAAATATGATTGTTTTGGATGTGCTTCGGCTGTGTGTAATAAAGCCATTAACAGACAAAAAATAGTCCTTCCTTGAAAATGAATTTCAGCACAGCACTACAACAACCATAATGAAATAACCCTTCACAATATATAATGCTTTACAACAAAATCTGTTAGAGAGACACATATGGCAACTTACCTGTTGAGTAATAAAAATGCTTTTACAACATTTCAAATACGAATATGACGAGATGTGCACGGGCGAGTGAAAACCATCATGTCAGATCTAAAATATAAACACTTATAATAGGCTTACCATAGTAAATCAGAGTAAGACAAAAATATGTTTTGGAAGAAGGATTGATGTATTTACTCATTATTTAAAAAATTGTTAATTTCGAACAAAAATAAGTTACATAGTGTACCTTTAAGTTTTGAACCTGCAAAGTACAAAACCACTGCTAGAGAAAATCAGGATTTTTGTGATTGTAATTTGGAAAGAAAACCTTAAAGTTACTAAGATATTGCCCTTGTGGCCATTTCACCACGTGACAACGATCTACCACATATGCTATTATAAATTATGCAAATAAATTGGATTTAATTTGATGTAAATGCGTGAATTTTCAGATCTAAAGGACATGTTCTTTTGCATTGTTCAGATCGACCCATCAGCGGCCAGCGAATGTCTGCAGATGATTCAGTCGGCTAGGAACGCAGAGGAACAAAATCTAGAGGCATTTATGAAGAACGGACATCTATGTTTCAGAGCCATAAAGGATATTCCTGAAAACACTGAGCTTTTAGCTTGGTATGGGAGAGATCTAGCCAAACTGCTTGGTCTCAGCACAGAGCAAAAGAAAACAAAAGGTATGAATGCATTATATATTTATAGAACTGCATTTTATTGAATGCCGTGTTTGGTTTCAGAATGAATAAGTGTTTTTGAACAAATCGATTAAGTGAATGATTCAGTGACTAATTCCTGAGTGCATCAGTGCTTTTAATGAATCAGTTGAACGAATGATTCAGTGACTCAAAGCTACTTGTTTAATTTCTGAGTATATCAGAGTAATTGAAAGAAATGGTTAAATGAACGATTCAATGACTTGTCACAACCTACTATTAATTCCTAAATGTTTCATTGAAATGAATGTAAATTGACTTTTTATCTGTCTTTCTCTTTTTAAGGTTTCATTTGCTCTGAATGCAAACAGAGCTTTCTCTTTGAGTTCCCTTTATCGGCACACCAGAGATTTTTCTGCACGGAGAAACCTACATGCTTTTCGCAGAAACTCACCATCCCAGAAATTCATCCACTGAGTAGCAAACCTACCACAGACTTCCACAACTTAGCCCGAGAGCTGGAGAACTGCAAAAAAAATCGATCCGCAGATGCAAAGAGCAGTAAAAGAAGACGTTCTCTTGAATCAGACACAGATGAGAGTGATGGCGAACCGTCATCTTTTGACAGCCATGGAGATGAAAAGGTATCCGTGAAAAGGTTTTGTGTTGATGGAGTGAATAGACATTCCTGGTCGTCTGCCAGCAAAAAGTCTTTCAGCGAGGGACGAAATTGTAACCCTAACCCTAACCCTCCACAAAGCCATGACAACAGCACGACAGACCCAGACAGGCAGGATTTAAAACCTATGACAATAGCGACCAAGCCTGTATTCTCCACTAGAGGTTCGTGTGATGTTCCAGGTGACAAGAACAGGAAGAGCGCATTCACGCGACCTCCACGCATCACACCACTTATCCCACTGATGCCAGCCAGTCTTTCCATCTACACCACCCCTAACCGGACAGCTATCCTCCCCAGATTTATACCACTCAACCTCCAGGGCTCTGCTTTGCTATATAAGGACCTTCCCAAACAGTTTTCTCTTCCTCCCAGCGCAAACCTTTGGCCCAAGACCTCCCGGCTGCAGCAACCTTTGCAGACGCTAGTGCCTCCCTCTCTATCTTCTCTTGGTCTACCTCCGCAAAACTGGTGTGCTAAATGTAACATTTCTTTCCATATGACATCAGACCTGGTGCAACACATGAGGTCCCACCACAAGAGGGCGATGACGGATGAGAAGCAGCCGAGGCACAAGGACGAGAGGCTGAAGTGTCCGATATGCAAGGAAGCGTTCAGAGAGCGTCATCACCTGTCACGTCACATGACCGCTCATGCATAAGTTCGTGCAAAAAAAAAAAAGAAGTTCTGTTCCTCCTACCAAAATAAGCATTGCTTTTAAATATTTTTCAAAAATATATATTAAATATCAACCTCAAATTGAAATGTAATTCTCATTAAGTGTGAAGCATTGTTTTATATTTTAGCATTGGTCAATGCCATCATCAGGGATTAGGGAATGTGAATGAGGTCCACTAGGTCCTCTGAGTGTAGTCTACTCATTTTGTTCTAGGCCTAATGAATTTCAGTGAAAACTTCAGTACTTACCCAGGGGCATCACTCACTAAACATTACGACTTATATTTACACCCAGACAGCAACATAGTGTCGGCCCAGATCCAGGCCACATCTGGATTCAACATGCACCAGATGTGGGCCAGATCCAGGCTGACCTTCTGCTGCAGAGGAACAAGCGCGCAGTATCTTTAGAATTTGGTATTTGAACTTCTGTTTTTGCAGTAGCTCTGTATATTCGCTGTCGAAGAGTAATTAGCAGGTGAAGTGGATTTATTTATTGTAGAGTTCATGAAAGTTGTCATGAGCATTGTAGTAGAAGATCGAACGAGCGGTTCATTCATAAATCCGTAAGATCTTACCTTCAAGCTGTGGAAATACAAACTGGAAGACAGAACACAACGAGCGCAGTGCTGAAAAGGGGCGGGGCTACATAAGGTCTTATTATTAGATTTGATAGTTTTTTTAAATGTATGATAAACTTTTATAAAATCCGGCAAAATTGAGCGACTATCTGGTAAATAATAAAATCCTATTTATAATAACACTGTATTTTACATTTCATGCCCCTTTGTGTTGTAAACTGATTTATTTAGTAGAAGCTGCTAAATAAATGCCATTTGAAAGCATCAATGGTACAAATTCATGCTGTCCAGAAACATTCCAATGTCATCACTGTTTTATTGTACTTGTAAATAAAATGTTTTGCTTTTTGCAAATATTTGTTTCATATAACAGCATTAAACTTGAAATTCTTTGTGAAAGAATCCTAAAAGGCACTAACAGATTCTTTCGTTGAATTCGTGTATTTAAATGGTTTAAAGTTTTTCTAAATTGGCTTCCAGAAGTTGTTGCAGCAATAGTGCTGGACACTAGGTGGTGCACGAGTACTTGTTTACTTGCTATCCATCTCTACAGTAACAAACGAATAATGCTTATGCATACAAAAACTAAAAAGAAATTAGATAAAAATAATAATAATAATAAAAATGCTGTATGAATGAAGTGTGAAAAAGAGACCACACAAGAATCAGCTTAATTCATTGATCCTTTATAGGGAAACATGTACACTGATCACATTAAACTGTAATACACACAAAAATAGATTTTAATATTGTAACAAATATGTTCACAAACTATTAATACCACTTACCACAAACAAACAAAAACAATGTAATAGAACAGGTCAGCCAGCGACATGCTCTTAATTCACCCAGGAGATCTATAGCGTATAGCAACACATTTCATTAAGGTACTTGAGGTAAATGAGATGAATATGTTTCCTTTAGCATAGTGTTACTGTTACAATGAGAATCCAGCCTCAATTTCAGCGATGAAACCACAGAAAAGTGTAATGAATATAAAAGTCCTTCAAAGTCTTCAGTGCCATCAGTCCGTGTGTAAGGACACGATCCCAAATTCACCGTTCACATTCTACTAAGGGACGACCTAGAGGAATGAGAAACAAAAGCCAAATGAAATTGAGCCTTCACACACACTAGTGGCAGATCATTGTTATTTAAAAATGACAACTGAATGTCTGGAACAAGGGTTTTTGGAAAAGAGTTCAGACCTGAGCGAACGGCGAGTGTCCCTCTCCAGGTTGTTTTCAGGACCTTCACTCTCGTACGAAGCTAGCTGGAGCTCTGTAACGCAACAAAAATACAATCATTACGCAAACCCAAATAATTCACACAGATCTGCTTTATGCACAAACATATTTATTAAAGTAGTATGACGTTATTGTAATATTTGCATACTGAATGGTAATTGGTCCTTTTTCTTGTATTTATTTGCATACTGGTGTGTGATTGTCAAACCACCTACAGCCATTTCACTATCTAGTTCTCTTAAAGGTGCAGTACGTGATTCCTGAAAAACTGTTGATATTTAAAATCATCCCAAACAAACACACCCCTACCCTAAAATGAACAAAATGGAAGTCTCTTTATCATAGCTAAAGCGAAGAAAGATAATGCTTCGCAAAAAATAAAGCAAAGATGACGATATAGAACACAAGTGTATATACAAGCAAGAGTTTGTTGTTAGTTGCCAGTAGCACAGCAGCTCCTGACAAAAACACACACACAAAAAAAGACACGTGTTACTATAACTAACATTACAACAACAGCATATCTTGGTTCTGTGGAAAAGCAAAAACCAATGTTACTCTGGTATGAAGCAGAAACAACAACTTTTTTTCAAATCTCCCTCTTGCTCTCTCTCTCCTCCCCATCATGAGTGGACACGCCCCCCCACTGCTGACTGGCTCTCTCTCCTCACCCATTATGAGTGGACACGCCGCCCCCTACTGCTGATTGGCTCAATAGGGACTTTAAGCAACAGCCTCTGGTGGAACGGCAACGGCATTCTGGCGTTGTATTGCGCATGCGTGAATTTAACTGCTACTTTGCGACATTCTAATGTAACGGTCTACTACGGGAGAACAGCTGATTTGCCGGAGTCGCTACAACGTGAGAGATTAGGTAAATAAATGTTATGTTTTATGGCATATGACATTGTAATTGCATCAGATTATGATTGTACCACTAGTCTTTTATATAATGTGTTAAAATGTTTTAAACTTAAGCTAATTTTAACGATTGATTAATAAATGAATTAATGGCGCGTTGCGCTGTCCTGTTTACGGTTGCTTAGGGATTTTTTACGTTCTTGGCTACGGCGGTGTGACAGCATACTTCCGGTTGCCGTAGCCGTTCCATTCGCAGCTGTTGCTTAAAGTCCCTACTATCTCCTCCCCATCATGAGTGGACACGCCCCCTACTGCTGATTGGCTCTCTCCTCCCCCATCATAGTTAGACACACCACCTACTGCTGATTGGCTCTCTCCTCCCCCATCATGAGTGGACATGCCCCCTACTGCTGATTGGCTCTCTCCTCCCCCATCATGAGTGGACATGCCCCCTACTGCTGATTGGCTCTCTCCTCCCCCATCATAGGTGGACTTGCCCCCTACTGCTGATTGGCTCACTCTCTCCTCCCCCATCATGAGTGGACACACCACCTACTGCTGATTGGCTCTCTCCTCCCCCATCATAGGTGGACTTGCCCCCTACTGCTGATTGGCTCTCTCCTCCCCCATCATAGGTGGACTTGCCCCCTACTGCTGATTGGCTCTCTCCTCCCCCATCATGAGTGGACATGCCCCCTACTGCTGATTGGCTCACTCTCTCCTCCCCCATCATAGGTGGACACACCACCTACTGCTGATTGGCTCTCTCCTCCCCCATCATGAGTGGACATGCCCCCTACTGCTGATTGGCTCACTCTCTCCTCCCCCATCATAGGTGGACACACCACCTACTGCTGATTGGCTACAAGTGTGTTGTGCTGCCCAATCCACTTTCAACAGTGTTTCTCAGAAATCACTTACTGCACCTTTAAGTGTAAGTAGGAAAGAGTGACTGCTCACCATCTTCATTGAACACTTGTGCGCTGATGAGATACTGCAGGGTTTTCCTGTCCCTCTCAAAAGGACAGACCACCTGCCTCCAGGACAGAAACTCGCTCACTTGCTTGGCCAACTCCCAAAATTTCTGTAAAATGAGTAAAGGGATATTTTATTATTAAAGCAACAAGGTTACAACTGATACAGTATTAGCATTACATGCCAACTTGCCTCAAAATTTATCTGGCCATTAGGTAATCTATTGACACAGCCTTCATTGAGGAAGTGGATATCCTTTATGAACAAGCTGAAGAATGGAATAACAATCTAAAAGACAAGAAATTCTCATTTAATTAAAATGTAATAAAATGTAAGGTCTGCATGAAAATGTGAATTTAAAACACAAAATTACCATTTCTTGGCTTGTGTGTGCTGTACTACACCTCTGAGTTGCTCCACGCAGGGCAGTCCGGTAGCTGTAGAAGTTGCTAGATGGGTCCATTTGGTGCTAAAACAACAAAACAAACAGTAAAATGAACATGTACATAACAAAAATCTGTATAGTTTAAAGCCCAAACGTCTGAGACCACTTTTGAAAAGGCTTACATTTTTCTAATAGAATTCAAATTACACAGTCATTGTGACAAACTTACTCATTAGATTAGTGACCAAGAAAGAGTGCAGTTTATGCCTTTTTCTGGGGTCTACTATAAAATGAATTTCATGCTTGAATGTAAAAAAAAAAAAAAAACATGATTTTTCACATATTTAACATTGTTGCAGTAACGCTCTGTTTAGTACCGGTCTCTATAGGGGCTTTCGCACCGGAGGAACCTTTTCATAGTTCCTAGAACCCGGATTTTGGCGTGTTGGCACCGCAGGAACTAGGAACGATTTTAGTTCCAGGAACTCTATTTGGAGGAACTAATTGAGCTCTAAACCAGCACTACAGGAACTATCCGTGACGTTAGTGTTTAAAAGGCTGTGTAAACACACATGTATATTTACTCCACAAACTAATTCTATGAACATGGAACAGTGACAGATGGGCCTCTCAACCTTTACGCTGAGGAGAAAATCCCAACGCAACTTTGAGGGGACCAAGCCAAACATGATTAACTTATGCATTTCTCCTCAGCTAGCAACACTTGACATCAACCACACGGCATACGCCAATAACTTATTACTGGGAATTATTTAAATGAGGAATATTGTGACGCGTTCATTCCCGGAAGAAAATTCAAGACTACAATGGAGGCGTTCAGAAACTGTGCACTGATATAGAGAAGAACTCGCTTTGGAGTGACTTTGTGTTTGTAACTTTGCAGACCTTTTTCATGCTCAAACAGCAACATTACACACTAAAGAAAGATGAACATGTAAAAAAGTATAACAGGTCCTCTTTAAATACATCTTATTCTTTTGTTTAAAAAAAACTGCCAACATCTCAAATGTTGAATATTTCTAGGTTAAATTAGATGGTCTCAGACTATTGGGATTTTTCCCTCTTCCTCATAGCAGCTTCCTTACCACCAGGATGTCAAACTTGTCTGTGTTGACTTTATTCCAGGTTTTCTTCAGTCTGGATACAGGGTTCATGTTCATCCCAGCTACACAGTAAAACATTGTTAATAATGTAAAATCACTTCAATGTAAATAGTGAAATAAATTAATGAATAACAATATAACTCAATGTATGTACTCACTAATGATGGCCATTAATGAGTTGAAGTTGCCGATGTTGAAGCATTCCTGTGCCACATCTATGAAGAACTCCAGCACTCTTGCTCTGTGTTTCTTCTTCACCGGCTGAAAACGAACCAGCAGAGGGCAGCATATTGTCAAAGATTGTCAACCACAGAAATCAACTACATAACGCAGTGCTTCTCAACTGGTTTTGCTTGAGAATGCAGATTTGGCATTGGAATTAAAGTAGCAATCCAATACAATTGGATCATTCAAAAGAAACTAAATGAACTGCACAGGCTCAAGATATGCAGAATTATGAATGTGACAGTTGTTGCACAACCTTTGACGTCAACATCAAAAGATAAGATTTTCGCCTACTAGTGTGCTCACCATGCAAATTTCTGTGGCTATCAGGTAGGTCAGTCTGTTGAACCATTCAACATAAGCCTCCAGGTTACCTGTTTTTCTTTTGCTGAAGAAACTCTGAAGAATAAAAGTTCAAAAGTGTCATTGAAAGTAATCAAGTATCCTTATCTGTGGCCATTTTACATCTTTACTTTAAGTAATCTTTAAAAGGTTAGTTCACCCAAAAAAGAAAATTCTGTCATTAATTACTCCCCTTCATGTCGTTCCAAACCAGTAAGACTTTCGTTCAACTTCAGAACACAAATGAAGACATTTTTGATGAAATTGAGATTTCTGTCCCTCCATAGACAGCTACGCAACTACCACTTCAACGCTTCAAAAAGTTCATAAAGAGATCGTAAAACTAATCCATATGAATTGAGGGGTTTAATCCATATTAATTAACACGAGAATGAACCTCATTGGTTCTTGCGGAAGCTCAAACTTGCTGCGTAACACGAGAATGAACCTCACATGGATTCATTTTATGATCTCTTCATGAACTTTTTGAAGCGTCAAAGTGGTAGTTGTGTAGACTGTCAATGGAGGGAAATCTCTCAGATTTCATCAAAAATATCTTCATTTGAGTTCCCAAGATGAACGAAGGTCTTACGGGCTTGGAACAACGTAAGTGTAAGTAAATGATGACAGAATTTTCATTTTTGCACGAACTAACCCTTAAACTACAGATGTGTGACGGGCTTACCTTATGGTTGTCTGAGGGCCTTTTCTGAGCAAACGCTCGAACGAATTCTTCAGGGCCAATAAAGCTGAGTCTCTCCTACATATGAAAAACATGAGAGCAGCTTGAAGACTGAATCCATAAAGTACAGAAACTGATATTACATGCGGATATCATAAAACATCAATACTGACAGCCAATCAGCTTGAAGCTTACTGCCACTCACCATCTCGATGTGTGTCAGCTGTTGGGCGAAAATGAAAGGGTCATCGCACAGGTTCAAAACGCACTCGTCTCTGCGTACTAACTGCTGCTTGGACTTCAGGGCGACCGGTCGGTCCATGGCGGCGGCGGCGCTGGATGTCGCCAGTGACTCTTCGTACTGTCCGAGGGTGGTCAGCTTGCGTAAGAGGCGCTGGATGAGTCTCTGCATGGCCCTCCGTGAGAGCTAGTCAAAAACAACAGAACAGTTTCCAACGTCAGCACTAAAATACCCATTCATATCTGTAGCCAAAAATAACATTTGGGAACTGTAAGCCGTGCTGTTGATGTCACAGCTTGTGCAAAAAGGAAATACGAGCCAAACGACGTACATGCAAATCCAATAATACGCAAACGCATTTGCATTTGGCTCCAAACTCAGGTCATGCTGTTATCCAATATATTTATATATTCATACAAAAGCCATTTAGAATTTAGTCAGACTTCATTAAAAATTCAGTTCAGTTGACAGAAACAATAACATGATGCAATCCTGATTTCTGCTAGATCATCACTATTATGACATCATCTCGACTGACCTCGTCTCCGAAGGCGAGGCGGTGGGTTATCTCTTTGAGGCTGCGCATCATGCGCTCATCCCTGAAGTCGTACGGAAAGGTCTCGGTCCATTCTGTGAGAAGCTGCACGATTTTCGGTGCCATTTCCCGAATTCTTTTCTGTTGAGTAAAGCACTGAATCATCTACAGTCTGCAGGTAATAGCTACTAAACACTCATCAATAATGATGAAGCGTGGTTTATTTTAGTAAAGTGCACATGCACAGGTGTGTATGTCACAGTAGGGTTGGGTGGCGTGATGGTGTATATATAGCATGCAACAGTAGAAAGAAACAAGTTAATTAGTAGAGATTCTGCTTACAATTTATACTATGGTGTATCCATGGAGTAATTAGATTTGTGTATATACGTACACACACATATACATAAGTTTGAGGACTACATGAGGAGAGCCTGTTTTCTTCATGCAACGATTAATTCAAGGTTATGCTATATGCTGAATTGAAAATCAGAACTGAAGGAATTTGCTACGAACCAGTGATGGAGATATGATTATAGTTTATATTAATATTTTAAATGAGACTATTTTTATATTTTCTTTTAATTTTAGTTACAGTTTCAGTAATTTTGAGTGTGTTTGTCTTTTTTACAAGTTTATGTTTAAAAAAACAACAAAAAGTCAATATAGTAGAGCTGCATGATTCTGGATAAATTGAGAATCATTCAATTCATTTTTCCAAGATTCTGAACAGACAAACTAAACAAAGTAAGCAATTTACTAGAGTTTTTTTTTTTTTAACCAAATTTACTTCCTGCACCATTTAAAAATATTGAATTTTAAGATTTTTATTTTTTTTTCCTTCAAATCGGTTTGAATGAATGATTCAAATCACTCAAAGACTTCACTTGTTTCATTACTGGATGAATGATTCAATGACAAATAAATTTTTAACAGTCACTTGTCGCCACCTACTGGTGTAACAATATAATGATACAATCTTTATTTGAAGCATCAAGTCACTTTTTAAAAGGCGATTTTTTTTTATCACTACCATATATATCAGTGTTTATATCTTAGAACTATAAACTTTTATCCCAGCGCTTCTGAGATAATATGAATTATTGTAACACAGAAACAATGAAACTGTTGAAAAGACTTTTTGTTAAGTGGTTTCATACATAACTGCTCTCTCTGGATCAGCGGCAGGGCAAACACAGATCTGAATGTTTTCTGTGATTTTACTTGTCAAAGGTTTAATAGACGCAGGCAAATCGTTGTCATTGGGAATAAGATCGTGTGGGTGTTTGATATGAGATCACAATCTTTTAACGATAGTGCAGCTCTACTATAGTTTTCATACATTTTTGTTTTAGTTAGTTATTTTAGTACATCAGTTTAAGCTAAATGAAAATGAGAAATGTTGCCTTTGCAACTACCTGAAAACAGTTATTTTAAAAATATATTTGATCAAGCAACAAAAACTTCTTTAGTTTTAGATTCAGTTAACTATAATAACCCTACTATGAACCCAAAGATGCACACCCCTAATGGGATTGATTTAGTTATGAAGCGTTGTGTCGCTCCTCGTGTCTGTAGATGTGGTGTTTGCTTTCAATTTGGCATATTAATATAGAACTGATTCATGAATTGTCACACAGGTGTGTTTATTATCAGCTATATTAAACATGGTTTAAATGTGGCTGTAATCATTTTTATTATGTGTGACTCTTTTGATAAATGTGGCTGTAATCATTTTTATTATGTGTGACTCTTTTGAATTTTTTGTTTAATTGTTACATAATGTGCAGCCGTTTTTGCACTGATGCCAGACTTATTCATTTGTTATGAATAGTATTATCTTTTGGTCCATCAAGTACCTTTCACTTGTGAAGTTTGTTTAATTCACTGGATTGTCCAAAACCAGACATTACCACATGGTTATGCAATACATCAGAGTTGCATTTTCAGCCAAGATAAGAATATTGTGATGTAAAAATACTCATGTGGTGATATAACATCTTAGTCATACTGTCCACTCCTAAAATTACAGCACGTACCTTATCCGTCTGTGGGTCGCCCACCCTGTGATGGTCCACACAGAGGTAACAAACACGAGACATGAGCTCAAACGGATGCAGGAAGAGACGGGAGCTTAGTAGGAAGGTAAAAATGTATGATCTCTGAAACAAGAAGATCTCAAGCGTCAATCAAATTTGACATTTACTGTGCAAGGAGAGATTATAATAATTATCGTAGGAAAGTATAAAGGCTGTGTATACTTACGTCAGGGTAATAGTCCACAGTAGGGACCAAGAGCTGTATCAGGGCTTCCAGAGAGCCAGACACAAGCTTATTATCACGATAGTGCAAACCCCCATAGTTCTCCTCCACAGGCTGCCTGTGACTGTAAGCAGTGCTAGGGTTGAATTTGCTTGAATATGGAGTTGTCTGTGGCATGTTGGACCTGTGGATGAAAACAGTCAGTTAGAAAGTTGCAATCTCTCTCTGAAAGGTGTGAAATGAACACCCACCACCAGATGAATGCTGGAACATGCAAGCAGTTTATATATTAGCTTATATACACCAACACAATGATTCATACATTGTTTAGGGCAGCATTTAAAAACAACATGACCACCTGTAATGGGAAAACTACTCAGCTTTAGATAAAAGTTGATGTATTACACGTATTTACAATATTGTGAGGGTACAAAGTTGTTGTTGGATGGTCTGGAAGCTTGTTTCCACCACAGAATGAAAAAAAAAGTTCTAACTTTTCTTCTCAGAATTGCGAGGTTATACATCAAATCAGCTCTGAGGAAAAAGACAGGATTGTGAGATAAAGTTGCAATTCTGACTTATTTTTTTTAAACATTCTCTTTATTGCTTTGTGAAGAGTGGAACGCAACTCATTGCTAATCTTCCCACCTTACATTACATTGTTAATGTATAGTAAACACAGCTCGCTCCCAAAAACAGAAAAAAGGGTATCGCAGGTGCTGTGATGTATACAACAGCTTTGTTACTGAAGGATTAAATCTTGGATGGAAACCGTAAAATGTCACTGTTGAAATAAATCAATCTAATGTTCCCATTATGGCACTGAACTTATAAACTTGCAATGAAGGATCAAGCTCATATATCGCAATTTTGACTTTTTCCTCGCAATCCAGAGGTTAGATAAATGGATAAGAATTGCAGAATATAAACTCAGAATTACAAGAAAAAAGTCAGAATTGTGAGAAAAAGTTGCAATTAACTTCTGTAGCGAAAGCAAGCTAACATTTGCTTGGTCAACATAAGTCAAAACCGATTTTGGGCCCAATTCTCCCCTTCCGACAATCCTAGGTAAAGTCCAGATTATCTTGATGTTCCTATCTTGATGTTTTCTGTGGTGTGATCATGTGTTTTAAGAGTGATTGAATCATTGCACCGGGCAGCACTGATCTAAGATCGTAAATAGCCTATCCAACATGTTGAATATTAACGATCAGAAATCCTGTTGTGTGGGGGAAACACTCAGTATTGGCGTGCTGTCTGTGGAGCTAGTGTTTACATGACACCGTTTCCAACTAACTTTTTATTCGTTTTGGCCGTTCGTTTACATGACAACGGAGTTTTGAGTGCCTGAAAATGCAAACTTTTGAAAACGGTTTCAAAGTACAAGTTTTTGAAAACGTTCTCCGTGTAAACAACATAACGTCACGCACATGCGTATTACGTGTTCAGTCTATAGTGTTTCATCGCCATCTAATGGCCTGGCAGGCAGCAGAATACAGCGTTTTTAGTCATTTCTGTGGATTCCTGTGAATGGGGATCGTTTTGACAATGTTGTCGTCTGTACGCGGAAAACTCAAAGGAAAAAACGTCTCCGTTTTAAGCATATTGTTGTTGTGTAAACGTACCCTGAAACGCGCTTCGAATGAGCGTACACAAATCTTCTCACAGCGTGTGCTTCTTTACGTCTTGCCCTCGAATGTTTAAATTGGCAAGTTTTAAAATGAGTAGTTTAAAGTAAGCAACGTGTGCTGTTCAGGTGTCACCTGACAGCACTCACATTGAACAAAGTTTAGGGGAAGCCAGAATGCATATCCATCGACAGAAACATACATTAGCCTAACTGTCTGTTTTATTTATTTTCAACAAACCATATAGATGCGTTTGCATCATCAGATTTGAGATGAACCGCGGTGCAAGTGCGTGCCGAACGGTACGGTTTGATATTTTACCGAGAACAGTTACACACCCCTAACAAAAACGTCACTAAAAGTTATAAAAGTGCCCCAGATATTTACAATGTGAAAATTTAAATAAAAAAAATCCATTTGTTTCACAAATCTATTGTAGGCCTACAAAAAAAAATCTGTGATATTTCAATTTATTTTATATATTTGAATTTGGAGAAAACAAACTAACTAACAAAACACAAAAAGCCATTTACCAGCCACAAGGGATGGTGGTTAAAAAAAAAAAAAAAGCAATTTCTCAACATACTCTGCAAACTGTAGAGCTCCAGGTGTACTCTTAACTCTAAACACTGTTATTGGATTAAGGAAGAGACCTGTGGTCAAGCAGGTTTAATGGCAGGAGTCTTTTCTTGAACCACTGATCTCCTTATTGAGGTCAACATCTACAACGCATCCTATATGACAGGCTGACAGGTTAGAAAACACTACAGAAGGAAGAAGTGTTTGTTCATTTATAAGATAAAACAATACAGACATGCTTGTGAATAAAATAAATCGTCCTAAATTCTAAACCTACCCAAAAATCCCTCATTTGACTGATATCTCTATGACAACAGTGACTCACTGACCAACCATGTTGCGTGTGAATCTTCCCTGTTGAACGAGTCTCGTGCTTTTCCTTGTTGCTTATTCATCAATCATTAAAAGGTTAGTTCACCCAAAAATTACAATTCTGTCATAATTTACTCATCCTCATGCTGTTCCAAACCTGTGTGACTTTGGTGTCTCAAATGGAAGAGTGAACGAGATGTTAGGCAGAATGACAGAGTCAGTCACCATTGACTTTAAATGTATTTAAAAAGATAAAACGGATAGTTCACCCAAAAATGAAAACTTAATCACCCCGAAGTTGTTCCAAACCTGTATGAGTTTCTTCTGCTGAATACAAAAGAAGATGTTTCGATGAATGTTGGTAACCAGACAGTTTGATGGTAGCCTTTGATAGTATTTTTTCTTCCCTAATCCCTACTGTGGAAGTGAATGGGTGCTGTCAACTGTCTGGTTACTAACATTCTTCGAAATATCTTCTTTTGGGTTCAACAAGGTTTGGAACAACATGAGGAGGAAGAAGTAATTCGATTTTTGAATGAAATACTCCTTTAAATGTGACACTTCCCAAGAGAAGCATAGAAACAACGTTATTGCAACAGCTTCTCTGAAACAGGTCACATTCATTGATAGAACTGAAAAAACGGGACATCAGAAACACACAAAATACACAGTTCATGAAAACAGGAGAAAGGAGATGGTAAACAACAGACGGGCAGTAGTCAGTGTAATTACACGAATCTGCCCTTCACTAACTAACTTAGCACTGACTGACTCATCAGACCAGACTGAAAACCACAGATGGACTGTGTGTGTAGTCACTCTTACACATGTATGAACAACACAAGTGAAACGAAAACAAGTTCAAACAGACCCATTAGAAGAGAAAAAACTCCTGACATCTGAAAAGTGTTATTAGGGAACAGAATTAAATATGAACAAGTAAGTTAAACTCAGCGAACTGAAGACTCGGTTTTAGAACGATACGTGTATTGTTTAATTGCACACATTCAGTAAGTAAATAAAGCAAGAGTTATTAACCAAACAATGGCAGCCTGACACAGTCGTTTTAAAAGTTTTTGAAATACAGTGATTTGCAGAACGCTGTAAACTCACCACACAATTAAAAAGGTAAATATAAAAGAATGTTGGCGATAGAGATATCCAGGGAAGTCCAACAAAAAGCCTCCAAAACGCGTGCACACCCCAGATCAAGTTTGCTTTCTTCCAATGAAAGGTCGCAGATTAAGGTCTTCTTATCTTTCTTTTGCGAGCGATACAGATAATCACTTCGTTGTTAACGTAGCGCAAACCAATGCTTCGTGATGATCGATGGTCTCCATTGTTTTACTAATAATCCAGATTGCGAACATGCGAAACTAATATCGAATTCCTGTTACACCGAGAGCATTAAGAAGGAAAACCGGAAAATGCGGTCTCGCCCACAAGGAAAGACTAGCCAATCAGAAGCAGGAAGCAGCAAATTGAAATTTCCGAGTGATCTTATTGGCCAGGACGATGTCCGTCAACTTCATAGACGCGCTCAAACCACTAGTTGGTTGTTTTGAAGGTTCAAGTTTGCAACGACTGTCTACACACCCTTCTCTTGTTTTTATTTTCAAAAATGCATATTTGTTCATTTTGGCTCTGTGAATGGCTATAAACTACGTACAGCGTATAATTATATAATTTAGAGCATAAACTAAGCCAAATGATATTCAAACGTATGGCTGAAGTAATGCCTGCGCCAAGTGTCATCAAATGAGGATGTAAATACGCAGAATTCATGAAATTCAGTGTGAAAACAGTACCTGGAATGCTTATTGCATTTAGTGAGATTTTGAAGTGTGCAAATCACTCTCCTGAAGAGAGTTGAAGAGCCATCATAAGTTCAAAAACATATAAAAGGTAAGTTTGCAACCAAGAATGTACGGTTTTTTAACACCTCAGTAAATTGTTAGGCAACATGGTGGATGTACCGTGCCTGTGAATGTATTTATAATATGTTAAATTATATTATATTAAGTCCTTATTTGAAATTAGTGCTTATTGAAATTATGAGAATAGAGTGCTGCAGGGCAGAAGTATTTTTGTAGGCCAACCCAGAAGTTAGCATTACCCTCACCCTGCTTCCCTTGACAAACCCATATAATTTTTCCACAGGCTTTAAATACATAAAAAAGCTATGTGGCCAACAAAAGTTTACGATTCGTACACGTTTTGTTCATCATGATAATGTTCACAAATTAACTTTTAAAGCCTAAATTCAATTGCCAGAAGTAAAAAGCTAAACATAGGCTATAAACGAACTACACCATGATCACATGACTTCAACATCACCATCACTAAGCTTCTGACAACTCATTCAGTCTTTATTGAAAACATTTTCCCTGAAAGTAAGAATAGTTTGCAAGAGCATAAACACAACAAGGCTGTGAGAGCAAACTAATGTGTAGATGGTTTTTTTCCTGATGTTTAATGTCCTCGACAACCACTGTGGGCCAATTTAGCCGCTTGTTAGCATTTTCCACAGTCCCTATTTCAGGCATTTCACCAAAAACCGCTTCAGGACGAGGGAACCGGCAGTGCTAAAATGCTAAACACTCTGGGCTCTATTTTAACGATCTAAGTGCATTTCTCATTTCTCATTTCCCATTCCCTTTAAAAGCCACTTGGCGGATTCACTATTTACATGATGGAATTTGCAAGCTGAAAACTGAACTGCTCGTGCGAGAGGTTAAAGCGCACAAGCAGACCATCTACGGGACAAAGTGTATGCGCCTTGTGGACCCGCCTATAGGTGCATATTATTTATGCGCTCTTTAAATAACAAAAAAAGATTGCGCCATTGACCAACTGAAACCTGGTCTAAAGTCAATGGCGCAATCTTTTTTTGTTATTTAAAGAGCAGTCCCTATTTCAGGCATTTCACCAAGAACCGCTTCAGGACGAGGGAACCGGCAGTACTAAAATGTAAAACACTCTGGGCCCTATTTTAACGATCTAAGCGCATAGTCTAAACCACGCAGTCTATTTCAGTTGCCACAAAATAACAACGCGCCAACATTGCGCCTGAACACACCTCGTGTTCAGACCAGCAGCCCATGGGCGAACAAATAGGCGCAAATGCATTTGCTATTTAAACAATGTGGCACAGGACTTGAAAATGATAACCGCGTCGGGCTGAAACTAGCAAAAAACATTTGCCTGGTGCCGCATTGCGCTGGGTGTGTGATAGGGCCCTCTATTTCAATGCAGGTATTAGTTTCAGGTTTCGGGCAAATTCCAATTGGAAGTGAGCATCCCTATGCCCTACTCACTCCGAGGGGCAGAACATGACCATAAATGATTAAATGACCTTCGCATTAAGTGACCATCGCATGTTCCCTTCGCTAACAGATGTGCAAAAACGCCATTTGGAATTCACCCTTTCTGAAAACTCTCCCGGTCTGCCAATGGTCAGTCAAAAAGATTGTCCCGCCCTAAAATGTAAATAATTGGTTAGGCAAATGTTGCTGTGTCCAATATTCCCATGGTAAACACCTCCATCCCACATTTTCCAGAACAGCATATTTTTTATTTCTGTGGGTGTGGTCGACTCTAAGTGGGTGTTTTGTGTTATATAAACCTTGAATTACATCAATGCAGAGGTAGGCAAGTCTCATTTTATAAGTAGGTGGATTTCATTTTGAGCCCATGCCTCTCCAGCTCCACTCAACAAAGTGTCTGTAAGAATAATTCACCCCTGCGAGGCCTTCAGTGAATGATGTGCTTCGCCCACACCGTTAAGAGGCACCTAATGGTGAGAGTTTGACTTGAGCTCAGTAATAGTGCTTCAAGCTGAAGCCTGTGTTGAATTCCACCCACGGCGCTGAAGCCCTGAAACCTCCTGGCCCCTGCAGGGCTTCAGCTACAGAAGGACGGTGTTATCACATATGGTAAACACACATCTTCAGCTTACACCCACAAAGACTCAACCAGCAGAGCAGAACCCTTTGGGAACTCCAGTCTTTTATGTCTCCAAGCTAGCTGTGATGATGATGTTGTTCTTTATAGACTGGGGTTACATAACCAGATCTACGTCAGCACACGCTTTGCAAGAAAGTTTCCTTTTGCTATTTTTTTCTACAAAACATGCAACAGCAATGTTGAGACCTTTTAACTGCATATTAAGTTTCCTGTTAAATAAGCATTTTGGCTGGACTATCTTTGGCGATATTCTTTAACTTTTTAATGTAGTATGAGTAATTTATAGAGTAAAATAAAATAAATAAGGCTTAGGAATATGGTACCTTGTTGTCATCTGCTTGTACTTCTATACCAAAACAAAAGAAAAATGACTATACATTCACTTAAGGGGAAATTCCATCTGACAATGAAAATGAAACCTGCAAGCCATTGCAGATGAGTGCAATAACATCTGTTGTTGGGTCGACAGTGGATAAGCTTGAATAATGGGGGTGGGAGTGTGACTCACTGCTTTCCAGTAAGAAAGTGATTCAGCTCCCTGGTTCACTGACCTTCAAACATGATGCCCTCTGTGTGCGACAGAATAGTTTAGTTCTTCCCTCAGCTGTCCCCATGCATGTCCATGATGAAATCATCACCGCAAGTGTTAATGACCCGTGTTTCACATGCACTCGCTTATAAAAGTAAACTATTCATGTCTGGGTCCAACGCTGAAATAGTTTTCCGTGGAACACAATCTAAAATGGTCCCCGTTTTCCTGTAAATGTACATATGTCATATGTGTGAATTACTGAGAAAAATACTAATGATCAATTTTTGTCAGTTACAGTAGACATGATTTGAGGCCTGTGGTAATTTTGATGATGACTAATCACAATGTGTGTGATCAGTCCAAACCTTTTATTCGCAACAAGTGCCACTCTGTTGGAACAACTGACCCCTTTTTATATCTGCTTGCTTTGTCTAACTGATAGTTGTTTATGATTTTAACATTTCTAGCTACCCCTTCTACTCCGCAACTAAATTCCTGATGTTGATAATTTACATTCAGAACTAAAGGTTTAGAAAGAACAAATATTTTAATAACACCAATTCCTGTTAAACACTTAAAAAACGAAATTATAAAACAGATAGTTCTGACCCTTGATTGGATGAGCAGCGTTCAAAGCTGTTGTAAATTACTCTACAAACATGCACCTGTGAACTCATTACATAAATATTAAAATAAATATTTCTATGGACTGAATTTAGAACAGCTAAGGGGGTTTCTGCTCCACATCGTGCTTAAAAGTGCCCCTTTGGGTGTGTTCACACTTAACATGTTTGGTACGATTAAAACAAAACCTGGTGCGATTGCTCTGTTAGTGCGGTTCATTTGAATAAGTGTGAACTCTGCCATCTGAATCCTGGTGCACCAAACAAGTGGACTGAGACCACTGAAAAGATGAGTCTCGCTCCGCTTACAAACAAACTCTGATGCGGTTCAACTGAAATATGAACACAACACTGACCAAAGACATGTAAACGAACCAAAACAGGACATGATGTAAGAAGATGAGACCCTAAAAAGGACAGAATGCTCAAGAATACTTGTTTTTTCTCGTCATAGTCGTGATGTTGCTCATCACAGTTCGGTACAGGAATCAGAACCGCGTCTCCTTGCAGCAGATCTTAGTTTGTGTGTGTGACAAGGGGATTCCTGATGCTGTTTTGACTCCTTTACACATGAACACTGAACAACATTATAAAATTATACTGGTCCGAAAACCAGTCAGTATCTGGTGTGACCACCATTTGCCTCACGCAGTGCAACACATCTCCTTCGCATAGAGTTGATCAGGTTGTTGATTGTGGCCTGTGGAATGTTGGTCCACTCTTCTTCAATGGCTGTGCAAAGTTGCTGGATATTGGCAGGACCTGGAACACACTTTAATTAAAGAAATTAATACTTTTATTCAGCAAGGATGTATTAAATTGATAAAAAAAAGTGACAGTAAAGACATTAATAATGTTTCTGCTTCAAATAAATGCTGTTTTTATTTAACTTTGTATTCATATGTGCCGATATTTATATATATATATATATATATATATATATATATATATATACTTTATATTTATTTTAATCAATATTTAATGAATTAGAATTAGAAAACACATCTTAAAATATACATGCTTATACTTGAGATGGCAACTTCTTGAATCTGTAATCCTATTACAGTATTTTTCACAAATAAAGTAATTGTTTAAAAATATATGAACGCGAATAAAAAGGAAGTAAACACTGTAACAGGGCACTCAGTAATCTGGTAATTTCGTGCGCACTGGTAATCATATTTAAAAAAATAAATAAAGACAAGGTAGCCTAACGCTAATTTTACAAAAAGCACACAGTGAAAACAATATGAATATGACACAGTGAGCAACTGGATATAGCACAGCATATTTTAAAATTAATATTTTATAATTCGCACGGCCGTATACGCTGATCCAGAGTGTCCCAAACATGCTCAGTGGGTGACATGTCAGGTGAGTATGCTGGCCATGCAAGAACTGGGATGTTTTCAGCTTCCAGGAATTATATACAGATCCTTGCAACATGAGGTGATGGTCGTGGATGAATGGCACAACAATGGGCCTCAGGATCTCATCACGGTATCTCAGTGCATTCAAAATGCCATCAATAAAATGCACCTGTGTTCGTTGTCCATTTCATACGCCTGCCCATACCATAACCCCACCGCCACCATGGGCCACTCGATCCACAACGTTGACATCAGTGAAAACCGGGATTCATCTGTGAAGAGAACACCTCTCCAAAGTGCCAGACGCCATCGAATGTGAGCATTTGCCCACTCAAGTCGGTTACGATGACGAACTGCAGTCAGGTCGAGACCCCGATGAGGACGACGAGCATGCAGATGAGCTTCCCTGAGACGGTTTCTGACAGTTTGTGCATACATTCTTTGGTTATGCAAACCGATTGTTGCAGCAACTGTCCGGGTGGCTGGTCTCAGACGATCTTGGAGGTGAAGATGCTGGATGTGTAGTCCTGGGCTGGTGTGGTTACACGTGGTCTGTGGTTGTGAGGCCGGTTGGATGTGCTGCCAAATTCTCTGAAACGCCGTTGGAGACGACTTATGGTAGAGAAATGAACATTCAATTCACGGGCGACAGCTCTGGTGGACAGTCCTGCAGTCAGCATGCCAATTGCACGCTCCCTCAAAACTTGCGACATCTGTGGCATTGTGCTGTGTGATAAAACTGCACATTTTAGAGTGGCCTTTTATTGTGGCCAGCCTAAGGCACACCTGTGCAACAATCATGCTGTTTAATCAGCATCTTGATATGCCACACCTGTGAGGTGGATGGATTATCTCAGCAAAGGAGAAGTGCTCACTAACACAGATTAAGACAGATTTGTGAACAATATTTGAGAGAAATAGGCCTTTTGTGTACATAGAAAAAGTCTTAGATCTTTGAGTTCAGCTCATGAGAAATGGGGGCAAAAACAAAAGTGTTGCGTTTATAATTTTGTTCAGTGTATGTAGCTACACACATACAACAAGCACGTTTAGCCCAGAACATCATTGTTTTGGATGTTTGGTAAGTTCCGTCTCGAAATATACATAATAAAAGCCGACCAATCAGGTTGTGAACATATCCCTAAGCCATTAGCTTCGGTGTTAAAATGCCAATGTAAACACTAAGCGGACCAGGACTTAATTTTTTTGGGTCGAACCAAGCGAACCAAACTACAAGTGTGAACACACCCTTAGTTGTTCTAAATCCTCAGACATCGGCACATATCTTCAGCAAAGACCACAAGAACCAGACAGACAGGTCCTCTGCAAAGATCTATGACCAGCTTCGTCTCTATACTGGCATGATGAATCTGATCTTCAAAGGAACTAGATGAAATATTTGAATGCTATCAATCCAAAATCTGATCTGACTTGTGATGCTGCCTGAATCACAATCACACCATGTTCGTTTGTTGTAATTTGCCGACTGAGCCTGGATTCTCCCAAGGTTTTTTCCTCCATTTCAGTCACCTGATGTAGTTTGGGTTCCTTGTCACTGTCGTCTCTGGCTTGCTTAGTTGTGGACACTTAATATTCAGCAATATTACTGATTTGACTTCACTGACACTATTGGATGAGAACTCAACATAGCTGGATGATGACATCACTGTTTTCTGCAGAGCTGCTTTATAGATGAAATTAACTAATTTCATAATTGATGATCTTTAAAACGGAATTATATCAACACTGAACTGACTTTAGCTGAACAATGACATTGTTTTCTTTTAGAGCTGCTGTTCAGCCAAAATGAACAGTTTGCATTTTCTGTTGCATTGTCCTGTTATCACTGTAAAGCTGCTTTGTAAAAATCTGTATTGTATAAAACTCTATTATATAAAAACAGAGGTGACTTGATTTTGACTAAATTCACTGTAAACCACGGCTTCACAGGGCTTAATGCTTTAATAAAGTATGTATTTTTTTTCCATGAAACATAAAAGGAGATGTTTTGAAGAATGTTCATGCTGCTCTTTTCTGTAATGAGTGACCAGGTACTCTCAAGGTAAACAAAAAACATATAAGTAGTATTTTGACATTATTATTGACATTTTATTGAGTATTATTGACTGAAAATCTTTTCCTTTGAAATCTCATTCACATGTTTTGCCAGGTTGGCCGATTATGCCAATCCCTAAAATCTCCATTTGTGTTTCATAGAAACAAGAATGTCGTATGGATATGATGAGAAAATATATGACTATTTTTTTTTTAATGTATTAAATTGTAATGTTATTAGATTAAAATTAATAGATATTATTATGAATGTGGTGTTTGTTTATTATTTATATTCAGAGCTGCAGGTGCTTGGAAGAGTCCTTTGAGGGGAAGCTAAAAAATGTTACAAACAGGATGTGCTGCAACATGGCTGTGTCCTTTACATCTCATGGCCGTTGAGAATCTCCTCCATCTCCTTCATGATACAAATTTGTTTACCACTTTGAAGAGCGCATAGTTCGAGTGTAGTGACATTCCAACAGTGCCTCGTTGTTCAGCCATGTGGACAGACATGTTCATTATGTGTGTGTTCAAACTCAAGGGATAGGGAGTGGATAAGGGTGCAACTCTTCAAACTCACATACATGCACGCGCACACAAATTGGGAACAGCAAGTACAGCTGGCCAGGAAAAACAACAGGGGAGAGGGAGGGACTTTCAGGAAGAGAGGGAAACTGAAGGAGAACAACCTCAACCAGACAGGATCTCATTCCCACAGTTCTCTCTCTCTCTCTCTCTCTCTCTCTCTCTCTCTCTCTCTCTCTCTCTCTCTCTCTCTCTCTCTCTGTGTGTGTGTGTGTGTGTGTGTGTGTCTCTTTCTCTCTCTCTTTTTCCTATCCAAAGTGATAAAAGTAAGAAAACATTACAGTGTCCCTGCATCACAGCATGTAAAAAAGAGTCACACCACGTCACAGAAGACACTATCACTGTTCTCGAGATGTTTGTTTACAGTAGTGTCATCTGTGTAAATTATCATTGCTAATTTTACCTTCCAAAATAGTGATACAATTGCTCCCTTGTGTATTGTGGTCGCTTCTGTATTGGGGCCCAAAAAGCATAAAGAAACATTCTCTCATAAACTGAATTTAATGGAACTCATGACAATTAAGCACCCCCCCCCCCCCCCCCCATCATTACCATAATGCAAAAAAAATGTATCCAATACTTTTTACTTTAATGCAAATTAGTAATTATTATTGTTTTAAATATGTAAACATTGAATCATTGAAATGTGTAATTATTACTTCTTAATGTGCCAAAAAGATTTAATTTAATATTCATATTATAAGTAAACCATTCGTTGATTCTCAATAAAAGTGTAACACTGTGCCTGTGGCATTACAAAAATATTATTCTGTTCAAGCATGCCGAACCAGCCTGACATGACAACACTTGCTCAACCAATAGCGTGAGTTTGGGGCGGGACAATCTGTTTGTTGACCTGTGGCAAACAGAGGCAGTGTTTGTGAGAATTTGCTAAATCGTTGTAGTTTCTCTATGCGGCTTTTGATTAATATTAATTAAAATAAAATAAAAATACTTTTACGGTACTTTTATAGTAAAAATACTTTACTACAGCAATGAGTCACCATTGAGAAAAACTTAAATGACAAAAAACTTATGTTAATAATAAACTTCATTTTATAAAGCGCCTTTAAAAGCATCTTCTCAAACTGCTGTTATAAGAATGTTTTTCTTAAAATAGTAATTTTCTTTATGAAACACACCTATATCTATCTATCTATATATCTATATATATCATTTTATTTTAGCGTGAAGATTGAGCTTAACATATTTTTATGAAATTGCATAATTTGAAAAAAAGATAAAACAATTACATAATTGTATATGTTAATCAAGATTTCTACAGTGAGCTCTTAGCTTTTCGTGTAGACTTTGAAATCTCGTCCTCTCATCAAGACAAACAGTCTGGTTGCCTTATGTGGGCCTCAGCAGTACAATCACAGAAGCTGTGAGAGCGTCTACCGTAGAGCGCTCCTGCCAGCCAAGTCACCAGAAAAACAAACAATCTCCTGAGATGGCCTCAACCTTACACAGAAGAAAAACAGCAGATGACCTCACATGGCAGAGAATGGCTTTTCCCTTTTTGCTTATTCAGCCGCAGCACTTGATGTACGCTGCAACATAAAGCAATGCTAATGGCTTTGTTATGGCAATGTGCTACTTCATTAATAGAAGGTTGTGCTGATAAAGGTATGTTAGCTTATTCTGGTGTCCTCTGTGTGCGTTAGAAGCTCTGAATGTTTTTGAAAAGGCTTGTTAAAAGCAGCCTGCCTTGAGAGGTGGAAATGGGGCCAAAGTGGTAAACACAGCTGTGACAGACCTCTATTGTCTCAGCTACTCATACAGGGCTTCACAAGACGCACGGAAAAAAGAAAACACAAACACTAACTGTCATCGTAATGCAAGATAATACTAGTTACGGTTAAAAAGATTTGATTGCAAAGCTTCTAGAAAAAAAAGGATGTTGAACTTGTTTTAGGAAGTGCAGTTTCCAGGTGGTGGTTATCACAATATGCTCGTACGGTTGTCAAACACTCCCTTCCTGTCTTCCCTTTCTGTTTTCTGCTTCACTAAAGTCTGCCTGGTTCTCGATCTAGGAAGACCCCGGGCATCAATCAGTGTATGACCTGATTTTGGATGACAAAAGACTCAAACACACACACACACACACACACACACACACACACACACACACACACACACACACACACACACACACACACACACACACACACACACACACACACACACACACAGACAGACAGACATTTGATGAGATAAAGCGCTTGGATCATCTCAATGTTCCAGACAGACTGTTTTGCTGTGTGTCTATGTCCAAGACCAAAATCAACACAGCAGAGATTATGCTCACTAAATATCCCTCCACATCCTCGCAGCATGGCTAAACTGCTTATAATATCAGCAAAACATTTATAATTGTTAGTATTCTATAATATATGGTGTTTTGGCATTAACATATTGCGCTGTCTATATGAAGAGTTCAGATGCAAAAGCCTCTAAGTGCCATCTGAAATTTTCTTCTAGAATGATCATTTTTATAAAGCTTGTATATTAAAGTTAAGTAATTTCACTTAAATGACAATTAATAGGTAATTTGCATTGCCATTTAAGTGAAATTATTTAACTTAAATATACGAGCTTGATAAAAATGATCATTCTAGAAGAAAATTTCAGATGGCACTTAGAGGCTTTTGCATCTGAACTCTTCATATACAAAGTTTGCTGCCGCATTGGTTCAAAAATGTGTCCTATTTAGGGTTCAAGAGTTGAGTTATATGGTTAGGTTGTTAAAAGTCCCCATGAAATCAAAATTTAAAGGGGACCTATTATGCAAAATTTACTTTTACACGGTGTTTGAACATAAATGTGTGTTGGCAGTGTGTCACCACCCTATAATAATAAAAATCCACCCACTCCTTTTTTTTAATCCCCATAAATCATAAGCAGTGTCTCAGAACAAGCACTTTACAGATTCTGGGCAAAGCGGCGTCACTTTGTACAGGCCCTGCCCCCACAACTGTTGACGGACTCTGCCGTATTAGCATAGACACACTCACTATATGGCAGGGATTTTCAAAGTCTAGGACAGTGGGCCTCCCTTTTGACACAACTTACCCAATGGTGCCCATTTCGGTTTCAGGCCTCGTTCATATGTGGAAATAAATCAGATATAAATCAGACAAGAAAAACCCTGACGCGCTTCTGCAAAGGGACGGATGGCCTGACGAAACGTTGTGTCGTCGTAAGAGAGGAATGTGGACAAATGTTGACACAACATATCAAAGGTTGGCTTGCTCATCCTAAAATTTCGGACCCACTGCTCCTCATTAAAACCAATATTTAAACACAATATGCTCCTGCCAGTCCTGAGATCTCTCTCGCACACAATAACTGAAGCATATGTGCAGGCTGCAATCATGGCACTTTTCGTCCTCCTCCGCCTCATAATCATGGTAATTGTTTGGTAAACTTAGCATATATCGCAGAGCTAGCATCAAGCTTATTTCGCGTTCGTCAATCTGTGCAAGAGAATTTAACCCTTTAAGCATGCGTGATGTTTCAGATAGTAGGCCTATGGCAAGTGTAAACACATGAATCAGATACAATTAAAAAACTGTGTAAACGGACGGTCAAAAAAATCGGATAAAGGTAACATCAGAATTGGGCATCAAGACCTGCAGTGTAAACGAGGCCTTATTTTCAGAATAATAACAATTTAACTTTTTTAATTGATTAATTTAAACTAATTATTAGGCTATAATTTTTACCACTCTCCGCACCTCCCCTGGCATGCTCTGGAGCCCCCCCTGGGGAGGCGCGCCCCACACTTAGAAAAAACCCCTGCTATAGGGGAACAGGACCTGATCAACTTACCATAGACCTGCCCTGAGCGAGCTTTACACTGTCCGCCACTGTCTCGACGCCGGAGCAGCTGTAGCAACAAAAATCTCTCATAAGCAACTCAGGTGTTTTGTTGTTGGATGTAAGAATGAACATAACAGTCTTCATGTACTCCCAACATCAGAGAAGACGCAGTGGATTCGTTTTATTTTTGAAGGGAATGCGCCACCATATACCTAAATTTGTTAATGTCTGCGCAAATCATTTTACTCCAGACTGCTTTGTGAACGAGTGTCAATACAAAGGGACAATACAAAACACAGGTTTTGCTAAAAAGTTGTTAGGATGGATCAGTACCAACTGTTCATGATCCAGCTTACAGTCTCCGGAGCGATACTGGTCCCAGCAGTAATGAAAGGGAGAGCGGCACTTTATTACAGTTCATCTGAGTTGTTTTGTGGATATAAAGTTTACCAGTTTATTAAGCACCCCCCGAAAAGGCATAAAGTCTGTATACATTTGTTTACTGTAACACCGTGTCCTAACTACGAAAGGTATCTTTTCCATGTTAATCAGAGTTTTTGTCCTAACCAGGCGCGACGGCGACACACAACGATTCTACTTTAGAAACGGTTTCTTTTTTTCTGCGACATCGCGCTGGAACAACAAACAAAGTGTGGCAATGATACTCTCAGCCGGTACTGTTTATGTGCTTTAATGTTAAAAGCGTGTAATGTGACTTTGAATATCATTTAGTGCTCCCAGTTTTGTAGCTGTAAAAGCAACAATGGATAATTCACCTCAGATCTTGAAATTAAACAAATGAAAACAAGAACGTTCAAACTGTGAACAAACAAGTGTATTCTTTGACAAAGATTGTTTTAGTAACTCAGTAGCCTATGTATTTTTAATAATGTTTAAATGGTGTAAAAATTGTGAATTTGATTATGTAAGTTAGCCTACTTACCCATTTTCTTGCGAGTGCCGTCAAGATTACTCTCTGGTGGGTGCCGTGCACTCGCAGCGAGACTCCGCCCACACGCTGTTCCTAATGGCTGTGGGTTTTGATTGATTTTGACGCATCTCACAGTCGCGTCGTATCTAGTGTGGACAGACAAATTATTTGTCGCTGGAATCTTATCGCATCGTGTCTAGTTAGGACTGCGTGTTAGTTGTAACGAGTGTTTTTGTGTAATTCGTGTATGTTGATGATAGTAAAAGGGATAGAGAGAGTTTATGGATAAGACTTTAATGCGCACTACTTGTACAACACGTGTTGTATTCAGCTCTTACATTGATTTTCTGGAATAAAACTGACGCTTCATCTTTTGTGTGATAATAAACTTCATAAAACTCATCAGTAAAGTTTTGGCCATCATTCAGACAGGTTCCGCTACAGCAGGATTGTTCAAATTGTTGATAAAAGCAAGATGACAACACAAGTTATAAGTTAACTGTAATTAAACTAAACAATACCTGTTCTTACCCCAATGCAGCATTTATTCTCTGGCTCTGTAGGCATCATGGTCCGGTTCGAACTGAACACTGCTACTTATATTTTCTGACATTTTCAGTGCATGAGATTTTCCTGTTTTGTTGCCAGGGTGAGCTCTTGAAGCTCCGCCCTCTTCTTGAAAGCAGCAGCTCATTTGCATTTAAAGGGACACACAACAATTGTGGCAAAAGTGGCAAAAGTGTAATTTTAACATGCTATAAAAAAGTATATATGGGGTATTTTGAGCTAGAACTTCATACACACACTCTGGGACATCAGAGACTTATTTTACATCTTGTAAAAAGGGGCATAATATTATGAATTATATAGTATGAACTTTTATCACTAAAAATCTTTTAGTATGAATATGTTAGCCTTACTGTTATCTTTAAGTTAGTTTTCTCCAAAACAATGACAACATTTGCATTTAGAAGATATAAGTGTTCAAATCTTACAGTCTCTTACTTCCGCCAATATAGATCAATGATTTTGATGACATCACTCTGCACTTTCTTCTATCTATCTTCAGATATTCTGTCCAATCAAATAGATTTCAGACATTGTAAATATGCTTTCCATTGGGACGAATGAAGTCTGGTTTCACTTCAGAGGGCCTTTAAGGTGAAGCTTCCTCTTGGGCTCCTTAAAGCAGCAGTAGATGGTTCTCTAAAGAAACTAAGAAGCTATATTTTCACATCTTCTGATGATTTCGCTTGTCTCTGCGAAACTTTTGCCAACTTGTGTTGGTATGGTGTTTAAGGTGGTTGCTAAAGCTTATCAGTTAGGATGTTGCTAGTCGGTTTGTAGGCTTTTGCTAAGGTGTTCTGGGAGGTTGTTAGAGTGTTGTTTTGAGTGGTTAAGCTATATTTTTAAGCTTATATTTTTGGTCGTCAATAAGGGGTTGCTCGAGTTATGGGTGGTTAATAAGTTGTTGCTAGGGTGTTGCTTTTTGTTGTAAGGATGTTCTGGTTCATTGTTAGGGAGTTCTTAGTGGTTGTTAGTCTGTGGATAGGCAGTTAGTAGTGTGTTTTGGGCATTACTAAGTGGTTGGGTACAGGACAAAAGATCCTACCCCCCAAATATGCATAACATTCTGGTCCCTTGTAGAGCTACACGATTAATCGTTAAAAGATCACGATCTCGCTTCAAACACCCACATGATCTTATTCCTAAATGACAGCGATTCTCCTGTGTCTATTAAACCTTTGACAAAATCACACCGGAACATTCAGATCTGCGTCGGCGCTGCCGCTGAGCCAGAGCGAGCAGTTATCATGTATACGAAACAGCTTCACAAACAATCTTTTCAACCACACAGTATCATTATTTATATGTTACAACAATTCAGATTATCACAGAAGTACTGGGATAAAAGTTTATAGTTTGGAAGTAAACACTGATGTTTCCGATCAAAATAGAGCAAATTACCTTTAAAAATGTTTTTTGTCTCAGTTACATTGATTACAAGTGACTG
The DNA here is from genome assembly GCF_963993115.1 of Abramis brama. NCBI lineage: Eukaryota > Metazoa > Chordata > Actinopteri > Cypriniformes > Leuciscidae > Abramis > Abramis brama. The sequence goes on from NC_139987.1 coordinate 7,028,346, forward strand.
TTAACAAATGTATTTGTCATTGAATCGTTCATAAGAGATTCGTTCAAAAGGGCTGAATCATCCATTAATGAAGCAAATTAAGTATTTATGAGTGAGTCGTTGAATAATTAATTCAAATCGATTTAAAAAAAAAATCATTCAGATTAATTAAACATTTTAAATAGACTGCAGCATTTTATTGCATGTTATTTTGTTTAGTAGTCTGTTCAGAATCGTGGTTTGAAACAACAATTCTCAGTTTATCAAGAATCTTTATCTTCTTTAATGTAGGTAAGTCCACATTATATTTTTTAATGTGAAAATTGTAAATCAGATAGCTTAGAAAAGTAGTAGCCCACTTCTTTACATGCTGGGGCAAATTATGAGCTGAAGTTTAATACTTGTAGTAATAATAATAGCAATAGTAATACCGCCTCTGCACCATGCATATGCCTCAGGATCTAAAACCTGTTATTGCCTCCATCTTGTGCGTTTCTTTCAGTCTAAACAGTGTAATTGCCTCTGCCCCTGGGATTAAAACTCGTAATCCTCCACTAGCTTCTGTTGGGGGAGACTCACCTTGTGGGCGGGTATGGGGGCTTTCATTAATCTTCTTTACATCAGATCCCTTTAGTATCTGCACAGAGATCAGCTTTTCCCTTCTCAGTCACAGACATATCCATTCTACTCAGACGACAAAAGAAAAAACACAAAAACAGCCCTATTCATGGGGGATTTGTTTGATATTCCACACCACTAAATATCCAATCTCTTAGCTAATGTTGTTAATAGATGTTGATGTAAGTTGTGCTTATAACATATATATCAACTTTTGAGAATTGTGATCTTTCACAAGTGCCTCTCTCTCTTCAGTATGTGTATAAGTGTGTTTTCCAACCACTGTGTGACGGATGCACAATGCAGTTCTTCATCCTCAGCAGTGTTCGAGGGCCACCAGCTGTCCCTCCCCTCCATCAAGCATCTAGATTCAGAAGATCAGATGTCAGAGGAATTCCCCTGAGCTCTAAGGCCTCTGTCTAATAGTGTAGGGCCCTCATCTGCGGTGTCTTGCAGGCATGCAGATCCACAATGATTGAATTTGAATGCAATCTAGAATATCAGTCAGATTGTGTACATGTTTGTTTGTGTTTATACACATACCATTGCTAGATGCTTTAGGGCAGTGGTTCTCATAAATGGATTGCAGGTCTGTTCTGATTGGGTTGCAGACAGCAAGTCTGCAATATACATTTCAGGGGCATTTATGAAGCCATTTTCTAACCATAAACCCAGAATGCTGAACATTATAATACTTCAAATGAATATTCTTGGAGTCAGTACGATTTGTTTAATGTTTCCTTTTCTTATGCTCACCAAGGCAGCATTTAACTGATCAAAAATACAGTAAAAAAGAAAATATAAGTACCATATATATCAATTTAAAATAACGGTTCTCTATAATATATTTTAAAATGTAATTTATTCCTGTGATGCAAAACTGAATTTTCAGCATCATTACAGTCACATGAATCATGATCCTTCAGAAATCATTCTAATAAGATGATTTGATGATTTGAAACATTTATTATTATTATTAATGTTGAAAAACGGTTGTGCTGCTTAATTTTTCTTTTGTTGTAGAAACCGTGGTATATTTTTTCAGCATTTATTTGAAATAGATTTCTTTTGCAACAATGTAAAACATCTTTACTATCTCTATCACTTTTTGATCAACACTGTAAAAAATTAAACCGTGATTTTTACGGTAAAAAAACGGCAGCTGTGGTTGCCAGTACTTTACCGTCAAAAATACGGTAGCAACGTTATTGGTTTTACAGACTTAACATTTACAGTAATAAACCATAATTCATTATCTGATATAATGTGAATTTAACATCCTATTGAAGTATTAATATCTGTTTTGTACCATTGTAATACACTGATAACCAACAATCACAGCAGTGATGAGAGTCACATGATCAATCAAAACTCATCACAAGCAGCTCTTCCACAAGAAATGTAATACTAATATAATAGAAGCTGCACAGTGTCATTCACACAAACATTAAACACCATCATGGTAACACACATGAATTTCTAAAAATGCAATAAACATTAATTTAACAACATTAAATGTAACATAAAACCCTAATGTACATAACTGATTAGAACAAACTAAGAAAACTATGAAGAAACAGTTATTTTAACAAAAATAGATCAAATGTGAAGTGTCACGCAGGGAATTGTGGGAATGTCAATTTACGGGTTTTCACTGTAAATTATACAATGAGTTGTTCTTTTTCACTTTCAAAAACTAAATTTAACGGTATTTTACAGTAAAATTACATTAAATGTACCATTAGATCTATCACAGTTATTTACCATATAGTACGGAAACTTTCTGTTAACCAATTAACAGTTTTTCACTGTAGCATTCTTTTACCGTTAAAATCACAATAATTTTTTTACAGTGAATGTATGTGTCCTTGCTGAATAAAAGTATTTATTTATTTTAAAAAAATTGTGCCAACCACAAAGAATTTTATTCTGTAAATTATTGGATGCCAAGAGCACAAAAGCATTGCAATTCAAGAAATACTCAAATCAACAAGACAAGTTAGGGTTAGTTCAACAAGTTTTTCCAAAATAATTAAATGGGATCTGAGCATAGAAGAGACAATCATAAAAAAACAGTAAATCACACTTCTGCTGTTGTATTCAGTCAAATGTTGCTAAAATTTTTGCAAGCTGTTTAATATTAAGGAATTTTAAGGACACCACAGCTTTAGGGAAACTCTTAAGTGACAACTCTTAGTTCATAAATGTTTAAATTTCCTCTTTAAATGTACATCTAAGAAAACATATCAGTATTAGCAAGAGCATTTTCTGTCTGGTTTCAATTGTTTTGCCATTGCACAGTCCCAGACTTTTTCCAGAGTCCTGCTGTCTACGTATACTCCGGATACGGCCTGTCTCATGGCAGTCAGAGCTAGAAAAAAGTGGATTGTTATGCAATCTGGTGTCAGCCTACACCATGATCCACGAATGAAGTATGCATGTAGCCCAGTTACTCGGTCCAACGCTGGCTTTTTCCATCCGCTACATATTGGAATAATTAGGAGTGTTTGGAGGGCCGACACTGATCTGTCAAATCAAAACTTGTGGGTTTTGGAGCAGTCTCAGGGATACTGCATTTTTGATAATCGCTGAAAAAGCTTCTTGGGAAGAAAAATGTGCATTGAACTACTGTTTCCTTCTCGTTATGCAACCATTTCAGGCTCAATAATGTGTTTGAAACAACCATATTTGCTCTTAAGTCTTAGTGTTACTTAGTGTACAGTAAATATTTAGATCTCATTACGCCAAAGGTGTCATGAGTTTGTTTTAAATCATTTTATATTTTATATATAGCATATATATGCAGAAAAAAATATTATTTTCAACCTTCATTCTGAACCTCAGTCTGAAATGATCTATTTTTAAGGGACGGCTTCTTTAAGGTTTGTCAGTAAACGGCTATGATTGGCTAACGTCATTGCATAGGAAACAGTATCAACGCACACTCGCTATTGAACGCGAGTAAGTGTTTTGAAAACATTATCCATATAATCATAATTTACCAGACAAAGCATTATGAAATCATCTGCTTATGGTTTGTGATGCAGCTGCTGTCAGATTCAATACAGTTGCTGCTTCATCTTTCAACTAAAGCTTCTTTGCGAACTCTCCATTACACTGTGCCTCATTTACAAAAGAAAATGCTCTGAACAAACATATAATCATTCGACACGATCCGGGACGCCATCAAAATAAACAATACACTTGTTTCCGACTCTGGGATCCTTCTCGAGTCTGTACAGAGACACAAACAATCTGTTTAAACTAGACGCGTCAAAGCGATTCTTCTTTCACTCTTCCATTTGTCCTGTTGTCGGCAGACTCAAGTGTGTGAAGTCCATCAGAAACTGAACTCACATCTGTATACTTTATCCAGTGTAGACAGCGTCAGTTATTATAATGGCTCTATTTGCTTTTGATGTATGCTGTAATTCAGCATACAGATGTGCATTCAGGATCTGAACTATTCGTCGATGTCTTGCTCTGGAGGCGGTCATATGCAAATACATTTGCTCGTGTGATGTCACAGATCCCGTAATATCAAAAAGAGCCATTTTTGAGCTTGATTAAATAAATGCTTTGTTTATAATAATGATGTTTTAAGCTATGAAACTTGTAGGATGTTTTAATGGTACAAAGACCTCTTAAATGTCAAAAGATCAAGGAGAATTTGATATAACTAATCATATAGTTTGTTAATTGTAAAACGTGTGTAGTTGAGAATATGTTTCACTGAACACACACAGTTTCCCCTGACGTAGCAGCTGTTCTCCACTCAACACAGCCATATTAATAGCAGTAAACACATGGCCCAGAACACACTGCTCTATATCACAGGATACAGACCTGGCTTGTGTTCGTTTCGAACAATTACGGACATTCAAAATTAAGTGAATCAGTCAACAGTTTCTCCAAACTGCTCCAGTGCTGACCTATCGTTCTCTTCCCCTTCATTTGGATCCGGGCCACGTCACTGGCACACAAAAACAACAGGTTTTTAAAGCTTTGGCAATAACAAACATGTTTCCCTGTGCGCTATTTATAAGAGTGTTAAGATGATTCAGTAGTGCAACAGAAACAACAGAACTTTTATGGGTTTATTTCATGTTAAAGAACAAGGCAGAACCCAGTCATATTAAAAGATAGTGAGGAACAGAGAGCCATTATTGGTTATTAGAAGTGCAAGGCAACAGTTGGATGTGAGTCAGAAAGTCGGAAATATGCCCCAAATGTGGGAGAAAAATGCTCCCTTAATAAATTCATCCTTTTTTAATGTGTTATCTAACATTTGCTTTTCTTGGCGTATCTGCGTATGGCTGGGTTTATTATGGGTTTATTGCCCGACTACAGCTACACAATCTGTATTCACTGTCTATGTTGCCTAACAAAAATGAAACTGTGATGGTATCAGATGGTAATATCATGGTACTTTTACAACTTTTTTCTCATGGAAATGTTACTGAAGAGATACTGTATTAAACATGATACCGTAATATCACTGTGTGTATTTAACAAACCAGTGAATAAAATGATATAAATCATGTGAAAACTATAAAATACAGAAAATATAATTCAACTTCAGTTATTGCAAATGCAATTGAGTTTGTTCCCGTTCGACCAGCAGACGGGGAATAACTTCATACAAGTTTAACGTTGCATGTCTTTATCCGAACATGAGGATGTGGTTCCATCAAAAATCTGGTGGAGGTACAACTCTGTGGAAACCCAATTTTGACTATATAGTCTAAATGCACATGCTACATCGATTTACCCGTATAAGATGACAATTCTGATTAAGTTCAAAATGGCCACATTTCTACTGTAGATCTCCTCTCTGAGAAAACCTCAGACTGAAATCTACATTGATCTATAGAGGTTTTCAGACTGTGGAAAAACTATCAATCAGATGTTTTCAATCCCAAGTGTTGGGAGTAACGCATTACAAGTAACATGCAATGTGTAATCAGATTACTTTTTTGATGTTGAGTAAAGTAACAAATTACAAGTAACATGCATTACGTAATCAGATTACTTTTTGATGCAATGAGTAAAGCAGCGCTTTACAAGTAACATGCACATCAGATTACTTTTTGATGTAACGAGTAAAGCAATGCATTACAAGTAACATGCACAATGTAATCAGATTACTTTTTGATGTAACGAGTAAAGCAATGCATTACAAGTAACATGCATAATGTAATCAGATTACTTTTTGATGTAACGAGTAAAGCAATGCATTACAAGTAACATGCACAATGTAATCAGATTACTTTTTGATGTAACGAGTAAAGTAATGCATTACAAGTAACATGCACAATGTAATCAGTTTACTTTTTGATGTAACGAGTAAAGCAACACATTGCAAGTAACATGCATTACGTAATCAGATTACTTAAAGGTAACTTCCAAGGAGGTCGTTTATTGTCAAGTAAGAGAGGGAAACAAGCGATGCACGCAGGTGAGTAACCGAGTTCATCAAACAGTAGCAAACACTTAGCTGTGAGTATCAGTTCTTCTCTTTGCAGGTACTGGCTGGTGCCGATGGAAGATGACTGAAGAGGTCTGGTGCTGAGGATGTGACTGGCTCTGTGACACAAGTAACGTGCATAATGTCATCAGATTACTTTTTGATGTAATGAATAAAGCAACACATTACAAGTAACATGCATTATGTAATCAGATTACTTGTTTGATCTTACAAGTAACGCATTATGTAATCAGAGTACATTTTTTGACTTAACTGCAAATTACATTCTAATAACACAAATACATTTATTTACAACCAAAAAAGTTACTGCAGATGAAGTATTTTCAAGAACAGTCAAAGTAATAGTATGAATTGTAGCTGAAATATAGCTAGTGATGCACAGTGTCCAATTTAGTGGACTGATGATTAATCAGAATTTCCTCCCAATGTAAAATCAATATATTCCAAGTATACTTGGAACGGGGTGTAGCAATGAACAGATTCAGTTGAATAACTGATTCAGTTGAAGTATAAATAAAAAGGACACACCGTGTGTATGTTTTTGTATGGTTAAAAAAAAATTATTGGTAAAAGTAAATTCCAGGGGCAAATACAAAAATACAAATTAAAACGTTGTTTTCCCACACTGATCTGAACATAAAATAATAATAATAAAAAAGACCATAATCTTGTGAGGGAGATATTATAATCTACCTTAGATGTGACATGTAAAGGGTAAACAGCAACAGGGGATAATCACTGATTTCAAATGGATTAAGAAAACAGTAAAATAATTAATGCTTTGTTCATGATTAACTCCACAAACACACATGCTTAGGAAGCGATGTTATTATAGTCTTAACTCTCATCATAATAAAGCAGTGTAAATGGATGTTTTGTTACTGTAGTCATGTTTAACGGCTCTGGTTATGTTGTATGATTGCTCCCTCTAGTGGTCATTGTCAAAATTATTTGACTATTTTGACTTCTGCATAGTGATATGACCAAACTTAAATCATACACGTCAATAAACGCATGTGTTGAATTGATCTCTATTCTGTGCACTAAACTTATAAATGTATAGCCTATAGGCGAATAAGGTTCCTATTTATTCATGTAGGTATTTATAATTATAAATGCTGATGTTTATAAATGTATGCATTGATTATAAAACATTAAAATAAACAAGTAAAACACAATAAAAACAGAATGACAAAATGTGACTCGAAAAATGGTTATGATTATGATCATGATTATGACTAAATTAACAGATCAATAGCCTATGTCAAAAACTAACCAAAACAGATTTGGCAGTTTTAAGATTTCACTTCGTTTCATTACATGCTGAATAATTTGTTTGAGGAGTCTGGGCAATTTCTGAGTTTCCCCTGTGGCACGAGTAGCTACTATATGAATATGCATAAAGGGAGGAGTAACCCGTCACACGCCCGTGACGTTGTTTAGTGGACAGACTTGCAGGTACAGTGATTTAAAGTTAACCATGATTTAATGTCGCACAATGGACGTACTTTGGGTAATATTAAATCAATAAGACATCACATTTGAACCGAAGTGCTATGAAACATGTGGATTCACATTGCCTTTGAGCAGAGGTTTTTGTGGCGCGTTTTTGTGCTGCTCTCTTTGACTGTTGGACAAGCTTTCGGAGGTGAGTGTCAGCAAACCCACATTTATAATATAATAATATAATATAATATAATATAATATGGGCCATTCATATTTAAAACAACACTTTTGTCGAATATAATTTTGTTGTGGTTCATACATTTGTAGTTTTATCTCAGTAGAACTTAATTTTATTTATTGAAGTAGTCTTAAATTGTTCAGATGGAACGATTTTTATTCATGCAAACTACAGAAAATGTAAACAATCAGTTATAAACGGCACATTTTGGAGGTAGTGACAAATAAGCTGTAATTAATACCTCACTGTACAAAGTGACTTCTACACATGTCTGAAATGGGATTAGATATAATCCGATCTGTCCAAGTTCATTTTGTTTGCCTGCAGCATGAATGGAAGCGAACTCTCCCAGTCCAAAGCCAACACAGAGATAGTAATGCATTTTTAAACATCTTAACAACATTGATAGAAGGATAAGATAATGTTTTTAAGCGTTTACAAATATAAGATATATATTCATGATATATTCATGGGTGTATTTCTTCTCTATTGAATGTTTGGTAACACTATTTTACAGTGGACTTGTTACATGTTACATGTAATTAATTACTGTAGTAGTTACTATAAATTATGCATAATTACATGCAACTAAACCTAAAGTAATTACATGTAGTTAATTGTTATTACTCAGTCATCAAATGTATAATTACACTGTAACACTGACACCTTAAAATAAAGTGTAACTGAACATTTCATAGTTATGTAACAAGCACACATTTTCTGTGATGTTACTTTGACCCAGTGTTTTTGAGCTAAATTGTTTGCTGCTGCTGTTTCTCGACTAGTTTATGCAGTAACTTGGACATACTTTTGCAATCTGTCCCTCACTTGTGGAAAAATCAAATAATTACGTTTAATTCCCTGCCCCTACTAACTTACTATGGTTAGCATTTTGAAAAGCATATTCATCTCCAGTCACTGTGCTTATTGACTCCTATTGACCCCTTTGACACAGTGCTCTATAAATTAAGCTCTTAAAAGGCATTCAGCACATTAAATGCATTAATTGAATTCTGATAACGCATTAGAGGGCAGCAGACACAACAGCACTTAGTCTAAACTGCTTTCGGCACAGCTGTCACAGAGCTGTTCAGGCCGATAAAACTCTTCATTTACTCGGGACAAAAGCAGCGTCTAACTCAGATACATACAGTATGTAGGAATAATTCACACACATATAAGGACATTCAAAAGTGGATGGAGTTAGGGTGAAGCAATTGTGTGATAATAATTAATGTGTTATATCTCTCAAAAAGCAAGATATGTGAAAGACATAAGCTATTTGGATCTCTGTTTTCAGAACATCTTACCATCTGGCATTTTGTTTAAGGAATGTGACCTGTGCCCTTACTGTTGTAAAGTGCAGAATGTGAAAAACATGTAATGTTTATGTATATGCTGTATTAAGCACACACAAATAACTTTTTTATATAATCCCTATTGATGCGAGTCCAAAATACTTTGCAGCTTCTTTCTACGGAGATGGTTTTGTGCATTTGAAAACAGTTGAGTTGTCCAGCCAGACGTCTTTCCATGTACGGTTCCGAACCTCTGCACCCAGTGGCCTTCTCTTTTTGGCAGCTGGAGAGACGGACTTCCTCTGGATGGGACTGCATTCTGGCAGAGTACAGGTGATTAATTAAATGCATCAAATACATGTCACTGAAAAGCGGACTTCATATCCAACACTGTATATCCACTTTATTGCATCCTGTAATTTGATGTTTTCTTTATTGCATATTAACACCCTTATGTTACTCATGCATTTGCTAGAATGGAGTTTAACTAATATAGATTAATGTGCAAAACAACGTTTTATCTTAAGAATGCAGTACAATCATTGTAGATTATTGCTGTTCTTAATTGCTGTAAGAGACTGAGATTAGCTACATAGTGAAATATTGCGATCAGTTTAAATGAATCAGTTTAACTATGTTGGAATCTTACAAATTAGTATCCTTCTAAATGATCTTAAACTTATACCCATCCTTGGCAGTTACATTTATCCGAGTTGTAAAGTACTGCTTAAAACAGATATTTTATGCCCACAGGCAAAAACAAAAGGCAAGTGATTTCTTGTTGCTTCCAGACAGAAAAAGTATTCACCTCCACTTGCATCACTGTGCTTACAAGTCTTTTCATGCTGAGGAATACTGACATGGTGACTCTGTTACCTGTAGTTAATGTAATATGAGTTTCTTTGCAATATTATTTGATACACAAGTGTAAATGAACCTTAAAGTTATTTAGGAAGATCTCTCGGGACAGGAGAGAAAATGACTGTTACGGTTCCAGTTTAATCCAGTTTGTCAAACCTTGTGAGGAGGTGCATCATTTAATTGCATCACCATCGATGGGAGACACAAAATTACCCAACACTGTGAAAATAACCCAACAGGCAGAACCCAGCAGTCTGGGTAATAAATTAACTCAGCAAATTTTAGAGTGAAATAATTTGCTTTTTAAAGATTTTTCCTACATTACTGTTAAGATCTTCTGTCCATCTCTGTCAGGTGCGGATTGATCTTGGATCTGGGGAACGGACGGTTCGTTCTGAGAAGGGTGTACCCTTGAATGATCTGACCTGGCACATAGTAGAACTTCAACATGAACTTGCCAACATCACGCTGACTGTGGACAAAAACTCTATAACAACTGTTAAGATGCCAGGACCTGATCTTGAACTGGAAGTCCAAGATGGGCTTTTTGTAGGTGGTGTTGGGGATCTGGAAAAACCCTACCTCTCAGCAGATAAAACATCTTCTGGCTTTCGGGGGTGTGTCGATGAGGTTTTGTTCAATGAGCATAACCTTCTATCCTCCCTTAGGCCTTACTCCGGATACAAAATGATTCATGAAGTGTCACTTGGTTGCAGCCCAGAGTTTTCAGCCACTGTCAACAATTCAATAAGTTTTTTCAGCTCCAAAGCATACATGTCGCTGCCAGCATGGGACGTACCCCAAGAGGGTGTATTTGAATGTGAATTGCATACAGTAAATTCAGAGGGGATCCTTTTATACAGCTCTGCAGGCCAAAGTGACTATATTGCCCTGGAGATCCAAAAGGGTCACCTTGTTGCTATCCTTAAAATAGGTGCAACTAAGACAGTATTGCGTTCCTTTATGGTCGTCAATGATGGGACATGGCACATTTTGCGGCTCTATTTGTCTCCTCTGAATCTTCAGTTTACTCTGGGTTTGGAGATGCACAATTCTAGCTTTGGGATAAATGCCAGTGCGCTACAGTTTACAGGGCCTCTGTACTTAGGTGGGGTTGATATCAGCACTTACACAGAAATCCACAAGAATGGTTTGCTCTCTGTGGTAGGCAAGCGAATTGGAGGAGGGTCGTTTAAAGGCTGTCTTCGAAATATCAGAGTTAATTACCAAAGGATGGGCCTTCCAAAAGCGTTGGTCACCAAGGATATTTCTGTTGGTTGTGAACCAGACAAACGGCTTGGACCCATTACCACAAGTCCATCAATTATTACTATGGATTATGAAAATTTGACAGATGTCCTACCTGAGCTTGAGAAGAAAAATTTTCTTTTACTCAAGGATTTGGAGGTTCTTGAAGGCGGACGGGCACCACTTGAGTCTAAACACATAAAGATTAACCTAGAGTTCCGTAAACTTGGGATCCGACATTCGCAGGTTATGTTTCGCATTGAAGAGCAGCCGGTACATGGGCAACTCCGACTGGATGTTGACCCTAATCTGGGTGAGAACACCTTCAATATGCTGGACCTCTTGCATCGAAGGGTAATGTATGTCCATGGAGGATCTGAGGACCTACATGATTTTTTCATGTTTTCCATCTTCACCAACAGCAAAAAGGAAGTGCCTAGCTATCTCAGAGGGAACCGTCTGCACAGATTTAACATCAGTATCACACCTGTTAATGATGCTCCTGAACTTAGCCTTCCTGAGGGCAGTCTCTTCATTCTGCTGGAGCACTCAAGACGTCGTTTGAGCACAGATGTTCTCAGGGCCATCGACCCTGACACTAACTCCACAGACCTGATGTTCACAGTGCTTGGAAACCTGAATGCTGACTCAGGTTTTCTAGAAATAGAAGAACACCCAGGCCGGGCAGTGACCTCATTTTCCCTAAGCGATCTAGAGCAAGGTAAAGTGAATTATGTCCACAAAGGTGTCAAGAACTCCAGAATGGCTATTAGGGTGAGTGATGGGGACAAGGTTAGCAACACTGTGGTATTCAGGATCATCGCTGTTCCCTTAGAACACAAGATTGCCAATAACACCGGAGTAGAGGTAACCCAAGGTGAAGCAACCCTTATTAGTAACAAACATCTTGCTGTACAAGTGAATGTCCCTAAACAAGCAGTGGATATTCGCTATGACGTCACAGTGCCACCAATCTATGGTGAGCTGCAAAGGCTGCATTCAAGTGGGCAGTGGAAGCAAACAGGCACATTCACGCAGAAACTTCTGGAAAAGGACCGTCTTCGATATCTCAGCACTTTCCATGGTACGCAGCAAAGTAATGTCACTGACAGTTTAAAATGCAAAGTCACAGTTGGTTCAGTCATTACGGATGAGTTGTTGTTTTTGATTAGAGTACGCTGGATACGTTACAGAATAACCAGAAATAAGGTAGCAATAGATGGTGAACTCAAAGTCACATTGACACCTCAAGAATTCCATGTTGTCACCAAAGGTGCGAGACTTTCGGAAAACGACCTTCACATTCGTTTGTTGACATTACCGAGGAGAGGACATCTTCTTCTCGTTAATAAGATTTTAAAAAAGAACTCTACCTTTAGCCAAGGTGACATTACTAATCGCAAGTTGCAATATGAGCTCTTAGAAAGGCCAAAGGATGATACAAGGGACATGTTTCACTTTCAAGTATTCTCAAAATTTGCTATGTCAGGGATTCATGAGTTCAGAATCAGCATCAAAGCAGATATTCATTACATCATTTTAATAAATCATGGACTTTCTCTCTTGGAAGGGGAGAGCAAGGTCATTACTAAGACAATGCTTTTCTCAGAGACACCCAGCTCCAGAGCCGTACACTACACTGTCACCAGCAGCCCTAAACATGGGATATTGAAGAAAATAAACCTCTCTAATTCCTCTTCCAGCAACGACAGCATAATAGAGTTCACCAATCAGGACATTTTGGAGGAACGCATCTTGTATGTCCATGATGATAGTGAAACTGTGCATGATGCATTTACATTCCTGGCCTCTTTTGGCTCTCTGAAAAGTAAAACCCCAGGCACGGAGGGCACATTTAATATTTCCATCCAGTTGGTTAATGACGAGAAACCCGTCCGTGTTGTGGATAAAGTTTTCCATGTGGTACGTGACAGCCAGCGCTTACTTACACTGGAAGACTTGTGCTACCATGATGCTGACACAGACTTTGATAATGGAGATTTGCTTTATACCAGACGAAAGATCCCCATGGGGGAGTTAGTCCTGGTAAATGACACCACACACAAGCTTTATCAATTCCATCAGAAGGACTTAGAAGAGAAGAGAGTGCTGTTCATTCACAAAGGGGTGAGTTTAGGCCGCTGTGTCCTCTTCATATCAGATGGCAAACACTATACATCAACACTACTTGAAGTGTCGGCCCAGGATCCATACGTTAAGGTGGCCAACAACACAGGTATTTTGGTCCAGAAAGGCCAGGTGGCCATTTTAAAAGTTGCTAATTTCAGTATTTCCACTAATATGGATGTCAGGCATGATGAAGAAATGGTATTTGAGGTTTTTCTACCACCAAGACATGGGACTCTTCAATGCAATGGTATTAAGGCAGATACTTTCACACAACATGACTTGAAGATGGGTCATGTAATGTATCATCATGATGACAGCGAAACACAGGAGGACTTTTTTAACTTCACCTGTAAGGTGAAAAGCCTGCATCTGGATGTGAGTGTGGCAGTTAGGGTGTACCTTGAGAGTCATCAGCAGCCCCCAAAGGTCATTCACAATAACCCAATCTTGGTGGAGGAAGTAAAACCTGTCAAAATCAACAAAGACGTTCTCCAGGTTAGTTTTATTTTATTAAAGTCATTTTCAGACAACTTGGTTATGAATACAGACTATCTATTTGATATTCTCATTTGGTCTGTTTCAGGTTATTCATGAGGATAACAAACCTTATGAGATTGTGTATACAATGAAGTTGGCACCCGCTCATGGTTTTCTGCGGATATCTATGGTAGAAGAAGATCATTACCACGGCAGTAAGGAGAATCCCATCCAAAGCTTTTCACAGGATGATATCAATAAAGGGCATGTTCAGTATGTTCAAACAGACCATGGATTTATTAATGACTCTTTCTCGCTTGACGTAACCAATGGCGTTCTAACAATCCATGACCTTGTAGTCGTTGTGGATATTATCCCCTTGCACATCCCTCTAGAGGTGTCCAATATGACCCTGATAGAGGGCTCTTCTAAAGCTCTCAGTCAGGACATCATCAAAGTTGTTAACAAACACTTTCATGGACTCCAAATCTTCTATCTTGTAACCGAGGGGCCTCATCATGGCCGGATTGAACACTCAAGGATCCCTGGTGTTCCCATTCCTTCTTTCACAAGGGCTCAAGTGAGTTCTTTTCACTCTCTCCACTTGTTTACTTTGTCTCTCTTCACTCCCATAAGGCAATCCTTTAAAAATATGTTGTAAACAGCACTGTTTAAGAAAATATATATTTCAAATGTAAAGATTTTGTACTAATCTTTATTATAAATATTGTTAAAGAACTGCATTGTATACTTTTTTCCCTTTGCCACAGGCTGAACAGGGGTTCATATTCTATGTCCATGACGGAAGTGAGACCATGGCTGATAATTTTACAGTCGTGGCCAATGATACAGATATCCGGAAGCAAAGCTTGCCTTTTGTGATTTATGTCAATGTAACTCCCATAAATGATGAACCTCCAGTTGTAACTGTCAACAGGATCCTCAAGGTGAGTTTTCCCCCTGAAACTAATTTGTACTAATTCTGCACTACAAAGATAACTGTATTACACTTACTAACCATTTCTCATCTATTTATACAGTATTTGTGAACGTCAAATGTTTACTTAAATGGTTTAATTAAATTATATTAAACAAAAATAAAACACATACACAAACACACACACAAAGTAAACCATGACTTTAACCTGGGTGATCTCCTTCCCACAGACGTGACAAATTTGTGCATTATCACAAACATTTTACTAATATCTAATATCTGACTAAAACCTAGCATCTTTTTCTATTTCCATCATGAAAAGATTATTTAAAGAACATTGGTTAAAACAGCATAAACTGTGAGGACTAATCTGCAGACACCCACTGTCACCAGCAGGAGGCTCAGTAAACACATTCTAAAATGGCTTCTGCTGTAAAATAAATAAATAAATACTGTTTCTAGTGAAAAATGTTAAACCTCACTTGACAAAACATGACCAAAACTGACAGCATCATTTGTATGTTACTAGGTGTGGGAAGGTTCTGTGACAGAGATAACCACTGAGGACCTCAGTGCTGAGGATCCAGATTCTCCTCCTGAGAGCCTTGAATTCATCATCACTCCACCTAGTAATGGGCATCTAGCCCTGAAGAGCGCCCCCTCAAGGCCTGTTCTGAACTTCACCCAAGAGCATATCAATCATGGCCAGCTGGTCTTTGTACATAGTGGTTAGTTTACATTTTAAAGTGCCTTTCAGAACTGCCAATACGATTTGATAAGCCATTTTGCTTGATCTCTCAGTAGGTTTGTGTTATTTATGTTTCAACAGGTGCCTTGTCAGGAGGATTTCACTTTCAAGTCAATGATGGAGTGAATTTTGCTCCAAGGAAAATCTTCAGTGTCACAGCCCAATCTCTGGTCATCAGCTTAGAGAAAAATCAAGAACTTAAAGTTTTCCCAGGTTAATTTTTATAGTGCTTTAAAGAAACCAATAGTATTTCTTCTTTCTTGTCGCTTTCTTCAACTTAAACTCAAGTGCCATTTTATACCAGTGAAAACTATGGTTACACTTTTTAGTAGGAAGTGGTTAGTGAGGGTGTCTTTCACACGAAGAGATAGCCAAAGGACATGCAGAAGCTGGACTGGGTTGCGTGAAGCTCAGACTAGCCTATTCTTTGAAACAGTGATGGTCCCGTTTTCTGTATGATGTAAAGGATTTATTCCATGTATCCTTTCCACAGGTTCTTCAAAGTTAATTTCTGAAGATGAGCTGCTGATAATCACAAATGACTATGATGATATTTATGGGAATCGCACCATCACCTACACCGTGACCTCACCTCCAAAATTTGGAAGCCTAATGTGGAAACGAGCAGAAAATTCCACACAAGAAATCTCCTCCTTCACCCAAAACATGGTATTTATCAAATATGCTCCTAAGTTTTGTTTAAATTTGTACGTCTTTTAAAAAATATGATAGGCGCATCGCTAAGATTTGAGCGAGTGTATTCTGCTAAGTTTTGACATTTCAGGGACCAGCAAATGCTCTACTACAGATGTCATCCTGCATATATATTTTGAAGATATGTATGGTTTTAAGCATGCTTTTGTCAAAATAAAATTTCATGTAACACTATTTGAGCATAATATAAAATTCAGACAAAAATTGTATTGTAGTATTGCAACATGGGCAAACATTTTTTTGTCATCACAATGTTTGAATGGGCTGTAAGAAATTTAGAAGTTAATTTCACTCTTCAGCCGAGCCAACCGTTCGAGTGAAATTCAAAACATTTATTTAAAATATGGCTCTTCAACATAATTAGCATATCTAAATATTTAAAATGTAATTATTAACATACTTAAGAAGAAAATAATGCAAAAATGATGAAATGTGATATTAAATTCGGTCACACTTTAGATTAGGGTCCAATTCTCATTACGACTTTTGCCTCAATAAACCCCTAATTACTGCTAATTAATAGTTCATAAGGTAGTTGTTAAGTTTAGGTATTGGTCAGGGTTAAGGGATGTAGAATATGGTCATACAGTATACGTTATTAATATGTGCGTTATAAGTAGTAATAAACAGCCAATATCCTAGAAATATGAAGGATAATTAGCAACTCGTTAATAGTGAGAATTGGACCCTAAACTAAAGTGTTACCGATCATTCTAATTTATAAATAAGCTTAATTACCTCTATTATTTTAGGTGAAAGAACGTGCGGTGCTGTATGCACAGACTAAACCTGTTGCCTGGACCGCTACAGATTCCTTCACCTTCACTGCATCATGCCCCCCAGCATCCCTCCATGCTCACACCTTTAATATCCACGTCTCTTATGAAAATATTGGCTCGGAGCATAGGAGTGCACTCTTGACAAATACTGGTAATGCTTTCTGACTTCTCGTGATGTTTATTTGATAAACAAATTGAACACAATTAATATAGTATCTCTACACTAACAACTTCATATTCATTATACAGGGGCTGTTGTCGCTGAGGGTAGTAGTGTTCTCGTAGATAAATCAAAATTGGATGCCTCCAACCTTTTGGGAAAGTTAGGAGAAGAGGAACGTAATTTCTATGAGGTCTGGTACGAAATCACCTCTCCACCCCTCCACGGTACAATTGTTGTAGGCGAAAAGAACCTGACACATGAAAGACCAAAGTTCTCCCAATTCAACCTCCACAAGCATGGAGTTATTTATGTACATGATGACTCTGAGACCACTCATGATAACTTCACTTTTGATGTGTGGCTAAACCCCAAAGGAAAGCTTGCTCAACGACCCCAGAATGCAGACTATATAGTATCAGGAATATTTAATATTACTGTGACCCCTGTTAACGACCGGCCTCCTGTGCTCAAGACGGGATCCCCTAGACTCAAAGTGGTCAAAGGGGACACTGTGACCTTGGACACTGAGAACCTTTATGTGGAGGACCAAGACACTCCACCTGAGGAGCTTTATTATACGGTAATCAGCAAGCCTAAAAATGGCTTCCTTGCTTTGGAGGGTCAACTCAATAAGTCTGCTATCACTTTTACCCAGGCTGATGTAAATCAAGGAAGGGTGCACTTTGTTCAAAATGGCGAACCCTCATCAGGGGTCATCTACTTAAGTATAACTGATGGCTTCCACAGACCACTCTACAAGCTCTTTAGTGTAGAGGTAGAGAATATCACCATCAGTGTGGCCAACAACACCGGACTGACTCTGTTGCAAGGTCAGACCACAGTGACTGTGACATTCGAACATCTGGCTGCAGTGACCAATGAGAAAGATGCATCCATTAAGTATTTAGTTACAGGCCCACCAAGTCATGGTTGTGTCATGGTTATGGAAGAGCCGGTCACACACTTTGACCAAGAGGACCTTCACACTGGCAGATTATTTTATAACATGACTGACCTGTCATCCTTTCAAGACAGCTTTGAGTTCACAGTCTTCACATCTGAGAGTAACCTGACCAACCAGGTGGTAAACATCACAGTCAGGCCACTGATCCACCTTGGAGAGCATGTTAGGATCCCAGATGGTATCCCAGTGAAGCTAAGAAAGGACGTCCTTGATGCAACAGAATTGGCCTCCCTTAGTGCTAGCGATCCCATCTTTGAAATCCTTGAGCCGCCGAAACATGGCAGGCTAGTCAAAGTGACATTTGACCTTGGAGGAGCCTCTCGCTCGCTGGAGTCCTTCACATTCAGGGATGTGGAACAGGGCAGAGTTGCCATAGAGGAAAACATCAATTTCCAAACCAATTATGGCAACACAACAGCAGCCAGGTACAATGTCACAGCAGTCCATCCACTTAATGACTCATTTGTTTTCCTTTTGAAGGCAGCCAATGTTCAGCCTGCCATGGGTGAGTTTGTGTATTTAGTAATACCTTATGACCCCATTACAGGGAAGCATTTACTTTTAGAGCCGACCAAGTTGCCGACTTTCAACAGAACAACAAATGCTATGTCACCCATGTACCCTCCATCTCACTTAGATCCAACAACAAGACCACACAGGACTGCTTCAAAGCTGAAACCCCGAAACCGCTGGGGGAACCACACACGAAGCAGATCAACGGTCCCTCATGGGCCCCGTACCACGATGGGCAAGTTGGACCCCTCCCCAAAAAATACATTAGTGAGGATGGAGTCTTTACCAAGACCTGCATCTGATCCCCTGCTCATCATCCTGCCATTTCTGGCCTGCCTCCTCCTGATTGTCATTCTTGTGGTTCTTATTCTTGTCTTCCGGCACCGGAGGGAAAAGCGGGCCCACCCCGCAATGATACAGGCTTTGACTGGGAACCCTGATGAAGATATTTTAGCCAGAGGCCCATATCTGGGTCAGCCTGAGAGAAGTCTCACTGTTCCTTCGGTTATAGTAACCCCACTCACTCCAAGCTGCCCTGACAGCCCCGTTTTAGAGGAAGTACATGATGCAGCCTTGGTGCCAGCGATTGAAAGAACTGTGTCTCCATTTCTCCTTTGCACATGGAGTCCACTTGACCCTGATTCCGCCCAGCAGTGTACACCAGCAACACCACCCCTTAAACAAAACCAGTACTGGGTTTGATTCAACTCATTTTATCACATCCAGATGTTGCTTGAACCAATTTTGTAAACTATCATTGTGCATGACCATCATCAGAGCCAACTCTTAGCGTTACTGGCAGAAGAAAGTATGTTTTTAAGTTTCATACCATACACTGAGAAACTGAGAAAATGTCTACTTATACTATTGTTGACATTTGGATTTTAACCTTATAGACTGAAGGTCTCTTGGCTTAGTGTCAAGGGAAAGATCGCCAAATTTCATTTTTGATGTTAGTCCAATTTCTGTCCTGCCACAGCTTAGATCTTTTTGTAGTTTTGATGTTTTGTTACTTACAAAACACAGATAGTCACCAATTCTTTGTTATTACAAGGTCAGATTGTTTTGCGGTTATATTTACCATCATGCAAAGTCAGAAACTTTTATGCAAAAATTTTACCTTTAGCTCGTCACTGGGGCAGTACCCTCAAAAGTACACTTTTGTACCTCCTCTAACACTATTAGCACATTTAGGTACTATATGCATCCTTTAGGGGTACATAAGATACAATCGTGCACCTTTGAGGGTGCTACCCCAGTGACGAGCTAAAGGTACAATTTTTGCAAAAAGGTTTCTGACTTTGGATAATGGTAAATATAACTGCAAAACATTCTGACCTTGTAATAACAAAGAATCATTTTTGTGCTACAGATAGAATGAATGAATGAACATGGTTAATTCAGTTCACAGACTCCAGTATGAATTGAATGTTATAAATTTAGATCCTTTGCCACATTTTAGAGGACAAATAACAAATAATTTATTAAATACGGACATGTAACTATTCTACTTAGGCCTTCATGTAGTAACAATAAGGGCTTTCACAACATAGTTATAGGAACTCAGTTATAGGAACTAGCCATCATGGCTGACCCTGAGAACTAAATGTTCGCCTAGGGCCATTTTCCTGGTTGCATTCGCACTGCTAGTAGGAACTGTGAAGTTGAAATGGCGATGGAATGTAGATGTATAAGTTATGTGATTAATAGAGCAAAAAGGAGGGCGAAAAGACTAAATCTATGACAACTTGCAGTGCTAGATATCATCGAGGCTGAGAACAGAACACAATGCCGCAGACAAAGGCGACAGGTAAATGCCGTTGACATTAACGTTCTGTATGTTTATGTTCTATTATGAATGCTAGATCGTGGAGTAAGTATTTGTTAACTGTGTTTACACAACTTTTAAAAATGGCTGGTGCCGGTGTTTCGTATGGCATTGTGTTCGGCCCATCAACTTGCGTACACTTACGCACTGTCTAGTTCCTATTGTTGTAAAATTGTTCCCAGTTTCTGCGGTGCAAACACGCCAAAAAGCAGGTACTTCCGCCAATAGTTATAGGAACTATGAAAACGTTCCTCTAGTGCGAAAGCCCCTAAAATTTTATTTCTTATGTCATTGTCGGATCACCTAATACAGTATTGTATTATTTTTTTAGGCCTACTGGTAAGTAGAAGAGGGAATGTAAATTTTCGGTAACATTTTATAATTAGTAAACAGTAATAAAGAGCTAACAAATCATCTGCAAACTATTATTGTTAATTTATAGTTTATAATATTATAGTCTCCACATTGTTAATATATTAATAGCCTATATACAAATAGTGAGTTCTCCACAGGTCTTTTTTTTCTCTCAAAATGAACAAAATTTAAATGATTTTAAATAAATAGTTTTCGCAGGAAATTGCATACATGCGTCACTCGCCTGTGTGTCTCTTGTCATATCCGTAAATAGAGAAAAGTTGCTCCGGCTACTTTGATGCATGTATAGTGTGGGAGTGGCATAGGTTTTCAGAGATGGCGAGAACTGAGGGATTTGAAAGCGATGCGGAGATGACGTTTTTATTACTCAACAGGAGAGTTGTTATTACTCAACAGATAAATTGCCATATGTAGGCACCATGTAAAGCATTATCTATTGTGAAGGGTCATTTCATTATGGTTGTCATAGCGCTGGAATTTATTTTCAAGTAAGTGTCTATTAATGGGCATAGGCACAGTAGCATCTTCAGCTAGTCAGCTTGAGATCCTTTCCATTCAAAGTGATTATATCTCTTAAGCCTAGTAGTGAATGTTTTTGAGCAGCAGGATAAACATATTCATACGCACAGTCATGCAGATCCAAAGCACAACTCTTTACATATAAGCTAATTTAACAATAATAATTTATATTTAAATAATAACAAAAAATATTACAATAATAATTTGTTAATTACAGTGACAATGCATGAAGAACTCACTACTTGTATATAGGCTATAAATATATTAACAATGTAAAGACTTCAAATATATAAACTAAGAATTAACTATAAAGGAATACTTTATTACTGCATACTCTACAATAACCAAATGTAAAAAAAAAATTACATTTCCTTTTTAAATGGTTGTCAAAAAACACTATAGAACCATAGCATTATGCTGTACCTAAATGCCTTGTTTATTCATATTTGCTGTCGACAAAGTTTGTCAGATTTCCATGAAATGAGAGAACTGAAACTACTCAAAGGTACATTTTTGAGAAGTGTCTAAATATGAAATAGTATGCTGACCACAAAAACAGATCCACCCTCAGAAATATTGCACCACAAATTTCACACTCCAAATAAGCAAGATGGCATTACGTCTGTGTGACTGAGAGAAAGCATCACTGAGTTAGATACACTAATGTACTATGATGTACACTAATGTAAAAATGATTGTTCTTATTGTATAAATGTATATTCTAATAAAATCATTGCTTTTTCTAAAATACTTTGGACGTTTTGAACTTTTATGATTCATATATATACCACATATTAGTGGATTACTTAATTTATTTATAGCTCCAATTATTTGGAAAACAAATGCTTCATAAAAACACAAATGAGTGTAGTCCTTCATTTTCTCCTTAGTGTTGTTTTAAAGGCAATATATGTGGGCTTGTTAGTGATCGGGGTGTGGAAATAAATTCTTCATGATTAAGGACCCGAGTATGTGAAAACAGACGCAGGCAGTGAGTGGAAAGAGAAGCCTAACTTTAGCTCTTATAAATAATTCAAATGCATTGAGAGATTGACTGCTCCGGGACAGCTCGGTTTTTACCATAGTAAGCACAGAAACTAATAATGGTATCTCTTTCAATAGGTGATTGGCGCTCTGAGGCCTGAGAATGCTAAACTTCTTTAATGGTCGTTTATTTTTCAATATTATTTCAATATATTTCAATGGTTCTTAAGAGTCCCCCTGTAGTCAATCCTTTTATCCCTTAAAACTCACCTTTTATCACCAAAATTACATATTTCAAAATCTGTAATGCCTTAAAATAGCTTGAATGTAACTCTACACCCTTGTCTCATTTAGTATTTGTGGTTCTATGAATATGCAAATTAGCCCCGCCTCCACTCACTCACACCAGCTCGGAGATCACACTTTGACGATCACACGTTGACCTGATTGGTTACAAGGTAGTTTGTGCCGTCAGAAACACCAGCGAAACACTGCAGTTTTAAGGAGAAAATGCTCTGCAATGGTGTTGTCTTAAAGCATATTAAAAACACCACATAGACATATTAACAATATTAAAACCTTGATTTTCACCACAGAGCGACTTTAAACCTTTTTAGGGGACCACTTAAAATGTAAAACAAAAATTGTGGAACACCTAATAACCCAAATTTCATGTGAGATTCCAGGTGAGATTTTCATGAGACTCTTCATCTGTTTAACCAATCCTGTCTTGAGCCAGTTTACTTTTTGTTATTATAAATAAACTTTTCACAGACCACCAGTGGTCCAGAGTTTGAGAACCACATCTAAATTTTTGAAGTTTCACTTCAATTTTTCTTGCTCATCCAGCTGGTTAAACGGTCTTGATAACAATTAGAGCTCCTAAAATACATCCACCAAGCTCTCATTTACTGTAATTAGCTAAAAATACTCATGTCGAAACATGGGAGAAAAAGTCTAAACTGAATAATGGAAGTGCTGGTAAACTAGTACCGTGAGTAATCCTCTCAGCCTCGTCTGGAATGTCTTCTAGATAAAGAGGGTTTCAGCCCATGTTTTCTAGGTCATTGTTCCTTTGCACTTCTCCTCCAGGGCTGTGAAACTGTGTCTCGTCTTTCTTAATGTAAAACAGACACAGGCCTCTCCCTCGGAGCATATTAGATAAAGGTTAATAACGAAGTGAGAGTAAAACTTGCACAGACTGAGAAGGATCATAAGCAACCGTAACTGACAGACCAACACAATAAGTCAATTCAAATGCATAATGTTTCTTTATATCTGTAATAGAATTCAGCAGAATCTGTTCAAAAGACACAAATGCCTTCAAATCTACTCTTATTCAGCATCACCACAGTTCATAGTCCAAGGAATGAGTCCATACCAGTACAGAGAGCATTTCAGTACAGGCACACAATTACAAGTGAGTGATCTATGTTGTTTATATCGACTGTAGTTACTAAGCCAATTAACATGTAAACTTCAAATTGTGGTTCTGTTTCAAGGGTTTCAGGACAACTGAAACCAATCAGGACTGGTGTGTATAATCAGATTATATGATTTTACTTAATAATAACGTAGTCAACATTCTAAGGACCGTTGTAAGTTTCTGGTAAGTTTTCATCCTTATTTTTTGTTTGTAACTCAAAGCCACCCCAAACACTCCTACAAGACAGTAACTGTATTTTCATGAATCTATAATAAAAAGGCTGCTTATTTGCGTTTCATTTCAGTTCTGGCCATTTGACCTCCTAAGCCTGATCATACATGTCCAGGGCTTCCTCCAACTTGCCTGTGATTTTCTGAAAGAAGCTGATCTGCTGCTGTAAGAAATATTGCATCTGTGCCTTGAAATCACGCACACGTATGCGATGAAAGTGTTGGATCTCAGCTAGCGTAGCGCAGGAGATGATGTTGCAGCGGTCATTGATGCCTCCACCTGCAGTGCCATCTTTTTCCTCGCCGTGTTTCTGGCTCTCCTTGGCTTTAGTGAGGGCTCCTGGAGAAAGACAGAGGATGCAAGTGAACAGAAAAGGGTTAAAAGTCTATAACACACAAATCACATCTGCAAAAACACACACATGCACTCTTTGAGAGTCTTCCCTTTTGAACACATTAAAATGCAAGCTCAGACCAGTCATGGCTTCTGATTTATGGCTAACAGCTCTCTTTGGAATTTCTCAAGGAGAAATCAATATTCCCTGTGCATTCTGAAATTAACTTCTACATCTACTTTCTACATTCACTTTCCTGGTCTTATTGCATATGATTCATCAGTGCATTAGTATTCCAAATAAAAAAATGGAATCTTGTATCAAAATGTAACTTGCTCTTTCTCCAAAATAAGAGACTTCATTTACTTTTTAACCCCCTCCCCTCTAACTTGGCTCCATTTTGGAATGTAACGCATACTTTTCACAATCCAATCAAATCCAGATGGATAAAATCCTGACCTACGTTTTTTTTTTTTTTTTTAATATCCTGTTTCAATCTGAGGCGAATACGAAAGTAGAATAAGTTGCGAATGTCGTTTCACATTGACTTTACGTATACAATCACATATATTACATCAAAAAGTTTAGTTATGGGATGTGTTTCTTACGGAAGCTTGTTTCCACCACAGAAAAAAAAAAAAAGTTAATTGTGACTTTTTATCTCACAGTTCTGACTTTTGTTTCTCAGAGTTGAGAGATATAGGCCTAAACTTGCAATTGCAAGTTCAAAAGTCAATATTGCTAGATATAAACTCGCAATTGTGAGTTATAATCAGAATTGTGAGATATAAAACGTCAGTCTTTTTTCCCCTCAGAATTGGACTTTATAACTCGCAATTCCGGGTTTATATCACACAATTCTGAGATAAAAAGTCGCAGGTTTTTTTCCCCCGTTTTTTGTGTGTGGTGGAAACAGGCTTTCATAGTTTCTACATCCAAGGATTCAGAAAAACTATCTGTGAGTTAAACTGTGGTGTAAGCATTCAATGCTTCCCTGTGCTGGAGCCCTAAGCTTAGGATTAGAGCCTTCAACACAAAAGTTTTCCCAGTATCAGTTGTTTTGAAGAGACAAGCAATTTCTCATACAAAACCGCATTAACAATTTGCGTCATAAAAACCCAGAGATATGATTCAAAAGAATGACATCTGTCACTTTAATTTCACAGTAAAGGAAAAATAGATTAGTCAGAGGTATACACTTCCCCCACTAAAGGGAAGTGAGGATTACAACAGGGTTGGCTTCATTTCACCATACCAACACACATCTCAAGCTGCAAGAACTAGCAGAACCCATATGCTCTCTCTCTTGCACCAGGGAAAAATCAGGACGTGCCATTTGACATACTGCCGAGAGCCTGTTGCTATGTGCCATTTTCTATTAGCTATAAAATCTTAATGAATCTATTTTACATCAGCAGCTTTCCTTCACTAAAACAGCATACATCCATTACAGTATGAATAAAATGCTTTTTTAGTTTTATGAAATAAATTGAGAATTGAGGTTTCCACTCAAATATTAAGCTGACACTGGATAGTGTGTCCTTTCTTTAAGCTGATGGCAAGCACATCAACTACTGACCTACTGACCTATATCCACATGTTTATTGCATGCCATTCTGACAAGTGGTATTTGAGCAAACACATGAGAAAAATCCCAAACCTTTCTGAACATGGATAATGTCTGGAAAGTTTGCAAGGTGTCCCTGGTAAATCGCTAAAAGATCGGAAATTGGATCCAAATCCTGACGGGGCTGCTCTGCAAAGTAATCCCCAATGATCTCATAGACTTCTCCAGTGTGTACAATGGCCTTGTTCAATGGAACTGAGTATACTTGCTGGTCGAATTCAAAGGCCTGACTTAAAAGTCTGAACGCTTGTCCAACTCTCTGATATTCCTTTTTAAAACCAGTGATCTGCTTTCTGGCAAATTCGTTAATTGTGACATTGACCTGTATGAGGTTTTCGTCCATTTTTTTGGTGAACGTTTTGAAACCATCTATGTTGCTTTCCACCTCTTGTAAGTCAAGCGGTAAAGCTGGAGGACAGATAGTGAGGAAGAAGTTAGCGCCGACTAAGTGGTCCTTCTCAGCTTTTCGCTTGCCTTGCTTCCAGGCTTTTTCGTCATTGCTGCTGCAGGTGAGGAAATGCTGGAAAACGTCACACTTGGATAAAATAGGATGACTCGTCATGTGATTCATCCACCATATTAAACCTTTCCTCCTCTTAGAAATGAAATCCTCTTCAAATCGACCAGTGGCTTGTTTTTCTGGCAAGTGAGGGACCGAAATGACAGGGAACTTTTCTACGAGTCGCGCATAAAGCCAGTCAAAGTGCTTGTATCTTCTATTCACCTGGCTTTGAGTATGACTAGGTGTGAGTCCATAGGACATATAGCTCTTCATGCCTTTGAATTTGGTCTGTTTTGTGGGGTCATCGATAGTGCAAGTGAATGGATATGGGTTATCTTGCCATTCCGGACCGTATTGACCCATATCCACGAATATTTTTTCTCCATCTCTGACCAAACCTGAAGCTTCACCCAAAACAAAAGCCTCGCCGCCTGACTTTACGAAGGTTGAAAACCTATTGAGATTTTTTCCAACTGTTCCTGTGCTTTTGGACTGTTGCGCACTACTACCACGTCGAGACACTGATGTGTTTGAGCTGGTCGCTTGAGTATTCCCGCGTTTTTCAGGTGTTCCTCCGCGTTCCTCCGACGTCACGCTGTCATCCCAGTCATCGTCCCAATCCTCATCACTTCCTTGGCTCGTCTGAATACTGAGTCGCTGTTGCTTAAGATGTCCCTGGTAGACAGCGGAATGCGTGGGGGTCGACTCGTTTGAGGTATCCCTCCTCTGAGGACTAGTTTGGTAGTAATAGTCCTGACTAGCGGATGTGCCGTTATCGTGTAGTGATGTGTCAGTCCTAATAATCTCCACGTATGATGCAGGGAAGAGTCCCGTCTCACCTCTGGTGTTCGTGCCCTCCAACCAACCATCGACAACCTCTTCACTACTCAAAGTTAGGAGTTCACTCTCTGTCACAGAGATCTCGCCGGGATTTTCAGAGATAAAGTCGTATAAAGCTCTCGCTCTGAGCGCCATAGTTGTGTGGGAACGCTTTGTAAACTCAGTTTCCAAAGTTACAATACACTCTCCGCGCCGTTCCGTTAAATTAACCTCTTCAGGAATTTACGGTCTCTGCTTTCTACCAAACCACGTCGAAAACTTTTGAAGACATTATCCTGTTGAAAACAGTTTAAAATTCCTCTCAGAAGGGTATTGAAAAAGTGGGGTTTGTGTCCGCCTGCTGCCTCTCTTCGCTGAATGCGGTCCAGGGCAGAATAATCGAGGGTGGAGCCAATCAGAATAATCAGCCTGGGGCAGAGAATAAACCCAAATGCCCCTGCGTGCAGCACTGTGACTGACTGTCACCATCATTGTCTTTTTCAAAACATGTTGTCTCCCAATTACCTCATCGTTTCAAAAAGATCTTATTGTAATTAGTCATTCATTTTTTTTGTTTAGCTCAGCACGTAGAACAGATCAGTAACCTATCAGTAGCCTACTTACATTATCAGAATCAGGAAGAATCATTATATTTAATGAATTATTAAAAAAAACTAGTTACAAATTCCATTAGTTAGAACATTCCATTAGTTAGAACATTCCATTAGTTAGAACATTCCAATAGTCACAAATGTATTGTACATACAAATGGATGTAGGCTACAAATGTAATGTGAATATATATTTTTCTTTTGTTGTTTGTAAAAAAAAAATGAAGTTCATTTGGGCAGGTTTGGGTGTTAACAAGATAATGTGTTTATTAGAAAGATTTTCAACAGACTTTACTTGCTGAACATTTATAAATTGTCATAAATTAGAATAGAATACAAGCCATTGTGTCCAATTATAAGCCAAATGTAATATAATCTTAAACAGATGAAAAGTGAAACATGAAAAATACTTTTCAAACTTACCTAACATGCATGTCATTTAACATATGCAGTTGATACAGATATTGTTATTCACATTAACTGAGTAGGCAAAGTGTTTATAACAGGAAGCAAATTAACATGTGAGCTGCATAATGCATTGTGCCACACAGACAGTCCTTTTATTGTTTCATGGCCTGTTTATCCAAATGAGTAGGCTATTATTGTTTCATTTTTAAAAAAACTTTGTATACATAAACATGACGCAATTGGCCTATGTTATAACATTATAAGCAGAAAAACCACAAAAAGTTAGACATTTTGAAAGAAACTAGCATTCCCGAGCACGACGCGTTTCTATGTACATAATGATCAGATTACACAACACGGCTATCCTCCTCGAAGAACAGTGTGTTACTTTAACCAGTAGAGGTCACTATCAAACCAGATATCTGGCACCATTATTTCCTTGTCACGTGATGTAAAAGAACCTGTAGCCTACGATCTCCTTTCACGTGATCGCTTAGACGTTAGCAAGACTTGCATTCTTAAAATGAAACAAACTCCTTCGTTACGTGAAAGAGCGTCGTAAGGGCAGTCAATACTATAATATCATATCGGTTTAAACACTCAAAAGAAGTCAGAAACAGAAGGAATTTCAATCCCTGTTGGATGAATGAACGTAATACTCAGCGTGACAGTGACGTCACGTCGAAGTCGTGATGCTTTTGCCTCTGTCTCGCGAACACACAACAAACAGCGCCTTTCTCCGCCCACACCATTAAGCTGTATTGCACTCGCTGTATCACGTCTGAGTCGGAATTATTTCGACTTAAAAATACATATAGTGATGTTTTTGAATGTATTAAAAGCCTGAATCCTTTTTTTTCACCAGGACTTGTTTTATTTACATAACCGTGCGTGGGACTTACAGAGGAAGAGGAGTGCACAGCTAACGCTGCTAGCCGCTTTATTAATATATATTATTTTTCATATCTGAGAGGCGGGGATTCCAAAGCCGTCAAAAAATCGACTTTTGGATGCATTCAATTAACACCAGCGTTTCATTTCATAGTCGCCCTAACTCAGGACTTCTATTTTCCGTAGACAACAGCAAGAAGCTATCGGGGAAATACATGGATTACCTGGTAGAGTATTATTTTTATTTCTTTTTGAAGATGGCCAGAGCCTGTAGGATCAGGTGTTTTGTTTTCATCGCTGCTCCCACGAATTCAAATACCTTTCTGAACAGTTATTATGTTATGTTTGTAACTATAACAAATATCCTTTCTCAGTATATTGGTAAATTCACTTACAGTTTCTTGTTTGTTTTGCTTACAAACAAATCTTAGCCAATAGAAGAGGGTATCCAGAAAGGATAGCAGTTCTGATCACTGTTAAATGAAGAGCTTTCCTGTAATATCAACAATTTTTGTCCATCTCTGATACGCTTTATATCTCATTTTGTCCTGCTTTTTGAAAAATAAATAAAAAGTGTGTATGTAGTTAGATAAGTAGCCTATACAGTTTTCATTTTAGTTGTGAAGTAGTTTGCTGCAAGGTATGATCATTTATTTAGTCTACAAATCTAATTTAATTTGCTGCTCTGAAGGTAACAAAATCTATGCATGTATTAAAGAAAACTCACATTAGGGTGAGTAGCCTAAATGTTGACATAAACATCATTTTTGGGTGAACTATGCTGCCTTAAAAACAATATTTGTTTTTTAATGGAATATTTCAGTATTTATTATTACTAATTTTTAAATTCATGTGCCCTCATGATCTTTAATCAAAATAACCTCCCCTCCTTGCATCTCCTCTCTGATGACGTGTTTACTGGCGTGAGGGCGGGACAACCTGTCACTCACATGAGATCCACCAATAGCAAACCATCCAATCAATTCTTCATGGACAAAATCAAGTCCCGCCCTACATTTTATCTTAACCGAGAAGCCGTTTCACTCTGATATACATCACAATAGAGAAGAAAAGACTATAGAGTGCGACAGTCTGGTCCCAGAAGTATTTTTTCCATTTATTTTCTCCATAGGGAAATTGATTTTTAACGATAACATAAAAACCTTTAAAGACAGCCCTACTGTGAGCTACGAAGTACTTAATCGATGCTAATTGCTTCTGTTGAAGCCGTCAGCCTGCATTATTTTAGAGCTTACTTTTAAAATAATCATGTTTAACAGCACAATTTGTGGTGAAAAACTACATTACCCATGATGCTGTGCAGAAAATTCCACCAATCAGAGTCGAAAAGAGCAAATAGCTCTTTAGCTCCACCCACTCCCTTGAAGCACTGTTAATGATTGTTTTTTTCAACATTTTTAAATTAGTAGTTTTATATTTCTGCATCGTTTTTAAATCGATTATGCTGTTCGCGATGCTTATGGGATTGTAGTTCTTTCCCTCACTTAAGCCGTTAGTACACAGTCTTGCACCTTTGTCTTTTTGTCCGATTTTCAAAACTTTTTTCTTTTTTGATTCACCTCGTATAGCTGGTTGGCTTGGGTCATGGCTTATAACGCTTTAACAAAAACTTTAAAAAAAAATCCCTATGGAAAAAACGAATGGAAATAATACTTCCCGAACCAACACCGCTGAAAGAGTGGGCCATTCAGTTTTATTGATGGCAGATTTATTGTCATCTCATAGTGACACCAACAGTCACATGTCTCGTGATTATCACAACTCCATTAATGAATTTACATGGGATGATATGTGGTTACAGATCACGTCTAATCTTTTTCGATAACATTATGTTTATTATCAGCTTATTTGGCCTCGGCGTGACCTCTTTCAAAGTCCTTTTTATGCACCATTCGTGTCATATAATTTGCCTACAGTAATCAATGTCTGATAATAACGGTTTAATGAGTAGGCTGTACGGTCATGTTGGTGCTGCTCCACAGCATCCAGTGCCTGTAAACTTCTCGCACATTCGGTGCTTTGATACTTGACTTGGACATATGCAGCGAGGTCACGGGGGCGCTTCCTTTGGGATGTTCCGGTCAGGATTCTCAGAATAGAACCATTTCCTCAAGAAACAGAGCTGAAAAGGCTGGCGGTGTGTGGATTAGGAACATGCTTGATTATGTATTTTTGTCCTGACACTCTTGACTTTGGGTCGGTAAGGACGAGAGGATGTTGTCAGACCCCTTTTCTCATTAGGTTCATGTTTGATAGAGCAAAAAATAGAAGCGCTCCCGAACTGGTCTGTCTTGAGGGTAAATACCCATTTATATTTCACTAGAATGTGAAAAGTAGGTTGGACTTCAACATGTGCACTCCAATGCAAGCATATCGTCACAGTTAACAGGTTGTGCACAACTGTAAACAGATTTTATGCCCTTTTCATCAACAGTGGGCTTAGAAAAAGGTTTTAGCGAGCTCAGTGAAAGCTTTATCAATGTCAGCTCCTGGGGCTCATGGCATGCATAGTTGGCTTCCCTCTCCCCGAAATGGGTGGAGCTTAAACCTTTTGCCTTTGTAGTTGGCATGGAAACCACATCATTGTATCTACGTTTGTTTCTGGTATGTTTTTTCCAGTGCTGCGTGTTTCCTTCACGCTTTTTATGTGCTGGCCGTCCGGGGCCAATGGTTTTTAGTGTTTGTTCTGAGTGCTAACTGTTCAGGTTTCAGTTCATTCTTTTTGGTGTCCCCATGGTTTTCCATTATTAAAGGACACAGTGCATTCAGTGCAGAATCTTAGCTCGGTTTAATTATGGATCTGGCCTCATTTGGGCCGTGGTCTGCTTATTTTGAAATGGGAACAGCAATGATCCTATTGTGTTGTATTTTATTTTGTTTCCTCACTCTGTATGGTTAATTTGTGCGTGGAATCTCAATGCATTTTAGTGTTTGTCCAACAGCCATTTTGGTGGGTCTTTGATTAAATAAAGCCGGATCCGAGCGCATACATGAATTTAATCCCTTCGAATGTTATTCATTTTACAGGCAACCAAGCTAATTTACAGCCAAATCGGAAGCTTTATGTAATGGTTAACTGAGGAACTAAGGAAGGCATGAGGAGGAAGTATGTTACTAATTTCTTAGTAGTAAAGCACAAATATTTTATTTTATTTTATTTTAATTGACATGTTTTTCATTTGTAAAATAATGTAACACAATCCTGAAAATAGGCCTTATTAGAGGTTTATTTTTTGTCATTTATTTCATGCTTATTTGCCCTATATTTTATTTACATTTAGATTACCATTACCATCATCTGATGCTTTATATGTTTTATAAACACTACCATTCAAAAGTAAGATTTAAAAAAATAAAAGAAATGAATTATATTATTCAGAAAGGATGCATTAAATTGATCTGTATTGACAGTAGTAAAGACTTTCACATTGTTGCAAGACATTAAAAATAAATGCTGAAGTATTAGATGATAACTTTCTATTTATCAAAGACTTCTGAAAAATGTATCAGGGTCTCCACAAAAATAAAGCAGCACAACCATTTCAACATTGATAATAATAAGAAATGTTCTTATTTTAAGCACCAAATCAGCATATACGATAATGAATAAATTACATTTTAAAACATATTAAGTAGAAAACTGTTATTTTTAAATTGCAGTAATATTTCACAATATTACTGTTTTTTACTAATAAATGCAGCCTTGGTGAGCATAAGAGACTTAAAAAAACTATTACTGACCCCAAACTTTTGAACAGTCATGTATATTTTATTTAAAATATTCAATAGTTGTAATCTCTACCAGGCACGTTTCTACCACCCATCGTACCGCCCACCTCACAAAGAGTATTTGACATACAGTATCTTTAGTATCCTAAAGAGTAATGCAGCTTCTGGTTTTACTAATGGACTTTTATTATTGTATCTTGTGGACATAGATATTGTGAGTGATACTGGATCAATGGCAAATGGATTTTATTTTAATGGTTAGTGCTGTGCTATTGCATTTTATGACAGAAGACAATGACCATTCGCTCTTCTTGTTAAAGCTATAAAGCTAAAAACTTAGAATGATTTATTTTATTTTTTTACGTTTCATTGTTGACGACTGTATTGTTATGTGAAAAATCATATTAGCTCATGGAAAAATACGTGTCCTGGAACATTGTGTTTAAATTGTTTGTTTAACTTTCACCCTGGTGAGCATTAAAGCTTTGGTTTGCGTTTAACTGCCAAAAGCAACAGCAGTAGTTGTGAGCTCGGCTGTCTGTTCAAGCGAGAGAGCAAGTCAGGCAATGCAATGAGGAAGTCAAAGACTAGAGGTAAAGATACAATGATTTACTATTATAAAGACATTTATTGGCTGTTGCAATTACTCAAATGTATTTGATTTCCCGTGATTGAAATGTGATGGAAGCAATTGGCAAAGCTGGTCACTATTGGGTCTTCAATGGGATCCTGCGTGCTAATGTCCCCAAAAATGGTTCTTACCTGGTCTTTTTAGTAGAGATTTTGTACTGGATTATGCTCTGATGCCATTAAACAATCATCTCTGCATCCGTACCTTGATTGCTAAACCATTGGAGACCATCTGAGCACATGCATCTCACTCATTTCAGTGCTTCCGTGACAATTTAACTCCAAATGTTTAACACCAGAGACCAATTTCTGCTCTTCATAATTGCTTTATAATTAGCTCCAGTGTATTAGGTTTCCAAAACTCTCAGGCACTCCACAATTAGAGCAGCCTTTTCCCTGGTGTGTTTTCAAACTATCACAGCTTGGGTAAAATTGAGAGGTTTGACACAGAAGCTCTTGAGCTCTGTTTATGCTCTCGGGCGGCAAAACCCGGACTCGCCCTGATCGATTATCTGCCTAGTGGTTCTGCCTTGTGGCTTTTGCACACAGTATGTCATTGGGGCAGTTCAGCACAAGTCTCCTCTTCTCTATGTGTCTTTGGATGTCCTAGTAGGGCTTAGAAACTTCATGGCATGCTCTATCATGTTACATATAGGTCCTTTCCTTAGTGTTCAGTTCCTCTGGGCTTCCTACAGTAGGAGGTTCTCCGTTCCCCCTCATTCCCCCTCATAGCTGACAGGAGTCTGGAACTCCTCTACAATAGTTTACAGAAACCTATAGTCTGGAGAAAGCATCATTGCATTGTGTCTCCAATAAATCTTTTTTTGAAATAAATAAATGTGTTAATAGTGACAGCTTTTGTCTTTTATGTTTTGTCAGGAGGTGACCTGCAAAGATCT
The DNA here is from genome assembly GCF_963993115.1 of Abramis brama. Taxonomy (NCBI): domain Eukaryota; kingdom Metazoa; phylum Chordata; class Actinopteri; order Cypriniformes; family Leuciscidae; genus Abramis; species Abramis brama. Next base: position 7,062,780 of record NC_139987.1, read on the forward strand.
GACCCCATATCTCCCACTGATAAAATCAACATGAAGAACATCTCTCTCCTTTAATAGTCAAGAATTATTTATGTTCTCTCTTTTAATTTTCTAATTGTAATTGTATTTTATATTCTCAATTTGAAATGATTATATGGTTAGCTATGGTAATGTGAAGAAAAAATTAAATTTTAGATTCTGGTTGGATGGTCTACATCCAGATCTATTAAACACCACATGAAATGGTTGGTGAGTGCAGTTTTCTTGTGTGTGTTAATATATTTTGATGGAAACGCTCGAAAAGCTAATCTTCTTTGCTAAAAAACTTTTTGTTTGGACAAAAATATGGATACACCCACGCGTCCAGTATTTTTTCCCACGAGAGAAAGTAAATATCTGCTAATTGAATTCTATTTTGTCCATTTTTACGTGTACACAAGCGCTGGAGTAGAGTTGGCCTCAAAGGACTGAGACATGGACTAAAAGCCACAAATCTCCTAAAAGAGGTCTTTAAGCCTTTGTAAAGTGGGTTATTTGTGCCATGTGTGATCTAGTGCTAATGGTGTGTTAAATTGTCGGTTTATCAGAATGATCTTTTAATGGATTCTCTGAGGTCACTAGTCACAGTGACTCTCATGTTTATTCAAAAGGCTCAGTTTGATTTAAAGGCTATGACAAGCCTCACTGCTTGTGGAAAAGTGGAGCATTCAGTCGGACCCGAGAAGCCCAAAGGCTTTGCACCTGTTCTTCTGTCTCACCCGCAGAAGGCAACAGACCACCCACAGTCCGTTCATTACACATAAAAATGGTCAGCGCTGGCAAAAATCAAAACACTTTCAGTTTGATTGGCTGGCATTGCAACATCCAGGAGTAAGGGGATGTTTTTTTTTATTAAAGTTTTGCTTACAAGATCCCGGATTAATACAATGACTTCCTTTGAGGGAGAAAACCAAGTTCCTCTGAACTCTTTTGGTAATGACAGAACTTGTGACCATAGTTGGCTTTGGGAATTGCACCCCAGGTTAGTTGCATTAAGATGATACTCAAATGATACTCATTTTTTAACCATTCATAAGCCATTTTGTGTTGTCTAGTACTTTATGATCTGGGCCAGAAAAGATAAGATCTTGTAGGTTCAAACGACATGATAGTCATTGTGCCCTTGAGCAAGTCTCTCGCCCCAGGTTGCTCCAGGGAGAAAAATGGTCCGAAAATTGAAAAATTACTTGTAATTAGGAAGATTGAGTTGATGTTGCTAAGATAGTGAATGTAAGCAGCCTTGTGGAGAACCCACCCTTAGGCTAGATTTCTCTTTGTTTATCTGTGGTTTACTTTGTGAAACCAGTTATGTGGTGTTTTCAGTGTCACTTTTGCACACTAAATGACCTTAGTTTATTGGCTATAGGTTAAAGTGGTTTATATTTCCGAAAGCATGCATGCAAACCAGAAATAAGCAGATAAGCAGGTCAGTTGTTCAAACATCAAACATTCAAACATCAAACGGACCAGAAATGTGATTTTCCCTTTTGAAATGTGATCAAAAGTGACTTTGACTTGTGAAGTGACTGGCTGGATGCACCCAGGGTTATTTGAGTGTATCAGAAACTGCTGATGTGAAAATAGACTAATATAAATGCAGACTAATATACACAGTGTTGTAGTCGAGACCAGCTCATTCAAGTCAGTGTCAAACCGAGTCCATATTATATCAAGTCCGAGACCATGAAAATATGGTTATGGTCTTGGTCCTTAATTCTGACAAGATCGAGAACATGGATATTCTCGAGTCTGAAATTCTGAATCATGGTCTATTTCCATGGTCTGGGACTTCAGAGCATTGCAACTCGGTCTTGACTCTGACTCGACCCTCTTGAATGTTCTTCCCTTTTTAAGTGCAGGTTTACAGAACTAGGAATGTGTAAACTACATATATTCAAATTAGTGTTTGCATATATTAAAAATTAACTAATTAATTGCACATTTTTATGTAATTAATCACAATTAATCACACCTAACATTTTTTATATATTTTTATATAATTTCACATTGAGTGAATAAATGTAGAAACAACATAAAGTTAGTATATTTTCACTTTTTTTATGAATGAAGGCCAGTATCACTGATACCAGTACTGCTACTGATGTCCCTATGAAAAAGTTTTTTTTCTCAATTTTGCCATTAATTATAGCCATTCAACATTACAGTATAATTGAAAGCCATACATTTTAACATTTATTAGGCTTTAACAAATATAACAACTTTTAATTTATGTAAACTTAAAACAATCTTCACATAAACCCCTTATATAAATATTATATCAATATATCAGGGCTCAATTTCTGAATTTATATTGGCCCAGTCAGACCAGTTCAGATTTTTACTTGAACTGTCAAAATGCACAAAAAGTTATTGTTTTCGTTGTTTTTGACCCATGTAACCTTGTAAATAGTGCTTTAAGATTTTCAGGTAGGTCTTACAGGTAGGAAATATACATAAATTGAACGAAGTTATCAAACACTTCAGTCTTCACTGCATAAATGATAAATTAAATAAACATCAATCCTTATTAAAGCTACAAAAGTGATTCAGCCAAGAGCAGTGAGTGATTTTCTCTTTTTCTTTTGCCCTTTGGTTAATATTAATGACTGACATCACAGCAGCAGGTTTATTAGGTTGCTGTCACTTTAAAGGGGTCATTGGATGCCCATTTTCCACAAGTTGGTATGATTCTTTAGGGTCTTCATATAAAGTTTGTAACATACTTTGGTTAAAATTCCTCAATGGTTGTGTAAAACAACACCCTTTTTACCTCCTCAAAAACAGCTCTGTTCACAGTGACCCGTTTCGGTGCATGTCTCATGTCAACACAAGACACGTAAAGTGCTGCCTTGGCAGACAGTATACAACTGGCTGAGGGTGGAAATATGCTAATACGGGACAGTCCGTCATTGGTCGTGGGCGGAGCATGAGCAATATGACATCATATTGCTCAGTAAATCCAAATGGCTTGATTATTGAGAGTGTTTAGGCTTTTTGAGGATAAAAAAAAAGGGGTGAATGGATTTTTTTCATTGTAGGGTGGTTGTGTCCACACTCTGCAAAGACACATTTATACGCAAACACCATATAAAAGTGAATTTTGCATCCGATGACCCCTTTAAGACCGACGACACATGACGCAGATCTGACACGCATCCCATTTTCTTACAACTCTTTACATTAATTTAAGACTTAATTTAATTCATTTAAGACTATGCTTATGAGGATACTCGACAAAACAGGCTTTTTTGGCATAATTATGTGTTTATGTCCGTTCGAGCGCTGTCTGAAGTGGCTTCTGTGTGCACGAGTCGTGTGTGTGTGTCACACAAGGCGCGTTTCCATTACAGATTTGCGCAAAACTTTTGTGATTTTTTTTCTATTTTTTTTTTCTAAATGTCGACAAAAAACGAATGTGAAATGACGGCGTTTCCATTAACCGATGTTATGCGACTAAAACTTAAAAGTAAAATCATTCCAAAAACCATGGCAACGGACGTTGGTAGGTTTATGTACTATAAACCTCGAAGGAGATGTATGTGTGTTTTCCAAGCATTAATGGTAAGGAACGACCCTTATTATACTTGTGAGCGGCACATATCTGCTTCGAGGTCTTGATTGTGGCATTTATTTGAGGTTTAGAATCCATTATTCCTGTAATTCTTTTGTCTTATATGAGTTTAATAAAGAACTCTGTCTCATATTCTGTCCAAACATACCGCGGCATCTACGTCAGGTGACCTGTAAATGCGCAAAAACTGTTTCCATTGCAGTTTTGCGAAATATTTCTTTTTCGAATTGCCTGTAAAACCACCTCATGCGAGCGTAAAAACTTTTTTGCGATACATGGGAGTTTTTTGCGAAATTGACGTGTTTCCATTGGGCGTATTTTCAATTTTCAATTTCAATTTGCGCAATTTGAAGGGTAATGGAAACGCGGCTACAGACAGGAGATTCACAGACGTGCACCAGTACGGCACTGCGTTCTGATTTGTGTCTTATCGCGTTACTGTTTGTATCACTCTGAGTTCTGAGGAAGCCTCTGGAGCTGAAATTCAGATATTGTAATAGACGTTTAGTTTCCAAAACTATAAGCGGTAGACCAGTCACAACAATCTGGACCATCTGACCAACCAGAGCAGAGCAAGCTCTCTGAAAGGAGGGGTTTAGGGAGACAGAATCCTTTATTGAACTGTTTTAGGCACTGTGAGAAAAGAGGTGATGCTGCAATGTATAATGGCTATAATTTTTTTTTACCTTGAATGCATGCATTTACATTGCATTTAATCACTTGTAGGCTATGGTAGGAGACCTCAGTTTAAAACAGATGTCTTCCTGCGTTCAAAAACAGAAGGTCTTAACATCATGTTAATTAAACAGCATGCTAAAACATCAACTAGTCAATCAACTAGTCAGATGTTGGATGACACCTATGAAGTTAGGGTACTGTTGGTGGTGGAAGTGCAAGCCGGATCAGGGTTTACCGTCCCGAATCGTACTGTACCGTACCGCTCGGTGGAAACGAGCCATTAGGTGCATGAGTGTTACAGTAGGAGGGTGGACGACATCTCTGGCAGTCGGCGGCCCACATTGGAGACTGGCTGGTGTTGGAATGGATACGCTAACCATGTATTCTGCATGCTTCACTTCCGTGCTTTGATAAGTCAGGATGTGGCAGTTAGGTCGCAGAGTTCCTCTCGAGCGGGGGAATATCCCACAGTCCAGTTTGACTATTGTGACCCAGGAGTTGCTGGGAATTGGAATCCTTGTCAGACCAAACAGGATGCCACTCAAAATACAGCCCATCAAAGGTGGGAACTGGGTGTAAATCAGCACGGAATAGGAACACAAAAATAAACTTCCTGAATGAGATCCCAGTGCACTGGGTTTGAAGGCTACCCCCGGCCACTCCAGATTCTGGGACCATAACTCAAGCCATCGCTCAATGGCCAGTCACTCACTGCTGAGAAAGACTAAATAAAATCCACATTCATTGGTTATTTAGGGCAAAGCTTGACCTTGTAGATGATGTGATTGTTTGATTGTTCCTAAGGGCTGAGAATAGCATTATTACCTGAAGTGTTCTGTCTGATGTTTGGAGATTAGAGCTTGTTATTCAACATGTTTAAATGTTGAAGGAGGGGTAACGGTGGAGATTTATGTCCCAATACCATCAGTGGAGGAGCAGCGAGAGGAGCTACAGCTTTGCTGGATATTGTTCAGTCCCTTCGTTTTATCCTGGATCAGTTTTAAAGGGCACCTATTATGCAAAATTCACTTTTACATGGTGTTTGAACATAAATGTGTGTTGGCAGTGTGTGAGCAAAACCACCTTAGAATGATAAAAATCCACCCAGTGGTTTTTTTACAATCTCAATAAATCATAAGCACTGTCTCAGAATGAGCTGTTCTCAGATTCGGTGCAATGTGACGTAGAATTGCACAGGCCCCTCCCACGACTCCTTGATTGACACTTCAGTTTGAGCATAGACCCGCCCTGAGTGAGCTGGACACAGAGTCCGCCATTGTTCGACGCTTGAGCCGCTGTAGACAAGAATGTCTCCTAAGCGATTGAGGTGTGTTGTTGTTGGATGTAAGAATGAACATATCAGTCTTCATTTACTCTCGTTGTTACTCGAGGATGGATCTGTTCGTGATCCAGCTTACGGTCTTCAGAGCGACAGGCCTAACGTTACTGATCACGGCAGAAATGAAAGTGAGAGCGCGCACTTTATGACAGCTCATCGAGTAGTTTTACGGATATAAGGTTTACCAGTTTATTAAGCACCCACTGAGAAGGTGTGTATATATTTGTTTACTGTTAGTTGTAACGAGTGTTTTGTGTATTTCGCTGTGTATGTTGATGATAAGGAAAGGGAGAGAGAGTTAGTTTATGGATAAGACTTTAATGCTCACTTCTTATACTGTGTTTATTCAGCTCTTACAGTGATTCTCTGGAGTAAAACTAACGCTCATCTTTTGTGTGATGTACAATAAACTTCACTGAACTCATCAAAGTATATTTTGGTCATCATTCGGACGGGGTTTGCTACAGCAGGCCTGTATTAATAGTGGATAAAAGCAGATGACAAATAAATTATAACCATAATTAAACTAAACTATACCTGTTCTATCTCTATACAGCATATATTCTCTGGCCCTACTCTGTGGGCATTATTGTCCGACTCCCGAGTCGAAATGAACACTGCAACTGAGAGTTTCTGTTTGAGATTGTCCTTCTGGTTCTTCTGAGCGCGAGCTCGTGAGGCTCCGCCCCCTGGGCTGGCAGCAGCAGTTAATTTGCATTTAAAGGGACACACACTAAAACAGCACGTTTTTCTGAGCCCCAAAAAATGACAATTTAAACATGCTGTAAAAAATGATCTGTTGGGTATTTTGAGCTAAAACTTCACATACATACTCTGGGGACATCAGAGACTTATTTTACATCTTGTTAAAAGAGTCATAATAAGTGCCCTTTAATACTGTGAAAATCCCCATCTGCTCTGTTGACTCAGAACTCCACTGCAGTGATGTTAGAGATAGTTCTGAAAGTTCTCAGTTTACTGTTGAGCAACAGCTTTTAATTCTTACTTAAAGGAATACAAAAATCTGACAACCTGTCACTCACATGATATTACAGCAATAGCAAACCACAACCATCCAATCAATTCCCCATGCACAAAGACAAGACGTTCTACCCTACGTTTTTTCCTGTCCCAGAAGCCGTTTCTGATATGTCGCAATGGGGAAGAAAAGACCATTGCAACTCCAGTTTCATGTTAACTTTAACTATTTAATGGCTGAAAATGTCATTAGGTTACAGGGAATCTGCATTTCCACACCGAATCTCCAACTTTTATATCCCTTAAGTGTTTTTTGAGTTCTAGATATTAAAAATGTTTGGCCACCTTCAATCTTGCAATGAGAGAGCTGCTTGTGGTTTTGGTCAACCCAACACTTCATCACAACTTCTCCTTCCAGCTAAGTTATTCAAACATAACTTATTCCAGGACAGCCAGGAACCTTGGAATTGTGATCAATTATCAGTTAAACTTCACAGACCATATTGCTATATTTGCCTGGTCCTGCAGATATGCCTTGTACAACATTAGGAAGATTAGGCCCTTCTTATCGGATCATGCTGCACAACTCCTTGTCCAAGATCTGGATCTATCCAGACCGGACTATTGTAATGCTCTCTTTGCAGGCCATCCAGCATCCAGAATGCAGCAGCGAGACTGGTCTTTAACTAGCTGAAGAGAGAGCACGTCACACCTCTCTTAATAAAATTGCATGGGTTGCCAGTAGGACTGCACGATATTGGAAAAAAATTACATTGCGATATTTTTTTCCCAACGATATATATTGCGATATTGCGAGCCATTAATCCAGGCTAAAGTCAATAATTACCATTCCATGATATTAATAATTTCACTAATAAGCAAGCTTCATTACAAGTGACAAAAAGGTCACTTAATATTTTATTCCAAAATTAGAACATATTTCTGTAAACACAAAAGCAGAACACATTTTTAAATAAAACAGCAGCTTTACACCAACCCCCTGATTGGTTTACAAAAATATAACTTAAAATACAAATATTTTTTATAAAACAACTTATAAGCATTTTGGTTCACAATCTTTTGTTTTTAAGTCAACTTTTCTTAGCCAAAGTGCCAAAGTAAAACAGTGTTGGTCATCATAATCAAATGGCTAAATATATGAAATAAACAAAATGAAATAAAACTTTAATATATTTTGTATTAAATCTTCTAAACAGAGTATTAGATAACATATATAGAAAAATATGTGCGGGATGGTATAGCATACCGCCTGTCAAGCGTTCGGATCATTTTCTTAAATCCCTCTTTGGCGACGGTGTTTAATGGCAACATATCTTTAGCGATATGAAACGTTATTGCGTCTGTTATTTCTTTCTGCCGTTGAGAGCCTTTCTGGTAAGGTGTCACACTGGCAAAGGCATCGCAAATATTTTTTTGTTTTGGTTGACATCAAGATTTGACTTTGTATTCGTCGTAAAGAGCTTTGTGGTACCGTTTTAAGTGATCAGACAAATTGGTGGTGTTTCCTTGTTTTGGGGCCACAACTTTATAACACTCCAGGCAAAGTACCTCTTTTTGGTCAACATCCTCCTTTTTGTAGCCGAAATAGTCCCAAATAGCTGATTTTGATTTTCTTTTTGGTACGAAATCATAATTTTTTTGCGGCGGATCCTCTTCGTCGCCCATTTTTAGCTATAGGATTGCCAGTGAATGTTGGCTGTGAGCGGTGAGCAGCGGCACAGCGAACCAATCACTGTGCAGGCACGCGGAACGTGCATGTCACCCCAGCAACAAGCCAAACAACAAACTCATGTTTACTGTGTGCTACCCTGGTGCTACCGTTCTCTTAATACACCATGGGTGCTACTACCCTTCACATCGCATGTTCCGGCGATGTGACTATCGCTCATGCGCACACCACAATGTCGATGTTAAAACAGAATATCGTTCAGCCCTAGTTGCCAGTTGCCGCTACTTCAGACTTCAGTGCCTCCAGAAGCTTGAGTTCTGCAAGTGAACAGCGCCTTGTGGTGCCATCTCAAAACAGCACAAAATCACTTTCACTGACTTTTTCCTGGACTGTTCCCTGCTGGTGGAATGACCTGCCCAACTCAACCCGAGTCTTTAGCCATTTTCAAGAAACACTTGATCTATTAATACTAACACTTACTATTCTATTTTGTCTTTTTTTTTTTTCCTATTCATAAAAAACAACAACTTGTGTACTGTGCTAGACTAACTGGGACTACTCATAGCACTTGTTTGATTGCTTCACATTTGTAAGTCGCTGTGGATAAAAGAATATGCTTAATGATTAAATGTAAAAAAAAAAAGCCAAGCAAGTTAAAATTAAAATTGCTTGTATCTTTAAGACCTTACATCTATGATATAATTTTCCACTTTCCCTTACCTTTATCCTAGAACAAACAGGTGCTGTTTGCTTTTATTGTGCGCCAGCATGTCTTCAGTGCATTTCAGGCATGGGACTACCTCTTCCTCCCAGTCGTCCGATTGTGGCATCAATCATGGTTTGAGCCCTTCCTATTTCCTGTTGTTGGCCCTTTCCAGCTGGCAGTGTGCCCAGCCTGTATTTACCTGGAAGGACCATCATAACAGTAATGTGGAGTATGATGGGCATTGGTGGCCGTTTCTTTATAGATGAAAATGCCTCTAGGGCCTTGTGGAACTTGTGAAAACATCCAGCCCATTGTGATAAGAACTCCAGAATTAGTCCACATTTTGCCTTCCGGATTTAGCCCTTTGTACTCTCAGTGCTAATGATTAATTGACGAATGATTAATTGTTGATTATAATTTAATTGATAAAACAGACACACGAGGAAAATAAAGCGAGCGTGCTGTAAAGTATTCTAAGTGTATTGATGTGTTCAAGCCATGGTAGGCTAGCTGTTTATTTCGAAACATAATCAACCAAGGGTCCAAAAAACACTCCAAACTAGTGATTTTACTGAACATAAGAACTACTTGTGTAAACGCCACAATAAAAGTACATAGAATAAAGAACAAGTAATAAGATCCTGGTGGATGAGTGATGATCTTCCAGAGCTGTTTCAGCTTTAGATCCTATTCTGTGGCGCACAGTAAATCAAGACCTGTCAATCTGAGCGATCGATCCAATCCAAGCGCTCTCCAGCTGTAAAACGGTGTCCGATTGGCCTCTACACATCGTCCCCACTATACCCACTCACCACACCTGAGATCCAGTTTCCAATGGTTGAACTTTCAAATGACGTCGGCAAACACTGCGTCAGGATTTAATAAAGCCAATGCTTTAGCCAAGCATCATGTCATGTGTGATCTACGTATTATCTTATGTTGTGTTTGGGCTCGTTCAAGACCACCTGCTCTAAATAAAGATTTGTGATCTACTATGGTTTACTAATGTTTTGCGAAGTTACTAACAATAACATGGCACAAAAGCATCATGTGTTTACTGTTTACACGTGTGTTGGCGGCACTTTTTCATGCAAATACTTGGTATAGGCCTAGTTTGATCTCTAACTGAAACAAATATGCTTGTTGTTTTCTGCTAGTTGAGACATTTTCAATGATATATGACAAGTCTATCCATTATGTACAATGATTTTACAGTTATTTTTTACGCTATGAAAATAGAGCACTTCTAATATGTCAGCAAATTTAAAGCAATTGTTAAGTGATGGTCATATTCCCTATATTCACTGTAAAGCCAGGCTCCTAAGCTTTAAAACGACACCTATTTTGTGGGTTAAGCAAGTGGTTAAGTAACCTGATGTAACTTAGTAGCCCCTCCCCCTTCATATTTAAGAGGTTAAGGTTAACGATTAATCGATTAATTGATCGTTAATTGAAACAACGATCGATTATGGGAAGTTCTGAAAATTGACATCCCTACTTCGTACTGTTGTTGAAGCCTATAAGATGGTGATTATCATGGCATATCATGCATATGTATCAGCCAGTCACCAGAGTGTAAAGATTAGGCCATTGCTGTTGTTGTGTAATTTGCTCTATGCATGATTAACTGGGTAAAGGGAGTGTGTTTATATGCTTGTGATACTTGAGACTATAACATGCCATTGAACATTGAAGTTCAACTTCCACTTTTTGTCTTATTTTGTAGGTCATTTTTGAGCAGATTTAGTAATTGGTTCATAAGTAAACAATACTTTAAAAATGCAATTCATACATGCAGTGTACAGTTTATTTATTTTTAAACTATATTTAAAGCACTTGTGCTGTCATATTCATGCATGCTGACAAACTTGACCATGAATCAGAGAAGCTTTCCACTATTGTGGAACATGAAGACTTCAAAATACGCCACTGTATGACCTACTGCCTTTGCTTAGAAACTTATATCATCAATTACAGGTCCAACCTGTTTTACATAAAAGTTCATTACTCTCTCTCCTTCCTATGATGGTCTGGTGATAGAGCATTTCTGCATGTGTATTCATACAAAGGTTCTTCCTGCTGTAGCATTGACCAAGTCATTTTCATATTTGTTATATTTTGATACATCATCAGAAGATAGAAGAACACTCATTTGAACACTGTTTGTGCTGCCATCTTGTGGATGTTGAAGTGCTTCTAGGATTTACTTACTAAGGAGCTTCCTGTTACAAAAAGCATATCAGTTTTGAAGATATGTTTTCATGGAACCCTGCAGGATATATTTTGTTTTTGTCTCTGGGCCAGTAGTTGTTGTACTCAAGGTGAAAAATAAGGGGTAGTATTACATAAATAGCTCACCTAAAACAATGGCTTCAGAACACTCATAAAAGAGCATATAGGTCATGGACTACATTTAAATGTTTATTGTGCTTTTTATGTTGTTGTCTTTTTTGGAGCTTGGCATCGCCTAGTTCATTTTGCTCGAAGAGAGCTGCAGATTTAAATGAACTATTACTTGAAGTAAAAAGTAAACTTTTCTAGCATTTTTTTCTTTCTTTTTTACATTTACATTATCATTTGTAATCCATTGAAAGAAAGCAATGCCCAAACCATACTTGGATCATGGTGATGAGTTCTGAATCTCACTTTGAGACTCACTTTTCCTTCAGAACATGTAAAAATCTAGTAATATTACTTTCCCTGCTTGCTTGGCTTTGGTTTTGTCAACAGAGAAGTATTTCCGAATGCAGCAGGATATTCATTGGGAAAAACAATGTAGGGCGAGACTGGATTTTATCCTCTAGGAATTGATTGGATTGTGAATACTGGTCTCTGTACATCAGGTGGTTGGGAAAAGTTGGGAAAAACAGGATGGGTGACACCAGTCGTCGTCTGTACATTCGTTCAACTGAAAAACATTTTTTGTTCTTTGGAATAATGTTCACTGATGAAGCCCAAAGAAACCACATTTATAATACTTAGATATGCTTGCAAAAACATTTAATTATAATACATGGCTACTTTTCAGTTACCATCAGTGGAGACAAATGCTTTTTCACCCCATAATGTAAGAAGCAAGCAAAACCTCGACTAGATTAGGCTATGTTTGGAAAGTCACTGGCTTTGATTGATGTAAAGCCCATTGTGTTCGCTAGAGGGCAGCATTTGCTAACCATACACCCAAATCAGTCTGTATTCAATTTAGAGTGAACCCCCACCACACCCCTCCATTTTCCTCAAAGTCACATGTTTAGGCTGTATGATGTATGAATGAAAGAACTAATGCATGCGCTGTTTTGATTTCTCACTGTATTTGTCACAGTTTACCCTCTTTCAAGTTATCTGTGATCAGCCTGACTGAGTGTCACATGGCAACTTAATGCATTTAGCACAGATATTCACAGCCTGTGTGTGATAAAGGAAACCACTATTCCACTGGCACCCCTCACTCTCTCATTAAGAGATTTCTCACGCTCATTTATCTCTAAGCCGGATTTTTTGTTGTTAGCAGCATCTAAGAAACGTCTTGCAGGCTTAATTTCACACATTGACTCCTATTATCTGTCAGAGTTCAATTCATAATGCAGTGCACGTATAGATTACATTCTCAGCATGTTAGCTGAAGTTAGATGAGCTGTCAACATTAAGCAACAGTCGGGTTCCCGAAGTGAAAGTTCCATTCATTTTCTCCATAGGGAAATAGATTTTGAACAACCTATAAACCTTTAGAGACAGATCTGCTGTGAGCTACAAGGTTATTAATCGATGGTATGTGCTTTTGTTGATCCCGTCAGCCTGCATCATTTTGTCTTATTTAAAAAAAAAAAAAAAAAAAATTGTGTTTAACAGCATGAATTCCTGGTATAAAAGTACATGATTCTGGCAAGAAATGTCCACCAATCAGAGAATCGAAACAAACAAAGTACCTGCCCACTCCCATGAAGCACCATGAATGACGTAACAGCTCCCTACACTCGCAAACTGTTACACTCGCAAACCCCCCCCCAGTTATTTATATCTTTTGCTGTAGTGTGTCAGTAGGAAATGTCAGTTTACATTTCCAAACATTGTTTTTGCCATTAATTGTAATAATCCAGTGAGATTTGTGTATGCACAAGGAGTCTGACAATAGCCGGTATGATCTGATCTCACCATCATCGAGTCCGTCTGTGATTACATGAAGAAACAGAAAAAACTGAGACAAACTAAATCCAGAAGAACTGCGGGAACATCTCCAAGATGCTTGAAGAAACCTTCCTGCAAAGCTACAGTACTGTGAAAAGTACTGGCACTTGTGTTAAAATGCTGTAAAGTGAGAATGCTTTCAAAAATAAAATCACAAATTTAATTTATTTATGATTTAACTTCAATTAACTAATTCAAATCAATATATGGTGTAACGACCCTTTGCGTTTAAAGCGGCTTTTGTCCAGGTACACTTGCGCATAGTTGTTCAGGTAGCTTTGCAGGAAGGTTTCTTCAAGCATCTTGGAGACGTTAGTCTGAAGTCTGAAATCTAACAGGATTTAGTCTGTTAGTCTTTTTTTCTGTTTCTTCATGTAATCACAGACGGACTCGATGATGGTGAGATCAGATCATACCGGCTGTTGTCAGACTCCTTGTGCATACACAAATCTCACTGGATTATTACAATTAATGGCAAAAAGAATGTTTGGAAATGTAAACTGATACTGGTTACTTTTGCACAGTACTGTGTATATATATATATTATATGATTTTCAAACACTTTTATGCTTCAAATCGAAGTTTGTAATGCTGATTCACCTCGTAGCTGGTTGGCTTGGTTGATGCCTTGTAACACTTTTTAAATTCCCTATGGGAAAAATAATTCTGGAACAGAAGCTGCGTCCGAAATCAAAAGAGTAGGCAAAAAAGTACCTGGATGACCTTCTACTTCCAGCGAGATTCTGGTGTGAATATGAAACTATATAGAACATACTTTTTTAGCTGCCCTGAAGTAATTACTCAAATTCAAAATAAATACCTACTCAAGAGAGTATGCGATTTCGGATGCAGCCAAAGTCTGCTTACAAAGTGGGTGGGCACTTGTTGCACTCAATAGCCATTTGAAAAAGACATTTGAAAATAAGTATCGCCCCCTTGAGTATCGGATGCATGAAACTCATTTTCTAAAAAGCAGTAGTCAAGGCACCCTTTTAAAACAACCTAGTTGTTTACCTACCTGCATTTTTCCTTCAGGCAATCCCAGAATGCACTGAAACAAGCTCAGTGGAAAAAATTGAGAGAAATGTTGTAAATATTAAATGTGAAAAAGCACTGGCAAATTTTTTTATTTAATTGATTATTTTTTCTGTTCAGTCTAATTTATGCTTATTAGACTATCACTCTGTTAGCTTAGCAACATGCTAACATCAAACTCCCTTGAAATCAAGTCTTGCTATGTTGCGGCCTATGTAGAGCTCTCTAAATCAGTCACTTTTGAGGGTCCATCTGGGTCCGCATGCTGTGTAGGCAGTGGAAGAGTTTTGCAACAGAGGCTTTGAGTCTCTTTTAAGAGATAGAGCTACACTGAGCCAACCAGATAAAGACCTTCAGATGTGAAATGTACTTTGTAACTTAAAATATGGCAGACAGAAAGAGACAAATGTAATACAATATATTGCGCTGACTGTAAATAGCTTTGTTTTTACTCAGAAGGGGCCATATTACCCATACCATCGCAACATAACACAATGCCTCCTCCTTGTGCAATGTAAATGTCAAACAGGCTTTGATCTTCCTTGTGTAGACTGTAGTAGAAGTTATGTGATCGGTTTAAGCAGTATTACTGGCTTTCTTCTTTACGTGTGTGTGTGTTTGGCTCTGTTGAAATTTATTGGCCAATTTTTTATTTGCTTTATCACTCAGTGTCATGACGTCAACCGCAGGGCTCTGACAGCAGCTTACAGAAAACAGGGCTGTTTTTTTGGTGGAAATATATTGGGGTGCTTGCTTGTCCCAGAACGTTGTGATGACTTTCGGCCCTTATGGTTTCAATGGAGGCACTGTGTGGTAGATTTGTTTTTTTCTTTCGCTGTAACTTTTTCTCAACCAGATGGTGTCAACAGATGTCAGATGGCTTTGAGATGTGTTTCTGTTTCTAGAGTGACACACGCATACACCCACAGCATTTCCCTCGGAGAATCACAAGTCGGCAAAATCGCATAAACACAAAGATGAGTGGGAAATTTTTTATCTAAATTGTTGTAACCTTTCTAACGTTCCTTCCTCCCCCCTTTCCCCTGTCTTGCTGTCTTTGTCCCGTCTTCAGTGTTTCAGGACGTTCTGCTGTAAAGGACCTCCCCCTCCCAGACCAGAATATGACGTGGTTTGCATCGGTCTGACGGGTTCTGGGAAGACCAGCCTGCTCTCCAGACTTTGCAGTGAGGCAACAGACAACATCGTCCCCACCACAGGTCAGGCCACCATCATAGAGCAATACCAGACACGTCCTGCAAACACAAACACAGATCTTTGCACTTCCTCTTTGCCAAACGCTTTAAACCCCCCCACCCCTTTGTATCCAGATTTTACCTTGTTATTGTCTTTTAAAGAGTACTTGATTAAATCTCGGTCAGTGTAGCAATGGAGGTGTTTTTGTGAAATCCTCATGGCCTCGGTTGTTAATCTTGTGCAACTTTTATTTACAGGTTTTAGCATTAAAGCTGTCCCGTTCCAGAATGCCATTTTAAATGTCAAGGAACTCGGAGGTAAATGTTCTCTGTTTTTCATGAGATTACTACTTTTATTTTAATTTTTTTAAATCACAATTAATATATGGGCCAATGACAAATAAGAGTGTCCACGATATATAGAGAAGGAACAAATCTTTTTAAAATGTTTAAAACACAGATGCTAAGGGCCAATCCCAATTCTACCCCTTACCCCTTCACTTTCCCCTTCCCCTCTGTTTTGCGTGTGCACGTGAAGGGGTAGGGCTGTCTCAATTCTCTTTTGGTTGGAGGGGTAGGGGTAGGGGGAAGGGCCAGATAGCCCTTGAAACGAAGATTTTTCGGGACCACACTTCAAACGAAGGGGTATGAGAAATGTACCTGCATACACCGGCTACAGAGGCAACATGACTGCCAATAATCATTTTCTTTGTCACATTCAATCTTGTGCTCATATTTACGGTCATGTTCTTCAAAGAAACGGTTGCAAAAAAATCGTTAAAGTTCGTTAACAATATGGCGCGTGTAAAAAGCAAAAGTTTGAAGCGAAGTGGGCCGAATTCGCGTCCACCGCGCCTCACTGAACGCCTCATTCGCGCCGCAAGACCTCCAGACGCGCGTAAACGCGTCTTAACATTGAAATCACACGCGCCAGACGCTCTATTCGCGTTTGGTGTGAACGCAGCTTTAGGCGTCGAAGATATCGTCATCTCCGTTGTTTTCTGCAAACTTCAGAAAAAAAATACAAAAAATAGCTGTAACTCACGCAAGACTACAGCTGACGACGGCATCTTGGAAGTTTGTGATAAACATTGGCGCATCTCCTGTGACGTAGGTGCTAGTGACGATGTATAATGACATGTAACGGTGTAGTAGTGGTGTCCCATTTCTTAGGGGAATATTTTCACCCCTACGCCTTGACACTCTGTTTCAAGGGGCAAGGGTTAGGGGTAGGCGAAGGGTTAAGGGTAGGCGAAGGGGTATAAAATAGAATTGGGATTGGGCCTAAGTTTTAGAAAATGTATATTTTTTATTTATTCTGTTCCATATGGTTTTGAATAACAAACTCTTAGTAAAAGTTCACTCTGGCTGGTTAACGCCTCTGAACTACCATTGGTATGTGGTGATTATGTAATAGGAGGGTGTGGCTCTGAGACTCCACCTTCTTTAACATGGAAATCTTCTCCGGCTCACTTCTTCTGTTCAATCCCTCAAAGTTGGACAATCGCGAGTAAAAACATGAACACACTGGAGAACCGCTTTATAGTAGAAAATGCTTGGTACTCACACTTTACGCGACACACTTATCCTGCAAGCTGTCGTCATCACTTTCCTCCTGACTGCTCTCTTCACTATAACACTATTTGTTCTCTGTAGAAATTAAATATAGGTTCATCTTGGTTAAAGCTGTATTTTTTTTATTTTATTAACATTAATGACACCGACAACAGCAGGAATATTAGACTGCTGTCACTTTAAGACTGAATCCACGGACCGAATATACTGACACACATCCGGTTTCTTTCTCAACTGTTCACTTATGACATAACCGAGAGAATACTTGCCGAGATGGGTATTTTGACATAATTTTGTGTCCCTTCAAGCGCAAGTAAACGCTAAAGAGGAATTCTTTCGGTGCTCAAGTGCTGTCTGAAACGCTGTCTCTCTCTCTCTCTCTCTCTCTCTCTCTCTCTCTGTGTGTGCTCGAGTCCTGGTTTTCGGGTCTTCTTTCATGTTTAAAAGATTTGAAAGTGTAAATTGGCAATACAAAACACGTCCAAGTGATAAACTTTCTCTCTATGATGGTTAAACTTAGCAGTTGATCCGTGAATCACATGCGTGCCGAACCATGGGGCCTGGTCCGTACGGATCATGGATCAACTAAATCCCTTGCGCCCCTATTAACAACTAATTATTAATGAACACACTTATCATCATGATTGCTATCTTACCAGAGATGGAGAAAAATCCTACTCCAGTAATTGAAGGTGTCCGGCTGCGCATCGTTTATTTTTACCACGCATGCGCATCAGTTATGTGCACTCCTGTATATACGTGACATAACTTTACTAGATTGCCGAATTGCAGAGCTTGTGTAAACATCTTATGATCAGATGCTTTCTTAACTTTTTTCTCACCGCTGTCATTTTTGTTGTTGAAAGGAAAGTTATTGTTGTTGTTTATTTTTTTATTCAGCACACATAAACATATTCATCTAACCGTCACTCTCAGCAGTGTAACCAGCGTCGAATGTTCGCTATCAGTATACGGCTGCTAACGTATTTCGAACTTCTTTTTACCTCAAAGCAAAGAGTATATCAGGGCCTTAAAGGGATAGTTCACTTTAAAATGAAAATTCTGTCATCATATACTCACCCTCATGTTGTTTCAAACCTGTATGAATTTCTTTCTTCTGCTGAACACAAAGGAAGATATTTAGAAGAATGTCAGTAACCAGACAGTTTCTGGGTCCCATTGACTTCCATAGTATATATTTTTTCCTACTATGGAAGTCAATGGGACCCAGAAACTGTCTGGTTACTGACATTCTTCTAAATATCTTCCTTTGTGTTCAGCAGAAGAAAGAAATTCATACAGGTTTGAAACAACATGAGGGTGAGTATATGATGACAGAATTTTCATTTTAAAGTGAACTATCCCTTTAAGAGACTCGTTGATTTAACACACAGTCACGAGGGTCTGCAGGGCTCCTCTCTATGATATCATGTTGTCTCTCTATGATTATCATATCATACATGTTTGGAATAAGTTGGTGGAAGTTTAATAAGTTAATAAGCAGTGAAGCAGTCATCATGATCACTACCGGTGAAAATGTTGCTGTCAGTAAGATTATTTAAGAGGTCTCTCACACCATGTCTACACCAGAAGCATCGCAAGCTGTTGCGACCATTGCAAATCTGTTTGTCCTTCATGTCAGAAATAGCACAGGCATTACATCAGAAATAGAACGGGACATCAGTTTATGTGCCGCATCAGTGTAGACAGCATCAGTGTTTATAATGGGTATTGTCTTTTGTTTGCGTCGCGTCACTCTGCTCGCATCCAATGTAGACACTGTGTTATTTTCACCAAGGCTGCATTTATTTGATCAAAAATACAGTAAAAGCAGTAATACTGTGAAATATTATTGCAATTTAAAGGATCTATTTTCTATTTTAATATATATTAAAATGAAATTTATTCCTGTGATCAAAGCTGAATCTTCAGCATCATTACTCCAGTCTTCATTGTCACATGATCCATCAGAAATCATTCTAATATGATGATTTGATACTTATGAAACATTTCTTATTATTATCAGTGTCGAAAACAAGATTCTTTGATGAATAAAAAGTTCAAAAGAACAGCACTTATTATTATTATTATTATTATTATTATTATTACTGTCACCTTAATGTGTCCTTGCTGAAAAGTCTTACTTGCCCTAAACCTTTAATTGGTAGTGTATGAAGTTAAGTATATTCAGTTCATTGTAAGTATTAATAAATTAATAGATGATCCATACAAACAATTTGAGCATTATGGGATTGACCCATTAGTGAATATCTACGGAAACATCTGTAACAACATTTGAAACCATTATTTCACATATGATCTTTTGAAAAGTAATCTTTGGCAACACATCATCTGACACAGCATGAGGAATATGAATGTTATTTGACACAGATGTAACATGAGGACCCGACCAGTAAGGATACAAACTCATTTCTTTGATGACTAATAGTTTTCTCTTCAAGGTAAATTGAACCCCAGGAAATGCCAGTGCTTGGATGCGGCACGCAATGGAAATGTTTCAGATGTCACTCGCTCACTGAACCCAGAGCCATCTTGGCCCGCATTTCCTTTTTTCGTAAGAGTGATGGGCTGCAGCTTTGAATCTGTCTTTAAAACGAGTGAGTGATGATAAGAATAAGAGGGTGTTGTGGATGCAGGGAACCCTGGGGGAAAGGAGGGACAGATAGGTGAGGAGAAAAAAGGCTGGATGCATAACTGCTGGAACTGAGAATCCTAAAAGGGGGGGTTTCCACCTGGGTCATGAAGCCTGTAGAGTTAGAGAAAAGGAAATGTCACTAGTTCAAAGGAAATGTTCACCCAAAAAATTGAATTGCTAACATCATTTACTCACTTTCATGTCTTTCCGAACTTTTACGTACTTTCGTCGAACACAAAAGGATTTTTGAGGAATGTACTGGTTGTATTTTTTTATGTAGTTGAAAAGCCAGGGTGGATATAATGAATAAAGTCGACAGTAAAAGTAAATTCAACCTATCTTTCTTGTAAATGTATGTTGAAGATCTTATTGTGAATGATTCGTCCATGAATGTTTCATTTATCAAAATGTCAAGACTCGATCTTTGGTGAAAATGAAAGACTTCTCTCTGATGACGCATACAGGACAATCATTTAGTCCACTTAAAACCGCCTCTTCCCAATCAACTTCACATTATTCAGTGCAATGCCAAAATTTCAAAATCCAATCACCAACCAATGGATGAACCCCATCTTACATTTTTTTTTCTTTTTCGATAATCTGTTGCACTCAGATGTACGTCATAATATAGCAGAAAAGATCTGACGCCAGCTTTACATTTTAGCCTGTACCTAACAAAAAACTTAAGAGCATACAAATTACATTTACCACATTCATGATTCTTTTATTGTGACAGGTGATAGTAGCCATTGACTTGCTTAGTATTTTTTTTTCTGCTATGAAAGTGAGTGGCTATCGTCAACAGTTTGATTACCAGCATTCCTCAAAATATATTATTTTGTGTTCACCAGAACAAACAAACTCATACAGGTTTGTAACAACTTGAGGGTGAATAAGTGAACAAAGAATTAAAATTTTGGGGTGAACCATCCCTTTAAGTCCCTATTTGTTTTAACTGCATGGAAGTGAGCGACCGGCACATTCTTCCTTTTGCGTTCATCAGAAGAAAGTAAATGATTTTTGAGTGAAATAATCCTTTAAAAGTGAATTATTGTTATTATTATAGGAGAATTTTTTGGTGAGAAACAGCCCACATTGGGAAGTCATCTTTAAATTGACGAACCTCTGAATTCTCCTTGAAAAGTGGTATAATTTCCTTTTAAGCACTTTGGAAAACCTTTCCTCCAGACCTCCAACGAGTTCAGCTCAGTGTCAGGGGCCTGCGGAGCGCGACCTCTTTTCCCCCAAAAACATCAGTGTAGGGTTACGGCTGGGACATTAACCTTGAACCTGACGCGGAAGGCTCATGTCACACTTTATTGATGGAGGTTGTGTGCCGGCTTGACACGCTGGCTCTCCCGTCGTTTCCTCCACTGCCATCGAGACGGTTTACCGGATTCTCGTGTTATTGGTTGGTCTGCCCGTCTGGCCCGTGTTTTGGGTTTGCGTGAGTGATGTCAGGAAGCCAGGAGACGCTCAAAGTGCCGCGCTGTCTGTGTGCATTTCCCATCAGTGTCACGATGACACCCTGTGCGATCTGCTGGGCTGACAGGCGCACCAGAGAAGGGAGACCCACATGCTCACATTTACCATCTCGCAGCGGCCATCTGAAAGCACTTAGCAGGCTCTCTCTCTTTGTTTCTCTGGACCCCAGCCATGATGTAATGATTTCTGCGAAAATGTGCTTTAGTTGCATTATCACATGAGATTGTAATGCCCGTTACTGATAAATGCTGTTTTGTTCCATCACATCGTTCTCTTCTTAATGCACATGTTTATGCATTTGAAATGAAAGTAAACCTCTGCTTTTCAAAGCCCAAGACTCCACAAGACCTCCCAGTGTTTTGATTTTACTTTCACAGCCAGTAGATGGAGACTTTGAGTAAAATTAAACCACAAAGAGACTGTTGATACACATTTGTGACTGATGGGACATTGTGTTTTGGAAAAACATGCCTTATAGGAAAGAAATATCAGGCTGTATATGCTAAGTAATTGTGCATTAATATTTAATAGTGCTTGCTAAAATTGCAAGAGCAGATCAAACGCTTCTTAATTAGATGAGTCAGCCTTGGACATGGCCTGTCTGTGAGGATCCCAAATATTTATTGCGAGTCACAAATTGTCTAAACATCTGCAGAAAACATTATTTCTTCTTTGGCCAGCTATCGCAAAGTGTGTTTGCTATTGCTGTCAGGCTTGCATTTCAGCGGTTGGAAAGCTATTGCTGAATACCACAGTGGATAATACCTAATGAGAACTGGAAGTATTACATTGTACATCATACACAGCGATGATATTGGGAAGTCGAGCTCTGAAACTCAATCTGATAGGTGGAGTCTGTTTCCAAACATGAACCAATACCTCTCAGAACAGTTTTAGAGCTGATAATTTGGCGAGGCATGTCTAAGAGCTCAATTTGTGGTGTGACAAAGGCTCAGAAGTTTGGAAGTGGAACCATTAAACTCGCGTCCAGTGTGTTTAGCGAGAAAAAAAAAAAGGATTGCGCAGCTGCTTAGTGTCAAGCAAACAGCTTATACGTCTTGGCCGAACTTCAAGAGCTTTGAATAAAGCTGTCGATTACTGTCTGGCATTGATTTAAGACTCCACCTTTTCAAATAGCATTCTGTTTATTATTTCATACTTTAAGATGAAAACGGAAGAATAAAGCTTCTTTTTCGGGTCCGTTATCGCAGGAGAAGATGCACATAGGCATGCTAGTAATTAATATGGCGCATTCCAATCAGAAAACTCACAAGAACTAGAGGTATAGACAAACTGATCTCTGTTTTTTCATGGTTAGGGTACAGGCCCCGCCATGACTCACTTTAACTAAAGCCATGCTGCGCTTGTGTGTCTTGGTGGCCACATTTTTGTACCCCCAAATTGCTGTGCACAAGAGAAACCATATGTTCACTGTAAAAGTGGGCCCATTTGAACTGTGCTGTAGACTGGCCATCAGAAGAAACCATTTTAATATGCTCTCAGGGTCGACTTTAAAGAAACACTGTTGCGTTGAGCGCTCTTCATTTGGACACGGCTTTTCCCACAGGCCTCCCCGAGCGGGAGTGCGAGTTGGCATGCGTTCTTTAAGTCATAAAAATACATAATGCAATATCCGCAATGATTTTTGAAAGGAGGTCGGGTTCCTCACCAAAATGCATTCCAGCACTGTTCGAACTGATGCTGTGTCGAAACACGCTGTAGACCTTTTCCTGCTCGGTCGCCAATACGCTTTCCAGAGCTTCTCATTGTGCTTATTTATTTTTTTTTTTTATGCTTTACGTTGTTTTCGCCTTTGCCACCATCTGATTTATGTCTTACAGGAAAACCACCTTTTTTTCTGTGAAGGGGTTAATGTGTGCATTAAATGTTATGACTTCCTTGCTGCGTTCCTGACGGTGTGAATTTATGTTTTGTGTTGCAGGAGCGGACTCAATTAAAAAGTACTGGAGCCGGTACTACCAGGGCTCTCAGGGGGTGGTGTTTGTTTTGGACAGTGCTTCGTCAGAGGAGGATCTGGAGGTGGCGCGTACGGAGCTTCACTCGGCCCTGCAGCATCCGCAGCTCTGCACGCTTCCCTTCCTCATTCTGGCCAACCACCAGGACAAACCTGCTGCCCGCTCTGTACAAGAGGTAACACGATACATGCTTAACACTTCCCTTCCTCACCCTGGCTAACCGCCAGAACAAACCTACCATCCGCTCTGTACAAGCCGTAACCTTACACTCGTTTAATACTCGTCTAATACTTCCCATCATCATACTGGCCATTACCAATGGGACAAGCCTGCCGCCCGCTTTGTACAAGAGCTAACCTAATACTCTCTTTATACCTCCTGTCATAATCATGATCATAAACTCCATACAAGAGGTTATCTAAAGGGATATTTCTCCTAAAATGAACACTGAGTCATCATTTATTCACCCTCATGTCACTCCAAATCTGTTGGACTTTCGGTGGAACAAGTAAGAAGATGTTTTTTCAGTTATGCAAGGACAGTCGGTGGGGTCCCAAACATTCATTGCATGGGTAAAAATACATAAAAAAAACAAACTTATTTTATGTTCCACTGACGAAAGAAATTCATATAGGTTTGGAACAACGTTATAGGTAAGAAAATGGCGACAGAATTTAAGAGGTTTCCAAATACCACAGTTCCTTTTAAGGCAAGATGTCACTCAGCGCCATAGGCAGCTATTTCTAGTCATGGAAGTACAGCTTCTGTTTGCTTTAATGGGGATAGAGCGAAATTTCCAGAAACTGTTTGTCAACTGTTTTTCTCATGCTCGGCCTGACCGGTAACCGGCCGGTCAATCTCCATTTTTCCGATTCCGAGCTGGTCCGTTTTGTTGCCAGCGGCACAGGAAATAACGTCAGCTGCGCCTTCTAACTCTCTTCTCTCCAACTGTGAAGTGACACACCCCCGCCTCCTCTCACTCAATCATCTCATTCGCTCCGGTCTATATAACTGGCGCGCACATAAATACGCCTCTCAGCAGCTTGTGCGTCGCAAGTACCAAAATGAGTGGCTTACAGTGCTTAAAGAGTCAAATACTCACAAAATTATGTGAAAATGCCCATCTTGGCAAGTATTCAGTTAAACACAGTCAGTTTTGCAATGTAAATAAATAGTTGAGAAAGATAACGCATGTTGTGTAACAGTATATTGGATCCGTGCATAAACTCTTAAAGTGAAAAGTAGTCTAATATTCCTGCGGCTGTCTGTCATGGTAATCAAAGAACAAAAAACAAAGAAAATCACTCTCTGCTCTTAACTAACTTTTATAACTTTAATTGTATGCATTAATCTGTATGAAGACTGTCCAGTGTTATTTTACATTTGATTACTTTTATATCTGTAGTTTTTCTTACATGAATACTGTTAGACCCACCGGAAAATCTCAAA
The DNA here is from genome assembly GCF_963993115.1 of Abramis brama. Taxonomy (NCBI): domain Eukaryota; kingdom Metazoa; phylum Chordata; class Actinopteri; order Cypriniformes; family Leuciscidae; genus Abramis; species Abramis brama. The sequence goes on from NC_139987.1 coordinate 7,087,314, forward strand.
GCCGTGTTTATTTCATCTCTCTTTATCCTATTGCATTTATTTGTGCTGTTGTTTGCAATTAGTTTATTTGTTCTTATTTTATTAATGATATTTTACTTGTGTTTTTTTTATTGAGATAAAATTTTGCATTGACGGAAAACATTTTTTTGTTTGCATATGCTGTCAATTATAGCTCTTTGAAAGAAAATCGGAATCTGCAAAAATTGGCATTGGCATCGGAAATCTGAATCGGCCAGGAAAATTGCAATCGGTGCATCTCTAGTAGCGATGCATAAAGCACAGCTCAAATGAAAGTCACTTTCAAACCAAGCAGCTTTGTGCTGGTCAACACAGCGATTTCACATGGCCAATTTGCGAAATCTGCGTGAGGAACTTTTCACCCTCATGCGAAACTCCCGATCACACGGGTTTTTATTAAAATGACCCCACAACAACGGTAAATGTGACCTCACCTTTATACCTCTGGTGAGATACAAAAACTTTATATGACATTTGTAGTAAATTTTAAACGATAATGGCATTAGGCATTGCTCCACTTAGGGAGGTGGTGTTGCGCTGCTACAGTTTTATTTTCGCAGGATTCGCTTGTTGTTTGCAAACATTGACAGGCCACAAGACATTCTCCCACAGATCTGCAGCACCCAGCTTACCCACTTTCTCAGGCTTTCCTGACAATAAGTCTTTGTATTGTTGGGAGCCCAAAATACTGGTGGTGTGGGGAAACACTACAGCTGTTGTCCCATCTCATAAGAGTGTATTCATTTTACCAATTGCTCTATTTAAGATTCTGTCAAACATTGTTTCAAAAGCAAGTGGCATCAAAATTAAGATGAATTGCTGACCGCTGTTAGTAATAGCAAACAGTTGGAATGCATGGCATGTCTCTGCTGTCACATTTCTATTTTAATGGTCCCCTTGTCACTTTTATGTTTGGAGGATTGTGTTACGTCTTTTCCTGAATGATTTGGTGTCTGTGTGTTATTTGGCTGATACCATGCGCGTTGGTTTGTGTGTTCGTGTGTGAGTGTGCATGCGTGCACATCTGCTCCGAGTGTAGAAATCGGTCCGCGGGCTGCAGGGTATCACCCAATGCACAGAGCACTAATTAACTGGCTGAGAAATGGTCCTGAGTGAGCAGTAAATATCTGCCTTTGGAGAATAACACATCCCTGTTCACTGATGTGTGTCAAAACGGGGCTTTTCAGTTGGCAGCGACACTCGCTTTCCTTGCTGGAGATGCAACTTGGGTTACACAAGATCGGACCTGACCAGCTTGTTTTCCATTTAATTGCTCTCAATTGATTTCAAACTGGATCAGATCTCTTGGACCTCCTATGGGCATTGTTTCAAAGAAGAAAAGATCCTGAGTGCAGAAAACAGAAAAGGAACTGGTCAAATATTTTTGGTCAATATAAGTGTCTGCCAGCTTTTTAAAAACCAAATCTGCTGTTAAATTAGATTACATTTCCATTTTTTGTTATATGTGACATTATATCAATCTCATTTTTCAACCCCTTTTTTAATGTTAATTGATCAATGTCACTGCTATTCTTTGTGGCATAGATTCAACATGGTGCTGGAAAAATTCCTCAGAGATTTTGTTCCATATTGACATAGCATCACGTTGCTGCAGATTTGTCGGCTGCACATCCATGATGCGAATCTCCAGTTCCAGCACATCCCAAAGCTTCTCTATTGGATTGAGGTCTGGTGACTGTGGAGGTCATTGGAGTTCAGTGAACTCATCGTCATGTTCAAGAAAACAGTTTGAGATGATTTGAACTTTGTGACATGGCATGTTATCCTGCTGGAAGTAGCCATCAGAAGATGATACACTGTGGTCATAAAAGTATGGACATGGTCAGCAACAATACTCAAGTAGACTGACATTTAAAAAATGCTCAGTTGGTACTAAAGGGCCCAAAGTGTTTGAAGAAAATATCCTCCACACCATTACACCACCAGAAGCCTGAACCATTGATACAAGGGAGGATGGATCCATGCTTTCATGCTGTTTACGTCAAATTCTGATCTGACCATCTGAATGTCGCAGCAGAAATGGAAGGATCAGGAAATGTTTTTCCAATCTTTAATTGTCCAATTGTGGTGAGCCAGTGTGAATTGTAGCCTCAGTTTGCTGTTCTCAGCTGACAGGAGTGTCACCGGTGTGTCTTCTGCTTCTGTAGCTCATCTGCTTCAAGGTTGAGCGTTCAGAGATGCTCTTCTGCAGACCTTGGTTGTAACGAGTGGTTATTTGAGTTACTGTTGCCTTTCTTTAAGCTTGAACCAGTCTGACCATTCTCCTCTGAACTCGGCAATAATAAGGCATTTTCGCCTACTGTACTGCCGTTCACTGTATATTTTCTCTTTTTCGGACCATTCTATTTAATCCCTAGAGATGGTTTTGCATGAAAATCCCAGCAGATAAGCACTCTCTGAAATACTCAGACCAGCCACGTTCAAAGTCACTTAAATCTCCTTTCTTCCCCATTCTGATGCTCAGTTTGAACTTTAGCAGATTGTCTTGACCATGTCTACATGCCTTAATGCATTGAGTTGCTGCCATGAGATTGGCTGATTAGATATGCGTGCTAACAAGCAGTGTATTGTGTACTTGGGACAACGCAGCATTTGCCATATGGTCTATAAGTCTACATAGCCAATAAGAAACTGCAAAGCAGTCTTGCTGTTAAAAGTTGTCTTGAAATACAATCCTCCCTCTATACTACTTCATCTGCACACTCTAGTCTGTGGAAATATTTCAGGTCGTTTTTCATTTTTGCCAGATATAAATTGCTAAACGTATCAAATGTTGGTCTGCTTCGCATTCTGGTTTGCATGAAAGTGGCCTGTACGCCAGCATCAACCTGTTTTGTTTTATATTTCAGGGTGTGAACTGTGATGGATCATCTGTCTTGCCCCTGGATGACCATTTCATTCCAGTAAACCAAGAAATCCACCTATGTCAGGAGTTTTCACATATAATTAATTGCCAGGGACCCCCACATTTTAGGATCCCCTTGCGAGGGACCCTCTTCATAAAATATGCAGGCAGCTGTATATTTTCATGTATGCAAACTCATTTAAACTGTGTTGAAAACTAGCAAGTGCCTTGCTATTTATAAAGACAGTGCATTGTTTGCAAATGAATGATTAGGTTTTATTTCTCTTTTTACTAAAGCCTAAATAAATTATTGAAATATTATATGGAAAATATTTAAATGGAAACATAATACTTGCTCAGCAATATTAATGATTAATCTCATTTCAAAGCTGACAGCTCTAGAAAGATACAACAACAATACCTCCAACATTTACAACAAGTAAAATGTTAAAATGCCAAGAGTTAGGCTGAATCCCAATTCTCTGTCTTACCCCTTCCCCTTACCCCTTCCCCTTAGTTTTGCACGTTCACGTGAGAGTAAGGGCTATCCCAATTCTCATTTTGATCAAGGGGTAGGGCTAAGGGGAAGGGGTAGATACCCCTTAAAACCAAGAATTTTCGCAAGCTTACTTGAAACCAAGGGGTACCCAGAATGCACTGCGCAACCGCCAACAAAGGCGGGCATACCATCAAGAAAGTCTCATTTTCGGCTTAAATGATTGATTGAAAAATGATGACAGTCGTGTTTTGTGCTCTACACAGTCATGTACATATATATTTGCAACCATGTTGTTAACTGAAACGGTTTTAAAAATCGCTGGTCTGCTACGCTAGGCTATGCTAACGATACATTGCTGGTTTACACAATCAGTCCCGCATTTCTCAGACTAATGTCCGGGATTCGGCTTTTGCTTAAAACGGATCCCGACTGATACGAAAACACAGGAATTTAAGCAATGCTAAAACGCACATAAACCGATCACTTGTTTCACTTGTTTAGCGTTCATGTACGTTAAACACTACATTCAGATTCACCGATTTGAATGAATTCAGTCCAATTGAAACAACACTCTGTGCATAATGAATAGCGACGGCAGAAAGCAAAAGCCGAATCCCGGACATTTTGGGTGATCCCGAAATCCAGGCGACATGCCCAGGAAAAAGATACGTGCTTTACATATTGTAACGCGTTGTGTTAGGAGGGAAACAAAATAAGGATAGCTCGCAGCTGAAGTATTAGGCCAGACAGACTCACGGAGGCGATTCACTCGCAATTTATTGACAAATCAAACTCCTGCAACTGTCTGCCACACGCTCCACCTTGCCTTCCACAGCGTCACTCAATAAAACAAAGCAAGAATAATGAGCATCAACACAGAAATGACCCACATACATGGGGTTGTTCGAGTCGCACGGCACAATACCATTACAGCCCTTTCAACAGAGAGCAGAGCGCGCAGCTCTTAAAGGGGCCATACTTATTTCCACTCGTTACAATATACTGTCCTGTATCACACAGGGACGCCGGAATATGATGTATGATGACGTAACCAAGTGGCGTCTCATTTCATAGGGGTATGTTTTCAACCCTAGCACTTACCAGTCGGTTTCGAGGGACAAGGGCTAGGGGTAAGACGAAGGGGTAGGGGTAGGGGAAGGGGTAAGACAGAGAATTGGGATTCAGCCTAAGTATGTCCGAATACATAGTATTCGAAAAACAGTTGGCGAAAAGATCTCGGATGACCTGCTACTTTAGCAGAGTTTCTGAAGTGCGCATTCGATGGACACTTTACCCATTATTTATGAAGTAAAACGATGCAACTAACGCTGGTAGGACGCATAACAGTAACAACATGGCTGATGTAGTATGTCCGTATTTCATTTATACTACCCATATTAGGCATGGCCTAATGGTTAGAGAGTCAGACTGGTAATCCGAAGATTGCAAGTTTGATTCTCAATACCGGCAAGAAATGACTGAGGTGAGGCACCTAACCCCCAATCACTCCCTGGTCGTCACAGCATAATGGCTGCCCAATGCTCAGTGTGTGTCAATGGTTTGCAGTGGATGGCCCTGTCCCAAATGGCACACTTCATATGCACTTTCGGTCTTGTGGACTTTCAATGGCTGCCGCGTGCGCATGTCCGTTAAGTCCATGAGACCTTAGGGTGCTATTTGGGACAGGGTCTATGTGTTTTCACTACTCACTACTCTTAATGTGAGTGCACTAACTTGGATTGGTTAAATGCAGAGGCCAAGTATGGCTAGTATGATAGTTGTATGATATATAATATGATAGTTCCTAGTATGGGTTACAGCACTTGGCCTTCACATGTCAGTTTTCACTTTAGTCACAGTTAGTATTTCGGTCACAGCTATTGTCTTAACGAGAGAGTCATTGAATCATTCAGTCAAACAATTTGTTTAAAACGGCTGATTCATTCAAGGCCAAAGCAAGTGAGAGTGAGTTGTCGAGTCATTCTAGACAGATTCATTCAAAAACATGGATTCATTTAGTATCGAAACTGAATCTGTCTTGCTCGGAGACGTGCAATGGCTCAACTGCGTGTAACTTTTTTCGTTGGCAAAATTGAGGAAAAATGTACAATACTGTGTCTAAAATGTAAGTCACCTAATATTCACTTTTTATTTATTGAACTGTTGTTTAAAATCAAAATCACTTTTGTAAACATTCTTATGTTTGGGAAAACAGCACTCTTGCTCTTGTGGTATTGCTTATAAATATTAAAAACAAGAACTTATACCGAGACATGTTTTGCACCATATCTTGGATTTTGGGGGAATTTTTATTAATTATAGACATTTTTGCTTCAAGCCCCCATTATTTTCCGACCTTGGTGGCCCTAGGAGGCCCCTTCTCCTGCGAGACCCGTTTCTAGTGAAATGGGTGAAACATGGCAAAGGCTGCTACTGGTTGAGAGCACTTAATCAGTTTTGCCCAACTGTGTTTGGATTGGAATTTTTCAAGTGTAAAAATTCAGTCTTGCAAATGAAATATGATGCAGGAAGGGTTGTGATTTGTATGTCTGAAAAATTTTAATTTCAAGAAAACCCATTTGCGTTGACTACCAGATTTATGATTTTGTTTTCCTTTGTGCTTTGTGAAAAAAAAGTAAATTTAGGAACTGTTGAGATGTTTGAGTGTGAGAATAATACAAGTGATTGAAAATGTGGCAGTGGGGACCTATTGTATTGAAATTGAATAAACCAATGCGCAACTATCTTAACAACCACATGAAAAATAACGTATAATTCTCTCCTCCTTGTGTGCAAACTTGACAAGGGGCTACAATTAAGGTTGCATAAGGGTACAAATGTAGCCATGCAAAGCGTATTTTGATGATTGAGATCTGAATAGGGAATAGCGAATTTCTTTACTTGCAGATATGAAAATCTGTCATCATATCATTGGACTGTTGACAGTCCAGAGCCAAATGGACGGGGAAAAGTTGTGACAAGACAAAATTGATGAAGATCTAGAAGAGAAAAACAGTTAGTACCATTCAGTTAGTACATTAACACAAGACTACAGTAGATCCAAGAAGTGATGTGAGGGACCAGCTCAGTTCAGGCAGTGCAAAACTGGAATCTGTGTCCTTCGTGGTCACACAGCAATCTGGGTCCGAACAACAGACCCGTTTGTTGTTTTCCTCGGGGGCTCGGAATTTGCTCAGCCGACATTGGCATGGTTTTCAGTGCTGGATGCCAAGGCCAGTGTCAGATCAGCAGGAGAAACACCATTCTCCCTCATACCACACGCACACACTCACTCCACTGTCTGGGTGTCTGTCTGGCTTTATACCCTTCGTCCGTCTCTCATGTTACTTGCTGTGGGAAAGATCAGTGCTGTCCATTTTTGCCCCCCCCCCCCTTCTCTCTCTCTCTCTCTCTCTCATTTTGATCATGCAAAGATGATTGTGCCTAATGAACCCCATGATTCAGACCAGAGGCTCTTCACTGGTTTCGCTTCAGGACACAGTTTGATATTGGACATGAAGTGGCAATCCAGCACACTACCAAAATAGTTTATTACGTAAAAGTAAACTAAGATGTCCATAAAATCAAACATTTCAATGTGTTACTATATTTATTAATGAAAATTGATTCAGAAAGAAGAAAAAGAAGAAAAAAAAAAAGAAGAAAAAGTCAACAAGCTTCTCTTTATACTTTGAGCAGGAAAAGAATCCATGCACTCCACATTTAGGGAGATTATCATTACATTTTAAGAATTATGTTTTGCTTGGCCACAGTGCGAAGAAAAACAAAATGTAGCCAACAGTGTAAAATGACGTTTGTGAAACTCACATTTTTTTACGTTGGCCGTGGATTGAGCAAATGCAGAAGCAGTAATCAGAAATCCTACTATAACTTGTGACTACCCAAGCTAAACAGCATGTCATGTAATTAATATTCATGAGAAACAAATGTAAATGTCATGATGGTAAAAATATTAAACATATGGATGGATGAATCTTTTACAATAAGATCTTTAATATTAGAAAAATACATATGGTGAATTTCTCTTTCATGCCAACTTTTAATATTTTATATTCTAATGCAACTATAAATATTTTATCCTTGTTGCAAGGCAAACTATATTTAATATTGTCTGGTTTCTTTCTTCTTCAGTTTTGCTCATGGTTTTGGAGAATCAGGGAATGTCGCATAACCTGTCCATATTGCCATCTGTCTAATTTGACTGTCTTCTACCACCAAAATCTAAATGACTTCGATAGAATGAAGATGCTTTTCTAAACCAGTCCTACAATTCTTAGGTAATGTGTTTGACTTTGTTTCAAACCACCATACTAGTGTTGACCGTTACAGGTGTGTGTGTGTGTAATTTTTAAATCCCTTCCTTATGCTTATGAGAAAGACTCTTGTATCTTTGATATATGGTACCCCTGGAGCTCTATGGTCCTCAATTCTAAGGGCTCTGCAGTTGAAACTCTAGCCAGCAGAGTCACAGTCACCGGTGTAATTTACTGCCCCCATCTACCCATCTGCTCTTTGGAAGCAGCTCCCCCCATGCGGTAATGGAAGGGGTCAATGTCTTACCTTTAAAAGAATTGCCCGGTTTTCCCCTGCATGACCCACACCCCCTCCCCTTCTCCTGTGGCTGATCTCACTGGGTTGTGATTTAGAGTGATAATAAAATTACCACGGCTCTGGAAGTAGACAGGGCACCCGTAACATCTGGCTTTAATAAAGTTATGACTGATAGAGATAGATGCACACAGAACCAACATGAGTGGGAGACACACAGACCCTCAAGCTCCAGAACTGGACCTGTTTCAGATGACAGATGTCTTTGAACCCTCTCGACTAATCCATGCAGGTACCGTTTTTACATCGCTTTCCATACAGAGAGAGCTGGCAAGCAAATGTATTTGGTCTTTGGCTTATCTGCCCTCTTCACGTCCTCACTGACCCTTTTCAATACTCATGCTTGCTTAAGAGTACTCTCATTCACGGACATTGCTTTCTCGCTAAATTAATTTAGCTATACAATAGAATTGAATCTCAACGTGTTGACCAACATCGAGCAATAAGATGTACAACATACCTTACGGCGCTTTATGTAAGTGGTCCCGAGTAGTTTGTTGTGCATCCCTAAAATACATGGTAGAAAAGGGGCGAGGAATATCTTAGAGAAGTCCTCATTGACATCAGGCGCCATCAATTGAATGTTTTTTGGGGGGAGGAATTTTTCCTTGTCCTGAAAGATGTGTTTGAGACACGAAGACAAAGGCCATCTTGTGTGCCTGAAGGAGGTTGAACTGTGGAAGATCTGTCTGGCTGGTTGGACTCTGTATTCTGTCTGGGCTCGGAAAAAAAAAAACATGCTGGCCAGACTTTATTGTTTGGCTCGGCTGGCAGCCTGACTCAGGGCATTCTGCTGAGAGAGGTCAATGGTGCTGCCACATGCAGTACTTCTGTCTGGTGGCAGTGCCCAGTTTCTGAACAACCAGCAGCCGTCTGCTTGTGTACCATATGGTCATGGATCCTGGATAGACGATGCAGTTGAAGTATCCAAATTCTTGCAGTCCAAATGTGCGTTTTTGACAATGTGATGTATCGAGATGCACACAAACCAAAGAACATTTTTTCATCGAAATCATGGTATATTATTTATCGTGCTGTACAAAGCATATTACAGGGAGACATCATGTACTAGAACATCCTTTATGGTTCTGTGATGGCAATTAGTGTTGTTTCCTCTGCACTCTGAGCAGACGCATCACTTGCAGTCTGGGAGTTGATGCCCACCGTCTGTATAGAACAGACTGTGCAAGCAGGATAATTCTGCAATAGGACAGATCCAAGCATTGACAGAAGAGCTTCAGGGGATCTGTGACACGTTTTAAATTCTAGCTACAGTAGTACTGAAGACCATCTTTTAAGCAGAACTTAATCAGTGTCCTTGGGTTAATCCATACTGCTTTTTCTCCAAGAAGGTGCCGGTGCAAACTGGGAGTCTAATTTCTCTTTAAACTCTGTAGAACATTGATTTTCAATCCTGGCCATGGTTCCAGACCCTCAGAAAAACTCAACCAGTTTTTCTGATCTTTACTGATTTAAGAATAGGCACCTGTCCAGGAACCAGCATTATGTGGAGAAAGGGGCACCAGATTGCTCATCTTGTAATAGACTATTTATACCTTTGCAGACCATGGGCTCTAATTGAATTACTTCTCCCATGAGCAACTGTTACAATAAGGTATTTTTAACCAATTTGATTTGCAGTCCTGTGAGTCTGAGCGGCAAGCCTTGCCTAACATTTGCTTTTGAGCGTGTTACGCTAGACGGGTGTGAACAAGTGTAAAGGAAAGTGAAATAGCAAATGTATGACTGTCTTCTGGGATAGTATCAAAGTTAAATTTTTTGTCTATGAATCACTGCTGATATGGCGTGGGGCTCCCGGTTGGGATTAAGTTTAGGTAAAGTGTTGTTGAAGATATCCAGGGGGGCAGGTTCAGCTCCTTTTAATATGTTCCCAATGTTCTGGAGCCAGACTCGGTGAGTTATGAGAACTCTGAACTCCACTTCAGTCATCACCGTAACTCAAACACATGCTTACATAAGAGCCGACCAACACTAGTCTTGACAACGGGAAGTTATGCTTGTTTGGGGGGGGTCATGGCATCGGAGCAGATGGTCTTTTTCATCTCAGGTGTATGGAGACATCCAGTGATCTCGATTAATTTAGTTCTGTCCACATTTGACAGCATAAACTATCTGTCTGTTGCAGCTTTGTCTCTTTGTTCATGATTTGCAAAGATGTTCCTGTTAAGAGAGATTGAGCAATATATAACGCACATGTATACACCTCTAATACATGCACATGTATACCCGTATTGCTTGGCCAGCACTTTTTGTTTTGAAACTTGAACACGATTTTGGCTAAAGCTCTTCTTCTGAGCTACTTTGTCAGGAATGTTTCTTCACTGAGGAATCCCCAGCGACAGGGCCTTCGTTGCCCTGCATGAAATACTGTTCCATTTATTAATATGAGGAAATCTCTTCAGAAAGGGAGTGCAGCCTCCAGCATGTGAATAGAGGGGGCCCATGGAACTGCTGTGGTTTGCTGTGGAATGAGCCTGATTTAACACATGAATAACAGAAACTAGAGCTCTGCAAAACAACTGGACAGAGTCTCAGCTATTGGGGGAGGAGGTGTGCTCTCCATCGTTTGCTTCAGCTCCATCTTTGGACTGAAAACCTTTTTATGTTTTTCTCTTCGAAATTGATGAATATCACAACGCTTACACATTCCTATCTTTAGAAACTCGTTGTGATATGATCCTTGAAATGAATCTCCCAATCGAAATGTTTGCAGTATGCTGAAGAAATGAGCACTGTAATTGGGGAATTTCTCCCTTTTTGGGGAGCAGATCTGCAGGTGGGTCTGCGTGTGTGTGGTTAAGTGTACAAAGTTCAGAGTCTGATGGATATCAGATGGATTTGTTGATTATAGTTTGAGCAGCTTTGTTGATGTGGGCTTGCCAGCAGGTCACCTGTCAGTGCCTGAGGGGGTGCGTCTGTGGGTGTATATTCTTTCTTTGTGGGTGAGTTCCTCAAGTGAAGGTCAGTCCACACAAACGTACAGGGCAAGAGGACAGCTGATTGGAGGCTGGTAGTTGCACCAATAAGAGACCTTGCAGTCCTGCAATGCTGCAGTTAATTAGCTCAATCCCAGCTCCTTTTTATCCTGTTGCAATTCCAGATGTGAACCGTCAAGCTTTACGCAAATTGAGTTACTGTAAATCTGCTCTATGGCCTGGCGAACACACTATGAAAGCACACAGGCCAAGAAGCTTGTTCACGGCCCCTGACCTGGAACCCATGAGCTTCTGACTTTGTGCAGGGGCATCGGTAGTCAGGTCTCTTACAAAGTGATTTAGTCACGGCTTGTCTCCAGTAAGGGTTTATCCCTCTGACACCGGAAAGACTTCATATCCAAACATGTCATAAAGAAAAAGATCTGCTGTAAACCAGGTGTTAAAGCCAATCGGGCTTGGAGAACTTGCTGATTTAGTTGGCGCCATGTGAGCCTTGCACATGGCGTGAGGTTAGATTCATCTTGGGCTTACTCAAGGTTTCTCAGTTGGGATACACTCTAAAATTTGTGTAATCGTATTTTGTGTGCTGATACCAATATCTGATTTCTTAGAACAACATCCGCCAATACCCCTTGGTGATTATTTTTTACTTACACCTTGTTTTACACCTAGTATAATTAAATCGGCAACTTCAAAAATAAATTATTTTATTGCTTTTGTTCTCTTTCTTTATTTATAATTTGACTGTTTTGTTTTTCCTCCTGAAAATCACAATTTCTTTTTCACCTAAGCCACACAAGAGATATTTTCTTCACCGCATGAGTTATCGGTCACCAAATTTTGATTGACAGGACATAAGTTTTCACTGCATTTTGGTCTCCTATCAATGTTTTAGTTTACTGAAAACAGGTTTTTGGAAATGCTTTTCAAAATGCTGTGCGTGAACTGGTGAAACAGATTTTGTAATATACTTCATGAGAACCATTTGCACATGGCAACAGTTTATAAAAATGTGCTGGAATTCGACAGGAAGGAATTTTGACTGCAATAGTGGAACAATGATTTTTTTTGGGGGGTCGGTTGTCATAGATAACGTTTATAAGTCAGCCTACAATCGTTAAAATGATCATACAACTATATGGACGAGTATGCATATACTGCATCAGTTAAGTAGTACACATTCTTCAGTGGTTTTTTACATAAAATCTTTATAGCACAATATCGCCAACTACTTGTGTGGCAACATTTAAAGTGTTTTTGTGATTCTTTTTCAGAAATTTCTATACACATGTAAACAAAGTATAAAGCACTGCTGAAAGTTGACCATTCTGACCCAATTCTTCTGTCTTGTATTTTTAGCATTTGTTCAGGGTAGAGATGATACATATTCTGCTGTATCAGCTGCCGTCAGACATACCAGCACTCTGTATCAGCCAGTATCATCTTTTTAAAGTATTTTTCATGAACGTCACTGGTAGAGTCCGTCCTAAACCTCCTGTCTTTTTTAAATGTTACACTTGCTTTTTTAGGCCTGGATATGTTTCACTGTGAAACAATAGACAAATATGGCTTCGCGTTCCAAGTTTGTTCTTGCTCTTCGAAGCAGCAGGATTGGGTAATTTTGTAGCAATGAAGTCCCAGACAGGGAAATCTTAATCAACATTCTTGGCATAATAGGAAAGCGTTGGCTCAAAGGATGTTTTGTTTGATTTTTCATTATTTTTTTTCCTTTCATTGCACTCTCAAAGGGAAGTAAGAAATTCCAACGGCTTTTTTGGCACGTTCCCGCTGGCTGTCAGTTAAGCTCAGTGTTTGCCTAGATGTGACACTGATGCCATGTATTTCAGTGCTGTGAGTGAGTTTAAATGTGGAATCAGAGGCCAGGCTTGAAGAAGTGCTCCCAGTGGGGTAGTCTCTCTCCACAGCAGGGAGGTTTGGGACTGAGCCAATCAGGTGACGAGACGGGCCGGCTTCCAGAAACACCACCAAAACAAGAGGAAAATACAGTGTGATTATTTTGTGTCAGGAATAAATAATGCGAGTGCAGCATTGGAAATGATTTAGCCTCTCAGCCTTCACTTTTCACACCTGTGCTAGAGGCTTACTCTGTATTTATTCTGGGCTTCTTTAAGTCCCCTAAGGTTAGAGGTCAACGATTTGGGTGGAATCATAAATTAGGAGCTGGAGGGGAGGAATCACTTTGACAGGGACATTTTTGGATGTTTAAGTGCTGTTGTTCAAGTTAAGGTCAAGGTTTTTCTGGCATCATGCTATTCTTTCAGATCTTTAGAAGGTTCAACCTAAAATTATATTTTCTGTCAGCATTTTTTCAACCTCATGACTTTTGTAACCTTTGTGACTTACTTTTGTGGACACAAAATAAGACATTTTGGAAATTTTCAGTGTTATGTCCATAAGTGGGGTTCAATATTGTTATTCCTTAAAGGGTTCATTCATCCAATGATCCAATGACCCAATCATTTACTCACCCTCAAGCCATGCAAGGTGTTTATGACTTCAGCCAAACACAATCTGAGTTTTATTCAAAATATTCTGACTCTTCCAAGCTTTATAATGGGAATGAATGGTACCTTAGATTTTTAAGCCCAAAAAAGCGCATCCATCCATCCATCCATCCATCATAAAAGTAATCCATACAGTTCCAAGGGGTCAATAAAGGCCTTCTGAAGCATAGTCATGAGTTTGTAAGGAAAAAATCCATATATATAACTTTATAAACTACAACCTCTGGCTTCCGGCAACAGCCTAACACAAGTCGAGTTCCGTCGGAACCTCTGACCCAAACTTTTTTGGGCTAGGGTACCATTCAATCCCATTATAAAGCTTGGAAAAGCCAGGATATTTTGTATTATAACTCTGAATGTGTTCGTCTGAAAGAAGAAAGTCATATACACCTAGGATGGCTTTAGGGTGAGTAAATTATGGGATAATTTTTAAATTCATTATTGGGTGAACTAACCCTTTAAGTTCTTACTGATGAATATTTAGCAAAGCATACAGTGAGTCCAAATGTAAGCCACATTCATGGATTTATTTGAAGATATAGCCTAACAAAAATGTTATTTATGGTAAAGAGAAATTAGCTAAGCAAAATTCCTTTTTTTAATATTATTTAGATATTCGTTAAAGTGAAGAACTACACCTGTGGTCACTCTGATTGGACTAAAAAAAAAAAAGGTTTTGCAGATGCTATCATTTTGTAAGTATCATTTTGCTTCCAGAAATACCTTTTGAGACCATTGTACATGGCACATGGCTTTTTTAATTCACAATGAGATGATCTTTCCTGAAGGGCTTGGAAATAACTCTTGTTGAATTTTTATGTTTGTTGCTTTCTATTGTTGCCTTGGAAATTCTGAAAACACAGAGCTGCTAATAATCAGAAGAAACATCCTCTATCTCATAAATGCTGTGTTCAGTCAAGCACTGTCAAGTCAAGTGCTCATCATGTTTGCTCATTAAAATATAATTTTTCTCTCCTGTTATCTAAAGTTTTCCTCCAAATCATTTACCATAGCGAACACTGATCGCATTCCTGTCTCCCCTCCCATTTCTGCCCCGTTGAAAAGGACTGGCGCTAGTACTACAAGTTTGTCCTCATATTCCCCTGGCTAATACGTTGGAATTTCTTGGCCGATACCACATACTTTCTAACTTCAGTAGAATAAAGATCTTGTTGTTTTATTTTGGAACTCATTTACAGATGAATATTTACAGATACAATTCAGCCTGCGTTCTTATTGGTCAGTAGGGGAAACTTGTTCCAAAATAACAAACACAGCCAAAAGTTTGTTGAAAAATCTTGTTTTAATCTGCAGACTAACAGTCTGATCTCAGGATTGATTTGTTACAGTGCTAGTTTAAAAAAAAATGATGACCACTCTTAAAGAAACAATAGGGCTTATGCGCAACATACTTCCGGGTTCTACAAAACAGATATAACTACTTCCGGTCGTCAGCTACTGAGGTAAACATAGCGTAGGAATGGCGACCTTTTATAGTCGGTGTTTACAGGAGCTACCCATTCTATCCATTTCAGATGTACATCGTATTGCCAAACGGACTTCCAGAGCCCCGAGTACTCCGTTAGATAAAGGATTTAAGTTTTTACGCCTCCTCATTTATTCATGATTATGAAGGTATGTAAGTTAGTATATGTAGCTTTTGCTAATGGCACCTGATGTAGAGTTAGCTAACTATCAGTAAGTTAGTTTAGACTTGTATGCTATCATAGTAGTTTAACCTTTTATATTTGCTTGCAGACGATTAAAACAATCAAATGAAGACTGCATTTTATTTTTTTATAAAAAAATTTTTTCTGATACTTAAGCATTCGTGACATTTTAACTAAAACAGAAATAAGAATTGTATTCTAAAAAAAGCGCAAAATAAGTTACCTCAGAGATCACCAACCGCTGCAGATGCGTACGGTAATGCAAACCGGAAATGTTTATACCTGTTTTCCGGTTCGAACGTTGGGCGGAAAGCATAACTCCTATTAGATGACTAACCTGCAAAACAAGTCTAAGCAGTTTATGCAACTTGTCCATGTTGCCATCTCTCTACAGCTATGTTTCCATCCACCTATTTTTAAGCAAGTTTTGGATTATCAAAAAAAAAACACTGGATGGAAACACAAAGATGTGCATTCATTTTAAAAATATGCATATCCCTTGATGCGCAACAAAAACACTTTGCCTCAACAGTGGATGCGATTGGATAACTGGACTAACCAGTGGACCAATTTCATTGCACAGCATCTCAAATGTTGATTTGGTCAATCTGCAATGCCTGAGCTAAAGTCTATCATTAAAATGTTTTGGTATAATGAACTCCCAGAAGCATCTCACACGATTGCGTTCCCAAACACCAGGCATCCGACCGCAAGATAACATGACAACGTTTATTGCGTTTCGTCTCTGAGACGCAAGTCATTTATGATGTAGGATAAAAGAGCCACAGTGGCTTTCCCCAATTGCATTTTTATTACAAATATTTTGCACCAATTACCCAGGAAGTTATTATATACAGGAAGTAAGCAGGAAACCCTGCTTTATTCTCAAATGTTTTATGTTCCAATTTTGTGCATAAGTTAAATTAGCAAATTTGGATGGAAACAGCTCTTGACTATTGCTTCTACTAAATGACCAATGAATTTGCGACAAGTTTGATTAGATACACCATCTTTGATGTCAACAACAATATATTTGGGAAGTCATTTTTTATCTACCATTAAGCTTTATTTGCACTTTTTTTGCGTTTAGCACTACTCAGTCCATTTTTTTTATTCAACTTTTTTACTCCAAGTTTATCCACCTTTTTTGCAATGTGGAAGTAAGCTTTTTTTCTGTGAATGTGCCAGACTTTCGATTCATTAGCTGCGATAGGGAAATAATTTGAAGAATAACAAAGTGCAGTAAACGATGAAGCTATTTGCACTACAAAATGTCTGTTTATGATTATGATAATTCATTAAAATAGTATGATAGCAAATACCAGTTTCGAATATCACGCAGCACAACAGACTGTTTTTGTACAGCTAAAATAAGTGGAAGCAAATAACACGTTACAAATGGCCGTTAAAAATAAGGTTGATTGACAGTGTAAGAAGTCTCCACCTAATTGAGCCTCATTTCTTTCTCCATCTCTTCATTTCACACACAGATAAAGAAATATTTTGAGCTGGAACCTCTGGCACGAGGCAAGAGCTGGATTCTGGAGGGAAGCACGGTGGACAACATGGACGTGGTAAAGGAGAGCTTTGGTCAGCTCATTCATCTGCTGGAGGAGAAGGACCAGGACGCAGGAAGGATATGACCCAGGGACGACATCCCAGCATCCCTCAGACACTACCCATCGCCAACTCACCACAGGCCAGCACATCTCCAGTCACCATGGCCGTTGTGTAAACTACGTAGTTACTTTAACTTTGTTACTGTGGTGAAACTAATTGAGCCATGGAAAAATGGACTTTGGTAAATCCTCACGTAAGGATGCATATCTGCAGAAAAAGAAGGTACTTCAGCCCTGAAGTTTGATACCTTCTCTCAAACCACACGTATTAACCCAGAACACACGATTACCATTGTCAATTAAATGGTTATATCAGTTCTTTTTAATACAGACCTAGTTGCACATTGCTCCTAAATAGATGATTTAATCATATGCTTGGTCACGTAGGGCAACTGGAAGTCATGTAGTCCGTAGGTTGTTTTATTGAGTGATTACACTTAATAAAATGCGTGAATGCGTGTTTGAGTGAGTGAGAGTTGCCAGTTTGTACTTAAAAGCCTTAATGTGAGTGATAATGTATTTTTAAAACAAACGTTTCAGTGTGTGTTCTCACAAATGACAGTCTTTAGATGTAATTCAAATTTGCCGTCTTAAATATTTGTGGCTGTGAAGTGAAAAGTGGAGTTATGAGTGATTCCTGAGTCTTAAAAAAACATAATAAAATCTTCTCCTGTCATGTAATATCTCTAAACAGCATGGAGCCGCACTCGATTGGAGATTTAGATAAACGAACATTTTTGATTTTAAGATCATTGAGGACACAAAGGTGTTTTTATAACTTGGTCTAGTATTATTTCAAAGCTGAACATATCCAGGGTTTTCCTCATCTATCTCTTTATCTTGGATGGTAATGGTTGACAAAGCCCTACTGAAAAATATAACACCGGTTTGACTTTGTCTTTTCACCACAGACACTAAAACCACAATCAGCCCCTGTAGGTGAACACTGACAGAGCCTTCGATTTTGTATGCATGATGTATTGACCATGTGCTTGTTTTGGATATCGCATTATTTGTTTGTGAATCTTTTTGTATTTCTGTTGGCCCTGAATGTAAAACACTCTCTTTGCATAAGCACGCCTCCTCTAGTCTCAAAGTTCTCCCGTTTAGATGAGTTCCCAGACACGTGAACAGAGGAAGCTAATGCAAGAGCCACCAAACCAGTCATGTGCCACATCAGCCACACTTCCAAAAGCAGGTATCCTTTGAAAAACAGCTCGAATGCAGAGTCATCGTCAAACTCGGCCATCGCAACCTTGTGTTTTATTTATATCTACTACAATTTTATACCCTCCGAACCAGTTCAGCTGCCTTTTTGTAATTCAAATATTTGTACATTTGTTACAGATTAGTCTCTGGAAAGGACATCTTTGTACTGGAAAGAAAGAAAGAAAAAAGTCTAGGTGGACTTTTAGCAGTTTACCAAGGTGGCTTCAAGTCATTCACATGTTTGACAGTGTTTATGTGTATTTATGCATCATTTCCACTGAGCAACATGGAAAATAAAGGCAGAAGAAGGACAAATGTGTTGTCTTTCGTCATTTGCTTGTAGGATGGTATCGTGTTTCACTTTTTCGTCTCGTGAATAATGGACGAGAACATTATCTAGACTTACTGACCTTGACACTGTAATTGGGGTCTTCAGGGGCTCTGTCTGTATATGAGATCATTTCCTGTCTTATGGTGTTTCTTGGCAGACAAAAAATGCAGATATTTAGAATATTTTAACAAAAATGCTTTTCTAAGAAATAATAATAATAGTGATTATGGCAAAATAGGTAATAAGGGTTTGTTTTCAAGAATTTGATTCTTTCAAAGGGGCTTTTTGCTTTGTGATATCAAGATACCATCCTGATATTTTTGCCCCCAATAATTATTCAAATTATTCAAATAAAAACATTTCCAATTATTTTGTCATTGACCCATTTAACAGTAAGTAAAGCTGTCCTCCTTTTGATATTTTCCCTTGTTTTAGTCATCTGGAAGGCTTTGAGCTCTCTTCTGACTAAAGCATAAGGAACGCCGGCTTCTCTATGGCTCATCATCTCAATAGTGATTAGTCATAGTGTTTCCCTGTCTATGGATTAGTCATCTACAGTGATTTCCAGCTGTCCTCATAACCCACAAAACTACTAGATGGAGGCCGTTTCTTTTCATTGGCTTGTAGGGATTTCCAATAAACCAGATTCAAAACAAGATCTAGAGCTAAATTGACAGACAACACATTTATAGATGCTGGGAATGTAAAAACAAAACGGGAGTGGGAACGTAAGGCTGCGAAGAATATTGAGAGAACACCACGGTTGAAAAAAATCGGAAAAAATCTCTGTGTTTGTAGTCAACATTTCAAACTGGATGACAACGAGCACAGTTTGAGCCCAAAAGGAGGGGAAACAATTGTAAGTAAACCACTGATCTGTCCGTTCTGCCCAAATTCCCAAAGCAAAACGCCATCGCGTACAGGTAAGAAAGCCATAGTGTGTTTACCATAACGCTGTTTAAAGAGTAGACAAAGTATGATGCAGTTTTCAGTGATAACCCTACTCTAACAACACTGTTTTGTTAATAACCCTTTGTCGATCCGACTCTCTGTGTGCAGGGATACAAAAACGTGGAAGTACAATCTGACGTTTTCATGAAAGCCCTGGAGCTTGGCCAAAAGTCAGACAAATAAATGTGAATTTCTCGGTCCAGGTAACAGAGAAAGAGTAGACATTCCTTTACAAAAACTACTGAAATTGAAGCAATACAAAATCGGCGAACTTACGATTTAAGTGAAAGGTTGTTGTTGTTTTTTTAGGTGAGAGTGGGGTAAGATGCGCCAGCCCCTTCATCTATCAAATTATGTTTACATTATATAAATTATATACATACAGTATATAAAGGGATCATCATGTGCACCTGACTGTTTTTGACAGATGTGAATGAGGAAAGTTAGTGTTGCTGTTTTTTTTTCATTCTAAAACGTATGCCAAAACTGAAAAGTAAAATGAATTTTATGAATGTTATGCTGTACCTGTGGCTCAACTTTGCCTCCAAATGCAGGAAGTGCTGATGGAACCATTATTTATGTGAATACTTTTACAAAATGTTTAAAATTGTTTCGCTTGCTATATTCAAATATTGGCTGGTTTATGTAAATATGAATTATGTGCAGTATTTATTAAGTATATATTTTTATTTCAAATGCTAATCGTTCAAATATTTTTCGCTTACCTTCCTCAGGGTAACCACAATCACTAGACCAGTGTTTATTCTACACTAAAACATTTTTTTTTGTCTTTTATTAAATTATATTTTATTTTATTTTAAAAAAAAAAGAGTAAAATACAGTAGAAACATGTTAATTGGTTAACTGTAAGTAACCTTATATATATGGTGATGGTTTAACACGTTATATGTAATTTAACTGTAAAATACTGTCAAATATATGATTTTTGCAAGTAAAACTATGAATATCATATACTTTACCAAATTATATGATGTTGTTAAAAAAAACAGTAAAAGGACATTCCCAGAAGTCCCTGCATTACACATCACAAATGATTAAATTTTTTACAATAATTTTGTTTCTTCTTATTTTTGTTATCGGTAATGCACATTAGTGTTATGTTATTTAGTTAATGTAACTTATTAATGTTTAATGAACAGGCTGCTTACGATGAGCTCTGATTCATCATGCGGTTTTCTACTGTGCCACCTGTACTATTGTGGTGGTTATCGGTACATATTAAGGTAAAAAGTCAGATTATATTAGTATAGTGATATAACATTATATCACTTAATGAAATATACAGTTATAAGTTGTCAAATGGAAACATTGTCACTATTTTTTACTGTGCAACCACAGCTGCCAGTTTAATAGGGATTTTACAGTGTATGACTGCATGTTAAAGAAACTTTCTTCTAGTTTCAGCTGACAGCAGACATCCTGAAATATAACTTTGACCTCTGTCTCATTTCCCCTTGACACTCAGTTCTTCTGACTGTAATTCAAGTTAATAATCTCTCAATACAACATTAAAACTGTCTGTGACTTTGCTTTCTGGGGGCAGACAGAAAATTATTCCTCTGATTTTGAGATCTGACTTACAAAACCTGTTTTGACAGAATGAAATGTAAATGACGTTGAAAGAGAAAGAACTTCTTTTGGTAATGGTATTGTGTCTGGAGAAGATACATTATCTAAAATAACCTGAGACCATTTGAAATTGCTCACTCACGCTATATTCCAGACGAATATTAGCATGCAGACAGATGAACACTTTAACTTTAACCACGTCTGAAGAACTTCACAAAGCTGTCTGCAAGACAAACTTTCAATATCGTCTTCCTTTCCCCCAGTGTCAGTCTTGTCTGACAGCCTTAAAGTAATCTTCTTAAAATGCTCTCTATCTTGTGCAATGGGAGAGTTTCAGAAAGTATCTTATTTTTTTTATTTTTTTTTAATAGTTATTATGAGTTTCTTTTGCAGCTCTTAAAATGATAGTTCAAGACTTTTCGCTCTTCTGCGGAAGACAAAAAAAGATATTCTGAGGAATATTTCAACAGTTTTTGTCCATTTACTCGCCCTCATGTCAATGAAAGTCAATGGGGTCCAAAACAACCGCACTGGACCCCACCCGCACTTTGACATGAGGGCGAGTAAATGATGACAGAATTTACATTTTTGGTTGAACTATCCCTTTGAGGCAAAACACCCCAGGAAGAAAGGGTAAAACATTTAACTAATAGATATTATCATACTTTGATTGATTACATGAAGAATTCCAAACATTCTGTTGACTTATTAGAGTCAAAAGATTTCTACAGAGGGGATTTGGGATATTTCTTTTTTATCACTCCATAAATCAGAAAATACTGTCAACAGCTGGAATAAAATTGTATATCTTTTATGATTATGAACAAACCCCTCTGTAAAAACCTTCAGATTATAGTCAGGAATAAAAGTTGGGTGTATTTAATGCTGCCTTCACATGCTATCGGAATGGTCGTAAATATGAGTTTCCTAGTTAAAAATTGGACATGATCGCCCTCTCAAGTCGTATATATTTACCTCTGGCAAGCTCAGGGATAATTCTGATACCCAAGTTCCCATGTTTTGCGGGCCATAAACTTTAAACATGGTGGAGGGCAGAATGACTGCTGCTCTGACAGGTATGCTTTATTAGTTTTTTCCACAACAGCGACATCGCCTCGTCCAGTCGTTAAAGGGTTAGTTCACCCAAAAATGAAAATGATCCCATAATTTACTCACTCTCAAGCCATCCTAGGTGTATATGACTTTCTATGACTTAAAAAATATCCTGGCTCTTCCAAGCTTTATAATGGGAGTGAATGGTACCTGAGATTTTGAAGCCCAAAAAAGCTCATCCATCCAAGTAATAGCCTGTATATTGACCGAAATTCCAGAATTGTCAGCAATCTGTAGATAACGTGGTCAATGTTTACATGGTTGTCAATGAATGGGATGCTAAATATTTTGGCTTTTTTGGCTAAGATTTTCCCAATAAATAGGCAAGAATAAACCTGGTGTCTTCCATGATGCCTTCTCTTTCCGACAACAAAGCGCTTGAATGCGACGAGCTCGTAATCACGACTTCAGAAGTAGGAAGTAGGAAATTTCCGATACCACGTGAAGTGCATGAATAAAAACACATTTTGAGAAACCAACTTTAAAGATGTGTATTGTAATTGAAATCTACAGGTGAAAATAAAGTGCAATAAAATAAACACAAAGTGTATAAGTTGTGAAACGCCACACAGCCCAAAATCTCAAAATTTACCAAATTGTTTTTGCCTTATCAGCCACAATGAAACTCAAGAATCCCAGAATTGCCAATGAAAATGTATTTAACTAGGCCATATTTACTCAAAGCAAAAGGACCATGCGTCCGAAAAGCAAACGACCCTTTTGTAGTGCTTTTTTCCTTCATGCAGATGAGAAATGTGCAGTTCCTGCCGCCGTACCTCCACAAGCATGTTCCCATGAATGATTATAATGAGTTAGGGCTGTGACTGGAGTTGCCTCCATTAGTGAATGTAGCGCACATGCCATTTTGCATTGTATTGTGACACAAAGTTCAAATGTAAGGACAAAATGTACATTCGCCTCTTTTCAATACTGGAACATCAAAACCGGCCCGTCTGGGGTAACGAGGCATGCATGCTCATTTAGGAATCTTTCTCCATTAGCGAGTGAGAAAAACTCTTAGTAATGTAAGAACACAATGATAGTCTCTTATAGCGGCGGTCTGTGATCTTGTTTCAAAGCCTCATTCCAGGCTTTAATTGCTGATTGTTTTTTAACGGCAGATTCGGTTCCCTCAGATTCAAATGCGATTCGCTGTCGGCTCATTGAAGTTGAGCTTTGAGGAAGCGTACGGAAATTCCATTTCCTTGTTAAAATTAAAACCAAATTTATATGACTGCTAATGGAGAACATTTCTGCAATGGCAAAAACAGTCAACAGCACATTAATAGGCGTGGATTTTCCATACAGGGCCATCAGTCACTGACTCTACAGGCCTCTCTGGTTTTAATAACGCTCCATAAACACTTAAGACAACAGACTGAGTGTATAAACCAAGATTAAGGTCTGTATACTGCGTGCATGAGCTGCAACAGAAACACTCTGGTTTTCCTTCATCAAATGTGGACAGAGACAGGCAGAAGAGACTGTTTTGACTGCTGTCCATAGCAGCAGAACTATTCGATTACACCCTCAAGTACATTTCTCATGCTATTTCCAGGCATCAGTCGTACACAGATTGAGCTAAACCTCAGATGACCAGTGGCTGTCTCGCAGACATTGACTGACTCGCACGTTTGTATTGAACTTCTATGAGAGACCCAGCGGGGATCCGGTGGACTGGTTGCTAAAGAGACCCCAATGAACCGTCAGGAAATGACCCACAGAGCCCTGTTCTCCCAGACTGGTTCTCTCCGAACATGTTGTTTGTGCCACACAACACTTTATGCTTTTTTAGCACTGTCCTTTTTTTCGTACTAATTTATACCTAGAGGGAACAAGGATGTCCTTGCATGAACTTGGCAGAAAATCATAGACCTTTCAAATGAATGTTTGTTCTGCACTAATAAATATAAATATTGTTTATTACACACACACACACACATAAAAAAATTACTACACATTGTGATATGGAAATCGGTACTGATAGGCTACTCATTTAAAGGTAGGGTGGGCAATTTTTTCCCAATGAAGTGATATTGGAAGACATGTTGTCATAGCTTCTTGGTACATAACGGCTACTGTAGTTGCAACACGCATTTGAAAAAGCGAGGCGCTAGAGAGCACTATTCGTTTGGATGCAAAATACAATTTCACCGCTAGATGGGAGAAATTCCCACACAGTGTACCTTTAAGACATCTCTTGTGAAGCTTTGCTGAATCTGCGTTCATTGTTTTGAAGGAAGCGTGGCTTTGGAGACGCTCTGAAGGGAGGGCGGGATCTCATGCTTTCAAAGCTAGCTTGCTAGTATTGCTAGCCCCTCTGAAATTACCTGCCCTAACTTTAATTTTAAAAGCTTGCCAATGCTTCATTTAGAGTCGAACATCACTGAAAATATGTGTCAGATGTCGGTTAATTTACTCAGTGAGTTCATTCAATGATTTAAACCAGTATAGCCTGCTTGTAAGTTCATTAAAAGTGCTGCTAATAAGAGACATGAAGACAGCTCAGTATGAAGGTGATAATTTTTGTCTTTTTGTCTTCACAATTCATTATACAAACACATTCACAGCTTGGGTAAAATATGTGTTCTTTTGCTGTTAATTCAGCAGCGAAAGCTTGATTATGAAACCCTTTTCTTTTCAAAAAGAAAATATTTTTTTATTTTTGGAGCTTGACAGCCAGGAATCAATTCTGTTGAAGAGTTGCATAACAATTCACTTTGGAACACATTAGGATAGATCTTACACGTTTTTTAAAGAGTTTTTTTTTACTACATAGGAAGGGATTTCTTTCCATATGATATAATATTCCACAAAATAATTAAGATATAAATCCTTACTATAGTAATGTCAAGGGATTTTAACTCTATCAGCATAACAATGGGAAAAAGTCTCTCCTCTATAATGTAATGTCAGCTGTTTCTTAACATCGTTATAGTGGCTGCCTGCTATTTTTCCAAAACAAGCTTGAGACAGTGACACCGTGTTCACTCCTGATTACCATCTTCCTCGTCGCAGGCATTTCAGATATGATTACTCTTCGCTGTCTCTGCGCTATCACAGATGCTGCTCAGCAGGTATCAGCGGGACCGGGCGCCCATATTCCCCCTGCCCACTGCTGATTCAGCTGTCCCGCGGGAGAAGAGAGATCTTCCCTGCCAGCACAGACAGACCTCACCTTACTGAACACTTACTTCAGATTCAGTGAAGCCAACGTAAATTATCACTGGGGCTATTTGTAAATAGCTTAATTTAGGAATAGTTCACCCCAAAATGAATATTATCCCATAATTTACTCGCCCTCAAGCCATCCTAGGTGTATATGACTTAATTATTTCAGCCGAACACAATCAGAGTTATATTATATTAATAATATCCAAGCTTTATAACGGGAGTGAATAGTGTCCGAGTTTTTTAAGCTCCAAAACGCACATCCATCCATCATGAAACGTAATCCATACTGCTCCAGGGGGTTAATAAATGTTTTCTGAAGCGAAGCAATTCCGGAAACGTCCCAGTCGAGTTCCGGCGGAAGAATATAAAGTACCTCCTCTTCTTTTATATCGAAATCCTCTGATATATTTTTTTTAACTTCTTGTTTTAGACTTCTAATTCCTGCCCGCCATTCTGTTTTGCTGTGTCCTCTGTGCTTCCTTGTTTGTTAATTCTCACCTAAACTTACACTACATCCCACATCATACTTCGGGTCAGAGGTCACCCCTCTGCCAGAACTCGGCCGTTTCTGGAAGCCAGTGATTGTAGTTTATAAAGTTTTAAATATGGATATTTTTCTTTAAAAAATGCATTGCTTCGTTTCAGAAGGCTTTTCTGGAAGGCCTTCCCTGGAGCCGTATGGATTACTTTTTATGATGGATGGATTTGCTTTTTGGAGCTTAAAAAACTCTATTCGGTGCCATTACAAAGCTGGGAAGAGCCAGGATATATTTTAATATAACTCAGAATGTGTTCGGCTGAAAGAAGAAAGTCATATACACCTAGGATGGCTTGAGGGTGGGTAAATTTCATTTTTGGGGGAACTAAACCTTTAAGGCCCATTCACACCAAAAAGACTAGTTATAATGATACTATTAGCATCAACCCTAAATGCTCGCGCTCTTAAAGCAGATCTATTCTAATGAGCTGTTGTTCATCAGCTGGAAAAATCGACAATACCGTTCCTCTGTTATAATTGTGGTGTGAACTCTGCTATTCTTTTTTGTTTTGTAGAAAGATTTTAGAACTATATCTGTTAACTGTATAGATATCGTCCTGGGTGTGAACTGTTATTTAGAGTCTAGAAAGAAATGTTGATATACAAAGGCGCCTGAGCACAATATCTGATGAAGAAAAAAAGAAGAGTTTTCCCACACTGTCTGAAAAACATCTCTGTGGGTTTGAATTAACGATAAGCGTCTAATGAAGCCTTGCAAAGCAAAGAGGTGGTGACGCTCTCCTTTACAATTAGCCGTCTGTGAAACTTCCTGGCAAATTAGTTTCTCCACTGCAGCTCAGACAGTTCCGGTGGCTTCTGCAGAACTTAGATTGGTGTGTGTGTGTGTGTGTGTGTTCAGATCAATCTGCTTGAGACTAGCATGGAATAACAAATTCCCCCTTTAAGGATTCAAGGTCAGGGCCAATTATGTTCTGAAGGAATTTTCAAAATCCCAACATTGGATTATAGATTTAAAATGACAAGATTTACACTTCACACATTTAGGAATAATACTCTGAAGTAGATTTTTCAGATTTTACTCTTTATACTGCATCTTTACAAATGGCATCATTAACTTTATATACATTAAACATTTACAAACAAATACAAAACTATAAATTTATAGCTGGATCTCTAAAATAAAAAAAGACAAACAATATATGGCAAGAAAACAATACTTGATTAATTATATACAATATATGATAAACGATTCCTCTCGTCTCAGCACCCACATAAAAACAGGAAACATATTGGCAGAAAATAGCATCAAGGGTATATTTTGATTTTATAAAACACAATGCATTGATTCCAACATTATTTCTGTCAAATAAAACCACTGTTTTTGGTGTATGTGTCAAAATCATACATAGACTTTACTGAAAAAAAGCTGCTTTTGTCAGCTTTGATTGTAAACCGAAGCAGATCTACGCTAAATACATTTATTAGTGAACATTAGATTGCAAATAAATAAAACACATGCAAGTTTTGCTGCAGATATTCCATTTGGGAGGATGACAAAAACCGTTTAAGCTTTTTTTCTTCACAAATCGCAACATACACTTTTCAAAACACACACAGAGTTACATTGCACATTATAATAAATAATATTCTTCCAAAGACGACAAAGAAAAGACGGTAGACAGTTCATTTATTCAGACTATAAATGTATAAATAAGAAGACAAAAATGTATAAATAAACATCTAGAACAATAAGCATCTTCCACATGTCTGCGGAAAATAAATAAGAGTACATGTATGTACAGTATGAACATGACTCTGTGCTTAAATGGAGTCCTGCTGTTGAGTGTGATTTATCCAGTCAGTAACAGAGATAGATGGCTATAATCCGCGTAATCTTCATCATCCTCCTCTTCGTCCGTCTCTTCTGAGAGCGCTGCGGAGGAATATAGCAGCTGTTGCATTAGTATAAAACACAACAGCATTCAGGCACAGAGTCTTACTGCATGACTTCTTGCATCTTTCTCCCAAAGCATCTCTAACAATGCTTTGCGATTCACACAAAGTGGTGGGATCACAGCTGAGGGTTGAAGGAGAGCCTGGGATTGAATTTCTCTGTGGAATGGGGCCTTACCTCTGTCTTTTATTAGCGGAGACAATTTCTTGTATTTGTCAAGTCATTGTACAGAATCGAATCAAATCAAGCAAAGAGACATTACGTAATCCCTTCTTATAAACAAAAATATTGCTTTTGTGGAAGATGACGAATACCACACACAGACTCGGGCTGGTTAAAGATGGTTCTACTTTAAGGCATTAACAAATGTTCTAACTTATCACTGAACCATCTAAACATGTTCATACCAAACATAAAATCACATTTTTTCCACATGAGATTTGTTATGTCCCACATTTGAACCATTATAAGGTTAGAACAAAAGAAGTGACATTGTCTAGAAACATTTTACGTGAAGAATAAAGGTATGTTCACACCAAGAACGATAAAGATAACTATATTAGCGTCCACACCAGCGGACGATATCGCTCTGTTTATTCTAAGCGCTCGCTTGTCTGTCACTTTAAATGCTTGAGCTCGTTACAGGATGGATTCTGATTGGCTGTCAATGTTTTTATCGTTCAGCTGGATAAAATCGTTCTGAAAGCGATTCCAACGTCCCTTACGCAAATAATTTAAATATACTGAAAAATATACAGAACAATATATTACATTACATTGAATAATACATAAGGAAGTGCTGCTTTTCATATATTGAAAAATATGTGACAATATATTTACTCTTTATGTGAGTTACTTTCACTCAATTGAGTTATGTTTGTGCTACACAAAGTATCTGAGTTGAATTTACGAGGAAAGTTGTTTTAGTATTACATAAAGGTGCATGTTGAAAACATGTAAAGTCTAATTGGTCAAACACAAATTAGTTGAGTTCAAAATACTCAATTCTCATGCAAATAGTTGCCTCAATTATTTTTTAGTTAAACAAAAGCAATATTTTGCTTGAGAATGCATTAGAAATGCTTGAAAAATTTAAGGCAATCAGTTTCCACACACTAAAAATATTGCCTTGGTGTAACTCAAAAAAACTGAGGCAACTATTTGCATGAGAATTTAGAGTATTTTGAACTCAACTAATTTGTGTTTGACCAATTAGACTTTACATGTTTTCAACATGCAACATTAATCAACATTTATTCAATATATTGTAATATATTAATGTTTATTTTTATTCCATACATTTTCCAATTTATTTAAACCATTTAATATATAGATCATAAATATATGGGAATATCTTTTCTCTGCGCCGTAATCGTTTCTCTGTGCCTATAAAAATCCTTATCGTTATCTTTATAGCTATCGTCCTTGTTGGTGTGAACGGCCCTCTAGTGGCTTTTTTCATTAAAAATGTTTCACATTGCGCAAAATGGACATAACAAATCAACAGTGAAAAAAATGGTTGAGTTTCCCTTTATTACATAAAGATGATAGACAAAGATGTTAGCTGGGGTCAGAAATTAAATTCTGCGGACAATATTTGCCTCTTGGAATTGATTTTCTGGGCATATATTTCTAAACCATATAAAACACACACACACACACACACACACACAGCATACCAACCATTTCAAAAACTTCAATTAAAATATATGTCAGAAATATATCTATGTATTAAAATACATGTTAAAAAAACTTTTTTTTGCCCCCGTGTTTTACATTTCTAGGGCATTTTTGTCACTTTCAGTGGTACTTTTGCCCCAAACACTGGTATATTTCTGAGCGTGCACCATTATGGCAACAGGTTTGCTTTTCTTTGTCCATAACACACGTGCCCATCTGTATCACGCGATCATCATCGCGGAGCCGGTCAGCCACAGGCAGAGACAACACAAAACAGAGCACGCTAAGTGAGTTTACGTCCCTATGTAATTTCCACATGACTCGTCACGTTTCTGTCTCTGACGCACAGATAGTGTAACCATTGCGGAGGAGCAGCATGTTCAGAACTGTCTCGCATCCCAAACGGAAATCCTTCCAGACATTTAAGACATCAATAGATGAGCAAGAGAACATCTGCACCGTCCTGGACACTTCTAATGCTTCAGAACGTCTCATTGCCTCTGAGTTAAAACACAGAATGTCTTTGCGAGAGGAAGCCGAATACATGCTCTCGGACAGTCCTTGTGTTTCTTTTTGGGGGCAATGGGAGGGGTGAGAAAGAGGGGTGTTTATCTGGCAGGGGGTGGGAATGCGGGACAAGGGTGCGGCCAGGCTTAGCATCCTCTACTTACAGTTGCAGGAGCCCGAGTGTTTGACTTCCAGGACGAGGCCCAAAGAGCAGGCGGCCTGCCTCATGGAGCACTCGCTCGGGTAGGTGACGTTGTCGCTGGCGCAGACGCTGTCGCCCGGTCGACTCTCGGGACAGGAGTCCTCCTCGCACACCGCACAGCGCCCCCGTCCCGTACGCTTATCCCACAGACACTTCCGTCCCTCCCGGCATTTGATGTCTTCACAGGACCTGGCGTCTGAAGCATAGGAGACGAACCAAATGAGAAAGTTATCCCAAAAAATATGATTTCACTTTGTGTAAACCACTTCTTTGGGCCACACTGAATGTTAATTTTAGTCTTGTTTCACTCAGTGTGGTTTGAGGAGGTATTAAATAACGCGGAAAAGCAGCAACAGTCACTGCTACCCATGTGAAACATGAATGTGTTATTGCAACAGAAAACAGAGTAATGAGAACCACATGTTTAAGGAGGATTGTGCAAGCGCAAGATTTGTGTCTTATTCTCACCTATGCATTTCCCCTCGTAGGCTACTCCAATGGAGCGTCCCATGATGCACGTGGCCCTTCGGAGATGGCAGGTGTTGGCGTACACGATCCCGTCATTCCCGCACAGGTACTGCTCCGGCGAGGTCACCTCAGGGCAGAGCCGGTTGCAGGTCACGCAGTAGGCGTTGTTGGTCTGGTCCAGTACACATGTTGAGCTTCCAGGACAACGCACGTCATAGCATGACTCTGTCGAAAAATAATATCCTGTCAAAATTGGCAGCTCCTGTAGCTAACAAGCTTTTACACACTGAATTAAAACTAGCTTATGCATAAAAGCATATCTTGTATTTATTCTGTCTCTATAGATATTTTGGTGGGCATAATATTTTTATTAGAAAAACATGAAGTTATGCATGTCTAGCAAGTTATCATTCTGTTCATTTTAATGCACATTTGAGTTAGAGATTTAGAATTAAGCCTTGCTTAGTTTTTGATCGCAAAAAGTCAACGTGAAAGGACACTCGCCACCATTTAACTTCTGTAATGTGACGTATTTCTGAGAGAAAAAGAATATTCTGTGAAAAATTTAGTTTGGGACTTAAATTTTCCATATTCATTGGATTGTTATATTCAATAACAATGAATAACACCCATATTCAAGTGGGTGTTAATTAAAAGAACGTAACGGAAAATGCGAGTTTGCTAAAAAAATAATCCGGTAACACTTTACAATAAGGTTAAATAGTTAACATGAACTAACAATGAACAATACATATGTAACTGTTTTTATTAATCTTTGTTAATGTTAGTTAATAAAAATCCAGCTGTTCATTGTTTGTTCATGTTAGCTCACAGTGCATTAACTAATGTTAACAAATGCAACCTTTGATTTTAATAATGTATTAGTAAATGTTGAAATTAATATTAACTAATATTAATAAATGCTGAAGAAGTATTGTTCATTCTTAGTTCATGTTAACTAATGTTAACTAATGAACCTTATTGTAAAGTGTTACCAAAAATTCTATATTATCCAATAGGTGATGTCACCGGTAAAAAAAGTTGTTTCAGAGGCAGAGCAGGTTATTATTGAAGATTACAAAGACATTCTTTTTTCTTTGGAAGAATGTACACCTATGATTTGTGCGCAACAAAACTAATCAATCAGGTAAATTTTGTTTTCTTTTTCTCTTGAGTGACCGTACTTTTGCATTTTCCCTGGTACTGCGCAGTCAGGTCAGGGTGTCTCTTGCACTTGGCCCTAAGGAGTACACACTCGTTCTGGTACGTTTTCCCATCGGAGCCACACACGCGCCCTTTAAAGGTGACATTGGAGCAGTCTGGAGCGCACACGCAGCGCGGCTTATTCCGCTTGTTCATTTTGCACCTCTTTCCAGGACCACAGTCCACATTTTCACAAGTCTCTGTAGAATCAATAAAGAAGGTTATGAATAACTGACATATCAGTTCTGTATATATAAATATTTGTTGTTTAAACGTGATCATGTCATTTCTGACTGACAAAGGGTTGCACTATTTGCTATATACCATACTCAAGTGTTCCTAACATTTCCTGTCTGAAATCGAAATCAAATTTTCCAGATTACTTCCAGTCATCCAAATGATGAAAACACTCTACCTTTGCAAGGTATGCAGTTTGGTGCGCCGCCATTGAAGATCAGCCACCGGAAGAGTGTGTTATTGGGTACATCCTCCTCAGTCCACGCCGTGCCCAGACGACCACTTTTACAACAGTCTTCCCGGCTCATCCCAGACATGTACAGAACCTGGCATCTCCCGTTCTTGCCCTGCTGAAGCCAGCAGTTGCCAGCTGGAAAGAGTCACTTTATTACCCTCTCATACATGCCGAATAATATTCTGCTCATTCATCACTCAATACAATAGAATGAAGCTAATTGGAGGCAATTAGTGCCCATAACCACTTCGGACAATCAAAACAGACAATGACCGATTCTTAATTTTTTACCTTGGGTCATCTCAATATTGAATATCTGGTTGCATCTTTAGTGCCAAGTTGCTATATGACTATAAAATGCCCATGGATTTTTGCTGGATCCAGGTAAAAGATCAAACAAACATTTGAAAATGATTTAAGAGGTATTTTTTAAAGAAACTTGGGTTGAAATTCCAAATGTTCAAAGAGTCTTTCTGCCATCTGAATCCACTCAAACTCCTCAGAAACACTATTTTGAGGTTGTGCAAGCGTTTTGTGCCTTGCACGGAAACATGCTCAATCGTTTAGACATAATGCCATTATAAACAAAATAAATGGAGAGAAAAAAATACCCCACTTACTGCACAAAGTTTAACATCATCTACAAATACGAATCACTTAAAGATCAGGA
Organism: Abramis brama; assembly: GCF_963993115.1. Classification (NCBI taxonomy): domain Eukaryota; kingdom Metazoa; phylum Chordata; class Actinopteri; order Cypriniformes; family Leuciscidae; genus Abramis; species Abramis brama. The sequence goes on from NC_139987.1 coordinate 7,120,120, forward strand.
AGGTGCCTGCAAAGATATGGTTCCTTTTCTAATGAGTTTCGACTATAAATTCTAATAGCTAGGTGTCTTGAAAACAAGTTCACTTATAATTTTTTTTAGTTTTTACGCATGAGAGGCGCCAGCGCGCAAACGCACCATTCAACCTTCTCAAGTCCAAGTCAATGCATTAATGCTTTTAACACTGCATAATATTGCTCATTCAGACTTTAAAACACCTCGCAAAGCATAAATGTCACTTTACCTTGTACTTTCTGCTGTTCCATCAAGTGCGCGAACCATATGAGGAGCGCGATCACGCCCTGGCGGAGCCGCGGTAACTGTAGCATCCTCAGAAAAAGTGGAGACAGACGGACTACAGACAGACAGATGTTCTCCCGATGCTTCGCACTCAGTGACTGTCATACACACGGAATCCGTCTCGCTTTATAAATCTATATGGGGTCTCGAGTTGGATGCCTGTGGTGGGCGGTCTTCATACTTCATAGGGGGTGGGGAGAGCATTGTAATAGTTTGCTCACCGAAATTTATCAGGTGACATTTAAGTCTAGAAACTTTCTCCTCTCAAGAGCAACATTATGATTTGGGGCCATGTTTTTAATAGGGTTCAAAGAGTTGGATAACAGCAGCAAAGTGATTTGGGGCTCTGTTTGCATTTATTGTGGATAAAAGGCTGATTATTACAACAGTTATTTGATATAAATAGTTTTTCTCTCAACATATGCCAAACTTTGAGTTTGAACTGTATCAAACATAACCCGGTTCTGGTAAATTACAGAATAAATAGTTTCTTTTTTATGTGATTAAAAAAGATTTAAAAAACTTTGATTGTTGTAGGATTGTAAATATTCTCAGAAAATTCAAATGCTCAGTGTTAATACATTGGGAGGTGCCATCTGAGGCTAAATAAAATGTAAGGTAACACTTTATTTTACAGTGTCCTTGTTACACAAGTTACATGTAGTTACAAATCATGCATAATTACATGTAACTAAGCCTAAACCACACCCCAATCCTAACCCTAACACGGTTAATTAAGTAAGTACACGTGGTTAATTATTATTACACAGAACTTAAATGTATAATCACACTGTAACACGGACACCTTAAAATAAAGTGTAACCAAATGTATATATGTTGGAATAGAGCTGTGCCCAAAGGAACAGGGCTGACAGTTTTATACTTTCTATTGCCATGACTAGCCCTGTGCTCGAGGTCTTGAAAGGTGTCTATAAGAAATGGAAAGTAGGTTTAAATTCATGGATATTTAAAATCATGTCAACTTGGTAGCAGGGTTGACTATTTAAAATCACACCAGCTGACAAACATAATATATAAGATGATAAAAGAGAGTCCACAAAGGGATGAGACTGGTATTATGAGATATTTGTACAGAAATTGTACAGTATTATACAGAAAAGGTAAGTTATAGTTAACAGGGCTGATGCCTAACTTGGAATTGTATGCATTTTATTAAAAATGTCTATTAAAATACATGAAAGAATACATAAAAAGGTTTCAAAAGTTACTGGATTTTTGCTGATGTGTTAAAAATGCCAAGAATTTCACATAATAGAAGTTAAAGTCAGTTTTTACACGTCAATGCTGGACACAAAATGATGGCCTATACAGTAGTATACTATAATATTAATATAAACTGTCACTTTAAAAAAAAAAATTGTTCACTCTTTATCAGTGAATATAGCTGTTTGTACAGCAAACCAGACAATATGAATAGACAATATATCCATCAATGCAACAGCATCTCTGTGCCGTGGGATTCATATGAACTATTTGAGTCCTCTGCTTTGAATAGATCCAGACAGTTTTCCATCCATTTCAGTTTGGACGATAAGTGTTAATCTTTTAAAGTGGTCTATTACTGTGAATTCATGACGGGTAATAATAGACTCAAGGATACGGTCATTCTAATAATAGTTGAGACAGTTGTTTGGTCCTCCCCAGGGTCAAACCTGTAAATATAGCACAACAAATCCTTCTTCAAAAGGAAGCAGTCAGGGTGTTGAGTTACACCCCGTCTACACAACTAGTGACGCGACACGACAAACTCCTGTGACGCTGCTGACGTCGTGAACTTGCAGTGGAGACCAGGTGTTTAGATGAGGTGTTACATCCATGCAAATAAGTTCTTATCAGAACTTCACTCTTAAAAATAAAAGTTATTTTTTGGCTTCTGTGGTTCCATGAAGAACCGTTAACATCTATGGAATCTTATTAAAATGTTCATAACACTAAAAAGAAATTATTTTTTAAAAACTGTTCACTGAAAGGTTCTTTGAGGAACTGAAAATAGTTCTTCTGTTGCATCGCTACAAACAGCTATATATTCACTGTCCTTAAATATAATGTATTAGCACTTTCTCTTAATGGTTACTATATTTAGAGACTTGTGTAAAACACTACATACATATATAACATTTATAAGCTTCAAGTATACAAGAAAAATAAAATAAAAACAACGGATCAAACGCACGTCTCGCCATTATTATACGAAAACAGGTATAACCTGTAAAAGGTTTTGGAACCTTTATTTTAAAGTGTAGTACTTATTCCTTATTTGCTTCTACTATTACAATACTGACAAGTGACTTCAATTAGTAGGACATTTTTGGCATTGAATTCAGAATAAGGATTGTGGCTCAGGAATGTTAAGCCGATTTAAACCACTTCTCGAACAAGAAAAAATGTAGGGCATGACTTGATTTTGTCCAGAATTGATTGGATTGTGGTTTGCTATTGGTGGATCTCATGTGAGTGACAGGTTACCCCGCCCTCCTGCCAGTAAACACGTCATCAGAGAAGAGATGAGCTGCAAGAGGGAGGGGAAGTTACTTTGATTAAAGATTACAAGGGTACATGGATTTACAAAAATGATATGCATAAGAATTGTCAATTTTGATTTCATAGTGACTTAGTAGGCCCACTGGTAACATAAAATACTAGTTTTAAGAAATAAATGTTGAATCGGCTTGCCAGATTTGTCTGAGGTAGCCGCTGCCTTGCTGTCCCTCTGTCGGAAAATTGGGAGAAATGCAAGACTCTGCAAGTGTCTCCTACCACACGTTGTTAATAACTATCACTGTGAAACGGGGACATACGTTGCACAGCTGTGGTCTGTGGTTAGAGATGTCACTGGATTGATCGAATGCCACACAGAATCGTCTTACTGAACAACAACAGCCATCGGCTGTTTAATAATGGCGAGACGTGCGTTTGATCCGTTGTTTTGATTTTATTTTTCTTGTATACTTGAAGCTTACAAATGTTATATATGTATGCAGTGTTTTACACGAGTCTCTAAATATAGTAACCATTAAGAAAGTGCTTTATACATTATATTTAAGGACATTGAACTCTGAGGTTGGTGAATGGCCCAGTTAGACATGTGAATTTGGATTTGGAGACATCTGCCGGTGAATGATGGAAATGCGGAGCTAATTTCAGGAACGGGTTAAATAGGATAAAGGATAGGATAAAATGATAAAATCTAATAGAATACATAATAGAGGAGGAAAAGTGCGAATTTATAAATTTTAATTTTAAGCCTTTACATTTATTGAATTCCTGAATAAACAAATCATGATCTGTCTGTTTCCTGGCCATGAGTCAGCTGACCTGAAGCAGAACCAATGGGATTCGGGCTATGAGGAAGACGAGCTCGAGCCTCTAGCTGACAGCAGCAGCACGCGCTGCGAGTGTTTGAACTTTACATGTGTGTCCGGCCAATGTACATACATGAATTCCGTGGTAAGTCTGCTTTTGAAGTATTACATTATTACATTATATTACTTAATATTACGTTTTCTGATCAATAACCTGCAAGCAAAAATAAAAAAAACTAATCACATTTACATAAACTTTAATGTCTTGCCAACAGTTACGAAATTGTCCATATTGTCATAATAGCCCATATCTAACGTTACACGTTAAGCAGGTGTCGGTTCTGTACTTTGCAAAAAGTGCCGAATTAACAGGACTTAAAGCGGAGAACATCACTGTTCCGTCAAACATAACATCTCTACAGCTGTGGCAGGATTTGGAGACCAGACATCCGAGGTGAATTATTATCACAACTATATTAATACTTTTGTAGGATTTTAAAATCAGTGATATTTACACTGCACGTGATCGACGCATTATAATCAAACAGATGCGGTCAGTCCAACAACCACAGACTTTGTTTATGCGTTGCGCTCCTTTGCAGTGTACTTCACATTGTTATATTGCTATTAACAACATTAGTATTACATATGGTAATTATTATTGTTATTTAATATATATTTTTACTTATAATATTAATTATTTGACGTAATAATTGTTATTATGTGTGTATTATTATTAATAATAAAGTAATACATATTTATAATGTTACTTTCTGGCATATTATGTTAACTAACTTTATCATGTCATTAATATATATATATATGTGTGTGTGTTTCATGTAATAATATTGGGTATTTGCAGTGTCAAATATTTCATGCATATGCACAAGTGTCTTTCTTTGCCTTCAGAAGACTTGTTTAAATTGTATTGTACTATACATGCTCTAAATCATATAAATAATGCTTAGAATAACAAATGATCTGTTGTAAACTATTATTTTCTGATTGAGCATCTGTTAATTTTTATTTTCTATTCGTTATGTTCTGAATCTGATGAGATTTTATCTTGTTTGCCAGACTGTCTGTGTTACGGGATCAGGTGGTCCTGGCAGTGCGGCAGGAGTACGTGCCTCTGGGTGCGCAGCCTTTGACCCTCAGAGAGGGAGACGAGGTGGCCGTCATACCACCCCTTAGTGGAGGGTAACGAACTACCAAGGTGAGCATCAAATCTGATGTCTGTCTGTATATATATTAACATTTTTTTTGTTTATATATATATATATATTACTTTTTTAAAAATGTTTTATAATGTTTTCTGTTTTTTGAAAGGTATGGCTGCAGATCAGGGTCAAGATCTAATTACACTCACGACAGACAAGCTTTCTGCTGATGGCGTCTCTGAATCTGTGACGTGTCCCTCCTGTGGCGCTATATCTCTGTTTATTGGTCAGTCTTTTGTAGTTGGATCATTGCTTCTGTTTAGAGTTGGCTTTCTTACAGATACATATAATTTTTTGGTTTATGATTAATTTAAAGGTCCCGTTCTTCGTGATCCCATGTTTCAAACTGTAGTTAGTGTGTAATGTTGCTGTTAGAGCATAAATAATATCTGTAAAATTATAAAGCTCAAAGTTCAATGCCAAGCGAGATATTTTATTTAACAGAAGTCGCCTACAGCGAACGGCCCGTTTGGACTACATCCCTCTACTTCCTTCTTTAATGACGTCAGTAGAACAGTTTTTTGACTAACCTCCGCCCACAGGAATGCTCCCTCAACCGAAATTCGTTTACGTACTTGCGCACTTCTTATAACTTACTGTGTTTACTCAGCTCTTACGGTGATTTTCTGAAGTAAAACTGACGCTTCATCTTTTGTGTGATGTACAATAAACTTTATTAAACTCATCAGTATATGTTTGATCATCATTCAGACAGCAGACTTGTAGGCTATTAATAAATAATGGATACATACAAGCAGATGACAAATACGTTATAATAACCGTAATTAAACTACTAAACTATACCTGTTTCATCTCTATACAGCACTCTGACTCTGTAGGCATTATTGTCCGACTCGAAATGAACACCGTTACTGAGAGTTTCTGATATTATCATCATTCCGTGAGATGAAATTGTCCTGAGAGACTGAGCGCGAGCTCGTGAAGCTCCGCCCCCTGGGTCGTCCAGCAGCAGCTTATTTGCATTTAAAGGGCACACACTAAAACAGCACGTTTTTCTGTGACCCAAAAAATGACAATTTAAACATGCTGTAAAAAATGATCTGTTGGGTATTTAGAGCTGAAACTTCACATACACACTCTGGGGACATCAGAGACTTATTTTACATCTTGTGAAAAGGGGCATAATACGGGACCTTTAAACATTTTAGAAACACAAGATCATTACAAAAAAGGATTTAGAGAGCACCACCCCCCCCCCCCCCCCCACACACACACCAAATAAAACAAAACAAAATTAAATAATAGTGCTGTCGATTTAACATTAATTTAATTATGTAGTTATGGGAAAAAATAACTCATTATGATTATTAACGCCTTTAACGCACCAACAACAGCCTATAGAAGGCAGTTAGAATGACCCTAAAATTCAAGATATCAGGGCAAAAATGCCCTGTATGAGTTTTTATCTCACATTTATATGATATGATATAGTTAAGCAATATCACACGAGTGCTGTTTTTGTCCCGAATTGGACGAGTGCAAATGTGATATTGATTTTATACAACAATTCAATAAAAAAGAAGTTAATATTCTGTCATATTTTAGACACAGCAGGTTTTAGAAAAATATGAAAATATCAGAACTGTTGTGCGTCTTCGAGCAACACACAGCAGTGTTTAGTTTCTGAATGAATCCGTGTATTGAGTGAATCAGTCGGGTGAACCAATGATTCAATGGCCCATTCATAAAGAGAAAATTCTGTCAACATTTACTCGCCCTCATGGCCGGCGTTGAAGCCTAAAAGTTTATGTGCCAAACAAAGGAGTTTAGGTCAAGCTGGAGAGTTTTAACATGCAAGAAAGGGCTGGCAAATTTGAATAAAAATATTGTCAAGGCCCTTGCACACCGAGTCCAAAATTCGCATCTGAAATTTTCACACGTTAAAAAATAAATACGACCTCAACGTTATGTCAATCACGCTTGCACACTGCCTCCGAAACTTTCGTCCGTCATAAAAAAATTCGGATCAGGTTCGATTTTCTGCGTTTTTCACATCCGTAGCAAGCATTTTGAATGGTGTTTTGACAATTCAGAGCCACCGAATCACGAATACGGAAAAAACGCAAATTTCCGGACTCCGTGTGCAAGGACCTTTAGGCTGCTAAATGTTTTTTCAAATTTTCTGTAATTTCTTGAAAAATATTCGTTATCCAACATGCGTGAGATGGTGGGTGAGGGCTCTTCCAGTTCAGTCAAATTAGACATCTTAGACATTGCTTTACAAAATTTGTAAAGTGAGTGGATAGTGAAGGACCGGAGCTGGACAGGTCCAAAACATACGAGCTAGTGTGGCTGGTCCCAAGTGATGCCTATCACATTCTGGATCAACGGTTGGATTCATCCGAGCAAGTCTGCATTTAGACCAGCGGGATCTATGAACCGCCTTGCATTGTATTAGAGCATGACGTGCACAGAGAGACGAGGAGTGAACCCTTTCCAGAACGGCCTCCCATGTTTCTTGGTCTATTTCAATATTAAGGTTAAAACGGTTAGTTGGTCACATGATGCAAAGGTACCATCCATGTCGAGGAGACCCTGATCCCTCCAACAAGCACATGCAGCGTCCAGAGCAGAATGGTGAAATGAAGGATTCGAATGTAATCTCCTTTTTCAGGGACTACCAGAGATAATTTTGAGGGGAAGAAAGTAATACGGCTTGAATATGAGGCGTACATTCCAATGGCAGAGTCAGAACTGAGGAAGATCTGCAGTGACATCAGGACAAAGTGGCCCAGCATCAGGCATATCAGCATACAACATAGACTTGGGTGAGTCTCGCAGTCTGTTTAGATGATGAGAGTTCATTGCTTGATATTTGCACATCTAAAGAATATCTGTGTTCTTTCCCTGCTCTGTCCACAGTGTGGTTCCTATAACAGAAGCAAGCGTTATAATAGGGATCTCATCGCCGCACAGGAGTGAGTCCCTGGAGGCGGTGAAGTACGGCATCGACACACTCAAAGCCACTGTACCAATCTGGAAAAAGGTATGAATATACCTAGTAGTGCATGACTTCTGTGTAACCCCAGAGAATGAATAAGGTACAAAAAAAGGAGGTGATTAATCTTCAGTAAATGATATTTGTCAGCCTCAGGAGGTCAAAATAAATGTTTATTTCCTTCTTACATTTGATTGGAGGTTTGAAAACCATAATGCGTCACATAAAACCAATTTGTTTGATTCTGTTAATTTCTTGTAATAACAAGCTTAAACACTAAATAGACACAAATGATGCGACTTAAATAAAGTAAAATGTAAATAAAGTAAGCCTGAATAGGTAACGGGGCTGCAGATGTTTCTAGCGACTAGCTAGCTTTGCGCCAAATGCTTTTTGGTAGTTATTAATAAACTTACATTAAGTTTTGGACAATATTTAATGAATCACTTTTCCTTGCAAACGTAGTAATAAGTTTGATAAATGCAGTCGACACGATTTGTGTAAATAATGAGTTTTGTTTTCCCGCCATGTTGTAGTTTTAAGTGATACTACAACATGAAATGTTACTTTAAGGAATTTTTCACCGGGCAAATATTACATATATTAAATATTAAAGTGTGCATCATGACTTGTGGTTATAATTATTGGATACAGTTGAGAAGGTCAAAAACTCAAAAAAACAGCCATTTGTCCTTCTAGTTTCCATGCTAGGTTAATGGTATATAATCAAATAGTAAAAAAAAAAAAAAAAAAAAAAAGTATATATATATATATATATATATATATATATATATATATATTATTATTATTATTATTATTATTATTATTATTATTATTATTATTTATTTATTTATTTTTTTCTTTTTTTTTTAAAGGTTATAAATTGTGCCTCTAAGTATAATTAACTTTATTAAGTATTAAAGTAATAAAGTTATAAGACATGACAGTCTACCCTGTTTGTGGAACACTGGCTTTTTGTTTCTTTATAAGAAATGATGGTTACACTTTATTTTAAGGTGACATTGTTACATTGTTACATTGTATTTACTCAAATAAGTACTGAGTACTGTTAATTAACTTTAGAGCTACGGTAATGGTTACTTGTAATGAAGTACATGTAGTAATGTGAAACTGTCAACTTAAAATTAAGTGATACCGAAATTATAGTTATATAATAACTTGTAACTTGTTATTTATTGCCATCAAAGTGTAATAATTTCTCTTGTGCAATTGTTTACAACATGTTTGTAATTATTTTGTTCTTTTCAGGAAATATATGAGTCTGGGCAGCCTTGCTGGAAAGAGAACAAGGAGTGTTTGTGGGCGGATGATGGAAAAGATTCCAAGGAAAGCTGAACTGTTAAATGAGCAAATGGGCTACAGTAAATCTCGTGAAGCATCTAGACTTTTTTATTGAAAAAATACAAAGCTCAAGTTTCCCGTAACACCTGATGAGAAACAAATACAGATTTTCATCAAACGAGTATATTCTTCTCTCTTTTTTTTGTAAAGAATAGAAAGTTTTACAAAGGTACCAGTGCAAAAACATCATGTAAACATTAAGGAAAATCTTTGTTGCTTATGTTGCCTTTGATTAGACAGGCCTCTTTTCCTATCACACCATCAATAGACGTTAAACCCTGAATTAAGACATAATCATACCTACTTATTTATATTAACTGTCATTTCAAAACATTAAATAAAAGTTAACATTATCAGTAATTCCTAGACATTTTGAAGTATTCGAGTGTTTATTAACAAAAGCATTATACACTGCCCGGCCCAACAAAAAAAAGTCGCTGTTTGAATTTAAATAGGCAAATGCTTAAGAGTTTATGATTGAATCATAATTGCAATGTTTCTAACATGTTATATATTTGGTAACAGTTCTTCTAACCCTAGTTGATGGAGTGTGTAGATTTTCATTTCTTAAACAGCCATGTAGGAAGACGCATCATGGCCATATTCCAGGATGACAATGTCAACATTCATCAGGATCAGATTGTGAAAGAATGGTTTTGAGGAGAAAGAAGAATCATTTTCACACATGAATCGGCTCCTCTGAGTCCAGACGTTAACTTCATTGAGAGTCTTTGGGATGTGCTGGAGGAGACTTTACAGAGTGATGGACTCTTGCATTGTCAATACAGGATCTGGACCAAAAATGTATGCACCTCTTGATGGAAATAACATCATAACATTTATTTCCATTGAGAGGTGCATCAATTTCTGGTCCAGATCTTGTAATATCTTGCTTATTTAAATCCAAACAGTGACTTTTTTTCACCGGGTAGTATATTATGTAAAATATAATGTTTTTAACAAGTTTTTAAAAAGTGTTGCCTGCATTGTTTCTTATTACTAACTTAATTTGTGCAAGTATTCACTATCTTTTACTCGTTTAGTATCAGTACATTTCCCTGATGTTTTATGCAGAGTAGCACTGCTTATTACTTTAGTTATTTGCTCATGATTCTTGCATAGAACGGACAAAAGTGGCAGCTGTAGAATTTACAGAAAGAGTTTTACAGTGTGTTGCTTTGGCCATAACACATTTACATTCAATTGTATTTATTGTATGTTATTGCTGAAATGGTTTCACTATGGTTTTGTAAACGCTTCACTGATATAATAAAGCACATAAAATAAAGGTCCCGATATACTCAAGGCGAAGTTCTTTTTCGTTCTTGGCTTAGGGGAAAAAAAACCCAGCGAACATCCAGATGCCGCCTACATTTAGATGAATATGTAAATATGTGCTGCAAGCTTTCCTTTCACCAACAAAATAAACAACAAAAATGACAGCGGCGCGAAAACAAGACAAAGCATCTGATCATAGTGATGTGGATTTTTGCACAAGCTCTGCAATTCAGCACTCCAGTCATGTTACTTATATAGCACTTTATACAATAGATTGCTTTAAAGAAAGCAGCGTTACAGTATTAAACATGAAAATACTATGTGTCTCTTTTAATTAGAATTACAACTCTCCAGTGTGCTCATGTCTTTACTCGCGTCTGACCTCCAAGGACTGAACAACAGAAGAAATTAACAAGAAGGATCTCCACGTCAAAGACGGCGGAGCCACAGCTATTACATAATCGCCACGGACCAATGGAAGGTGTTTACCAGTCAGAACAAACTTTTCCAGAAAGTTTGCTATAGCAAGCTGTTTCCTGAAATATATCGTAGCCTTATGTGTTTGGTAATTTTCATACTCAACTATAAAACACAATTGATAAAATGTGTTCAAATAAGAACTCAAAGGTCCATGTTTTCTCATATGCCAGCATATGACACCAATAATCAAAAAGACACAATAGTCAAAAAAATCTAGTTAAAAACGAACTACTCAGAGGAAGTGGTAAGACTTCCAAAAGATACACCCGCTAGCAGAGAAAAAGCATTTGAGAAATGAATGGGATTGGAATACCAGTTGTAAGTTAATGCATTGTAATCAAACTGGCAATTTCCAGTTCATTCAATTCACTCTTTCTAACCCTGTTCTGGACATTTGTGTCAGGGAAGAAACCTTTGACATCTCCAAATGAGTCTCGGCCGATCTCTCAGAGCGCCTCGCTGTTTTCCTTCAGTTCCTTCAGTTCCCCTTCATTCTCCTCGTTCTTCATCAGCTTTTGATACTTCCTCTTGAAGAATCCAACCTGAACATAAACACATTGGTTTTTAAAGGAAGACAATGGCACAAGATGTACGCTGAAAAGACATTGTGAGGAAAAAGCTAAATTAAGCACCTTCCAAAGCACTGCGACGGCAAGAGCCAATAATAACAGACCGCCGATAACACTCCCTGCAATGACGCCCACTGGAACGTCCCCTTTAGCTCCAGGCTGGCTCACTTTGACTTCAACCTGCAATGAACTCATGTCAATTGTCTCGACATGGGTAATGAATACGTTTGAGGCAAAATGATCCTGCTGTATTTTGACCATACCTTCAGCTGTTTCTGCTCGATGAACAGTAGGTCCGGTTGAGACGTCTCTATATCAGCTCTCACAGAGAGCACGACGTACAGGAAATCAGCCTTGAATGGGCAAACAAACACATTGTTAAAGTCCCCCTGTGGTGAAAATCAAGCTTTTAATGTTGTTTATATGTCGAATGTGGTGTTTTTATTATGTTTTAAGTCAAACCATGTGCAAATTCATAAGTCGACACCATTGCTGAGTCTTTTCTCCTTAAAACTGCAGTGAAACAAAGACGATCTCAAAAACACGGTTTGAAATCGCTGGTGTTTCTGACGTCACAAACTAGCCTACCTTGTAACCAATCTGGGGTGCGTTTCCCAAAAGCATCGTTAAGCCAACTATGTTCGCAAGTTCCGTCGTTATCAGCATAGTTCAACGAGTCAGTGTTTCCCGAAACCATCGTTCTAACGAACATTCGCAAACAGCATCGCAAAGTTATGTAGTTGGATGGACAGCTCTCGACCTGTGGTTAGAAGCATAGTTTCTAGTTTGCATGACATGTGGACTTAATAAATCCGTATCTTGAGCAAAATAAGCTGACATTCAGTACAACCTGTGTCTTTAATTTAGAATACATATAAATGTAATTTACGTCTTTTAGTTTGTCAAGAGATTTAAAGCACCGTTTTTGAAGAGTGCGCATGTGCGAACGTGCTCTACTATGTAAGAACGAGCTTATGATTGTATCTGGAAATAAAGCAAAATAACAGAGAAAAATGAGAAATAGTCCTCAGATGTAATTTATAGCAAAACATCTAGCATTAATTCGATCTCAAACAGATTCATTAAAGCAGGGCTATGCAGTTTCGGGAATTTCTTCGCTGTATTCTCACTTTTTGCTCGCAGGTTTCTCTCTAGAGCTCCCCCTACAGCTTCGGAGTAGATATTTGACAACACTGTCGAAAAACTCGTTGGTGACTCTCAGATACCAGAAGCTAGTAGATCAACGACATCAAAGCAGATCGGACATTCTTTAAAACGTCGTCTTCATTCGGGTTCGAACAGCGTGAGGGAGCGCAATAATGACAGAATTTTAGCAGATTTTTTTGCCTTAAAGCAATTCGTTACATCGCGAGACCTGCGAGACTTTCTGACGCTGAGGCCGGCGGCCCACCGGCTCAAAGTTGCAAGGGTGGTTTTTCCGCTCACAGGCGAAAAAAGTAATATAACCATTCCAATGACTCCGAAGCTGTTCGGTTAAGGTAAAAAAGTTACTTAGTTCACATTTAAAAGAAGTTATTACTCCAACACGTGCGTGACGTCATAAACCAACGTGGTTGAACGACCACTTTGCGACAATACGGTTTCGGGAAACAGTCGTGACTAGCTAGTTGATTTCTTCAACGATGCATCGTACTACGGTAGTTAAGCAGCGAGTTACGTCGTTGTTTGGGAAACGCACCCCAGAGCAATGTGTGATCGTCAATGAGTGGAGCTGGTGTGAGTGAGTGGAGGCGGGGCTCATTTGCATATTCATAGAACAGCGTATACTAAATGAGGCAAGTGTGTAGAGTTACATTCAAAGTATTTTAAGGCATGAAGAATTTTATTTCAAGGAAAAAGCATTTAAATATGTCATTTTGGTGATCAAAGATGAGTTTTAAGGGATAAAATGATTGACTAGCCTACAGGTGGACTTTAACCCCAACACTTGAGAAAAGTAATGAGATGAGTTCACTTACCGTTGCAAAGGTGCCTTTCCATATGTTTGTAGTTACATTCAGGTAATAATCATTCTTCTCCTCCAGGTCCTTCAGGACGCATCGCATAAGCTGACATGTGGCCGTTTTGCAGTTCTGGTGAACAGATGATCAATACGGTTATGGCTTTGCGGATGGAAATTTCAAGACATCCTGTTATTTGTAATCATGAGACAGAATTTGTCATCTTGACTTGTAAATCAACATCTAGATCTAATTAAAAACATTATTACACAAATAATTATTACTGGGTTTCATTCTTCATTCATTATTACTTCCTTTGTGCGTCGCAATCAATAACAGCAGTGAATGCTTTTTCTCTTTCTTGGATTTCAGGAAAATATTAGATCAAGCACTGACCAGTTCCTCTGTTCCTCTAAAACTCTCCTCAGTGAATCGGGCTGGATAAGGTTTCTGACTGATCTTAAACGGGTCGATCAGATTGCTGTCGGTACAATGGAATTTTTCAGCCTGTTGCAGGAAATATCATCATCAAATCATTTCCACATGCTCAGACGCTGCTTTCAGTCATATATGGATGATTAAATACATTGGGTGTAAAATAAACTGTTATTGCTCCTCACAGGTGAAGTTTTAATGCTGGTAATGTACAGGAGGGGATTTCCTGCTTTAGTGCTGCTTGGCAGCGACACATTGAGGTAAACCAGGCTGACTGGGACAGTTCCTGTAGAAACCTGTAGAAATAAATAAATACACTCACATTAGCAGGCTAAATCACTACCATGAACTTCCTTTTCAGAGCAAACCAACAGATGGTGGTAGTGAACAGCCTGAAGGATTTATCCAATTCACTACAGCATGAACTCACCTTTAAATTAAAGTTAAAAGCTGGGCCGATGTCCTTGTAACCCCTTACTGTGGTTGCAAAATTTTCCTCTTTTTCCAGTAAATAAACATCTAAGTTTGATTCTCTGAAAAAATTAGAAAATAATAAAGAAACATTTAAACATTAAGAAATAAATGTTATGATGGGGTTAAAATGTTTTATTTAACTGGATATCAAGCAGAAATAGTGGAACCACTCAACATTATTTTAAAAGAGGTTTTAAATAATGTTTATATCAATAACTAAGTTACTCAGGATTTTTTCGCAAGAAGGGTTCCCACACTTTATAACCAATTAACTTTCATGATTTTTTTCCCCATGGCTTTTCCAAAGTTTGGGATCAATAAGATATTTTAATGTTTTTTTTAAAAAGTATCTTGTACTCACCATTAATTTGATCGAAAATATAGTAAAAACAGCAATATGAAAATACAATAACTGTTTTCTATTGTAATTTATTTTAAAATGTAATTTATTCCTGTGATCAAAGATGAATTTTCAGCAATTTTCAGTCTTCAGTGTCACATGATCCTTCAGAAATCACTCTAATAAGAAACATTTCATAATTTTGTATAAATTGTGATACTTTTTTTTGTGATAAATATATAAAGTTAAAAATAACAGCATTTATTTGAAATATAAATCGTAGATGTTTTAACTGCATGGCACTTTCGATCAGTTTAAAGCAACTTTGCAGAATAAAAGTTTTTTTTTTTTTTAAATGCCCAAAGTTTGAACGGTACCGTATGATTACTAGAGGATTTTTAAAAATCACTTTATCGAGATCACAGTCACAAAGAGCACGTTTTATCAGAAGACATTATTTAAAACAGGTAGAAAATCTGACACTGACAGTTTTAATTTCTGAAACTTTTCAATGACCTTTTAATATTGTATTAATTTCCATGACTTAGAGTGGAAATCACACATTTGAAATGCTCCAATATCATTTAATGCTTTCCTGAAATGTGGGAAACCCTGTACAAGAAAAAATGAAACTAGCACAGCTAGTAGACTGCAGAATGCAACAGCTGACCAATCAGAATCAGGCATTCCTGATAGGTGTTTAATAAAGGAAATGTCGTAATGTTATAAATAGGGTGTGTTGTCTGACCTGCTGAGGATGATCTCAGAGTTGTATTGGACAGGAATGGATTCACGGAAAATATTATCAGCGGGAGTTTCCTCTGTGCTGTCACTGCAGTGCAAATAAACCAATCAAACATTGATTAACATTAATCCATCTCCTTACACATTACTAAACCTGTGGATCTTGAGCTATGAACTGTCACATATAATTTCTATATTTACCTTAAAGCCTCAAAGACAACTTTGGCATCTTTTTCAAGCCGATTCAAGTTAAAGTCAAAGTATACCACAAACGTAACCTGGAAAAGTAACAAAATCGTTAAAATCATATCAGTCAGATTTGAAGACGAATGCTCGCAGATGTCGGTCTCACCGATTGGTCTGTCCTCAGGGCTGGATAACTCAATTGGCAGGTGAGTTTGTCTGAATCTTTCATCAGAGTGCACTTCACCTCTGTTTCATCAGTCTGAAAAAAAGGAAATGTTATCTTATGGGTGTGGAACAACATGACGGTGAGTAATTACTGACTGCCAGCCAGCACCACCTGAATCCTGCCCAGTTTTATTAAAATTCTTTTCACAATCATATATTGTACTGCTGATGTCAAGTAGAATATAATTATTGAATTGTTTGGATTAGTTGTAAAGTACCGGTGTTGTAAAAGAAGCGTAGAACAGGTTACTGGAGTGGCTGACTGTCACGCGTGCATTGTATGCATTTTCTTTCCTGTTCATCACTGTCACAGTGAAGGAGAGTCTTCTCTTGTTCTGGCTGACCACCAGTGGAGTTTTGCTAGAAATAATAATAAAAAAAACAAACACTTATAAATACTTTTACTCTTGTTCACAGGCGATGCAATAGAAGAACTTATTTTGGATTCTCCAAAGAACCTTTCAGAGAAGAACCTTTTTTCATAGTGTGCAAAATATAATTTTATTCATCTAAAGATCCTCTTATGGTATGGAAATGTTCCATGAAATATTAAAGGTTCTTCATGGAAGCTTCAATGCTAATAAAGAACCTTTATTTTAAAGAGTGTAAGTGATTTATATGGATGTGTTATCGAAACTTTTCACAAAAGAAATTGGGTGCTAGTTAATTAGATAATTTCAAATTTCCTTATAAGAGATCATTTATTAACATTTCTGTCTGGTTTAAGTCATATGGTTGAAGGAATCTTACCCACGTTTCTCTTCACTCTCCACACTCAGTACCAAGTCACTGAAGCAAACTTCATCTTGGCCACAGTCCTTTGAGAATGGGATCTGGACCAAACCAAACCCCAGAGATAAACACAAGGATTTAGGGAGAGTTTCCTGAACAAAGATGATGCATTCTTCTATTCTTAATAGCCTAAGTCAGAGGATTTTAAACTGGGGTCCAGGGGGTTCCATGGGAAATTGGATAGATTAAAAAAAATAAAACTACTACTACTGTAGCCAAGGTATAGCTACTGCCATACCCTTCCATCCCCAGTTGACGCCCCTGATCGAAAGGTTAGAAATCCCCTGACATAGTTGATTTATTTGTTAATTAATTGCCATTCTTCTACACACATGCCCATCACAGTAAACCACAGGCTCTTAAATTTTGGTTCTCGCAACACTCACAAAAAACTCCCACGCATTGGGACTGAAGACGTCTAGAACAGGTTTTGCGTCTGGATAGCTGAGAACTACGTCCACGCGCAAAGCAATTGAGTTGACGAGGTCAGGGGTCTCCTGCACATACACATCATGCTCTTCACACATGTCCTGCACAGAGACGCTGATGTCTTTCTGGAGGACCCGATCCAAGTTGCTGAAATAACCTCTAGGGCTGACCCGAGAAGACTGCAGGTCAGCATCCAGGGTCAGGTTGTACTTGATATCTGTTTTTATAAAAGGATGTTTAAATGCATTACTTCCTCTGACCAAATGTGTCCATCTCCTAAAAATATATGACCCAGACCAGAATTAGTATCCTTACCCACTGGGCCCTGTGGATTCGTTGGTTTGAATGTTGCGCTGAAACACACTTTAGCCTTGAAGCAGGACACCTGCCTCCCACTGTTGCGACACGGTTTACTCAGGATACTGATCTTATCAGGGGTGAAGGAAACCTTGGCTGTGACCACTGCAACTGCGCTACTCCTAAAACCACAATGAAAGAGTTCAAGAATGCATCAATTAAAACTCAACCGTTCAATTGATTTATGGGTTTTGGAACAAACAGGAGAGTCCCACAGAAAGTTGATGCTTAGAGAATTGCTGAGGTGAAAAATGGGATTCCAGAGGACAGCTGGAGCGATCATTTCGCTGGCCACAAACATATCCAGAGATCCCACCATGACTGAGGCCGTCGATGCAGCTGTTACACACTTCACTCAGTTGTTGAAGGTGGGCCGTTAATAAAGTATTACAAATTAGCATGGTCTCCTGTTACATGGGACGATCTAATCGTGAATTGGTTCAGATTCTCACCAGAGTTGGACGACTTTCCCAAAAGCCCCCACTGTGACATCTGGGATCGAGTCTCCATTTATATCTCCGCTGGCGTCTAGAGAACGGCCAAAGTACTTCAGCGCTGTGCCCAGTTTCGTTCCAATAATTTTCTAAATTTGTGAGAATATTCAGAATTTTGGCACTTGCAATTACATTTTATGTGCTGAGAACTCAATGAAGTGTTTCGTTCTACCTGTGAGCTCTGCTTTCTGATGGTCTTTCTGTCTCCATAGTAGATGTAAATGGCACCTTGGCCATTGCCTTCCAATGGGGCACCAACCACCACGTCACTGAAGCCGTCCAGGTTCAGATCTGGGACGACAGTGATGGCTGTCCCAAACCGAGCATTCTTTTGAGAACCCTCCAAAAAACCCTGGTTACTTAAGATACCCTATTAAAAGATAAAATGAATAATAAAGGGGTTTTATTACGCGGCTCTCTGAAATGTTGCAACATTCCGAGGTTGGTGAATCAGTATTAATGAATATTATCTCAAATCAATATCATGTCCCGGTCATTATTTATGTGGTGAAAAGCTGTGTAATAAGTGATATATGACTATATTATCCCTTAAATGTCCATCTTGTCTGAAATTGTTAACTTTGTGTGTCAAATAAATGCAGCCTTGGTGAGCATAAGAGACATCTTTCAAAAACATCAAAAAATCTTACCAACACAAAACATTTTGAATTTGGTGGTATTTAAGGTGCATTCGTGTCATGTTGGAATTATCATAATTCACCCTTCGCAGGGAGTTTGATTGACAGGCAATCTGACCAATCATAATCCGCCATCCGCCAAATCCGCCATTTTCTTCGACAAAGCAGTCACGAGAGTTAGTAGATCAACGTCGGTGGACTTGAACTTGAAAAACAGCGTATACTGACATCTTTCCTATAATGCTATATATCATGCTATAAATTAACTAGAAGAAAGAGATGATCGGTTTCCACAAGCAGCTCTAACTGAGCCTCTACAGCGATCTGTCACAACACATTAAAGAGCCAAAAAACAATATTTATTGTTTACATTTCTTTAAAAAATAATGAAATTCGAAAGTTCAGACTTTGTTTCAAATCAAAAGTAACCTGGTCTGTCCAGTCTGTCAGCGTGTTGTCAGTGTCCTCTTTGCTCCGCGATGTATTTTTCACTGTGTGAGAACATGGTGTGGCGTGAGAGCGGCGTGGCTAGTCGGACATAGCAACAGTAACTAAAGGGGGCGGGTCTTTGCGAACGGTCAATCACGGCTGACATGTAAAAAGTGTTCACGTCCCCATAGAACTCATAATTACAACTTGTAAACTGCATTTTTTGAGAGCTCCGACTTATACCACGTGACCGCTGTACCACGTGACCACTGCAGATTCATTTTGCCGTTGATAGTGTTGCCACAGAAACATGAAGAGCTCTGACGCTGCGTCTGAAATCCATACTTAGTAGGTACTACATTTGGTTTGAAACTTACTTCGCGACCACTAAAAAAGTATGTTCTATATAGTATGAACGTGTGTAGTTTGAATGAAATTCCGACGTATTACATCCACCATGTTGTCACTGTCATGTGACCTGTACCGTCAGTTGCGTTGCTTCAGCGTCATTCACAAATCCTTTCCTGTGGCCTCATGGGATAGTAAAGTGTCCATCGAATGCGCACTTCAGAAACTCGGTGGAAGAAGTAAGTCACTTTTTGCCAACTGTTTTTTGAATACTGTGTTTTAGGGACACACTACTCTGTTGCCATACTGTTTTTCTCCTACTATATAGTAGGGAAGTATTCGATTTCAGATGCAGTGCGAGTCGAACGTCACATATTGACATCTCATAATTACGGTAATTTATAACATGGTGTGAATGCAGCATTAGTGTATATAAATCTCTTTTACAACCTTCGCTTTATTAGTAGGTTATAGTATACTGTAGCTAACTACAGAAAAAAGAGAAGAAAACAAGCGCAATATATAAAATCACCTTGGTAATGGTGAACAGGTAGACTCGTCCCGTCTCAGACTTCTCCTCACTCATGTACATCGGAGCTCCAACCAGCAGCAGATCAGTCACTCCATCAGCGTTCACATCAACGGGACAGAGAACGCTGCCAAAATAAGACCCGATCTGCAAACCACAGACACCACAATTACATAAAACAGGACTTTACTGTCTAATAAAACTCAAGGTCATTGAGGGTCAAATGTACCTGATCTCCTCTTTGTGAATCTATGACCACAGGCTGTCTCTGGCTGTCAATAATGTAAACTATAACCTGTCCTCTATGAACGGCACGAGGAGCACCGGCCACGTAAAACTCAGATGAGCCGTCAGTCACAGAGCTCACAGAGTAGCCTGGATATATGACAGGGGAAAATTTATACACAAAAATAAGTGAATTAATCTAATATGCTACCTTTTGGAAAAAACATTCCACTGTTAATGTAAAAATTATGATATTTCAGTCCATTAGATACAACAAAATGACCTATACTGCTGGTACAATGCTTACCAAGTAATGAACTGTGGTTTCTATCTTCCAAAATTTTCTCAAACGCAGCTTTGGGCAAAATGTCTGATTTCTGAGCAGTTTGGTGAACAATGGTCCCGATCCAATTATATGCTCCAGCTGCTCCCAGTAGGATCACATCCTACAACCAAGACTCAATGTAAACCACCAGGAGAAAAATTAATCTGGAAACACTGATGGAAATACACAGACATAAAGCCAGCACCTTATTTCTGGACTGGTATGCACTGAACCCCACTTGAGACATTTCCAGTTTGAAATTATCCCCACTACCTTTTCCAACACCTAAAGACGTCAATGAACAAAAACAAAGAAAATATTCATTGACAATATATATTTGTAAAGAAATGCATGTCTGTTACATTACTCTTAAAAGACTTTCATTTATATGTAACACAGTAAAATCAACATAATCATGGACCTTCAATGTTGAAGATTCGATCTCCAAGAGTCCCGACAATCTCTATAAGCGTCGCCTCTTCAGACACATTGAAAAAGTATTTCTCGGATGGATTACTGGCAATTGACTTAATCTCAGCGATGAGTTTGCTTGTGTCAATGTCATTCCTTATATAATATCCAAGCACCTAAAAAAAAGTGCAAAAATCCACCTCTTCACAACATTCATAAATACTGAATATTAAGACCCATAAATGAATTCATGCCTTCACTTAGGACTGTACATATTTTTATTTTCACTAACCGCAATGCCAAAGCGAGTAATATTTTGGCTCTCGCATGCCGGAATAACGGTTTTCCTCAGACTTGCATCATGTGACTCTCCATCAGTTACCACCACCATCACTTTAGTCGCCCCAGGACGACCTCCGTATTTGGCCAGGAATGCCTCCTTTCTGTGAGATCCAATCACCCGCAGAAATCCACACAAACCCCACCAAGGGAAAAGAAAGCATTTAGTGCGAAAAGATGAGGTGTTTTGTTGTTGGATGTAAGAATGAACATATCAGTCTTCATTTACTCTCGTTGTTACTCGAAGATGGATCTGTTCATGATCCAGCTTACGGTCTTCAGAGCGACAGTCCTAACGTTACTGATCACGGCAGAAATGAAAGTGAGATCGCGCACTTTATGACAGCTCATCGAGTCGTTTTACGGATATAAGGTTTACCAGTTTATTTAGCACCTACTGAAAAGGTGTGTAGCCTATATATTTGTTTACTGTTAGTTGTAACGAGTGTTTTGTGTACTTCGCTGTGTATGTTGATGATAAGGAAAGGGAGAGAGAGAGAGAGTTTATGGATAAGACTTTAATGCTCACTTCTTATACTGTGTTTATTCAGCTCTTACAGAGATTCTCTGGAGTAAAACTAACGCTCATCTTTTGTGTGATGTACAATAAACTTCACTGAACTCATCAAAGTATATTTTGGTCATCATTCGGACGGGGTTTGCTACAGCAGGCTTGTATTAATAGTGGATAAAAGCAGATGACAAATAAATTATAACCATAATTAAACTAAACTATACCTGTTCTATCTCTATACAGCATATATTTTCTGGCTCTGTGGGCATTATTGTCCGACTCCCGAGTCGAAATGAACACCGCAACTGAGAGTTTCTGTTGAGATTGTCCTTCTGGTTCTTCTGAGCGTGAGCTCGTGAGGCTCCGCCCCCTGGGCCGGCAGCAGCAGTTATTTTGCATTTAAAGGGATACACACTAAAACAGCACGTTTTTCTGAGCCCCCAAAAATGACAATTTAAACATGCTGTAAAAAATTATCTGTTGGGTATTTTGAGCTAAAACTTAACATACATACTCTGGGGACATCAGAGACTTATTTTACATCTTGTGAAAAGAGTCATAATAGGTGCCCTTTAAACGAAAGAAAGTAAACTTTTTTTTTATCATGTCTTCATAATTTTTGCTGCTTTTCAAATGCCTTTTATGTAAAATAATTTTCTTTGCTTGAGATATTTGATATATAAGTGATCTGTGACGGAAACAAAGAAAAATCAAAGTACTGTAACTCTCACTTCTGAGCAGAATATGTACACTGTAAAAAATGATATGATCAATAAGTTCTCGCAACTTATGTTTTTACATCGTTTTAACATCAAAATAAGTTAAGCTATACAAGATTAACAAAATTTTAAGTTAATGTAATTGAAGTTGAAATGACTTAAACATCCAAGTTGATTGTACTGAAAAATTTAAGGTAGAAACTTGGGCTTTTTTTTACAGTGTTAGTCTAATTTCTAATCAAGTTGTAATTGTCAAATTATTGTGCAAAAAGTGTAACATTCCTGCTACTACTACGAATAAATTAGCCTTAGTTGGACAAAACACCCCCCCCCCACCCCCACCCCCCCAAAAAAAATTATTTACACCACTGCCATTTCTATCACAGAACACAATATCTTTATGTGATATGGAGAAAACGGTATGGAGGAAATGTTCGTCTTTGAGACATAAAAAATGAAAAATGAGATATAGGGCCCTATTTTAACGATCTGAAACGCAAGTGTCAAAGCGCAAAGCGCAAGTAACTTTGTGGGCGGGTCTTGGCGCTGTTGCTATTTTCCCAGCGGGATAAATGACTCTTGCGCCAGGCGCAAATCTAAAATGGGTTGGTCTGAAGTAGCTTCATTATTCATAGGTGTGGTTTGGGAGTAACGTGAAATAAACCAATCAGAGCGTCATCTCACATTCCCTTTAAGAGCAGACGCGCTTTGTTCTAAAGCGGATTCCTATTATAACGGCGGATTTGCCAGACGCGCGCCAGGAGCGGTTCACAGCCAAGGAGAGCAACGCTCTCGTCAGGGACGTTGGGGATGGAGAAACCCACCCAAATTAACTTCGGTTAAAAAGGAGTATGATAATTTGGGTAAATGTGTAAGCTAGATGTATGCTTTTATAATAAATTATCTATCTATCTATCTATCTATCTATCTATCTATCTATCTATCTATCTATCTATCTATCTATCTATCTATCATAATAATGTATGATTTGCAAAAATGAAAACTGCTGCTTCTGTGTAGATGAGAGAATCAAAGTGTATGCGCGTTGTGCACACGCTACATTGATTATGGCCAAGCATGCGCCCTTAAAATAGCATATGAATAACATGCGCAACGCGCCACTGACTTTAAACTATTTTTTCCTGGTTAGTGGCGCAATTGTTTTCTAAACCTGCAAAATAGCATTAAGGAACGTTTGCGCCGGAACACGCCTCCTTTTTTGCGCTGAACCGCCCAGGGAGCGCAAGTTCATTCCCTAGTTTAGCGACGTGCTTCTGTGGAGGGAAAAGCGCGCTTTGCGCGGGTGCAGAATAGGAATGAAACATGCGTCAGTGTACAAAGTCAATTGCGCTGGGTGCAAGATAGGGCCCATAAGATGAAAACAATCTGCTGCGATGTACGTATGTCCACTGTTGGACTTTTTTAGAAGACTATGTACCGTACATGTAAAAAGTGTGTTTTATAAGATTTTAAATAAAAGTCATAAATTACATATGCAGTTGAATGAGGCTCTGTCCTTTACTATATTTCAGTAACAGTAATTCAGGTGAAGTTGTTTAGAAAGAATCATGCATACCTGGCAAAATCAATGGCTTTGAAAGTGTTAGTCTCTAATCCTTGTTTCTGCTGAATTTTTGAAGCTGCTTTAATCATGGCCTCTTTTGTCTGATAGGTATTCAGGTTGAACTCAAACGAGGTGTCAACGGCGTACTGCATCACACTGACCTGTCACAAACGAAATCAGAAATATATGTAAACAATCGAGACAAGAAAAACAGGTTAAACTAATTATCAAGCATAGTGTTAGTTCTGGCAGGTCACGTTAGTCAAGCTCGCATCAGCTGACCCTCAGCTGATCCACATCTACCTATAGGAATACGACACCTATCACCGTGTACATATATAAGCTCCTTCAGTATTATCAGCAGCTATCGCGTTTCTCAGGAGCAAATTACCCTCCTCCATCCCCAGCTCCTCCTCTCGCCCAGACAGGATTTGACATTCTGATTCCCCTTGAAGCAGAATAATTATCGAATAATGTTGTATTTTAATCTTGAATTAAATATATTTGCAAATTTTCATGTTGGTTCTGTTCTGTTTACCCCAAGGGGGATTATTGCTGCTCTCCCTGCTCTTATCCATGCTAGGCTGCATGGATGCGCAGGGAGTTCTCGCCCAGAACGGAACCATTCCGCCAATCCAAACTGTATGCTAATTGTCAATCATATTTGACGGTAGTGGTCCTGACAGAAGTACACAAGCAGTCTGACTGGCCTGAGTCCTTTGAGGTCCAATGTCTAAGTTTTCCAAAAGTTTCTTGAGAAAAGCGACGATTGGTTCCCATGGGTATATACTGTTGGATCCATCCAAAACAATGGCAATGTCCATAAAACTGCCACAAGCTGTTTGAAAGAGAAACGAAACAACATAAATGTTAATATTCTGCTGGGGATTCACAATGGAGATTAACCTGACCAGTAAACGTTCAGAGACAGGACATGGAAGTATGTTTGTACTTTGACTGGCAGGGGAAAATGCTGGCTGGACTGTAAACTGTGGGCTCACTTCAGCACAGATTCCTGGGTAGAAATACAGACTTCCACAGAGCTGAGCCCACAGAGGACCACATGTCTGAAACACAAACACAAATATAACTTAATATAATAACAACTGAGCACGACATCCCACATAAACTAACTGAAAACACAAGTAGAAGAACCTATTTTTCAAAGAAGCAGTTTTTATTATTAGAGCCACACGATTAATCGTTAAAAGATTGCGATCTTGATTCAAACACCCACACGATCTTATTCCTAAATGGCAATTGGCAAGGGTTACTTGAGTAACTTGATACTTCAAAGAAAAATTGTATCAGTTATACAGTTACACCAGCAGGTGGCGGCAAGTGACGTTTGTAATTAAATTATTCAATCAAGAGATTAGTTCAAAAACGCTGATTCATCCAGTAATGAAACAAGTCTTTATGAGAGAGTCATTGAATCATTCATTCAAAATAATTTTTTGGTGCAGCAGCAATTAACATTTTGTCAGAACCTCTAGTAAATTGCTTGTTATTTTGTTTAATTGTCTATTCAGAATCGTGGGAGAATCATTCGTGATCTCTATTTAAAAAAAGAAAAAGTGTGATTCTCAATTAAAGGGATGGTTCGGAGTAATTTCAACATAGGGTCCTTTGCACAATGACCTCGAGCCAAACACCACCCCAGAAGCTTTTTTTCCCTTGGTTGAACATTATTAAAGTTAGAGCTTATTTAGAGAAATCAGCCGAATGGCTTAGTGCAGGCGCTAATGGATCCTATGATGTATCTCGTAAATTACCCCACTAATAATGCCCAGAATGGTACCAAACTTCTACATTAGTACAAATAGGTTCTGTACTCATAAAACGAGGCATTGGAAAGTTTGTAAGTACATCAGGAGTTTATTTAAAAACACTTGCCTGATGGCTTATGCTACCGCTAACCCGGATGTCGAGGTCACTTCCGTGATTTGGGAAAAGCCCGAAAAAATAAATATTGAAGAAAAATAAATCTTTATTAATTGATAATCTGCCCCTGTAATCACAATTTGTGTGAAAAGTTGTGGTGTGTTACTGCCTCTAGTGTTCAATTCAGCTAGAAATGCATTAAATTGTATGTATAGGTACGTTTTAGAATTTTTGCATAAATGTATGTAGAGGCAAACTTTTCCAATGAGCCTGCAATGCATCAGTCTTACCATAAACCCGCTGTGTTTGGTTGTTGGAGTTAGAGTTAGACCTAGACTCATGTTGATGTTGTTGCTGTTGGTGATTTTTGGCATATCGACTGAATCTGAGGGCATATTAAACTAGACATTAGACATCTTCACCTTTACTTCATAATATTTCATAATTTCTTATTAAAAATCCAAGAATTTGTGTTTGAACTTCACAGCATGAGATTGTGCATGAGAACAGATAACACTTTTTGATGTACTGTATCTCACTGGGAATGATGGGAAATGTTTGCTTACTCTGAAGGTTAAGTGCTTGACAGCTGGTTCCAGGCTTGTTAACCTCACACTTATAGATTTCTCCCCTCCGATTTTGATCGTATCCCTTCCATGGAGAACCCACGAGGAGCCTGAGGAACAGTATTAGGTGTTAGTTTAGTCCTACTATCCTGAAGTACAGTTTCAGGTGAGTTTGCGGAGCACATAGCAGTTATTAAGGATATTCTACAAGACAGGGATTGCACAAACAGATTTAATGAACAGTAGCCGTAGGGTGTGTTTTTGAAAGCGATTCCAAGATTACGTGTGTGTAGGTGCACCGAACATCCAATATGTAATCTAAACACACCCACTAAATTACACAGAATATCACTGCAAGGTCACCATAATGTGATAAATGGCTCTGCCCAGACTAAACACAACATTCCTCAAACAGTGACACACGAACTTGACAGACAGAGACAGAAAAAACATCAGTCCTCGTTAAACAGACACGTTGCACAACAGCTTATATATATATTTAAACAATACAACAAATATACCATTGAAAAACAATTCCGCTACTTTAAATAAAATAAATTTAAACAGAAATACATCAAGTTAACCTAAATGAGAATGTGAAATGGTGATCTGGCAACCAGCTGAAATAAAGTAAGACCGTTTAAAACTTTTTATGTGTTTTGGCTGTTGATTTACACACCAATGGCGTTTTGGTGGCCTGAAAACGGATTTCAAAGTGCAAGTTTTTGAAAAGGATATTATTATTAGGATACTATTATATTATTATTATTGCCTCCGTGTAAGCAGAGAATGTCTAATAAGGGGAGAACTTCCACTCTCAGTACACTTCCGGCTTCTGAACTGGTTGCAGTTCCACTCTGGTTCCATATGAGGGCGCTCACAGGACGAGTGCAGAATGAATGGAGGTCTATGGCGCTATACCCCTCAAAATCCACTTTTCTCAGGATATAATTTTTTTGTCTAGTAATTTGAATATTGTATTCGAAAGGAGGAAATTACACATTGCTGGGTGTTAAATTTTTTAGAGTCACTTATTTGCTTTAAAAAGTCTTTTAAAATGTCAATGACGTCATACACATCGTACGACCAGAGATACTGCTTTACGGCAATCTTTCAGTCCAAATCGAAAGGACATAAGTGCTCGTTCATTCAACTTTCGACCTATAACCCATGTTGAACTTGCAAAACCAAAAAAAAATAAAAAATCAAATCTGAGATTTCTCAACGGCAATTGGGTGAAAGAAACAAATTTAGCTGTCTAGCTCCACAGACTCCCATTCATTCTGCACTCATGGGCGATCGCCCCCAGTGGAACTCGGAATTCGGTACAATAGGACTTAATAGGGAGTGGCCAGGCTCTCCGTAGACGGGCTCTGGTGTAAGTAAGTTTGTGAAATTGTGACCTCATGCGCATGTGTATTACGTGTTCAGTGCATAGTGTTTCTTTACAAAATGACATCGCCACCTAATGGCCTGGCATCAATAATCCAGCGTTTTAGTCGTTTTCACGGATCTGTGTGAACCTGGTGTGAACGGGCGTCGTTTTGACAATGTTGCCGTCTGTACGTGAAAAACGCAAAGTTTTAGTACAATCATTGTTGTGTAAACGTCCCATAAGTTTAAGTGTATTTAAAAAATAAAATATAAACACACTTAAACTTATTTTATTTCAGCTAGTTGCCTTGCAATACTAAATAACTAAAACTAATTACAAAAACACAACATTTCTAAACTTTAAAATGAAAATAAAACAGACAATACAAAAATGATACTAAAATAACACAATATAAATGTTATAAAACGATATAAAACGTATGTAACGTATGTAACCCTAGTCCCCTGAAGAGGGAACGAGACGCTGCGTCGAAACGCTGTGGGAACGCCTCTGCGTGATTGCGTCATGAATGTGATTGGCTAGCGAATTCTAAGACAGATAAAAAACATCGGGGACAAATTCACATAGAACGCTTGCTGAAGACACAGAAGCTGATGCTGTTTGTTCCAGGTATGCTTTATAGTTTCCTGGTCGATGACGTCACATGACGTTCCGTCACGCCATTGGACTGGTTTCATACGTGCTTCATGACGCAATCACGCAGAGGCTTTCCCACAGCGTCTCGACGCAGCTCGAGTTCCCTTGAAAGGGAACTATATGCTAACAGGGATGCCGATTTAGACTAAATGAAGCTATTACTCAGTAGGGGCTAGCTAATTTGAAAATAGTAATTGTTTTTCAGTTATTGATAAATGTTTGTTTACCATAAATTAAAGAAAAGGAAATTGTTACAAACAGCGTTGAATGGTTTAGTTTGACAAACAACATCAATACAATTGTGTAAAAATGAAGAAAATGGAATTACACTTACTTTTGTTCAAGCCATAAGAACTTTTGCAATTTAACAACATCTTAATGGGAAAACAAACATGTTTTTGGTCATTAAAATTAGTTAATTATTAACAGTATTTTGAATATCAACTCAGGAGATCATACCAAAAGTTTGACATTGTTGTAAGATTGTAATTGTTGTGTGCAGTTAGGTGGCAATGTTGGACAGGACAAAAATCAGCATTTTAAGAGGGAGGATACAGACATATGAAGCAATGAGATAATGAGATGAGTTTTTCTATTTAATAGTTCTCACGACAACTAAAAACTAAATGAGAAAAGTAATAGGATACTAAATAAGGAAAGTTCAGGGGATTTTAGAAACTGACGTACATCAATATTCAAAGTGAGTACATCAGAATGAATAGGGTTGAACAGACTCTGGGTAATAATACCTCATTGTCTATGGTAACGGCTTCTCTCTAATGTGTTTTGTGGGAGGCCAAACCAGATCAGTCAGACGGAGCAAATGCTGGACTCACAGTGAGAATGATGACATCAGCAGCATTCACAAAAGCATGAACCATCTAACAAACATGATGTCACCAAAACCGTCCAACGCAGCGGCCCACGCAAGAGCAGGAAATGCCTCATCTGACCAATACAGAGAATGTTGAGAAATACTCTCATGAAGCTTGTCTCGACGGTGAAGGTGACCAGAAGCGAACAATAACAATGGCCGAACAATGAACAATGGCCCAGCAGTCATCAAAGTTATCAAATGTTTAGGGAAGTTGTGCAAAGTTTAGATGTAAGTTTTCTTTGTGTTTTAGAGGAATTGTTGTATATTATACCAACAATTGCTGGTTGTTTTAGATCATGTGTTAGTATAGCTATTATGTGGGAATGAGGAGAAACCCTTCATTTCCTTGCAGATAGATTCTAAAGAAACTTTATTGCGATCTCCCGGATGCAGGAAAATTGAATGAGCACAGGAAGTGTGTGTGTGTGTATCGAGTGGAGTGATATACTGGAGGGGGAAACAGCTATCAGAGTGTGTGTGCAAGTAAACATACATATACTCAGGCCAGCAGGAATGGCCCTATGATTTCTACGATGTGGAAAATGCAGAATCCATTTGGATGAAAATTTTGGATGAATAAATCAAAAGTAGGGCTTTTGAAATAAACCTCTCCTTTGCCAAATTAATTGTTTAATTTTCATTTGATTGCATTTTAAAAGATTAATTAAATTGTTAATGCGTTATGCCTTCATTTGATACCACGGTTGATAATTAAATCCTAAATCCAGAAAAAATCTAAACACACAACACAAGAATTTCTGAAAAAAATAAAATATTTCATAGGGCTCTATTGTTGTAAAAGTTCAATAAGTTATTATATTGTTAAAGTTTTAAGAATTTAATTGATTATACATCAACTTTGATTATTAAAATGTAATTAAACCAATCACATTGAATCCAGAAAAATATAACTGGAAAACACAGAATCTGGGAAAAAATAAAAGTATTTGTATTTCACAGGACCCTAAAATGTAATGTTTGTCAAACTTGTAATAAATCGTTGATAAAAAGTTTCACGATTTAAATTAATTACACATGTTTTTTGATGACAAAAATTTTGAAGTCCAAAAATAAAAAAATAAAAAAATCCAGAAAAAATTATTCTAAATAAAAATTCCATTATAAAATTCTAATAAATTGTTGATCATTTATTGTTAGTTTCACGATTTAAATTAATTACACATGTTTTTTGATTACTAAAATTTAATTTAAGTCCATAAAAATTAAAATGGAATAAAAAAAGTAAAAAAAAAAAGTTTTACAATTTAAATTAATTATCATTTTTGATGTCTAAAATTCCATCTAAGTACAGAGCATTTTAAATGAAAAAAATTAATAAAATAATAATAATTCCAGAAAAAAATTAAATGGAATTTGGAAGAAAAAAATAATAATAAAAGGGAATTTGGGAAAAAATCAAACAGATTTCGAGCACTAAGCAGGTCGCAGGCCTGTTGCTCTGGTCATGTGACTCCCCTCGAAATGGGATATAGTTTTTCAAGTTATGTTAGTATTTACTTTTGTAGAGTATGTTTTTAGAAAATAAAGAGTACCTCAATTCTCAAATAAAACTAAATCCAACATAGGGACAGACAATTCTCACAATAATTAAATAAAACAAATAGCACGCAATTCCCATTATATTTTACACATCTTACCATTTTCCTTGACCATTGCTGAACTGTTGTACAGAGTAACCAAACTGTTCCTCTGCCGACCCTGAGAAGATCTTAGCTCCAGAAGTCCCCACATTAAAACCCTGAGAATTATCGATGATGAAACCTGTTGAGACATGCACAAATCAGTCTTTTGTCTTAACAAATATACCAACATAAACATATTATACCAACAACACATCTGGTCTGATGCTGCATAATATCCCCTGAAACGGAGTTGTATTTTTTAACAGGTATGTGATATGTAGACATGCCACAGCATGAACGTGAAGCTGTGAGTGACTGTGTGCAGGAAAACTTTGATGTAGGGATTTTCAGAGATAGTAAACAATATTTAGTCATAAACACAGAGATAACCTCCTCTCTGTTTTGCAAGAGCTTATGGGTCAGTGACATGAGTGTGGAAATAATAATAAAGAGTATGAAATCTTCCTTTTCAAGAATTTAATTATTTTAATGTGGCTTTATTTGCTTAATGTTTTACTTTATGTCCCCAAGAAAATATGAAAATGAATTTTAACCAAAATGAAGTTTTTGTATGTGTGAATTGCATTTTACATACAAGAATAAAAGAGCACCATGTCATTGATCCTTACACCTTTTCTGATTGAAATTTTGACATATTGTGTGTTATTTGCAGGTCCCATTGTTGAAATATTGTGAGATGTCATTGGTAATGTAGACATTTTCATTCCTTTGCACCTAACTGAGACTGTGTTGAATAAAAACCTATAAAGAAAAAGCTAGAAATTGACCTCAAGTTGATTTAGAGCTTCATGAGATGTAGAAACATGCCTGAGCAGGGTTTATCTCTGATGACTCAACTTATGCTCTCAAACATCCCTGCAAATCTGCATCTTAATCCTGGCTATCTCTGTTTATATTTATATTAACGTTTTAATCTAAAAATATGTCTGAGCGACACAATCCATAACACCATGAATGAAGGAACATATAGTATCTCCTCTTACAGAGTTCTCCATTCATTACTTATAGAGACAGTCATCACACAAAGAGAGCCTTTAAACAGTGTGCGGACACATGAAACGAGACAGAGGAAGAATTAAGCATGAACATGGACGGAGATAAAAAAGGAGAGGTCAGACTGTGGGGTTAAAGAGAGAGAGAGAGAGAGAGAGAGAGAGAGAGAGAGAAAGAATGTGTTTCCAGTCCAGTGCCTGTTTAGACACTGAACTTTGACACCATTCACTTCGACAAGCATCCTGCAGTGCTCCTACACCATTTTAACCATGATGTTTTGACCATTGTGTAGATTCATGTGGAATGATAACTAATAATAATCTGGATAAAAAACATACTAATTACAGTGATCCCATAAAAAGAACCATTTTTAAAAACCACTATGGTAAGTGGAATGGTGTTATGAATGGAAAGGTTCCATGGATGTTAAAGACTCTATAGGGAAACACTGATGCCAATAAAGGACCTTTATTTTTTAGAGTGTAAGTATGTTCATACCATGTCGTAATTAGTGTAAATTCGAGATTATGACTAAAGCAGTGTCCACTCCTG
This sequence comes from Abramis brama, assembly GCF_963993115.1. Classification (NCBI taxonomy): domain Eukaryota; kingdom Metazoa; phylum Chordata; class Actinopteri; order Cypriniformes; family Leuciscidae; genus Abramis; species Abramis brama. The sequence continues at coordinate 7,152,654 of NC_139987.1, forward strand.
TGAAGCACCGATTAATTACTTGCTTCAGTTCAAATTAATAGTTAGCACAGCATGTTTGCATATGAAATATTCAAAATTACTTGCATTTACATTAGCACAGCTATTGCTGATTGAATGAAATATTAAGCTACCATAGCTACACATAGCCAGCCAACCACAAGCTGACCAAAGGCTGTCAGACGACGAAATAAATATACATCGCGACGTGACGAAATGAATTAAAAGCATGTTAACTTTCAAACTCAATGAGAACAGACAAGTGTATTCTATGATAATGATTATTTCAGTCACCTAGTGTGTAGTTTTAATAATGTTAAAATGGTTGTAGGCTAATATTTATGAATTTGATAGAGATACTCCTCCCACACGCTCTTCTGATTGGCTGTGATTTTTTTTATTGATTTGGTTGGTAAGTGCGCAAGACTGTCCCAGGTCTTAAAAATAACAAAGCTCATTGCCCTTAAATGACACTAAACCCACACTAAGAGTCTCCCATCATGTTCAGGAGCTCAAGTGCCCTGAAATCACGAGATGTCGGGGAAAACATTCCACTGTAAGCTAAATTAATTAGATACTACATACAACTTGGTAGTAAAACAAAGTGTTGCACATTTTACTGGTGCAAAGATGGGTAGGCCAACATTTGCAACTGCTTTTTTTCACTTAAAAGCAGCACTATGTGACTTTTTCCCCTTTAGCAGTTAAAAAAACAAAACTGCATGCATTTTGCAGAAGAACATTGTTTTGGTTGTGCTTTGGTGACTGTGCGGATGAATTTGGTCATCCTACTGCTTATAAAGCAGTCACTTCCAAGTTTAAAGGGACAGTTCATCCAAAAATGAGAATTCTATCATCATTTACTCACCCTCAAGTTGTTCCAAATCTGTATGAGTTTTTGGTTACACTTTATTTCGATAGTCCACTTTAGACATTCTACTAACTATAAGTAACTTTTCAACTACATGCCAACTATCTCTCATTAGAGTATTAGTAGGCTGTAGTAGACTGTCAGTAGACTGTTAGGTTATGGTTAGGTGTTAGGGTTCGGGTTAGGAGAATACGTTGACTTGTAGTTGCCAAGTTACTTATAGTCGGTAGAATGTCTGTTGGGGGACCAACAAAATAAAGTGTAAGCAAATATTAAGCTAACAGTCTACTAATCCTCTAATGCCAGTTAGGTGACATGTAGCAGCAAAGTGTGCAACACTTTGTTAGTAGAATGTATAAAGTGGACTATCGAAATAAAGTGTTACCAAGTTTTTCTTCTTCTGTTAAGCACAAAAGAAGAATGTTGGTAACCAGACAGTTGACGGTAGCCATTGACTTCCATAGTATTTTTTTTCCTACTATGAAAGTCAATTTCAACCGTAAACTCTCAGGATACCAACATTCTTCAAAATATCTTCTTTTGTGTTCAGCAGAAGAAACTTGTACAGATTTGGAACACCTTGATGATGAGTTAATGATGACAGAGTTTAAATTTTTGGGTGAACTATCCCTTTAAGAGATAAAACCAGTTTAGATGGAAAGGATCTCAAGCTGACTAACTGAAGACGTTATTGTAGCTTTACCCATTAGACACGGTACTACACCAACCATAATGAAATTATCCTTCACAAAACATAATGCTTTACAACGAACTCTGTTAGAGAGCTACATATCTAACTTTTCTGTGTGAGGTACAATTTCCTGCGAAAAGCACCCCACTCTGTTTTAAATATAAACACTTATAATAGGCTTACGTAGTGAATCAGGATAAGACAAAAACACGTTTTGGAAGATGGATTGAATTGATGGTGTATTGTCTCATTATTTAAATTTTGTTCATTTTGAACAAAAAAAGTTACAAAGTGCACCTTTAAAATATGGTGTCGTCTGTTACATAGTGAATACTGAACAGACATTTAGAAGTTTATTTTAAAAAGCAAAGTATTGAAAATCTAAATAAAGCTCTGTAAGTATTTACATTTTTTGCAACACTGTAAGTGTCACTATCAGGTAATAAAAGTTCTGGACACATGACCAGTTGAACACTTGGGTTATACAGGAAATATGTCATGTAGATAAGGGGTTAAGTGCAAAGACCGCAGTTGTTGGTATTTGGGGAGGTGAAGGCTTTCAGAGGATATTACGTAATGCATGTAAAGAACCCGTCAGCCTGTGTCATCTGTTTCATGAGAAAGAAAATGAATGCAGTATTGATTATTCAGTTTTTTACTGAACAAAAAGTAACATTTCATTTTTTATTTTTTTAATCATTTTTGAATGTATGAGACAGATATTTTTATAAAGCATGTTAAAATTGTCACTTTTTGAGGGTGAGCAAAAACGCACTGTTTTGTATCTTTTCCTTTAAATGCAAATGAGCTGCTGCTCCCAGCATAGAGGGCGGAGCTTCAAGAGCTTTCTTTCAACTCACACAGACATTCACTGAAACTTGTTGCCTCTTATGTTCAAACCAGAGTCAGACAATGATGGAGAGACTCAAGAAGAAGTGACAACATGTAGAAGCAACAGGACATTTCTGTATGGTTAGTTGATGAATTTATGTAGCTTATGTGTAGTTATCTTCTAGTCAATGATTAGCATATTCTGTCTTGATAATCTATAAATCGCGTTCCAGAAGCAAATATCTCCCTTTGCTTTGAACTTTGAGCATTGTAATTTTGCAGATGTTGGTTATGCTCAAACAGCAACATTACACACTAACTAAAGTTAGAAAAGTGAAATCATAATCAACCCCCCCTTTAAGTAATCAACTCTGTTATTTTTCATTTTGTACAGTAAAAAACTGAATAATCAATACGGCATTCATTTTCTTGCTTATAAACATTTAGTACTGTCCAGACCTGGAAAACAGGGTTAATAGCTAAAATAATTATAAAACGGTCAACCCTGTTACCTAAGGCACAGCTATATCTCAATATAATTACACATTTAGACTGAGATGGCATGATTCATCTATTAACACTTAAAATACATTTTTTTTTGTCTAATATAATGTTTAAAATCATACAGAAATGCACTTTAAGAAAAAATTTAAAATAAGAAAAAGAAAAGTCACCTAAATTACCCTTTTGTTTTTCAAAGGCCATACTAACATCTTTGATGAAATACCAAACTGTATATTTACATGCACATCATACTTTATACAGTGCAGATCAAAAATAGACAAATATATGTTCCTCACAGACCCAAGAAAACTATTCTATCTCAAATACATTGAGATTTATTTCACCTACAACACAATTTAGCACTGTTCACACATTCATTTTGGTCGAATTAATAAAAAAATAAAAATAAACTAGAATGTTTGCATAAGTTGGCTACTTACACAGAACAGTGAGAAGTACCTGCAGCATGTTCATTTTTATGTCCATAGTGATATCCAGCATCAACATGAGCTCTCCAGTGTATCTGCATCTAGTTCAGTGTGAGCGTGTGTGTGTGTGAAACAGTGCTAGGAATGAGAGGCTGCTTAATGCAGAGCCATGGGTGGAGCGTGAAGACTAGCTCCACCTCTCTGGATGTAATTTGGGCATAATGGGTTCAACCACACCCTAACCCTACCCATAACTCTATCCCTCCTCCCATTAGATCCAGAGAGCTGGAGCTGGACATCATTTAGCATTATTAAATAATTAAATTAAAGCCTTGCAGGCTTCTTTTATTCAAAGCTGCAAGAGTGCAAATAAAAAGACTAATTTGTTATGTATACTCAATATACCGAAAAACATGAGTCAAGAAAAACCTAAGACACTGTTGCATTTTTTTTTAATCTTTATTTTTACCAATCAGCACAAAATTACACACAATGTGTTAAAATATCTGCGTTTTTAATTAGCCTACCACACCCATTTTGAGAGTGCTCGATTTTGCCAAGTTAGACTGAGTCAACACATTTTGTTGATCCTAGAACAACATTCCTGTCCGAAAATGTAATCATAACCCTATCCTTACCCCTAAACCTAACCCTACCCATAAGTTATCCCTAAAACCAGAGGGAAATAATGGTGAATAACACTGATGTAGAAGCACCTAACCCTGGTTGTTGTAAGCCTAAACTTGACATAAACTGTAAACTGGTTGATTGGAATGTTTTTCCAGGATTAACAAAAATGTTGATCCAGGAACATGTTGCACTGAAATCAGGTTCTCCGTGCTCACACACACAAACTAAACCCACGTTGACACATTAAAACAGCATGTATGGTAAAGCAGGGTAAAAGTACACTGAATAGGTTAAAGGGGAACTGAAACTAACAAAATATAATTCGATAACATGTTGGTTATTAAAATTGTAAACAAATTAATTAAAAAATAACAGTAAAAACAAAACATATATGAAGTTTTTCCCAGTACTGAAATTTACATGTGTTGGCTACTAACGTTAAGTCAGGCTACTCTACTGCTACTCTGACTGAACTGACTGTACACATTTTTTTTAACTGTACAAGTTAACACTAAAAACAGCATTTAAGTAAGAAATTGAATCATCAAATGAAATAATAAAACTGCATTCTTCACTGTATGAATGAAACGTATACAGTATTTAGTTCTTTAGTTCTTAAAGTGACAGCAGTCTATATACGAATCAGTATACGGTATACTGATTCGTATATAGACTGCTGTCACTTTAAGAACTATGCAGGGATCTAGAATATACTGATACACATAGAACCTTGTGTTTTTGACACTTTAAATGCAATAAGACGATAAAGAGAATTTAGTTTAGTGCACGCGCTGTGACAGCTGGCTGTCTGTGCATTGCGTTTAGGCGTGTGCACTCATCAAATTTAAACTGGCGTCTCTCATACACAGTTTGAAAGCGAACAAGTATCTTGCGGGTGTTGTCGATGGATATTGCTTATATTGGATAGCATAGCATCCTCGATGTCTGATTAATTTAGCAAGGTGATCTGCGGTGAAGGTGAACATCACGATAACAACTAAGAGGTGAGTGGAACTTGTTTACAGGACCCGCCGTGGTCACATTTTATGCCACAGTCATTTTGCAAACAGGTTATTCGGCCCTTGATGACATCGGAGCTGTTATACATAGTATATATATATATGCATGTAGTCATAGTTGGGGGCGTGGTCTGGCGTGGCGAGGGTGGAGTCGGCGTGGGGGAAAACACTGCGAACGTCGTGTGTATTTGAATGACAAAAATGCCATATTGCGAGTCATTGACGCCTGCCGACCGGCAACTTTACATTGCAAAATTAACTGCAATAGGTTATGATTGCCCTTATTTAATCAAAAACGGGGTCAATGACCCGAACCAAATGTCCAGATCGAGGTGTCGTTTCCAGACATATTTTGTTATCTGGTTGAATCTCCAGGTAAGACATCACAGTAGCTGTAGCGGTAACATTAGCCTATAACTCAATCAACTTTCGTATATGTTGCATACTATAACTACATAAAACCTTGTCACTTACCAATTGTACGTATGCTTCACTCCAAACTATTAACCCTAGGGCTGCACAATTAATCGAATTTCTAATCGCGATTACGATTATGGATGCCACGATTACGTGATCGTTCAAAGCCGCGATTACCAAAAAAATAAAAATAAAAATAAATAAATCCACTCTGCGTGCATTTAGAGCATGTTATAAAAGGCGAATCACAACTACTTCAAAAAACCCAGCACAATAGGAACTAAGTTACCAGGCAGCGACGTATATGTACGCTGAAATAAAAAGTCTTTCACCTCAGAAAAACGGACGTTCCTGTCATGTCAGCCGTTATAGGCTACTGTGCTCGTAGCGCGCGGCACACTCACTCAAATACGGCGGCGCGCTGTGTATAAAGTGCAAAGGAAACTACGAGCATGCAACGTTGTTACATTGTAAATTAGTAAGTCACGAAATAAAAGTAAAATACCAATAAATCACGTTACTGGTACGTCATGTGTTAGCTGAGAAATATTTGCATGCAGGGATGATTTTCATTCTATTCACCAGGAGCAGTTTCCATGTTTCATTAACAGTTCTTGTTAATATTGTGTATCACCGTGGTAACTGTCGTTTTAATATTAACCCCAACATGCCACTTTATTTTCACTTTGTGTTATTTTTTATATTTTTAAATGACTGTGGTGGCTCATACCAACATTGTATTAACAAAAGCTAGTCTTGGACTGCTATTTAATTGCTTTAGCATCTATACCTAATGTTTATTTATTAGTAGTCTTTACTATTAGTCATATTCTTACAATTTATGTGTATGTTAAGTAAAGGGGGACAGTGTGTGTGTTCACAATTTTTAAGTAAACATGTATAATAATATGTGTATATATATATATATATATATAAATTGTGATAAGCGTAATTAATAATCGCAATCACAATTTCAAGGGAATAATCGGCAGTTATGATTTTTGTCATAATTGTGCAGCCCTAATTAATCCTTTTGTAAAACGGTGATCAGTAGTACGAAGTTGCCGAGGGACTGTGCTGACAGTTATCCCTAACTCACAGACTGCAGTCTGTATTGAGTGTAGACCTTGAACTACTCCATAGGTTCGCGATTGGCCTATCAACGCTAATGTGAATGAGACATCGACATCCCTTATGAAAAACAACTATAGGAATCTTATAGTATTTTGGGACAAAATATTATAGTAATCTTATAGGAATACTATAGTATTTTGGGACATACTATAGAAGTACTATAGAGGTATTACAGAACATCACAGAAGTATTATACACTACTATAGAAATCTTACAGGATTACTATAGTTCTTTTTCGTAAGGGATGTAGACAAATCTGGCCCACTGCCTAATACGAGTTTAACACCCACTACTATATCACACAGTAATCTCAAAAGTCCCTGTCCTCCTTTCCGGTTCTGTGTGTTAATTAGGAAGGATGTAGAACTTCAATTCATAATTTGTTTGTTGGCGGTACAGAAAACGACACAGCAACTCTTCGGCATGATTGTCCCGTGTATTTCAATTAGCGCCAAGGCAATTAAATAAAGAATAATAAATTGTAGCATTCTTCACACGAAAAATTATATAAAAAATTCACAGACAACATATGTTCACATTCATGGCAAAATTCAAACGAGACCAGAAAATAATTATTTTCTCACATTCACTTGCATTGACGATTTTTCAACCTAGAGGTCCAGTGGGGTTAGCGGAAGGGGCGGGACTTACCAGCTCTATAGAGAGCCTAAGTCCCTCCCCTCCGCTTCCGGCTCATGGGACCTTACTTCGGAAAAAATATGTATGGTAGTCAATGGCGAGAGACAACTTATCTTTTTATTCCGTCTGAACTGTGCCCTGAATTACACATATGATATTTGTAAATTTAAAAGATAATTATAGATAATTAAGTCGCAGTTTGTCATAAAACAGAAGAGTAACATTTAGTTTTATGTGAAAATCGCTCAATGAACTACATCTCTCGTCTCGCACTATGTACGTCACCATCCGTTGCTCGTATGTGTGCAGTCTGGTACAAAACACTCAGGCATGACGGCGTAACGTTACGATTATAACGTAAGACTATAGAAACAGACAGACGTTAGCTTCATTCATTGAGAGAAAAGGTATGACGTAACACGTGCGCCTTTTGGGTTTGTAGTCTCTGTAATTACGTATTTTCACAGTCTTATACCTCAACAGTTTTACATCAAACTGCGACTTTCTTGACTTTATAAAATGTATATTTTAAATTGACAAACATCATATGTGTAATTCAGGGCACAATTCAAACGAGATCAAAATATTTGTTGTCTCGTGCCATTGACTACCATACAATATTTTTCCGAAGTAAGGTCTCATGGTGGTCGACCGGAAGGGGAGGGACCTAGGCTCTCTATTCGCTTGTTGGACAGATTAACATTTTTGAATTTTTGCAATGCAATGCCTTTATATTAAAAAGTTGTTAAATGTGCAAAAAAATATATAATTAATGTTAGGAACTAGTACAGCAGTGGTTATAGGCTGTATAACTGACCCGTTTCACTGACAACGCTTTTCCAGAGTAAATCTATGCTTCTTTTAATATATATTTTCTTTTTTTAATTAGGTATACAATTTCACATTCCTACATTAAAGTTTACTAATAAAACCCCAACTTTATGGTTTTATTAAGTGAAGGAAGGCTATAGACCGTATTAGAGACTCTTTGAGGCCATACTGAACAACACAAGTCTAATAAAACCATAACAATGCGCATCAATCTCTTTAAGATATGCTAAGTATTCCGAAATAGCTCGAAGGAAGAGAAAAAGGGAAGATCTGGCCAACAAAAACAAGGATTAAACCAAGAACATAATTTAATCTGCCCCTGGGGCTTGAACAATCACAGCATGAGTCATTCATAATAAGTATTTCACATAGAGGAGTTATAACACTTGTCATCGTACTGCGAGTTTGTGCCATGAGCGAGTTAAACGTCTCAGAAACACTTCTCAAATGGTGGTCTGAAACTAAAACAGCAGGACGTTAGCGACAATAGACAAACTTAAAATTATGTTAAGACTTGTTTCTGATATGTTTTAACTGAGAACCATGAACATACTGAAGCAAGTTAGAACGAGACAGGAACTGACAGAGGCATCTCACCCAACCCCCTGTCTTTAAGGAGACACATCACAGCTCTCATGCAAGTACAAACTCATTCGTCCAAACTTGAGAACGGAGCACAACTGAGCAAGGAGCGATCAAGTCCAACAGTTGTGAGATGCTTTAAAAATACAGTAACATTATCATAACCGAGACCTCCAGCAGGACCCGGAAGGCAGCAAACTGAATATCAGTTATTTATCTGTACATTTCGAGGTAACATCGTTGTCATGTGTCCCATTCATGCAGGATTCTCACACAGACCCTCTTGTTCTACCTGGTCCTGTTCATTCTCCTTCTGTGGCAACTGCTTTCTCTTGAAGAAGCCAACCTGGTGGGAAATCAGTATAATATTATATTATATTATATAATTAATCACACATTTTTCTGTAATTAATCGTGATTAATCGCACCGAACATTAAAGTTTTTAATATATTTTTATATTGTAATACTTTCACATTGAATCTTCAAAATAATGTAGAAACAACTTAAAAAATGTATATATATTTTAAATATTTGTTTAATGGTATCTTTTTTACTAAGCACTATGAATCACTGATGTCTCTATTACATGGATTTTCCCCCTCAATTTTAGCCACACTGTAAAGCCGAATAAGTTAGCAGAACTCAAAAAAAATTTAAGGCAATCGATTGCCTCAATTTTTTTAAGTTTTGAAATTCAAAGTTTAAGTAAGCAGAACGGGCAGATTTTAAGTTTGTACTTAAACATTTCAAGTTAAGAACAATTAAAATCAGAGTACACCATTTCATACATTTAACTTAAAACCTTCATGTAATCTCAATGTGAACACTTTCATTAGTATTAACTTATAGTTTTAACAAGCTAGTTTGCTAACATACTATTATGTTATCATGCTAACAATAGTATGTTATACAGCACTTGCTGCATGAGTGCAACAATATGATTTTATTTGCTCTCAAATCAAGCCGCATGCACCACTTGTCACCATGATGGTAACTATCCTAAAACCAACATTAACAGAAATTCTTCTAAATTAGCATAACAGAACATTAATCAATACTCAATCTCCCACTTAACATTAATCTTGCACAAAAAAAACATTATATTACACTTAATTTTAGCATTTACTCTCCCATTCAAGTGCCATCGGCAAAGCACGCTGGGAAATAGACATCCCAGCCGTTTCAGTTAAACTTAAGTTTGTTTAAATTAAAATAAATCATTTCATAAAACTCAAAACAATGAAACAGTTCAGTTTACTTAAAATATATCAGTTCTGTGAACTTGAAAGAAAAAGAAAGTGCTAAATACTCATAAAAGTTAATTTGACTGAACTAATTAGTTTAATTTAAGTTTGTCCTACTCAAACCAATTAATTATTTTGAGCGTTAGGGTTTAGCTATTCAACATTACATTATAATTAACAGCTATCAATTTTAACATTTAATAGGCTTTAAAAAAAATCTTCACATAAACCCATTGTAATAAATGTACTCCTTTAATATATCAGGGCTCAATACTAAGGTTTTTCCTACTGGCCCAGTCGGGCCCGTTCAGGTTTTACCCGCCCTGCTAAGATTCACAAAAAAAGTTATTGTTTTCATTGTTTTTGACCCATGTAACCTTGTAAACAGTGCTTTAAGATTTTCCGGTAGGTCTAACATGTAATTATACAGAAATTGAATAATCAGTCCCTCCAGGATTTCACGATTTTTTTGTGTGATTTTTGCGATCAAAATGACTGATTTTGTGGTGGTAATTTCCAGAAATTTGTGAAAAAATTTGCGATTTTTATATTTTATAATTAGGACATCACATTTACCATAATAGTATTATGTCAAATGCACAATAGTCATACATGACACAAATCACAAACAATGCATAAAGCTTGTTTATTTTGGTCTCATCAAATTAACTTTTAAAACAACCTATGGGTAATTTTTCTACCTGACCTATGTAAATAGGCTATTAACAGCAGGTGTAGTCATTTATACTGTAGAGCTGTGTGTAAATCCTGAGTTAAGGGGTCCTGAGCTGCAGTAGGCAACCAGTTACTTACAGTGCGGCGTTTTGCATGGCGTCCCCACTGCGTATAGCTACGCAATACGAAGTGACCGTTCGAAAGGGAACTACTCGGTTACTATCGTAACCTCAGTTCCCTGAGAGTAGGGAACGAGTATTGCGTAGCCGGCCGCACTATAGTAACCTGGCAAGTTGGATGTGCAGTTGCCGCAGCACAGCCAATGAGTGAGCCAGACACCCACTGTGCTAGCTGTGCAGCTGCTAGGGCTGGGTATTGTTCAAAATCTTTAGATCCGGTGCCAATATCGATACCGGTTCCTAACGATACTTTTTTCGATACCAATTTTATGTAATCCATTTTAACATAACACATTACCTCAGAAAAACTTTGGTTTTATTTTTCAGTTTGACTCATGCTCCTAGCCAGTACACAAAGGAACAAAAAAAGCACAAAGGAACAATTTATATATATATATATATATATATGAGCTCATGCTCACCAAAGCTGAATTTGTTTGATCAAAAATACAGTAAACTTGTAATATTGTGAAATAGTATTACAATTTAAAATCTTATTTGAATATATTTCAAAATCATTGCTTCAGTGTCACATGATCCTTCAGAAATATGAAAACAGTTTGCTGCTTTAACATTTTGGATTTTTTTTTCATGATTCTTTGATGTATAACATATTCAAAAGAACAGCATTTATTTAAAAACGAAATATTTTGTAACATTACACGTGACATGTTTTAAGGTCACTTTTGATCACTTTAAACTTTAAAGCATCCTTACTGAAAACAAATTCTGATTAACCAACAGATTTTTGAACGGCAGTGTACATTCAGTAGGTCATTATTGCAATATAAACACTGTCAGAGGGATCAACAAGGTATATCTTCATTTACCATTCGAAGACGGAGCAACTTTCTGCTATGTGCACTGTCAAGGGCTTCATCATATTTGTCGCGGTGCAGCATTTATTTTACCGCATATACTGCATCGCGCGCTGCTGGCATCGAGCCTGGAGAAATGTAGATACACTTTTGATCGACTTTTCCACATCTTTAAGGTAGCCTATTGTGTGTGTGCATGCTCGCGTCTCATATGAGTATGTGCGCGGAGAGTTTGTGTGTGTTCGCTCGGGTCACATTGAGTATGTGTATGTGCGCGAGTTTGTGTGTGTGTGTGTGTGCTCGCGTTTCATATAGCCTAATGCGTGGAGAGTTTGTGTGTGTGCGCGCGTCTCAATATGTGCGCGGAGAGCTAGAGATATTTCAATTGGGTGATTATAATTTAATGTTTTGTGAGGTCTTTTTCATTTTTGTGATTATTTCGCGGTTAAATTAGGAATTATGCAGGATCGCAAAAAAATGCGACATTTTGTTGATTTTGCGTTGTATTCAGCGATCGCGGAATCGCGAAAAACTGGAGGGACTGAATAATCAATCACTGCACAGTCTTCACTGCATAAATTATAGATTTAATACAGATTAATCCTTATTAAAGCTACAAAAGTTATTCAGTCAAGAGCAGTGAGGGATTTTCTCTTTTTCTTTTGTTCTTTGGTTAACATTAATCACAGACAGCAGCAGGTTTATTAGGCTGCCGTCACACATGACCCGGATCTGACACGGAATCTATTTAAAGGCACACTATGCACGATTTGTATCTTATTATAACAGCTTCGTAATCATTTCGATGGTAAACGAACTCGTAGTAGGGCGAATCATCCCGATAGCAAAGCAGCAGGGGGACGCCGCTGGCAAAACCAGCAATGCAAGTTTGAGAGGTGGCGCCCCGACAAATCTCACGAGAATCACGACTTGCTTTACGGCACGACGTCACATACATCAACAACATATGAAGCAGCCTCTATGGAGACACTAGCACGCATTTCAGAGTCGACGAAGAAAATGAAGAAAGCACGGTCGGAAGAGTGCAGAGACGGCTCTGCGCGAGTGGTATTTATGACAGTAACGTTAAATACAAGTACTCCACAGCAACTCTAGGGGGCGCTGTTTGAAAAAAAAACGGAAACTGCATAGTGTTTCTTTAACTCTTTACGTTCTTTTAACACTTTTTAACTAATTCAAGATGAAATAATAAACGAGTTAAACTGAAATAATTCAGCTCTAATTATATTATATTATATTATATTATTAGAATGAAGCATTTTACTTTGTAAAATTACAGTGCAGTTGAACAGAAGTTGTAGTTCATGCTAAAACAAAGAGCACATACCTTCCATAGAATCACTGTAGCTAGAACTAACAGGAGGAGTCCGCCAATGACACTTCCTATGATAACACCAATAGGAATATCTCCGATCGCTCCTTCTTTACTGACTGTAATTTTTATCTGCAGCAGAGTCAGGAAAGATTAGATAAAGCATATCAGTGACACATAAAGCAATACCACTGTACAGTCCAGACTAGCAAAGGTTGTTTTCAACTTTCAACCAAAATATGATAATGCATTTTCCAGAAATATAATAGTGTGAGAAAAATATGAAAAGTACTATTTAAGGACAGTATTATAGCTTTAACAATATTATATACAGTACATATTATATACTGCAGACATACATGTACATATATACAGTATTATGTATACATACACTACCGTTCAAAAGTTAGAATAAATACGATTTTGTTTATGCTTAATATTTTTGTGGGAACTATGATACACTACCATTCAAAAGTAATTAATTAAAGAAATTAATACTTTTATTCAGCAAGGATGTATTAAATTGATAAAAAAGTGACAGTTAAGACATTTATAATGTTTCTGCTTCAAATAAATGCTGTTTTTATTTAACTTTGTATTCATAAGATAATCCTGAAAAAATGTATCACTGTTTCCACAAAAAGCAAATCAGCATATTAGACTGATTTCTAAAGGACACACATACATTACATATTTCACAATAGGGTATGAAAGTAAACTCTGAACCATGTCTGAAAAACTTCTGCTTCTGAAGTATAATGTCCTAAAGTTCAGATATTTGTATGGAGAAACAAGACAAATGTGCAGATTAAAACCAACTTCCCCATTAGTTCTGCAGTTGAACAGAATGGCTATGGTGGTCAACCAATAGGATGTATCGGCTGAAACCAGCCTTAAAACGCAATGAAAAACACTGATCTTTTCAGCAGTGTTGATCATTGCTCAAACAACTGAAAGAAAGGGTAATGAACTGACCTGTTGTTGTTTGTGTGTGAGGACTATGAGATCAGGCTGAGATATTTCTATTTCAGAGCTTCCAGCCACCAAAACGGTCTGAAAATCCGCCTATAAAAGAAGATAAACATGGAGTATGAACTGAAGTATCTGCTCAGGACAGATATCAGACATGATAAAACAGATCAAGAGACACTTACAAAGGCAAAAGTGCCCTTCCAGATCCTTGCGGTTATGTTTACAAAGTAGCTGGTTTTCATCTCCAGATCTTTGAGGACACAAGTCATGGGTTCACATTTTGCCGCCTTACAATTCTGGAAATGAACAAATGTACGTTACACAAGTTTGGGTTCAGTAAGACATTTCAGCGTTTTTTTGAAAGAAGTCTCTTATACTCACCGAGGTTGCTTTTGATAAAAAATACAGTAAAAAGAATAATATTGTGAAATTGTATTACAATTTAAAATAACTGTTTTCTATTTGAATTAGTGGTCGACCGATATTGTTTTTTTGATGGCTGATGCCGATATCTTAGAGAGCAGGTGTTTATATATATATATATACAGTGAGGAAAATAAGTATTTGAACACCCTGCTATTTTGCAAGTTCTCCCACTTGGAAATCATGGAGGGGTCTGAAATTTTCATCGTAGGTGCATGTCCACTGTGAGAGACATAATCGAAAAAAAAAAAATCCAGAAATCACAATATATGATTTTTTAACTATTTATTTGTATGATACAGCTGCAAATAAGTATTTGAACACCTGTCTATCAGCTAGAATTCTGACCCTCAAAGACCTGTTAGTCTGCCTTTAAAATGTCCACCTCCACTCCATTTATTATCCTAAATTAGATGCACCTGTTTGAGGTCGTTAGCTGCATAAAGACACCTGTCCACCCCATACAATCAGTAAGAATCCAACTACTAACATGGCCAAGACCAAAGAGCTGTCCAAAGACACTAGAGACAAAATTGTACACCTCCACAAGGCTGGAAAGGGCTACGGGGAAATTGCCAAGCAGCTTGGTGAAAAAAGGTCCACTGTTGGAGCAATCATTAGAAAATGGAAGAAGCTAAACATGACTGTCAATCTCCCTTGGACTGGGGCTCCATGCAAGATCTCACCTCGTGGGGTCTCAATGATCCTAAGAAAGGTGAGAAATCAGCCCAGAACTACACGGGAGGAGCTGGTCAATGACCTGAAAAGAGCTGGGACCACCGTTTCCAAGGTTACTGTTGGTAATACACTAAGACGTCATGGTTTGAAATCATGCATGGCACGGAAGGTTCCCCTGCTTAAACCAGCACATGTCAAGGCCCGTCTTAAGTTTGCCAATGACCATTTGGATGATTCCAGAGGAGTCATGGGAGAAAGTCATGTGGTCAGATGAGACCAAAATAGAACTTTTTGGTCATAATTCCACTAAACGTGTTTGGAGGAAGAAGAATGATGAGTACCATCCCAAGAACACCATCCCTACTGTGAAGCATGGGGGTGGTAGCATCATGCTTTGGGGGTGTTTTTCTGCACATGGGACAGGTCGACTGCACTGTATTAAGGAGAGGATGACCGGGCCATGTATTGCGAGATTTTGGGGAACAACCTCCTTCCCTCAGTTAGAGCATTAAGGCCATGGGTCGAGGCTGGGCCTTCCAACATGACAATGACCCGAAGCACACAGCCAGGATAACCAAGGAGTGGCTCTGTAAGAAGCATATCAAGGTTCTGGCGTGGCCTAGCCAGTCTCCAGACCTAAACCCAATAGAGAATCTTTGGAGGGAGCTCAAACTCCGTGTTTCTCAGCGACAGCCCAGAAACCTGACTGATCTAGAGAAGATCTGTGTGGAGGAGTGGGCCAAAATCCCTCCTGCAGTGTGTGCAAACCTAGTGAAAAACTACAGGAAACGTTTGACCTCTGTAATTGCAAACAAAGGCTACTGTACCAAATATTAACATTGATTTTCTCAGGTGTTCAAATACTTATTTGCAGCTGTATCATACAAATAAATAGTTAAAAATCATACATTGTGATTTCTGGATTTTTTTTTTAGATTATGTCTCTCACAGTGGACATGCACCTACGATGACAATTTCAGACCCCTCCATGATTTCTAAGTGGGAGAACTTGCAAAATAGCAGGGTGTTCAAATACTTATTTTCCTCACTGTATATATATATATATATATATATATATATATATATATATATACTTTATATTTATTTTAATCAATATTTAATGAATTATAAATAAATTAGAAAACACATCTTAAAATATACATGCTTATACTTGAGATGGCAACTTCTTGAATCTGTAATCCTATTACAGTATTTTTCACAAATAAAGTAATTGTTTAAAAATATATGAATATGTGAATAAAAAGGAAGTAAACACTGTAACAGGGCACTCAGTAATCTGGTAATTTCGTGCGCACTGGTAATCATATTTTTTTTAAAATAAAGACAAGGTAGCCTAACGCTAATTTTACAAACAGCACACAGTGAAAACAATATGAATATGACACAGTGAGCAACTGGATATAGCACAGCATATTTTAAAATTAATATTTTATAATTCGCACGGACCGACCGTCGCTCGCAGTCAATTTATGCAGGCTACAAATGCACACTTCACAAGATATCACAGCTGGATTCGATTAGGCCTAAATCTGCAAGCTTTGTGAAATAAGATGTTTATTAGATATTCATAGATTTGTTTAAATGAGTTAGATGCGCATTTGCTTAATGTTGACGGTAAATGAGAAAGTATTTCAGACTGATTGTTTGCCTTTTCTGTTAATATAATATAAAAGCAAACGCTTTACTTTTTCGCACACCATTTTCTTTGTTTACCAGTTCTGTCTAACAAAGTAGCCTATTAGATATGACTGACAGGTGGTAAACTAATGACGGTGAGTGAGCGTTGTGTGATCAGCGCCGCCCGCCAAAATAAAAGTCCGGAGCGCCGTCAAAATAAAAGTCCCAATTCCAACACATCGGCCAATCAGAAAAACGTATCGGCCGATGCCGAAATTTTAAAAATGGCAAATATCGGCCGATATATCGGCCTTGGCGATATATCGGTCGACCACTAATTTGAATATATATTAAATTTTAATTTATTCCTCTGATCAAAGCTGTATTTTCAGCATCATTACTCCAGTCTTCAGTGTCACATGATCCTTCAGAAATCAGTCTGATATGCTGACACCAAACTTTTAAACTGTATTGTATGTGCTGATTGTGCAAGAAGGCCTATGTTGCACTCTGTAAATTCCACATTAACGCACACACACACACATACTGACCAGTTCTGTTGTCCCTCTAAAGCTCTGTTTAGTGAAGCTGGCAGTGTAAGTTTTCTCTCTGATGTTTAACGGGTCAATGAGAGCTTTGCTGTCACACTGCACATTTACAGCCTGCGGATCAGAAACACCGCTTAAATTATCATTTTCATTTTGATCCCAGCCTGGGATTTACAGCATAATGTGCAGTAAAACTATAGAAGCTATACTTTTTAATCGAGCGTTAAACTTACAGGTGCTGTTTTGACTGAAGTCACATATAGTAAATGGTTTCCAGCCTTGGTGCTGGTGGGCAGCGAGACGGTCAGCTGAGCCTGATTGATTGGGAAGGTTCCAGTCGAAACCTGCAGAAAGACATGCTTCAAATAGCTATCGCATATTTCACATTGCAAACACTAGAGGGAACTCGGGACATATTAGTATAATATTACATTTTTAATTGTTTTGACTCACTCGTAATGTTATGTTGAATTCTGGGCCGATGTCATTGAAATCTGAGACTGTGTGTTTGACTTGATCCTCAGCACCAATGACGCAATAATCCAAGCTCATGTCTCTTGAAAAATTATTTAAAAGATTTATTTTTAAAACACCAAAAAAAAAAAAAAAGATATATATATATATATATATATATATATATATATATATATATATTTATATATATATATATGTATATATATATATATATATATATGTGTGTGTGTGTGTACACTTTAACATTATGATCTGATTAAGGTTGTCAAAGCATCATAACATTAGTCCTGACCTGGTGAGGATGATTTCGGCATCATACTGAACTGGGATGGATAGAGAGACCTTGTTATCAGATGTCACTTCCTCCTTACTGTCACTGGAAAATATTATGCAGGGTTATTCACAGGCTATACAAACAGATGCACAAAAGTTAAAACAGAACTGTCTTAAAATAGTGTCTTTACCTTTGCACTTCAAAGTTCACAACAGCATTTTTCTCTAGTTGATTCAGGTTGAAATCAAAGTTGATCTTGTATGTTACCTAATTAGACAAAATGGAATTATTAAAGAAAACAAAAATGTTGTGTTTTCATGTTATATGGGCACTTTCCATAGACATAATGATTTTTATACAGTACAAACTGTATATTCTGTCCCCTTACACTAACCCTACCACTAAACCTACCCATCTCAGAAAACGTTCTGCATTTTTACATTTTCAAAAATCATCACTTAGAATGATTTGTAAACTGTTTTCCTCGTGGGGACCAAAAAATGTCCCCACAAGGTCAAGCATTTCAGATATTGCCATCTTTGTGGAGACACTTTATCCCCATAATGTAGGGTTTACCCGGCCGGCACACACACACACATCTCTTACCGTCTGGTCAGGCGCCAGGAATGGGTATCCAACTTTGCAGTCGAGTGAGCCTGTTTTTGAAGTGCATTTCACCTCAGTGTTATCACCCTGCAAACATGAGCTGGAAAGTTCACAAATGCAATTTCTCGTACACAAAGCAGAGAAGATTTATTATGTCAAAACATAAATTGGGGCCCATACAGGGGGTGTAACAGAGGCGTAGAACAGGTTGCTGGAGAAGTTAGCGGACACTCTTGTGTTGTATGCATTTTCCTTCCTGTTCATTACTGTCACAATGAAGGAGAGTCTTCTTCTGTCAGGGCTGACAAGAAATGAAGATGAGCTGCAAAACACAACAAAGTCTGTCAGGATTCTGGTTCTCTGATAACACATTACACATAGCCATGGGGATAGAAATGGATTATTTTGAGTTAACTCCTAAAGGAAATATCACTTTAACTATCATCTTCTAAGGCGGAGATTCCCAAACATTTTTGCAGCCGAACCCATTTGAGCTTAAATATTTACTTGAAGTACCCCCTGAAAATATGTTTCAAATGTCTTTAGTAAAAGTTTTATTTTGATTGTTTTTATTCTTAAATTATTTATTTTATTGCTTAAGTATTAGCTTTTTATCAACTCATAAAACAAAAATAAAAAATATGAATATATACTGAATGAAATGTGAAGAAAATTTCAGTCTGGGCCTCATTAAAAGCTATTTTGTAGTTTTACAGATTTCTTTTATGATTTTTTTTTCTGATTAAGTGTTATTTTAGTATTATTTATGTACTATTTTAGTATTTATTATATCTATATTTTGAATTTGCATTTATTTTTATATATTCCTTTTTAATTTTAGTTTTTTAAATATGCATTTTTTTCAGTGTTAGTGGTAATTTTAGGACTTCAACTTAAACAAAGTTAGTTGCAATTTCTAATTTTCATTTAAGTTTATTAAGTTTAAGTTTTTCAGTTATTATTTTATGTTTTATTTTAATTCAATTAACAAAAACAATTTTGATTAGTTTTAGTTTAATAATAATAAAAACACCGGCCCATATTAGAATTTGTATAGTTGTACCATATATATATATATATATATATATATATATATATATTTAAAAAAATAAAATAATAACTGAAAAACTTAAACTTAATAAACTTAAATGAAAATTAGAAATGGCAACTAACTGAAATAAACAATTTTAAGTTGAAGTCCTAAAATTACCACATTTTATATATATATATATATATATATATATATATATATATATATATATATATATATATATAATGTAAACAGGGATTGAAACGACATGATTATATCACATACGACAAGGTGATTGTATAATGAATGTACATTTTTAGGTGAACTATCCTTTTTTAGCAGTTTATAGACACTGGCCCTTTAAAATAAATAATAGGTTACCTTGGTACATCAACAGCTTTCACAGTCAGCTTCAGGTCACAAGTACATTTATCATCAGAGCCACAATCCTTTTCAAAAGGGACCTGAGCAAAAAGAAATGCATTTTTGTCAAAGTTTAAAAACTTTGAAAAAAATAGACGTTGGACGTACTGACGCCCTTAATTAAATTCAGAGGGAATCTTACAAAAAAATCCCATGCTTTGGGCTGAAATGCATCTATGGCAGGGCCGTCTTCTGGTTTCTGTAGACTGATGTCGACTCGCAAAGCAACTGGACTAGCAAAATCAGGGGTCTCCTATTACACCACAAAAACAACCATGTAAAATTATCATTCAAGCACTTATAAATGAAACAAAGCTATAGTACAGTGAGCACTGTTATTATGAACAGCATGAGGCTTGTGGTAACTGGCAAAAAGTCACCTGGACATAGACTTTATGATCTACACAGGTTTGTGTTTTAGAGACGCTGACATCTTTCTGGAGAACACGCTCTGAGCTGTTAAACTGGGCTCTTGAAGTGGCTCTTGATGACTGCAGGTCAGCGTCAAGGGTCAGGTTGTACTTGATATCTAAAGAACAGTGATTTCATTCACTTTCATGGAGATTTTTAGAGAAATTAACATACATGAGATACAAAATACATGAGACGACCTTACCTATACCCACTAATGTAGTGGGTCTGATTGTTGACCTGAAACAGACTTTGGCAGTAACACACGACACCATCCTTCCACCGAACATGCAAGTTTTACTCAGAATGCTGATCTTCTCCGGGTTGAAGGAGACCGTTGTTGTGATAACTGCAACTTTCCTTGACCTGAGATCAGAAATACTCTATAAACATCACAATTTCAGTAAATTATTTACTAGATCTTTAACAACTACACTGAGACCCTCACCAGAGCTGCACTACATTCCCATCTCCTCCGACCGAAATATCAGGGATTGAGTCACTGTTCATATCTTCACGGCCATCTAAAGAGCGTCCGAAGAACCGAAGCTTCAGGTCCAGTTTGGATCCAAGAATTTTCTGCACAAAATAGGAAGACTTATTTTAGTATAAAGGTCAATGACAAAAAACAATTCCTCATGATAAAAAAAAAATTAAGGAAAAAGGAGGATCTTTAAATATTTATATATACAGTAAATAGTTCTTATAAGTGTGATCTTTGTATTTGCATTAGAACAGAGTAGACCAATCACAATAGACTGGGTGACTGACCAATCAGAGCAGAGCAGACCAATCACAACAGACTGGGCCATCTGACCAATCAGAGCAGAGTAGACCAATCACAACAAACTTTGCATATTCATTGAACTGCATATACTAAATGAGGCAAGGGTGTGGAGTTACATTCAAGCTATTTTAAGGCATAAATAATTTTTTTCAAGGAAAAAAGTTTTAAATATGTCATTTTGGTGATCAAAGATGAGTTTTAAGGGATAAAATGATTGATAGTCCAATCATTTCAAGCCAAAATGGGGGTCAACCTTGAACAAATTGCAACAGAAGCAAACTCAACTGATTTTGTATCCTCAATATGTCCTGAGTAAGGAGAAAAAAGCCCCGAAGAATCCCATTAGGGGAAAGTTTCGAAAAAGACCCAAATATACCCCATTCATACGCCTATTCATTCTTTTTCTTACGTGAATAGGGTAAACATTTTAACCTTTAGATATCACCATGAAAATTACTGAGTTGATTACTTGCATCAAGACAAACAAAAAATGTATTACAAGTTTTTTTAAATTGTTTGTTAACATGGACAAACGGTGCATAATCTAATTATGTATGTGCTCATTTGCATAAATACCACAACAGGTCTAAACATTGGGTATAGCCAGGTGAAAATGTCTTGTTGAATCTTGTTGACATATAACAGTAAAATACTTAATGTTAAGGTCTGAATGGAACCCATTTAGGCTACCCATGAGCATTAGAGGTAGGAAGAAGTACTTTAGAAACCAGCCTTTATTAATTTTTAAGAGATGGGGTTTGGGGCTGGGTCTGTGGGACTGTTTCTGGGGGACGAGTCTGAGGGAAGAACAGGAGACAATGGTAAGGAGAATGCAGAAGACAAGAGGTAAGTAAAATAAAAAGTGAATCCCCAGAAACAGTCCCACGGACCCAGCCCCAAACCCCATCTCTGCAATAATAATGAATAAAGGCTGGTTTCTAAAGTACTTCTTCCTGCCTCTATGTATTAATGCTCATGGGTAGCCTAAATGGGTTCCATTCAGACCTTAACATTAAGTATTTTACTGTTATGTGTCAACAAGATTCAACAAGACATTTTCACCTGGCTATACCCAATGTTTAGACCTGTTGTGGTATTTATGCAAATGAGCACATACATAATTAGATTATGCACCGTTTGTTCATGTTAACAAACAATTTCAAAAAACTTGTAATACAATTTTTGTTTGTCTTGATGTAAGTAATCAACTCAGTAATTTTCATGGTGATATCTAAAGGTTACAATTTAACCCTATTCACATGAATAGGTGTATGAATGGGGTATATTTGGGTCTTTTTCGAAACTTTCCCCTAATGGGATTCTTCGGGACTTTTTTTTCCTTACTCAGGACATATTGAGGATACAAAATCAGTTGAGTTTGCTTCTGTTGCAGTTTGTTCAACCTTTTTTCATAAAATGACTGGACTATGACTAAAGTGGGATTTTAAAATATTATATATTATAAATTAAATTATTATATTTTATTAATATTATTATATTGTTGCAATTATATTATAATGATAAAATATTATTTTACTAAGAAATTATAACAAAAGAATGTTAACTACTTAAGGTTTTCATCAGTAAATTATGGAGTGCTGCAAGGATCTGTGTTAGGCCCCCTGCTATTTTCAATATAATATACTGCGTCTTGATAATATTATAAGTAAACATGGAATTAGTTTCCACTGTTGTGCCGATGATACATGTAAGGATAAGGTTTTCATGGCTGGTCAACAACTTAACCAGCCACACTTCCTTGAATTCATACTGGTTATTTCAGCAGGAATATTAAAATAAAAATGAGTGTGTTCTACCTGTGAGCTCTGCTTTCTGATGGTCTTTCTGTCTCCATAGTAGATGTAAATGGCACCATGGCCATTGCCTTCCAACGGGGCACCAACCACCACGTCACTGAAGCCGTCCAGGTTCAGATCTGGGACGACAGTGATGGCCGTCCCAAACCGAGCATTCTCAAATGCGGAGGGTCCCTCTAAACTGCCCTGGTTGCTTAAGATGCCCTAAGAACAACACGAGGCAAGAAATGGACAGTCTTTTTAGGACATGCTTTGAGTGAAGATTGAGTGATTATCTGAGCATGGACAGCAAATCTTTGTCACCTTGGTAATGGTGAACAGGTAGACTCGTCCCGTCTCAGACTTCTCCTCGCTCATGTACATCGGAGCTCCAACCAGCAGCAGATCAGTCACTCCATCAGCGTTCACATCAACGGGACAGAGAACGCTGCCAAAATAAGACCCGATCTGCAAACCACAGACACCACAATTACATAAAACAGGACTTTACTGTCTAATGAAACTCAAGGTCATTGAGGGTCAAATGTACCTGATCTCCTCTTTGTGAATCTATGACCACAGGCTGTCTCTGGCTGTCAATAATGTAAACTATAACCTGTCCTCTATGAACGGCACGAGGAGCACCGGCCACATAAAACTCAGACGAGCCGTCAGTCACAGAGCTCACAGAGTAGCCTGGATATATGACAGGGGAAAATAAACAAAAAATGAGAAGAATCTAAAATACTCTATATTTTTACATGGCATGTACACTACCGTGTGGGGTAGTTTAAAATATTTTTGAAAGAAGTCTCTTCTGCTCAACAAGACTGCATTTATTTGATCAAAAATACAGTAGAATTACAGTAATATTGTGAAATAATATTACAATTTAAAATGACTGTTTTCTATTGTAATATATGTTAAAATGCAATTTATGCTGAATTTTCATCATCATTACTCCAGTATTCAGTGTCACATGATCCTTCAGAAATCCTACTAATATGATGATTTGATGCTCAAGAAACATTTATTATTATCCATGTAGAAAACAGTTGCGCTGTGCAATAGTGGAAACTGTGATACATTTCTTTCAGGATTCTTTAATGAATAGAAAGTTAATCTTTTGTAGCATTATACATGTCTTTACCATTTGTATCAGTTTAATGTGTTTTTGCTGAATAAAAGTATAAATGTCTTTTTATTTTTTTACATTTTTTTTTATAATCCAATAGCTTAGATGTGATTATAAACATACATGACATCTATATTAGCTTTTGGTAATGAAAAATCATTACAATTGAATTTGCGACACAATGCTGTCTCACCGAGTAATGAGCTGTGGTTTCTGTCATCCAGGGTTTTCTCAAAAGCTTTTTTGGGGAAAATGTTTGATTTTCCAGCTGTTTGATGGACGACGGTCCCGGTCCATCCATATGCTCCGACAGCACCCAGCATGATCTCATCCTGTGGAATAAAACATTTTCTGTGAATCAGTATACATAAGAGATTTGTTAGACCGCTCCATCAGATACATGATGTGTTAAAAGATTATTGCCACCTTTTTTTGGGTCTTATGTGCGCTGAATCCAACTTGGGACATCTCCATTTGAAATTCTTGACCTTGACCGGTGCCTTAAATAAAACAAGACAAAATATTCATATGCTTATCCTGATTTAAAGCTGTACTTTAGGTAAAAGTGCGACCTGTTTTCACTGGATGAAAAAACACGTTCGTGAATGCAAGATTTACCTTCAATGTTAAAGATTCTGTCTCCCAGAGTTCCCGCGATATTGATTAGAGCTTCCTCTGATGACACATTGAACATGTAGTTCTCTGTTGGAGAGCTAGCGATCAATTCAATCTCCTCGATGAACTTTTGAATATTGGCATCTTCTTTGAGAATCTGTATGAATTCATTAATGAGACTTTTACACCAAATTCATTCATTATTTTGTTTGTTTTGTTATCCAGTAAAAAAATAAAAATAAACAACCTTAAAACAATATGAAATACATTTAATTAAAGACATATTATAAAAATTAAAAACTATTTCTGCAGTGTATAAAATTAGATACACTTTATTATGAAATGTGCAACCATGCTGGAGCCTATTTACATCCATATGATTTCATTTTTGGTAATGAATCTCACTACTCATTTTACCTAATGTTCTTCATTTGAACAGATTTCATGTAATACCATAGATAAAAATATAATCGTCAACATTAAAAACGTTTGATAAAACTATAGTACTACTAAAGTAATAACAAATTATGCATAAGTGACTAACCCTTAACTAACCTTAACCCAGTACATGTAGTTATATACTTATTACTGATTAATTACATTGTAACAACATCATATTAAAATAAAGGGTTACAATTTTAATATTAATATTAATTAACAATGTATAGGGTTAGGGTAGGATTAGGATTTGGTTGAGGATTAGTTGCATGCAATTATGCATAATTTACTGTTATTACTATGGTAAGTATATGTAACATATGTAACAAGGACACTGTAAAATAAAGTGTTACCAAATAAAGTTTTTGTTTTATGAATGTAAAGCTTTTTTTCATGCTGATCTCTCACTTACAGCAATGCCAAAGCGAATGATGCCATCTCGGTCAAATCTCTCAATGACCTCTCGACCTTTATAACCATCAGCAGATTCTCCATCCGTCACCACTACCAACACCTTAGTGGCACCTGGACGCCCACCGTTTTCTGGTAGGAAAGCTTCTTGTCTGAAACACAAACCATCACAAACGTTGTTTTTTTCATACAATAAATTAAATAAATAACCAAATTAAAATGTTTAAAAATAATCAAATCAAATGAAATCAAATTAAAAAAATGGTACCTGGCATTGTCAAGTGCCGCAAAAGTGTTGGTTTCTGTTCCAGTTTTTTGGGCAATTGCCAAAGCCTCTGAAATAACCTTTTCTTTATTCTGGTCAGAACTAAACGGATAAACAAAGGACAAGTCCTCTGAATACTGCATAATACTGACCTAAAAAAGCAAAACCAAAATCCAAATTAAGTCATATCATATAAATCAAAGACAAAACTGAATCAGGATAAGCTGTGTAACAGTACTTACTCGAGTTTTATCTGGTCCGATATCAAGATTTTCCAAAAGCTTGGAGAGAAAGCGTATAACGTCATGCCACGGATATATACTGTTTGATCCATCCAAAACAATGGCAACATCCATTGGCCCTCCACAAGCTGAATGAGAAATTCAGATTTAGAAGATTAAGAACGACTAATTTACCCAAGAAAACATGTATTTGGTAACTTTCTGACAGTATAAAATAAGATAGGCTACTTTGAAGGGCAGGAGAGAAGGCCGACTGGAGTGTAAACTGTGGGCTCACTTCAGCACAGACTCCTGGGTAGAAGTACTGACTGCCACAGCGCTGAGCCCACAGAGGACCACAGGTCTGAAACACAAGCATTTATTCTTTATCCACAACAGAGTGTCTTCAATATGAAAAGGATTGAATGAATGTTTTTGAAGAAGATTCTGGTGACACAATGCTATCACATCATACCATAAACATGTTAGGTTTAGCTGTTGGAGTGAGAGTCAGACCCAGACTCATGTTGATGTTGATGCTCTGCACACCATCTATGCTGACAGAGTCTGCGAAGACACACACAAGTGGGAAAAATCGAAATCCTATTAGTTATATTTTAAAGTCGGCAGGAAATCAAAATAGACAATTCATGTTTTTATGGAATATTATATAACTTCCTCGTGCAGCGTCATCTCTTCTCTGATGTTTACTGGCGCGAGGGCGGGGCAACCTGTCACTCACATGGGATTGACCAATAGCAAACCACAACCATCCAATCAGTTCCCCATGGACAAAATCAAGTCCAGCCCTACATTTGTTCTTGTTTGAAAAGCCGTTTCACTCTTCACAGTAGAGAAGAAAAGACTATCGTAACTTCCGTTTCATTCCGACTTTTCCAGTTCCTTACAAAAAAGTCCTGTTGTTTCAGATAGCAATACAATGGTGCTGAATGATAGGCTATCATATTCATTATGCATTTGCATGGTACTCCATGGTATTATCATCGACCATGCCCAAGGCCCATGGTAATACCACAGTACTTATTTGTAAGTGCATTGCTATTTTAAAATTAAGAGAAATTTACCTGGAAGGTTTAGTTTTTGGCAGCTGGTTGAACCACCAGTGTTACACTTATAGAAGTCTCCTTTTCTATCCCGAGGGTATCCGCTCCAGGGAGAACCTACCAGCAGCCTGAGGACAAGTAACACACTTTCTCTATGCAATCAAACAGATCATGCAAACAAACTTTGCATGCAGAATTTTGCCAGTCATTGTGATATTAAACCAGGCAGAGATTTTCCTTTACTAAAACAATGACACAAAATGTCCCTTCCAAGAATAAGACAAAGAAGCAGGAATTTCCTGAAAGGAATTAGTCACTAAAAAAGTCTCATTTTTTTTGTCTCATTTTCCCAACTGTAATCTGTGACTGTGTCTCAATGCATTAGTCTGACACTTCCACAATCTATTTATTCTTCAGTGTATTTTAAACATTTCGAATATGTTGTGGAGAAAATACCCGGTGTGTGTGACAGATCTTACCATTTTCCTTGATTATTGCTCAACTGTCGTACGGTGTAGCCAAACTCTTCTACCGCAGGACCTGATGAGAAGATTTTGGCACCTGCAGTTCCTACATTAAAACTCTGAGTGCGAGTAATACAGAAACCTGCAGGAAAAGTTCACATTCTCAGTGAATTTAGACTAATGTCATTTGAGCATGTTTGCTCGTTCTACAAACACATCAATATGGGACATCTGACAGTGGTAAAACTTTCTACTGACCAGCAGTGTGTCGGTATATTTCAAACAATACAAGTCAAAGTGAGAACCCAACCCTTTTAGACTCTGCACCAAACATGCCCTCACAACAAACTATGGGACTTACACTGATTTATCATGCACAAAAGTATATTTCTTTTCTATGAGTATGGATGGACATAAAAAAAAGAAAAAAAAGAACACATCCGCAAAACATTGGAATTGAGTCACATTTCACTGACAGTGTGAACGAGGACTCAGTTTCCGGTAGACAGACCACAAATGCTCAATTGTCTTAAAATAAAGTGGTAAACAAATGTTAATCTTGTAGTGTGAAAGTTAACACCTCAGAGTTTGAAAACTAGTTTGTGTCTTGTGTGTCTGCTTCTATAAAATATACTATGAAAAGAGGAACTATTTTACTTAGAAGTAATTTTAACTGTTCATTTTATGTTTCTTTATAAAACTTTTAATACAGATTATGGATGAATTAATTTTACTCTTCATTTATTATGATTGTCTGCTTTTAAGAAATACAATTTTACTTAATCATCTTACTGGATCTCCTCCATGCATCATTAAGAAAACATTTTGTCATGGGGTAGGAAAATAAACTTAATTCAAGATACATTTTATTGTCAGTTTATCGTCTTATCTCGTACAATTTAAGTTTATCTCTTTTTTCTTTTCTTTTTTTTAGATATTCAGTAGGTATTTAAAACAATTATTAACATGTCAGTCTCCTCAAATGTATAAAAAAGTACAAACTATGGAGATTAATAACAAGTAAACATAATTTGATAAACATAAAGTACTCACTCTGCAGTAATATCAGTAGTATCACAACTTTTTCCATTTTGTCCATTGCTGGAGAAATTGTTAAGGAGAAGGAGCAGACAGTGTTGCCTCCAAGCATAATGAAACAACCTGAACTCAGCTCAGGGTAAAAACTACTATGACAGGATGTGATGTCAGCTCTGGCCAGATTTGTATCTGCCTTTGATGTTGACATTACCCGAACAAATGCAAACAACTGACCAAATAAGGAAATTCATAGCTGTCTTATGAACATTTCATATGAAAAACACACTTTTTTCACACTTTATAAGAATCCAAATGGAAAAGTGAAGAAAAGACAGAAAAAAAAATAACAGGGATAGACTATGTGGAAACCAATGAAGGATCACAAAAACACAAAATGATGTTATAAAAAAGAGATTTACAACAAGTTGAGACATTGCGCACAAGTACGCCTCCTCTACGGTCTTTTCCTGCGTTCCTATTGGCTGAACTGGACTAGGCTGTGCGTGGACAGGTGGGCGGAGGGGCAGAGTCAAGCAGCTGAGGAAGGTGAGGCACAGCACTGTGATAGTCATACTCAACATGAGTGATTCCACCGCGGACCATGACACACACACACACACACACACACACACACACACACACACACACACACACACACACACACACACACACACACACACACAATGATTAACCCAAGTCTCCTGACGGGATTTTATTTCTCAGACAGACTGGGATGTAATTGAGGAGTTTACCTCACTGGCATAGTTTCAAAGCAAACAGGAAATGTTTCCCACTGCCATTTCTGTTGAATTCTATTGCAATTCCGCTGAAGCAAGACTCATGTAAGCCACAACCTTGACATATGGCTAATAAAATATGTTTCCAAAACTTGGTTTCTTATGTTATTTTTTAAAACTTATGTAATTTTTACAAACTTATCAGTGCATCTATAAAAACTATAAACATGATAAATGGTTTTTGACTAGACATTGATGTGATCAAGGAACACTTAATAACTACAGGGTGGGCCATTTATATACACCGTAATAACATGGGAATGGTTGGTGATATTAAAGTCCTGTTTGTGGCACATTAGTATATATTAGTACACACCACCCATCTTGAGGAGTTTGCCCCCTCACATATACGAATGTGCCACAAACAGGACTTTAATATCACCAACCATTCCCATGTTATTACGGTGTATCCATATAAATGGCCCACCCTGTAGAATGCATTTCCGGAGGAACTGCGAAGTGTGCTTGCTCGGGTGCGGTTCACTAACGCTAGCAAGTAGTGGATAAGGGTGCGTTGAAGTTTGCTTGATCTGAGAATTTCAACAATAGTACTTTTTTCAAGATTGTGCAAAAAGGTGAAAAGTTATGTGCATTAAGAGACATGTCTGCAATGTAGACTAGTGTCAATGGCATTGTTTATGTGGCTTGGTTGTTGGTTTTGAAATAATTGGTTATGAATATACAGCAGAGAGTGGGAGTGTTTTGGGTGATGAAATAGTATTGAAAAGAAGTTGACAGTCTTCATTTACTGTATCCAATAAGCCAATACAAAACTCACCCAGCTGTTCTGTGGTTGAGTGTTCCCTTTGAGGAACAAATTTACTATCTCAAATTAAGGTCTACCGTAATTAGCGATGCTTTGATTGCTGCTGTCAAGATGGTTGTCATCACCTACACAGAAACGCTGATTTTTATAGCCTACGTCAGTCCTTATATTGTAATTAAATGAAAAACGCTATCAGTTTCACTATTAGCTTACTCTAGCGATGCAATCGCAACAACATGGATAACGCTGTTTGGCCTTGCCTAACTTTATATGACATATGTGCCATATACACATCCCGCTGCCATTTCAGGGCTTGAATTTCGGTGCGGGAATGTGGGGATTGCGCATAATTTAAACCATTTCCGCAAGGTTAGCTTTTATAGTGCGACAAATTCCCGCACAAATATATTCGCTTCATCTCAGAGCAAATGATTAAAAAATAAATTCACAGATGCGAGAAAAAATATGTCAAACTGTCTTTTATTTCGAATTTAATTCCTCAATCAGCGCTGGACCGGCATTTTCTGTCTTCCACTGAGCCCTGGCCGTAGACAGATCATGTTTCACGCTGTCAATGCAGTGGTCTTCGTTGGGCTGATCTTATTCACACTATCGAGTGTAGGTGCAGCGAATGCTAACATTGAGTCATAATGAGCTGTTTGTGAAGAAATTATCCGCTTCCAAATTATGTCATTTTAATCACGAAATTGAAACATTAAAAAACAATTTGCTCTTTATGGTGTGCGAGTGATAGAGCGCGGCAGCAACGAACCGACTGATCAGCTTGCAGCGTAACAACATTGAATGCTCGGCCGAACAGCTGATCATAGCTGTACAGGGCGCCTTATTATTTTTCATCTCCATAAATATATCTAGTAGTAAAGCTAATGCAAGGGCTAGAAATCAATTAATCTTTTGCTGATACTTCCTTGTCATCATGGAGAGCGCAGTTCATGGTTGCTATGCAACCATGAGCAACGACAGTCTGTCGTATTTTTAATGGTTATTGTTGTGAATATTACATATACTATTTTTGATGATTATAATTTACCTCAGTGAATGCAGCCAGCTTAGCTAGTTTGTGAAGTAAAGTGATTTTATTTTAGGTAGTTGTAAAATAGTGCAATATAATTGTAAATATATAATATAATAATACAAATTAAAATATGAATGTAGTCCTATATATATTTATGTTATATCATAACCTGCGCGACCCTGTATGACTTTCTTTGATTACGTTTGCAGGGCGTTTCAAATGAGCGGTTATTGTCAGTGAAGTCCAAGGAGTAGGGGAGCAGTGAACACCGCGTATGGACCACTGATCTATATAGAATGACTGGATAGCTCATGACGTCATACACAGTGAAGCCACCGCGCCGCCATATTGGTATTCCCTAGTGAGCTCACGCGTTCTATTGAATCAATAGGAAATTTTATGATTTGACTGAGAAAACATTGCCTAACGAGACACAGTGTTTAAATCTAAAGTCTCCCTGTACATTCTCACAACGCAAACATCCTAAGCATTTAAATGGGTATTTGTTTAAAGTCGGAATTTTTTCCTTCTTATTAAAAAACGGCAATTTCTTTGCAAAAGGAATAAAAAGCTGTACGAGAACACTTTTCGGCCTTCACTGAAGAGCTATCTTCACAGGTAAGAAAAACAGTTTGATACTATTAATTAAATAGTGAATGCTAAAGACCTATATTTTTGTGAATTGGTGAATATTCAGGTGAATATTGTTTCGTGGCCACGAATTAATTATACCCCAGCACGTTATAGGCTACTAATTTGTTCCCTCGTTTTACTATATTGTGGCCATATTGTTAGTTCAATGTGTCCACGATTTATTAAAACGAGGGAACAAATAAGTCAGTTATTTAGATCAGTGGAGAGGGCGCATAAGAACAAGCAGAGAGAGAGCCCCGGCCGCGCGCGCGCACTCTCACCCTCACCGCCTTCAAACAACATGAGCGCTGTTGCGCTCTCTCCCTCGCGCATATCAACATCAATTTACACAATAGTAAAAGGTCGGAAGACCGATTGTGTTTTATAGATTAGTAGTTTGTTCATATAAAGTGTTTGATTCAAGTACATGTTCAGAAAATGCATAATAGCCTACAATTTGTGTGGGTTATGTAACTTTAAACGGACTCTGCACGAAGCTCTTTTGAAGCTGTCAAATGGTGTCGCTATTGGACACTTAATTGTGATTATTGCTGCTCTGAGGTTTCTTATAGGCTACTGTTGAATGTTTTATCGTTGTTTTTTGAAGAAGCAGCAGCATTACTCTTGCCTCGGAGAAAACAACACGGGCATAGCGACAATTTTGCCTATAAATTACTACTTATAGGGCTTGAATTACAACCTGTGGGCAGTTTTTCTACATCCTTTTGTGAACGTCATTTTACACTTGTATGCTGCACAGCTGGTCATCTTGAAAGTGCCGTCGGAGCCATAGATATCATATAAAGGCTAGATGTCTCGTGCGCGCTGCTGGCCAATGGAGGCAAAGAGTATAGAAGTAACAAGAGGCGAAACTCCGTTGCAGTTTTGACAACAGCCACTAGGTGGCGCTTCGGTAGCGCGGCCGCCATTTTGGACTGAACCAACGGCCTTACCGTTAGCACAACTACTGTACAGCATTAACATTATGTCTGGAAATAATTGGAAACAAAGAAAACAGTGTTCTGCCATCAACTGCAACAACTACCAGTGTACAACCAATCAACTAGCATTTCATAGATTCCCCAAAGATCCAGAGAGGTAAAGTAGAAAAGGTTTTTATTAACTTTAAAGTGAGCTAACGTCAACGATAACAGGTGCTGTAACGTTAATGTAAGCTATCCCATAACCGCAGTAAGTTAACAGTTTGCTAATGTTATGTATTTGGTCGAAATTGTCAAGACTCGAAATGGGCTTTTTAAATCGCATACTTTCAGAGATACATGAACACCTAACCTGGCAAATGACCGCTTTATTAATTCATTGTTATCACTAAATTAACCCTTTAACTTTTTTTCGCATAAACATGAAAATCACTATCCAAACTTAAATGGTTGTAATTCAAGAATGCTTTGGAATTTAGACCTATGGTTGGTCTTGTTTTAATTTGTCAGATTATTGTTGAAGTGAAATAAATTATGAAAGTGAAACAGAAAAAAGTTATATAAGTTTGAGTTTATTAAAATGTACAAATTTAAAATATAATTATTTATATTTTATATAAAATATATATATTACAAAATATATTTTACTCTAGAACTGCAAGAAAATGAAAGCAAAAAATCTGAACAAGTTGTGTTCCACATTTTAGGTTGATATGTTGATATCTCGCTCCCTCACCCTTTCTGCCGTGTGCTCTAACGTTACACGGTTTGGAGCTGCGCGCTCTTGCTCGCTCGCTTTAGATTCCGGGTGATTTTAGCTAATTTGTGGGCATCAGGGAGCCGCTATCAATATGCGGGAGACTCCCGGATCTTCCGGGAGACATGGGATGTCTGCTCTAGAGATATTAAAAACTAGAAACTACTTTTTAGTTCATTTAACCGCTTTTGAATTTGAACCGGTATCGTTCAATTCTATGACAGCTGTGTTGCGTTCAGTCCAAGATGGCGGAGCTGCAGCTCTGCGCATGGGTGAGTTTGTTGCAATGGAACGTTCTATTGAGTTTCGCCTCTTGGTACTTCTATACTCTTTGATGGAGGTCGACGTCCGCACGTGGCGGCCATCTTGCCACAGTGTTCTCGCTCACTTGTTTAATTGTGCATGTACTTTTAAATAACCATAACTTGCTCAATTTTCTACCGATTTTCAAACGGTTTGGTTTGTTATAAACGTCAGAGATGTAGTTATGACACTGCATACATATGAAAAATTATAACATACATGTTCAAGCATTCTGAATTATAGCCACGTTAATAACGTTTGTAAGAAACCAAACCGTTTGTAAATCCGTCAAGATTTCAGCGAGATAAGAGGATTTGTGTGCATGCTGATCATTCACCTTAATGCACAGCTTCACTGAGACAAGATGGCCGAACGGTGATGCCGGAAGTTACTGCGCCATAAGACATCTAGCCTTTATATGATATCTATGGTCGGAGCTACCAAATCTGTATAACGGCCATTGGAGCCCTCTGCTGGTAGGGAATCGTAAGATGGCCGCTCGAACACTTCCGGTGGCTTCACTGCCTACTGGCAGTTTAGAACGTCATGAGCTATCCAGTCATTCTATATAGACCCTTTTACTGTTTGTATACAACGATGACGTATGCGCGCGCATATTGGCAACGGAAGTATGGCGAGAATCAGCAGTGTGTCAAGCTACGCGAGCGGATTAAACAACAGACGCGAGCATTTTTTATTATGTCCTCGCTCCAATCAACACGTTTAATCGCCTGCAGCCACTATTCTGAAACGGCCTTGATCCTGTCGGAATCCTATAAAACTTAAGCCCCGGTGGAATATCGATTAGTGCAACCGTAAACGCAACAACCAGACATTTTGATGCTGGGAAACCGCTTTGATAAACTTTCGGAGGTGCCAACACGTTAGAGCCAGTGGGGAAAAACACCACTTCCGTTGCCAAAATGCGCGCGCAACTATTTGATCACGTGGGCTGTAAAAGGGTCTATAGATCAGTGGTATGGACCCTGTCGAATGGAACGCACCTTAGATGTGTAAAAACCAAGTGGAAAGCGCGGGCGCGCCGCTGTCTCCTTTCCACAAGCGCTTGCTGTCCCGTGGCGTCTGTCGTTGCTATGCAACCATGAACTGCGCTCTCCATGATGACAAGAAAGTATCAGCAAAAGATTAATTGATTTCTAGCCCTTGCATTAGCTTTACTCAGTGTTGGGCAATAGCGTGGTGGTAGCATCGCTGTTTTCTGAATCAAATAGCTTTTCAGTAGCGAAGCTCTTTTGTTGATCAAGTAGTGCGGTAGCATCCACACAAGCTGAAGCTACATTTTCTGAAGCACAAGCTCAACTCGGGCGCCGCATGATTAACATCGCGCAACATCAGCATCACACGTGCACACAGAACGCACATGTAGGAAATCTTGTCAATTATGGCCGTTTCAGTCCGCAACCGCGAGCAGCGCGAATTGTTTTCGGCGTTCATGTTCAAGTGCATTCACACACCGCGAGCAGGAGCAGCGCATGAGCTGAGCAGTAGTGAAGCTGAGGGTTTCTGCGCCGAGTCTATTTTTCATTCACCATTGAGCTCACACTCAATTAAAGTGAAAGCACACTTTTCAAGGACAAAATAAATATGATTTCACACTAAAAGTACCTAAAATGCGCATAATTTGCATGTATAGTGTGTTTTAACAAGAACTAGAGTAGGCTATGTCAGAAATCAGAAAGATTAAAAAATATTTATAGAAAATGTACCCATTTAAACTACTTTTTATTAATCAGTTTGGGCAGGGGCGTAGCACCAAATGTTGGGCCCCGGTCACAGAACCAAGAGGTGGCCCCCTCACAA
Source organism: Abramis brama (assembly GCF_963993115.1). NCBI lineage: Eukaryota > Metazoa > Chordata > Actinopteri > Cypriniformes > Leuciscidae > Abramis > Abramis brama. The sequence goes on from NC_139987.1 coordinate 7,188,243, forward strand.
CACCGCCGTCTATATCAATATATAGGCTATCAATATATCTTTGTGGGGCCCCCACTTCGCCAAGGGCCCCTGTTAATCTGTATCGGCGGGTCAAACTCAATGAAAAATCGGAATTGGCCTAGAAAATTGTAATCGGTGCATCTCTATAATCTTTCTGATTGGCTGGTATCAAACATGACCACATAATCTGATGTTCACCTAGATGTTTTATTTATTTATTTGTACATTTGCCGTAGTATTGACGATGGGTTCAATAACACATCCTGCAAAAGAGGGGCCTTGGCCAGAATCTAGTGGTAATTTTTTTGCCATGTTGGTACTGTTTGGAGCAGGTCTTAATTATTTTGCTACTATGGTTTGAGCTGAGTTGAGTTATAAATTAACTTACAGTTAGTCCTGCAAATATGCCCAAGTCTAAATTGTGCATACCAAGGTTATTATAGTTTTTTTTATTTATTATAGTTATTCTATATTAGTTTTTATTTTAATATCATTTTCAAATTTCCTATAAATTTCAGTTTAGTTTTAGTTAGTTTCATTAATGGTTTTGGTAGTTTTAGTTTAGTTTTTATTTTGTGAACACATTTCTATTTAGTTTTTATATATTTAGTTTCAGTTTCAGTTTTAGTAATTATAGTTTAGCAGAGTTAACAGAACATTTCCAGTTAAAGACATTTAATTTCAGCAAAGTTTAATGTTTGCAGTTTACATTTAACTCTTGTGAAAACCTTTCAATAATAAAAATTAAATAATTGTTTGAGGATGAACAAAGAACCAAACAAATGCAACTAAAAAGTAAAAATTATATAATAATATTAAAAATGAAATCTTGTTAAACATGGTGTATAAGAAAAAAATATGCGTATGATTATTATGATTATTCTTTAAGGTTATTTCAATTATTAATCCTTTCAAACATTATTCTTGTATTGATCCATTTATGCTTTCTGTCTATTGCATCGTTTAAAATCATATAATCATAGTTATACACATATTCAAATGTTCTCTTCAGACCATACATTTAGTATACTTCTACTCTGACAAATATACGTCTATTTCTGGGCTATAGACATGCTATTTGTTTTTTCCGTTTTCTGCTCAGTGTGGTATCTTGTCTAATGTGGTATAGGCCAATCTTGTTTAGGCTAGTTTCACATGAGATGGTTATCTTATACCTAGAATTAAGGTACAGCTGTATTTGCATGAGGTGGAAATAGATTTGGCCTTTCTGCTTCTTAGGGAAAAAATAGTTTTTCAGTGGGGAAAAAGAGAGGCACAGTGGGGAAAAAGCGCAAGGTCTCGATACGTGTCTTTTAAAAGTTGAACTTATTTTAACTTGAGTGCCGCATTTTAAGAGCGTTGTGTCACGTGATGCTGCAGAAGACTCGAGACTCAAGCGCAACGGTCATACATCGAAAAAAAAAAAAAGTAGCACAGTGGAAAAAAGTGATTTTCCGGTAGGCTTATTTAGGAGAGCTTATTAATTACGAAAACGATTATTTATTTTTGTGAATTATTATTTTGTTTCAGTTATTTTTTCAGTAACTGGGTGATTCTATAATTTAGGGTACACTGCATGTCCACTGATGTTAAATATACTTATACAATCAAATTTCTTCAAACAAATTGCATTTTATGTGTAAACTTGCTTCATAAAATAACATCACACAGACAATATGTGCAATATATTCTTCATTTTGCTTAAAATGTGTCATTATGGCCCTAAATGTACAGTTTTGTCCATGTCCGATTTCAATGTGAGAAAGTTGAGGGTCCAAAAACATCCATTAAAATCATTAAACTAAATCAATTCTTTTTGCAATCTTTTACAAAAGTCTTAATATTAAAGAAAAATAATAGTTTCAAATCTAAGCTAAGGTATTTATTTAAATACTTTAAATATATTAATTTATTTGTGTCCACAAGATGTTGGTCAACTATGTTACAAACAAAACCTCCCCCAGCAACTCAAAAATGGTTTGTCCCAAGACCATGAGACCAGCACCATGTGATGTCATTTTCCTCTGTGGAGGCAATTTCAAACACACCATGGTGAGTCTCCTCTCAGTTTTTTCAATATTTGATGTAGAAAAGCATATCGTCAACGGGCGTATTATTAACCATCAACTATGTTATGTACATTGTCATGGCTAAAAAGTTGTATTTATTATAATGAAATTTTGTGTTGAATTCTTACATTAACCTGCTCAAAAAAAATGACGTGGTTAGCTAGGCTAGGTCCACCATTTCTGTTATGGGGAATATGGAAATTGTCAACTAAGTTATGGTCAACTAAGTTACGGTCAACTATCTTTCAACTAAGTTATATCAGTGCTCTATGGCATATCATGATCATTAATTGTTTCTATGTTATTTATACGGACTGAACATGTGTGTGTGTGTGTGTGTGTGTGTGTGTGTGTGTGTGTGTGTGTGTATATATATATATATATATATATATATATATATTATTTTACTTTTAAAAATTATACATTTAAATAGGTCTCCGCAGCTGAGAGACAGCGGAGTTACAGGGCTCGTCGTGATGCAGATCCTGAAAGAAGGGCAGCATATTTGGAGAAGCAGAGAGAGGCATATTCAATTTCCCATGAATTTATGTGTGTAGTGTTTGATCATTTCAGATTTTTGAATGCATAAAGGATGATTTTATGTCACAGGTCTTTGTGAATTGAAAGTTTTATTAGTGTGCATTCTCTGTGGAATTACAGTGGGTACGGAAAGTATTCAGACCCCCTTAATTTTTCACTCTTTGTTATTTTTGGTATTTAACTCAGGTGCTGTCCATTTCTTCTGATCATCCTTGAGATGGTTCTACACCTTCATTTGAGTCCAGCTGTGTTTGATTATACTGATTGGACTTGATTAGGAAAGCCACACACCTGTCTATATAAGACCTTACAGCTCACAGTGCATGTCAGAGCAAATGAGAATCATGAGGTCAAAGGAACTGCCTGAAGAGCTCAGAGACAGAATTGTGGCAAGGCACAGATCTGGCCAAGGTTACAAAAAAATTTCTACTGCACTTAAGGTTCCTAAGAGCACAGTGGCCTCCATAATCCTTAAATGGAAGACGTTTGGGACGACCAGAACCCTTCCTAGAGCTGGCCGTCCGGCCAAACTGAGCTATCGGGGGAGAAGAGCCTTGGTGAGAGAGGTAAAGAAGAACCCAAAGATCACTGTGGCTGAGCTCCAGAGATGCAGTCGGGAGATGGGAGAAAGTTGTAGTAAGTCAACCATCACTGCAGCCATCCACCAGTCAGGGCTTTATGGCAGAGTGGCCCGACGGAAGCCTCTCCTCAGTTCAAGACACATGAAAGCACGCATGGAGTTTAAGATGGTGATAAATAAGATTCTCTGGTCTGATGAGACCAAGATAGAACTTTTTGGCCTTAATTCTAAGCGGTATGTGTGGAGAAAACCAGGCACTGCTCATCACTGGTATGTGTGGAGAAAACCAGGCACTGCTCATCACCTGTCCAATACAGTCTCAACAGTGAAGCATGGTGGTGGCAGCATCATGCTGTGGGGGTGTTTTTCAGCTGCAGGGACTGGAGGACGACTGGTTGCAATCGAGGGAAAGATGAATACGGCCAAGTACAGGGATATCCTGGACGAAAACCTTCTCCAGAGTGCTCTGGACCTCAGACTGGGCCGAAGGTTCACCTTCCAACAAGACAATGACCCTAAGCACACAGCTAAAATAACGAAGGAGTGGCTTCACAACAACTCCGTGACTGTTCTTGAATGGCCCAGCCAGAGCCCTAACTTAAACCCAATTGAGCATCTCTGGAGAGACCTGAAAATGGCTGTCCACCAACGTTTACCATCCAACCTGACAGAACTGGAGAGGATCTGCAAGGAGGAAAAACTTGTTGCATCTTTCCCAGAAAGACTTGTGGCTGTATTAGATCAAAAGGGTGCTTCTTCTAAATACTGAGCAAAGGGTCTGAATACTTAGGACCATGTGATAGGCTATTTCAGTTTTTCTTTTTTAATAAATGTGTAAAAATGTCAACAATTCTGTGTTTTTGTGTCAATATGGGGTGCTGTGTGTACAATAATGAGAAAAAAAAAAATAACTTAAATGATTTTAGCAAATGGCTGCAATATAACAAAGAGTGAAAAATTTAAGGGGGTCTGAATACTTTCCGTACCCACTGTATGTGCATTTCTGTAGTGTTTAATAATTCTACATTTAAAATAAAAGAGGTTTTCACCGAAAGCAACTTTGCTAATTAAATTCTGTCTCATGAATAAAATGTTGTCCATGGTTAACAATATGTCCAGTCAACTAGGTTACTAGTGTCAACCGTGTGATTTTCATTGTCACCTATGTTACACTTAGATTTTTAAAGTTAAAATAGCCAATATTGATGTTTCTGACATGTTTAAGCATTCTACTTATTTGCATAGGTTAGAGTTTACTATAACATCTTTTTTAATGATCAAAAATAACTTTAATGGAGACTTATGATGAAAAACATCCTTGCCCATAAGGACAGTTATACATGCATTGCATGTTCATCTTTAAAAAAAGGTTGATTATGAAAATCATTTTAAATAACAATTGTATGTGTGGCAGAAATAGACTCAAGAGCCTTCTAAATTGCATTTAATTTCAAGTGCAAGACTGAATTGAATGGTTTTTATAACACCCTGTTTGTCCGTAACATAGTTGACAAACTCTGAAGTATAAACATGTTTTTAAATAAAAAAAAATGTAAAAACAGTTAATGTTTAAGCTCTGCAGATAACAGATATGTAACACTGAATTAATATACTATATTGAGACACTTAATGCTCCACTGAGAAAGGACAGTGCTCTTGTGCTTTTTTTCTGACATGAAATGTACCCTAAATTAGAGAATGAGCCAACTGTTGTTAGTTTCGTTTAGTTTTAGTTTTTCATTAATGTTGAAATTTCTATTTTATTTCAGTTTACGAAAATGTTTTTTGATCAATAGTTTTAGTCTTAGTTTCAGTTTTCGTTTACGAAAATAACCTTGGTGCATACCCAGGCAAACATATGTTGTGCATATGGATACGTACACATACAGATGAATACACGCACACTCTCGACACCTGGTTTTGTTATAATGTGGATCACGTTTTTTGTTTGTTTGTTTTTGTTGCCAAATTGGTTTGGAACAGTTGTTGAATAAACAATTGAACTGAACAATTATGCTTGCCTATCTGTTGAACTTACAGTTTTATTGATCACTGAGATAGCATTGATTTGGAATGAAGTTGGTTCAATATAAAAATGTAATTTTAAAAAATAGCTTAGATGTAGTGAACTACTTTTGCCATGTTCCTGTAGCTTAGCTTGCTACCAAGGGTGGTAGCTTCAGTGTAGTGAAGCTTCATTTAATGTAGAGTAACTGCTAGCTTAGCTCACTACATTTTCCAAGTAGCTTGCCCAACACTGGCTTTACTACTAGATATATTTATGGAGATGAAAAATAATAAGGCGCCCTGTACAGCTATGATCAGCTGTTCGGCTGAGCATTCAATGTTGTTACGCTGCAAGCTGGTGGTTCGTTGCTGCCGCGCTCTATCACTCACACACCATAAAGAGCAAATTGTTTTTTAATGTTTCAATTTTGTGATTAAAATTACATAATTTGGAAGCGGATAATTTCTTCACAAACAGCTCATTATGACTCAATGTTAGGCCGGTGACACACTGGCTGCGTGGCGTTTCTGTTGCGTGTCAGCTGCGTGGCGTTTTCCATGTCTTTGCACACCAGAAGCGTGTCTGACGCGGCGCTGCTGCTGCTAGGTGACATGATAAGTATGGAGATAGAATTGTGTCTTTATTACATGCAAGAAAATAAATGATCTGAGAGAAAAAGTTATCACACTGATAGCAAAAAAGCATTTCATGAGAGAAAAAAAAATATTTGAGAGAAAAAGTTCATACCAATAGCAAAAAAAATAATAATATTTGAGACTAAAAAAAGTTTTGAGAGAAAGTATTTTCTCATAGAACATAAAAAAATATAAATTCGATTTTTTTAAAATTATTTCTGAGAAAAAAAAAATCTCTCTCAAAATACTTTGAAAAAAACCCTCTCAAATATATATATTTTGCTATCAGTGTGAAAACATTTTCTCTAAAAAAAAAAAAAGTGTTTCTCTCAAAACGCTTTTCTTTGCTCTCGATGCAATTTCTTGGTCTTGTGTCAGGATTTTGCTTTCATTGTGAAAACTGTGTCATGGGTGAGCATCATCTTGTCTTGGGAGTCGAACTGAATCATTATACCATTGTTCGGATCACCGCCGGCATAGATGCCGCCTCTGCCTTAGTTGAGCACGGACACTCCAATGTTTGGGTAAGATGATTCACGGTGATTATATGCCTGGTTCAGATTACAAGATTTTTGTGTCTGTTACGATAGTCACGGTGTCAGATTACACGATTTTGACTCCTAAAAATCTTGTCATGTCGTGGATGGACAAGAAATATGTCAGACTACACGTTGCTTTCCGACCAGCCACTGCGAGCCGTCTCACGCACACATTCACTCGCACATACACGCACTCACTCACATACACACACTCACTGTGCTCGCTCGCTCGCTCACTCACTCGCGCGCACACACACACACACACACACACACACTGTAGCTCGCTCACTCACTCGCGCACACACAATCGCTCACTCGCGCGCGCACACACACACACACTCGCTGCTGTTGCTCGCACTCTCACACACTCACTCTCGCTCACATACTCACTCTTGACGGAACCCGTCGTGGAGGACCGTTTAGCCGGGTTTTCGCCTGGAAAGCTCTATAGAAATCTGGCACTCTGTTGAACGAAGTTAAGCTGAGAGAGAGTGACGTTCACAGACACCAGAATGAACGAGTTCACAGTACGTTCATCAGGCAGTAATACAGAGGCTATACTTCATGTTCACCCAAAATATGAACGAGTTCATGAACGCGTTCAGGCACTGATAGTGCTCTATAGCCTACCTATAGTGAGAGATACAGATTCTAAACACATTAATAACAATAATTTTAGGTTATAGTTAAGTTATAGGTTCAAACAGGAAATGTATCATATTGACCTTAAAACAAAATAGTTTATTCTGAGTCCGAGTAAAACTGTACAGGAGGTTGTATATGATGAACTATAGGGCTGGGCCTGGGAAATATATCGGATGACATTGTTATGCGCATCTCGTCAGTAAAGCCGGTTCCTTGATTAGTAGTAAATCGCCATCGCCTGCTTTCAGATGAAGCGGCATTTAACACAGAGCCGTAGTTCACTGACAAGCTAAGCAATATCGTATTAATTATCGCAGGCGATACGTCCGTGATCATCTAACGCCGCCTTCACGCCGCCTTCACACTGGCAGTTGAAATCAGCTCCGATACGGCTACGAAACCGTATTTTATTAAAAGTTAAGAATTCAGGTTTGTTTATCAGTACCATAGCAACGCTAGTCTCAGCCTCAGACGTCACGCCCACGGAACGTTGGCTAAACGTCTGATGCATATGGTACACTTAACTGGAAACACTTCAGGAATGTCGAAGTCGTCATCTGATTGGTTGAATTTTATCGGATTTCCGGGGGGCGCGAGTGTCGCGTTTATTTTCGGTCCGCCTGGAAACAAAGCGCAGACGTGTAATTGCGTTTCCTACTGATTTACTCGGTGTTTTGATCAGATGTGGTAATGCAGACGCAATTGTTGTTATACGTGCACAAACAGATCAATGACTTACTGCTTGTTTTCTTCTCCTTCTTTGATTTTCTATGCTGACTGACTTGTTGCAGTCTATGGTTGCACGCCGATCTGTTGTTGTGGGGACATTTCCACGCAACGAAACGTGACACTGAACGAAACGAACTGTAATTGGTTGTTTGACATGTCGGTCAAACGGCCTTATGGGCGGGCCTTGGCCAAAGAAAGCTGCTATGAATTCCAGACCTTCAGCCGTCAGTCTGAAGGTCTGGCTACGCGAGACTATAGCAACGCTAACTTCCACTAGAATTGTCGGATAGGAACCGTCCGTAGCCTTTCGCAAGAGTAAAATTTTTTGAACGCATCCGGATGACCAACGGACACGATTTTTTTCGCACCGCACTTGTTCCGAATCTCCATAGGAAATGAATGACTTTCGGTCGTTTTGTAGCCGTATCGGAGCTGATTTCAACTGCCAGTGTGTTATCTTATATCTTACCCAAATATTGGAGTGTCTGTGCTCAACTAAGGCAGAGGCGGCATCTATGCCGGTGAACCGAACAATAGTAGCCTATAATGATTCAGTTCGACTCCCAAGACAAGACAATGCTCACCCGACTGGCCAATAGGAACGTGGCCCCGCCCATGACACAATTTTCACAGTGAAAGCAAAATCTGACACAAGAGCAAGAAATTGCATCGAGAGCAAAGAAAAGCGTTTTGAGAGAAACACATTTCTTTTTTTTTGAGAAAATGTTTTCACACTGATAGCAAAATATATATATTTGAGATTTTTTTTTTTTCTCAGAAATAATTTAAAAAAAATTCAAATTTATATTTGTTTATTTTCTATGAGAAAATATTTTCAAAACTTTTTTTAGTCTCAAATATTATTATTTTTTGCTATTGGTATGAACTTTTTCTCTCAAATATTTTTTTTTCTCTCATGAAATGCTTTTTTGCTATCAGTGTGATAACTTTTTCTCTCAGATCATTTATTTTCTCGCATGTAATAAAGACACAATTCTATCTCGATAATAAGCCTCATTGGAGATATATTTGACATATGGGGAGAGAGTTGTGGAAGGCCTATACACTTCATGTTAAACATAAATATATAGCAGCAAAGACAACGTCGGCAGTGTTGACGGTAATATAGCCTAGGCTATAGAATATTTCGTTCTGTATTGACAGGTGCAGTACTTGAAAATCGATAATATTTTTTTAAATTGCATTTATATTTGCATTTATATCAAACCCTAGACACTTTCAAACATCAAAATGACATTTATTAATATGTATTAGTGTCAAAATGTCATATAAACATCTTTTCCTATTCAATTTTGCTTGGAAACGCTTCCAAGACGCTTGCGTGTCGCGTGAAAAATAGGCGTCGGTTCTATTTCTAGCATGCACGCGTTTTCCGCGCGGCTCGAGCCGCGCCTGAGACGCGCGTGTCACGCAGGCAGTGTGCAAGCTCTAACCTGTTAACATGGAAGCCGAAATAAAAACGGACACGCCACGCAGCTGAGACGCTCACGCCACGCATCCAGTGTGTCACCGGCCTTAGAATGCTGCACCTACACTCGATAGTGTGAATAAGATCAGCGCAACGCAGACCACTGCATTGACAGCGTGAAACATGATCTGTCTACGGCCAGGGCTCAGCGGAAGACAGAAAATGCCGGTCCAGCGCTGATTGAGGAATTAAATTCGAAAATAAAAGACAGTTTGACACTTTTTTCTCGCATCTGTGAATTTATTTTTTAATCATTTGTTCTGAGATGAAGCGAATATATTTGTGCGGGAATTTGTCGCACTATAAAAGCTAACCTTGCGGGAATGGTTTAAATTATGCGCAATCCCCACATTCCCGCACTGAAATTCAAGCCCTGAAATGGCAGAGGGATGTGTAACTCTAGCATATGGTGCATATGTCATATAAAGTTAGGCAAGGCCAAACAGCGTTATCCATGTTGTTGCGATTGCATCGCTAGAGTAAGCTAATAGTGAAACTGATAGCGTTTTTCACTTAATTACAATATGAGGACTGACGTAGGCTATAAAAATCAGCGTTTCTGTGTAGGTGATGACAACCATCTTGACAGCAGCAATCAAAGCATCGCTAATTACGGTAGACCATAATTTGAGATAGTAAATTTGTTCCTAATCAAAGGGAACACTCAACCACAGAAGAGCTGGGTGAGTTTTGTATTGGCTTATTGGATACAGTAAATGAAGACTGTCAACTTCTTTTCAATACTATTTCATCACCCAAAACACTCCCAATCTCTGCTGTATATTCATAACCAATTATTTCAAAACCAACAACCAAGCCACATAAACAATGCCATTGATACTAGTCTACATTGCAGACATGTCTCTCTTAATGCACATAACTTTTCACCTTTTTTGCACAATCTTGAAAAAAGTACTTTTGTTGAAATTCTCAGATCAAGCAAACTTCAACGCACCCTTATCCACTACTTGCTAACGTTAGTGAACCGCACCCGAGCAAGCACACTACGCAGTTCCTCCGGAAATGCATTTTTCTAGTTTTCTATTGTTATGCGCAGCATATTTCCCGCGTGCACAAACACAGCCACAGACAATAAATTGTTCGGTTAGCGAAGAAGAGCATGATGTATTTTGTATAAAGTTTTTTTTTTTTGTTATTAACTGTTTTGAGAACTGGAAATGCACAATTCATGCAGAATTAAGACTTGGCAGCTAGGTAAATGGGTTTGTCAATTAGCCTAAAAAAAAAAAAAATCCCAGATCTTGTGCATCCTCACATTGGAGTCCCGAGTTCATGTGCTAAGTTTGGTTTCGATACGTGACAGAGTTCCTGAGATATGGACGACTTCCTGTTTGGAGACTACGCTGCCAATTTCGTTTGACTGTGACGGGCAAACGCTTCCGAAAATCAAAAATCCTTCTAGAAACTTTTGTGAGGCTTGGTCCAAGGATCATGTACGTCCAGTTTCGTGAAGTTCGGACCAAATTTGTGACCTGTGAAAATTTAGTTTCGCTTTCTGTTCAATCCAATATGGAGGACGAACGACATGGACTCGTGATGTCATCTTCGCGAGCAACTTTTCTACAATGTATTTCAGTAAATAAAAACACACAAATATGTCTCTTGAAGTGTCTAAATTACAAAATAAGCATTTATTCCCCCCCCCCCCCCATGTGCAAGGCTTTTTAAATCCGTGCTGAAAAGTATGTACAATTTGACAAACCAGTGCATTACATAGAAACTTCACAGCAGAGTGTCTCACATGTGCCCAAGACCGCTGGTCTCCATCTGAGAGTGAGGCTCGATTATCCTGCATGTTTTAAACAACTTAGCCTATATTTAAACACTTTTTATGTGTTTGAAACATGAATACATGAATAGATTGTGATATTATATACAATAGAATCATGGCTGGCATCTCATTCAATGTACAAGAAAAAAACATAGATGTGACTAGATGATACATATATGACAGCTAATGTTAAAGTTTCAGTGGCAAATATAAAATGGAGCCTGTTAACAACCTTTTGAACCACACAGCAATAACTCTTTTCATGCCAACCTAAAAGAACAAAAAATTTAATTGAAATGACAATTGTATGATAAGCTGTATACTACAGATCATAAGCCAGTACCACATGAATACGAAAGAAAGCCCTTGTTCTGAGACTTCCTACAGAAAACCATCTTTACCAATGAACAAGTGTTCAATTAAACCACTAATTTAACTAAATTAAATAAAAATAATTTAATTATTTTTAGTACTCATATTCTAAAACAGAGTTGAGAAAACTGCTCATTCTCGCTGAATGTGATAAATATTCACACTTGAGGGTCGAGCAAAATTTCCAGCATCTCTGCCACATCTAGCATCCTGCACTTTCATGTTTGTGGCAAAAACGGGAGCATTAAAAACAAAATATATTGAAAACAAAATATCTTTTCACTGATGCCAAACAATGGCAACATGCGTACAGTAGGAAAAGCTTGCAATGTAAGTTTCACATGGTTTTTAAAAAGAAAAATGAAAATGGGAAGGAAATAACGGGTTTTGAGGTTTCTATACTTGATTTTTTTTTTTTAAACAGTCAATGGCTTAATGCAAAATTAACAAATGTAAAAAGCAAAGAAAGATTTCTTCTTTCCATTCAGAGAGTCAGTGCAATGCATATGTACACTATGTTTGATTTCACCCTTTGCAATATGTAATTCAGTCTCATGTTTTGCATTTTGCATAATTTAACTGCACTATATATGTCAAGTGGTGCTGTTTCTATTATGACTATTTCCTCTTAGGGATCGGTATATATATATATATATATATACATACACACACACACACACACACACGTATTTATGTGTAATTTTTTGTAAAAATATTTCTCCTACTCTGGCTTAATATGAACAGGCATCTGTAAGTCAGTGAATTTCCTTGGAATTTATGAACACAGTTTCAGTGGCAATCTCAAAACATTGCTCTGTTTCCTGGACCTTCCCAGCCAGCCCGACAACAGCAAAATGTACTCGACCAATGGTGTGAGTTTAAGGCGGGGCTGTCGTCCAATAGGAGAGCGTTTGGAAAACCTGTTTGAAAACAGTCATTGTTCAGTTTGGTGGTGCTAGTGGTGCATAAATTACACACTTTAGCTTTAACATTTAGTCAAGTAATTGTTTTTCTAATATTTACATATGGCAAAAACAAAATGAAAAAAAATAAAAATAATTGATGGCAGTCCAATTTTATGATTCCAGACATTCAGCGAGTCTGCAAACCATCTGGAATACCTGAGAAACACTGCGGGCATCAAGACACCTTCTACCTCAGAAAACATGGCAGGTATCAGACTGAACACAGATAATGCAATTATTTTGATAAAGCCATTATTTCATTATTAAAGCGATATTGCAAACATAACTTTATATACACTTTAAGCTTTACATTTACAGTACAGGCCTTTTCCTCTTCATTCCTGAAGACAAAAAGCGTGAAAAACATCAGTGCCAAAAAGTTGCTTCGTGAACAAAAAGGAATGTGCCAATATTCATAGCCTATAACACTAATCAAAACAAATGCTTTGAACTGAAAACTGTACACCGCTTCATCGAAACAAGCTCTAAAAGTGAGTTATTGGAATAGACCTCCATATATAAACCTGCTGCCAATAAGAGTGTATGGTTCTGATTACAGGACTGTAGATAACTCTAGACGTTTCCAGGACAGGTTCCTGAGCCTTGCTATGCTGATGATGAATGCCGTGGGGGGGTTACAGATGAGGGTCCGTGGCTGGTGGGATGTTGAGTTCAGGCTATATAGATGAACCTTTGATGCTTTGCTGTTCAAAGCTTGACTCTAATGGTTTGGCAAAATGTCCACCAATCTTGTGGCGTCTCAGAGGTTCACTTGAGTTCACATTCAGTCGAATTTTGCAGTGAACACATGAAGATGAATCAAAGTGTCAAGCAAAGTGCTGGGTTCTCGTTGGTGAACCCAGGCTCCGATCTTCATATTTCTGAATGTTCCTAGAGATGGTCCTGCTGTGTGATCTCGGTGACCTTGGATAGAGGTGTCGTATGTGTTGACCTGAGGGATGGAGGCTACAGAACCGCAGGCTTCAATCAGACTCCTTCATATCTTCCTCCATGTCTTTAACTGATTTTCTCTTGAAGAATCCAGCCTGGAGGAGAACAAACAGAGTCAACATTCAACATCACTGAGCCATAGCATGTTTACACTGAAGATGTGCAGCACTGGATGTGCAGAGGTGAGCTAACATAAGCAAAATAGTGATGCTTACCTTCCATAAAGCGAAGATAACAAGTGCCAGTATTAAAAGTCCTATAAGAATACTGAGGATAATAATCCATAGTGGGATTCCGCTTTGTATGTCTTTGGTGACTTGAATCTTCACCTGCAGTAAAGATGTAACATTAGTCACATTTTAAAAGCTAACATGGAGTACTAATTGCTAATTTAAAGGTCCTGTAAGAGATTTCAGCCATTTTGATAATTTAGCTAGTTAGCCCCTAATGGTAGTGATGGTAGATGTGACTACATTTTGTGGGCAAAATGAATCTTTCTCCTTTAAAAGTAGCCATACAACCTGACAAAATACATATATTATTACATATATATATATTTTTTATTAGTGTCTGATTTGTTTTAGAGACTAGGGTGTGTTCACACTTGTAGTTTGGTTAGCTTGGTTCGTTTGGTCTGGGCTAATGCTCTCGTTATATGTGCATAGCCTACATATGATGGTATTTTGACCAGCTAAGAACTTGTGAAGAGCTTATAAGATCTGTAAAGGAGTAAAAACAGCGTCAGGAATCCCTCAGTCACACACACAAACAATCTACAGCGAGGAGACCTGGTTCTGATGCCTGTACCGACATGCTGAGAATTGAGTGCCAAGGGTTTCATAAACGGGGCAAAATGTGTTTTTGATGTCTTTTGCTAAAAAAAAAAAAAGCATAAAGTATAACAAATAAAAACTATTGGAAATATAACAGTGATCTAATCGATGGCAGTAGTTTTCCCTCCCTGCTGCCTACAGCTCAGAACAGTGAGTAGTGACGGGTTTGTCAGCATTGTCATGACAAAATTTTAGGGTGATTCCAGAAGAATTATACACATGACATTTAAGGATCAGGTAATTGGCTGGTCCCAGGAACAGTTTATGTGCGGTATCAAAAAAAAATCCCTTACAGCACTTTTAAATATAGACTGAGCCTGATGCAATTTTTAATCTTAATGGTCATGAATTTAATGTAAAATGCTGCTTATATTGATATAAGTGCAGAATCCAGGGCTAGCTTGTTTTCATACCTCTCTGGCCTTGACGTTATCATTTAACACAAACAGGTCCGTGTTCTTGTTCTCCAGCATGGCATGGACACCCATATAAATGCTGGAAAATTCTCCCTATAAATGATACATTTTTCAGACGGCAAAGTATATTACTACAGCATTCTGACAGATCATACATAGCAGAACGTGAAAGTTAACAATCAAGCGGAAGAGCGTACTTTGATGAAGGTGGGTCGCCACACTCTGAAAGTGGTGTTGATCTGGTTGAAGTCTCCAGGAGGGATGGAGCAGCTAAAGGACACACAGGGATTTACTTCTTCTTTACAACTCTGGGAAACAGAGAAAAATTGAAATGCGATCAGATACCCATTTCCAATTCACATATTCATAAGAAAAGCGATGCTTACTCACCAAAAGATAGATGCTCAAGGACTCTTTTTTAGGATTCACTGCATGAGGGTTGTCAGGCTTGATGAGTAAAGGGTTAATCCATTTTTTGGCATCACAGCTGATGTTCTATAAGAACAAAATGAGGCAGTTGAGATATTTCTGAGCCAGTCATGTAGATAGGGCCACTTGAGGAATCTGAGCACCTACCGCTGTGTGCGTGAGATCTGTGAGGTACAGCAAAAAGTTTTTTGCAAATGTTTGATAGGGGAACATTATCGTGAGCAGCAGTGGAGGACTCGGCATTTCAGGTTCTCTCTCAATCTGTTCAACACAATCAGAAATCAGTCAGAATAGGGCTGCACGATTAATCGAAATTAAATTTCATGCGCAGCTTGTCAGTGCAGCACAGATCTGTGATCAGCAGTAAATGCTCCATCTGAAAGCCAGAGGCCGCTCTCGCGCAGTCACTCCAAATGTGGGCATCATACTATTGCTGTAGCTGAATAAACAGTAGATTGAAATGCTTTGATTGATTAAACATGACTGATAAACACGACTACGACTATATATGGTTTGTCTGAATTCCACAAGCCTTCTCGGGTATTTTCATGATAATAAAGAATATTTATACTTCAATGCTAATCGACATAGCCTTTAGCACTGTATAGAATACTATGAAATAATATGTTCTGTGCCTTATTCTGTGTAAGGAGCCACATTATCTTACAGAAGGATGCTCAACTGTCATGATGAAGTGAGTTAAGTACAACATTTTTTATTAAATATTGTCTTTTGTTAGACAATAGGTTCATAAATGCTTCTCATGTTTGTAAAGATGTTTGACGCGTGTTGCTTTTTCAAATGCACGTTATAAGCGACTCAAACTCGCAGTGCTTTCAGAAGGAGCAGCGTTTACTACTGATCACAGAGCCGTGCTTTACTGATTTTATAATCACAGCCTTTGTGATTTCATAATTGCACTAAGCCAAATCGGTTTGTCAAAACTAAATTTCTGGATCAACGAAGCATTCACACTCAGACCAGTTTAAATGAATCTGGATCATGTCCACACCCAAAACAAGACAATTTCACATTGGCATCAGACTCCATTTGACTTCAAGATGACTCCTTGCTGACATAGTTTACGCCACTGTTTTATATTAACTACTATGACATAGACATAGTTCTCCTTCACAGTTCCTCATTTTTTTTTTTTTTTTTTGCTCTTGACCACATGATAGTCTCTCTCTCTCTCTCTCGAGGGCCTGAAGGAAGTGATTCAAACTCGAGGTTGAGGTGTTGAGTCTTACCGTGTAGCTGATTTTCACCTCGTCTCCGATTACACTAGTGTGGTTGAAAAAATTGGGTATTGTTTCCTTCCCTTTCATTATGATGTGGTCCTCCTTCATGTACTTGTTACTACAGTAAAAACATGAAATGACAATCTGACCAGTACACAAAATATGATTTTTAATATAAAAAACCCCATACAAATAGTGCAAACTGCTTTTGTTAAATCTAGAGTTAACATCAGGTGAGTTCAACTCTTGGTTTTGGCAAAGCTGATTGGTTGGTTTAAATAAGGCACTTACGAAATGAATCGCAGGTTGGCTTCATGCTTCACAGGGATGACAATACTCACAAAGTAGTCTTTCATCGCAGAGTCTGACACCTCACTATCACTGTGGTGAAAAATGAATTCTATACATCAAAATATCCTTATTCTCTATTTGATCAAGTGAGTCAAACACAGTAAAAAGAAAATTTCATTGATAACTTTCAAAGGAGTAGTCATGAACGTAATTCTTACGTTGTTGCAGTAACATTAATCACAATGTCCTTACGAATATGAGAGGGATTGGGTTCAAATTGGATTTTGAAGCTTTCCTGTTGGATTGAAATAAACAGTGTAAAGAGAATGAAATATAAAAATGCTAATTTGATTGCAGAGGCAAATCTCACCATTTTATCAGATTTAAGGAAAGGATATCCAACTGCACATACTATTCTGGTATTATTTGTTTCACAGTCCTTCTCTTTAGGCTGCAAAAAACACACAAAAAATCCATTTAAAATGTAATAAATGACTTGAACATTCACTGATTTGTTAGACTAGCCAGCACTGACTGATCTACAGTATCTAAAACCAAGTGTTATTTACATGATGCCATTACAGTTAACTTACCTCAACTTTCACATAGTTGATATTTTCCGTGTGGCTCAGTGTAACCCTGGTATTATAAGCATTGTCCCCACTGTTGTGGACGTTGATGTTGACATGAAACTTCTCTTGGTTGCTTTTTATGAGAAGCCTATAAATATACAGAAATAAGAGATAGACAAAGTCAGTTTGCATCCAGTGCTCTTGCTTCTGTTATCCTGTTTCATGCCTAGTGGACAAATCTGAGGCTGATGAAAATAACAGGACAACTCAACAGGGAATATTTATTCTTTCAAAAGTCAACAGAAGGGGGCAGCAGACGACAGGAATTGACTAAATACATTGGAATACACCAGAAAACATTTTACAATATGAATAAAACAGCCACAATTACATAGTCCTGTCATAATTATCTGCATTGTCAATCTACAACAATAATTATATTGAAGACAGAAGAATCAGAAAGGCATTTTAGGTAAATAACATGAAGACTGGTCACATTTTAAATGTTACTATTAATACCTTACCCTGAGATGTTTGCAGTGGCTTTAAGGTGTAGATCAGCAACACACTTGTCATCATTCCCACAGTCTACTAATGCGATCTAGAGCGAAAGAAAATAAAAAACACATCTTCATCCCTTTAAGTTTGCTAAACAATGTTTGCCAAAACATTTCTAATTAATTTTCCTGCCAGATTTCGTTTTACACTCCTTTCAAACGATGCCATTTAATTACAAACAGTTTCCCGCAAATATTTGTGCCAGGAATTGTTTTCTTGACTGAGTTCTGAAGGGAGGACAAGAACAACAGAACTTCAGGGAGTAGCACTGGCAAACACTAGTGATGTCTCCAGGAAAAGCGGCTCTTCCTCCTGATAATCTTATCTCGTGAGCTGGCAAAGCTGTCTGCTTGGGAATTAGTGTGTGTGCAGAGAGATACCGAAAGTTAAGAATAAAATAAAACATTGAGTTATATAAGAAACCCCATTCCTGATGGACTGGGAGTAAAAAGAGGACTTATTCCAACCTATCACAACCCAACACGTTTAATCCCCCACTATACTGTATGCATACAATACAAATGTCGCCTGCCGTATTGTCTAATGCATGGTTTTTAAACTGGTTAAACTAGTGAACCGCAAGGAGATTCCATTCCAAATTGGAGAAAAATTTCACAAAATATATTTATAATACATTTAAAGCTGTCAAAGTTATCATGTGTATTTAAATATTTAACAATCAAATATTTAGTTTATCACTTATTCACCAAATTTGATAATACATTCTGCTTTCTAAAGACTGCTCAGAATTTATGAGATTAATCATGATTATCTTATTTAGCATAAAAAAACCTTTTTCGGACTATTTCTAAATGCATCAATTCAAAGTAGTATAGTCTACACTAGTGATGAGTGCTTTTGAAACACGCTTTGTGAAGCTTTGAAACCTTTGCGAATCATTTGTTTTGAACCATTGATTCAGAGTGCCCATCAAACTTGAATAGCAAGCAACTCTTACTGCACGCACCGCAACAGACTTGGTTGAAAATGCTTCATGAACTCAACCAATCAGCATGTTCAGTGCCCAAGTCCCACCCCCGAAAGTTCCTGGACTTTGAAAAAGTACAACCATGTGAGCAGGGACTTTATGAGGGGCAAACTTTTACCCGGAAATTCCCAAAGTCCCTAGATCCTGGGGAAAGTTCCCGCGGTGGAAACGCAGCTATACAGAGCCGTCTGCTCTCGCTGTACTTTGATGTCATACACCGATCGGTCTGCGCAGTGCCGCTTCAAGTCAAACACACCTGAAGTCATGTGATTTCATTAAACAAGGCTTCTTTAGGTCATAACTGCTTCGAAAAGTTTCTAAATTTCAATGGCAATCTCTGTGAACACATGAGCCAGTGTCTATATGACCTTTTCCTGATCTCTGATCAATTTTATAAATTTGTAGACATTTAATGACACATTTGTATAATAAAAGGAAGAGTTAGTTATTGGTCAGATTAACCAATCTCTCTATAAAACAAACAAAACAAGTCCTAGAAATGTAATAAAATAAGACATACCTGTATTACGAAGACACTTCATATTTAATGGTAGCCTAATGGATGATTTGTTAATTGCATTTAATAGATTACACCTTGAATCAAACATTTGCTATTGGTTTGTAGAAGGTGTTTTTATGCATGTTTAAGCTTGAGTTCAGCAGGGTTCACCAGCTTGTGGCATTTTAAGCTCTTTGAAACAGTGAATCATTTTGCAAAGCAATTGGTTCAATTGATTCAAAGCTTTGAAAAGCTTAGTATCTCGCATCACTATTATATGCACATCCAAAATTGGTAAAAAAAAAAAGTCAGAATCAAAGAAATTTAAAACAACAGGCACGCTGCTGTATCTGCTCCCACAAGACTTGCAATGTTTAAAGCCAAACATAGTCCTTATTTGGTCGAAACATTTCAATTTATTAAAGTTTCATGGGAGCAAATAAAGCAGTGTGTTGGGTTTTCATTTGTGATTTCTAAATGAATCTTATATACATTATATACAAAAAAAAAATATATATATTTAATGTGTAAACAACATTGTCTTTATAATATCACACTGGACATTTTTCTTATAAAAAAAGCTAGAGCAACTAAATTACAACAAAAAACATCAACAGCATCTAATGTAAAAGTAGTCGAAAAGTACAAATCTCACTTTTAAATTGTGCAGATTCATACAAATATGAATGATTATACTTCACACACAAACAAAAAAATGTACAGTATGTTTTTATAATCAAGTCATCAAATACATTTGGCCATTTGGAAAAGTCTTGGCATTCCCTTTGCCAGCCCATCCCTGTTTCTGATAATCAAAATCTCATTATAACTGCGTGTGAGAGAGCAAACATGGAGAAAATCTCTCAGCGCTTGTAAAATTAGAGAGACTTCATTAGACTAACTTACAGCTGCCACCCACATTTACTCCTTCTTTTAATGAGCGTTATAAGTGGAGCGGTTACTGGAGTAGTGAATGTTACACTCTATGACCTACACGTATAAACCTCAGATCAGATTCGGCAAAAGGAATGAGAATGAGATCTTACAGTCTTGTTGAGTGACGTCGGTAATTCCCCATCTAGGACTGGACCCTTGTCTTCATCCACTAAACCGAATTCCAGCGTGACCATAATGGGGTCTCTGAAATCCAGTTTATCCTGTGGGGGATAATAAAGGATGTTGCACATTTTTTCAGCTTAACGTCAGTAAGACAACTCAGAAATGGTATCAAATTCATTCTGTTGCTAGCAGCCTATTATCAACTCTGTATTATTGGTTTGTAGGTCATATTCTGATATTGATCATGCAGTATTGCAGTCGTCCATCATTAACACAAGGGGGCGTCGCCTCTTTTCGTATAGCATACTTCCTCTAGCGCTCAGAGGACAAGTATGCACTGAAGCGGACGTGCTGTAGTCTCTCAACGGTGGCTGGGGCCTTTGATCAGAGAACCTCTGGCTTTTATTAAACTCAAGTCCTCTACTTTCAAACGCTTAGTTTTATGCTCTTTATCTACTGAGAGACGTTAAACGTAACATAAGCTAGATCAGAGGCAAACAGATACACAGTTAATGGTTTCAGAGAAGAACGGGGGCTGGTTTTATAAGAAACCAGTCTGCACACAGGGAGGGAGTGTACAGTCTGCGTCGCAAGCTACCACTGCTTTGCATTTATAGATTTGGCAGATACGTTTATTCAAAGCAAAACACAATACATTCAAGACGACATTTGAACATATTTAATACGTCTTATACTCTGAAAATGTCGAATTATCTGGTACCGTAAGAGGCTTATTGACCAATGATATCATTTCCTGTTTTGTGTTTTTTTCCATTGGTAGCACCGCATGACGGACAAAGTTTATAATATTTTAGTAACAATTATTCAATGCTTTTTCTTTTCAAAGAAATAATAATTAAAGATTATGCCAAAAATAAATAATAATAATAATAATAATTAAAGATTGTGATAATGAGGTATTTTTTCTTCATTATGACATCAGGACGGTTGTACCAACCTGACATTTTTCACTTCACACCCCTGAAAAATATCAAAATTCAAAAATTCATCACAGAAGATGTCTATTCAAGTAATTGTATGCATTAATATCATTTGAAATAAATAAACAACTAACATAACTATAAACATCTTTTACATCTTTACATCTACATCTATAAACATCTATTTTGATTATCGCCTTATTTGCTTGACTTTTTTATGCGCTACATTGTTACTTGTTTGAAAAAGTAACTTGTTACTGGAAAAGCTACACTATTAAGTTACTATCATGTAGAGCAGTGCGATGAAAACCAAAAAAAAATCTTTTTTATTTCGATTTTACCCTAATGGTTTTTGCCATAATCGAGCAGCCCAACCGTCGTGCTTCTGAAAATTGTAGTTAAGTTAGTAGCGCCGCTTCTTTATAAAAATACATGCACACAAACACCATATAATGTACACAAAGATAAGCAAAAAATTACAAGACAGAAGTTTGTGCAGCCCTAACAGACCTCAGTCAGGGTAGCGCCATATTTAAGTTTTGACAGGAATGAAAATGAGGCTGTGAGGGACAGAATACAGTGCGTGAAACTCCTTTAAAAACTGATTTACTTGCCGACGTGTAGAAGATGTGCTCTCTGCAAAGCTTGTTAACGATCAACTCGTTCTTCTGCAATCTCCTGTCCTCCGTTTCGTTAAACCGTCCTCTGGCAATCGTTCTCAGCGAGTCCAGCGTTAAATTGTACCTGATGACTGGAGGGAAATGGCATTTAAAAACACAGAACATTAAAGACTTGATTGACAAAACCTAAAGAAAGAGCATCAGTGACTCACGAGTTCCTGTGATTGTGTCTTTGTCAGACTTCATTCGATATCTGAAACACACATTGGTCTTCACACATACTGTGGTCCTCCCGTGGACCTGACAGGTCTGCTGCAGATTGATCTTGCTTGGGTCGAAGGTCATATCGGCATGAAGCTCTGCAACATCCCGAGACCTGGATTAAACAAATTCAACAAGATGTTTGTGTGAATGGAGCAGCATTACTAGGTGTGTCATTTCATTCCATACAACAACAGCTGGTTCGTAGATCATAGACTGATTTCAGTCCAAATAAACGCTTCAGATGGTCTCCAAAAATATCATATGTGGTCAATTACAGGCAAATGGAGAGCTCCTAAAAGGCTGGGAGGTGCAGCTTGGGGAGTGAAAATGGCAGAGGTCACTAGACTCCATGGCTTTGCTCTACAGTCGTAGAGTCTCAGCATTTGGGGTCATTTTGTGGCCACTCTGGAATCTGTGATCTCTACAGAGGGATCTAAGAAAGGAAACGCTGCCAAGAGTTTATTTCGTGCTTGGAGGCACTCTCACACAGATTCGGAGCCCAACAGAAACGGGTCGTAGTGGAGGGACATAACCCCTGACGGACAAGACTCTACAATGTGGGATGTTTAGGCTCAGGTCCAGATTTGAGACAGCTGCTGTGGGTGGGAACCAGGAAGACAGAGGGTAGCGAGTTCATGTTTCATACCCATGGCTTTTTTAGATCCAGACATTAGTGGGAATTTAAAATGTTGCACTACAGAATAGATTCACTCACATAAATATGACACTTAAAGTCAAACACACTCACCAATATAGTGCGGCCCCTCCTATTCCTCCGATAGTGACGTCAATGATGCCATCACCATTCAAATCCATGATGCCGTGAATTGATTGGCCAAAGAACTTCATGCTCTCTCCATCTCCTCCAGCAGCAATTCGCTAGACACAAACAAACACAAATACCATCTTTATTAATTTAAATTAAATTAAAAACTAACATTCATTTTATTAATAAAGCTTATATTAATATAAAGATGGCATTTAACAATAACACGGTCAGGGATAGTTATGTTTGTTCTTAGTTTGACTTTCTAGGATTTTAGTTAGTATTCATTAGTTCCTGTCTTCCTTTGTATAGTTCCTGCTCCTTGTTTGTAGTCATGGTTTCCAAATATTTGTCATTTGTTTCAGCTGTGTTCACGCCATTACCATCTGTAAATAAGTTACTCTGTTTCAGTTCTCATTTGCCGGTCTACATTTGCGTTTGCTTCTATGTATGTTTTACCAGTTGAATTATTATTAAACTCTGCATTTTAACTTTATTCCTGATCATCATCTGTCTGTCTGCACCTTACTAACAAACACAATATTTATTTTATTATTAAAGTTTATATAAATGTATATAATAATTACTTCATTATATGAATGAAACAGAAATACAATATTTTATTAATACATTTTATTTTAATACAATAAATATTGCATTGTATGAATTAACCAAGAATACAATATTTATTATATTAATATAAACATTTACATTCATATAAATTAAACTTGTAGCTCAGCTAAAGTAAAAAAAAAAAAAAGCTCAGTTTAGCTACGTTTCATTGCCCAACCTTATCAAGTAAAGTTAAAATATAATGTACAAGTATATAGGCTCCAGCATCCCTGCCACCCCACATGATACAAGTAGTTTGAAGAATGGGTGAAAGGATATACAAGTGACTCTGTACATCAATAATTAATATTTAAATAGCTCTGCAATTTATCACAAATACAATGTAAACATTAAATATTAATGTTACTGTACACATGTTAAAAAGCAATATGTTTATACAGGGGGTCTGTCTTTCTTACCACCAAAATGTTAAAGACCACTTGATGATATGCTGTCAAGATTCCTTACCTGAACATACTTCTCCTTTATTGATTTCTTTGAACCGTGGTAAATATATACCGCCCCTCTGTGGTCGTTCTCCAAAGGCGATCCGATCACTATGTCATTAAAGCCGTCCAGGTTGAGGTCAGGAACGGCAGCGATTGCAGTGCCGAAGCGTGAGCCGCAGGGCTCGTTCTTGCTGAAGATTTTACAGTTGCTCCGAGAGTTAGCAGTACAACAGGTCTGATTGACCGGCTTCAGCGTCATCTCATGCTCAAACAGCCCATCCTGAGGGTAACAACCAGACACAGAGTAAATGCCTGAGATACTGCAGCTCTCAGTGTGGCCTACAGTCCCGTGGCTGAAGATATAGGTAAAAAGAAATGTAGGTTCCAATGGAAATTTCAAGAAAATATAAAATTGTTCTAAAGATGATTAAACAGATGGAGTTAAACAGGAAAGAAAAGACAAATGGCAATTCAATATGCAAATAAACAAGAAGTCTGTAAATTCAGTGATTTGGAGAAAAAACAAGACAAAACAAATAATATGTGGGCTCTATACAGTGCTGCCGTGTAACACTAAAATGCTTCACAAAGAAACACTGACCAACGGGCAAAACCGATAGAAATTGCTCCATTTACATCATTATTTGGAAGCTCTTGAGAGCAGGTGCTCCACAGAGGCTGGTATTTTGCTGGAGATATTACAGTTTCATTCGATTTCCATTCCCATGATGCCAAGCTCTCATTCCAACCCTTCCCCTGCTCTGGGACCACTTATTTCAGGCTGAACACCAACGCAACACACACTCCCTGAAGACAGATCCAAATTTACTGCTATCACATGCTCCCAGGCTGGAATGAAGGTACTACACTCCCCTACACATGTTTTCAGTATGTGGAATGAGGCATATCACAGATTAAAGACACACACACCTCATTGAGTTTGTAGACGTAGACTTGACCTTGTTCGTCTCTCTCTGGACCCATATACATGGGAGCTCCAACCAGAAGGATGTCAGTGTAATTGTCACGGTCAATGTCATGCGTCTGGAGGACGCTGCCGAAATACGAGCCGATCTAAGAAAAGCATGACAGAAAAAAAAAAAAATACCATTGAGAATGAAACTGCAATTTAAACGCAAAAAGATGAATCACAATATGAAACTTTAATATACTTTATAGCATATATATATTTCTGTCGTGACAACTCTCAGAGTGTATTGGCATGGTAATGGGTATGACAATGTTGATATATTCGGTCTTGGCGAAATAGATCTGCTTCGCTGCTGCTGCTTTTATTGCTGCTGTGCTGTTGGTTATTGCTGTTGCTGCAGAGCAAATATGGGACTTGCTACTGCCAATACATACACAACACACTGATGTGAGCAAGTAAGACATGCTGTTGCTGTACAATATAGCGTACATGAATTACCCGTAGCAGATCTGTACAGGTGGAGCTGGGGAAGGTGGAGGGTTTCTGAAAGCGCGCTGCACTGCTAAGGCAAATGCTACCCAATTATTTGACAGTTGAGCAGAGTTGCATGCCACCAGTGTTGTGCCTGAACGCGTTCATTGAACGATAGTTCATGAACTCATTCATATTTTGGGCAAACGTGAACTGAACGTACTGTATTACTGCCTGATGAACGTTACTGTGAACTCGTTCATTCTGGTGTCTGTGAACGCCACACTCTCTCAGTTTAACTTCGTTCAATTAGAGTGCCAGATTTCTAGTCTTCCAGGCGAAAACCCGGCTAAAACACAGCGTAAACCGGCCTTAATATGTAGCGGAAAAAACACCCAATCTGGCAACCAGCCACCAGTGACTCTTTTGTTCGATCTCGTTCATCAAAATGAACAAATCTTTTTTCGAGTCATTTCGTTCATTTAAAGGGCTTTAAATGTCACTATTAACTGGCAAATTCCCAGAACACATCCACCTACGCAATCTTGATCATATTCTGAATTAAGAAATCATTATAATGCAGTCAAAAATCGTTTACAGGGAACATAAATAACTTTACCTTCCGAGTCTTTCGTTCATTTGTCACGTGACAGACGGACTTAGTGAATGGATCGTTCATGAACGACTGATGACACGTTACAAATCAAAACAAAAAGCAGCAAGGAGGCGTCGTATGAACATTTAAACGAGTTTTATGACAAGGTCGGTGAGGGTGGGAAAAATCTGACGCATAGCTTCAGTGTTAAAACTGATAAAATAATTGTCTGTGGTTCTATATAGGCTGTGGCAATCATTTTGAAAAATAATATCTCGCAGCAACATTGAAAAAAAAGAAGTATGAACTAGTTCATTTTTGGAACTGTGAACTTAGTTCAAAATTTTGAGTATGAACTATGAACTGAACTAGTTCATTTTAAAATTTATGAACTGAACTTTGAACTAGTTCATGTAGAAAGTGAACTTTCCCAACACTGCATGCCACACACCAGATCCCCCCGTTCTGCTTAGCTTCTCTCAGTAGTTGTGTGACCACACCTGTAAGGTACCCCCGAAATGCCACCTTTCTACACTGAAGTGTCAATATATCCATTCTTGAGGAAGAAGTCGCCTAGTCGCTCGAAAATCTTCTCTTCAACACTTAGCAAGGAGATGATGCTAAGGTAAACAGGCTGATGTTCTTTGAGTACTCCTCTTTAGGAATCCACACTCCTTTTGTAAACAGCAACTACTGTGCTATTTTACTTCACCTCCAGATTATAAGAACGTGTTTTAAATTATTTTCTTCTAATGTTTATTTTTTAAATGTCTATTTTATTTTGATGTTGGGGTTTTAAATTTAATTTTGCATTTATTTATTTATAACATTTAATTTCTTTATTTCTTTTTGATTTAGGGGTGAAATGTCATCTATTTTTGAGAGATCCACCCAAAATTGATTGAGACTGTGATTATGAATATTTACCTGCTCTCCATTCAGCGTCTGTGTTATAGTGAAATTTTCTCCGTCGAAGCGGTACACCATGACACGCCCGCTGTGGTTAAACCGTGGTGCTCCTGTGATGTACAACACACCATTGGGTGTGTACGCTGACTGCACATCATAACCTGCAAGCAAAACCACACGGCAACCTTTACTACCACATAACTAACCCAATCTCTAAAACAATTTACAGCAGTCTGCATGCTTAATATGAAACAGCTGGGGCTGAAATCATGAACGGTTTTATAACCGAAGACACAGACATCGTTGGGAGTAATGTTAGAATAAACCAACTTGACTGATTGTAAATCTTTTTCCTCAAATCTGCATTTGCGAAACGGCGCTTCCACGCAGCTCGTTCTCCAAACACGTTTATCAGGCAGAGTCATTTCATTGTTTCACTCTGGAGCGACATCCTTAAAAGGGGATGTGCAGAGAGTGTGAGCATTTGCACTTACCGTGTGAGTGTTTATGAGATGGCAGAAGATTGTGACAATGTGTTTAGACTACTTCCACAATGCTGTCTTCTATAATAAGCTTCCCTGCCTCTCTGAGATGAATATTATGAAGCATTTAAAATCCCTGATATGCACATAAAGCATTTTTATTGTTGACTATTGGTACCCAAGAAGTATAATCATTCATGGCCTTGGCCTAACACTTAACATGCCTTAAAGGTCCCGTATTATGCCCCTTTTCACAAGATGTAAAATAAGTCTCTGATGTCCCCAGAGTGTGTATGTGAAGTTTCAGCTCAAAATACCCAACAGATCATTTTTTACAGCATGTTTAAATTGTCATTTTTTGGGGCTCAGAAAAACGCGCTGTTTTAGTGTGTGCCCTTTAAATGCAAATAAGCTGCTGCTGGTCGACCCAGGGGGGCGGAGCCTCACGAGCTCACGCTCAGTCTCTCAGGACAATTTCATCTCACGGAATGATGATAATATCAGAAACTCTCAGTAACGGTGTTCATTTCGAGTCGGACAATAATGCCTACAGAGTCAGAGTGCTGTATAGAGATGAAACAGGTATAGTTTAGTATTATTATAACGTATTTGTCATCTGCTTGTATGTATCCATTATTTATTAATAGCCTACAAGTCTGCTGTTTCGGACCAGGTTCGAATGATGATCAAACATATACTGATGAGTTTAATAAAGTTTATTGTACATCACACAAAAGATGAAGCGTCAGTTTTACTTCAGAAAATCACCGTAAGAGCTGAGTAAACACAGTAAGTTATAAGAAGTGTGCAAGTACATAGACGAATTTCGGTAGAGTTGAGGGAGCATTCCTGTGGGCGGAGGTTAGTCAAAAAACGGTTCTACTGACGTCATTAAAGAAGGAAGTAGAGGGATGTAGTCCAAACGGGCCGTTCGCTGTAGGCGACTTCTGTTAAATAAAATATCTTGCTTGGCATTGAACTTTGAGCTTTATAATTTTACAGATATTATTTATACTCTAACAACAACATTACACACTAACTAAAGTTTGAAACATGGGATCACGAAGAACGGGACCTTTAACTAGGCATGAAGTTCAGAAGTGTAGCTAGTTACCAATGCTGTGACAAAGCCAAGTCTAAGCTGTTGTTTCCAGGGATGGGACACAATCTCAAACAATCCTTTTCTCTCCACTCTCTACTCTTACTATCAATAAAAGTGGCAAAAGACCCAAAAGAACTGGTTAAATGTTGATTTCTTACCTACGTATCCCGTCAAGCCTTCGTACCTCTGCACCTCAGGGTCGTGGAAGGTGTTTTTTTCTGGAACGATAAACTTGTTCCCAACTTGCATCACTACAGTCCCATTCCAGTCGAAAGCACCCACGGCTCCCAGCATGACACCTGCCTGTCAGAAAGACATATATTACAGGAATATGACAAGATCAATATGTAAGTCAAGCAAGCACGTTTGAGCTTCAGCTTACGATATTTGATCAGCTCTACATATGCGTGTTGATCAAAGTTTATATGTGAATAAAAGCCTAAATTAAATGTGTTCATCATATAAATCAATCATGCCTCTTCAAAAGACTTGGATTAAACCACTCCATTCAAATGGATATCTTTTACAATGTCTTTATTAACTTTTTGAAGCATCAAAGTTCCCTTTCAAGGGAACTCGCGTTGCGTCGAGTTTGACGCTATGGGAACGCTTTGCGTGATGACGTCTTGAAGCACATGTAAAATCAGTCCAATGGTGTGGCGGAACGTCAGAGGCGGGTGACGTCACGTACCAGGAAGCTATAAAAGCCGGCCCGAAACAGAAAACGAAAGCTTTCTGAGTCTTCAGTTGCGCTCTGTGTGAAATCTGTCTGTATATTTGGTGTTGTCTGTCTATATCATATATATATATATTCAGTATGGCGAGCGAGCAGCAGTTTAGAGTGTGTGTCCATCCCTGCCCGCGTTATTTAACGGGAGGTGACACACACACTCTTTGTGTTGTTTGTTTGGGAGAGGAGCATGCCCAGTCAGCACTCGAGGGTGGTGACTGTGTGCATTGCTGTGCGCTTCCATTGCGTACGCTCCGATCCCGCTTGGCTCGGTTCAATCCCGACCACGCTCCCCAGGGCTCGGGTCCCGCCGCTGCCGAGGCACGGCGTCGATCTCAGACCTGGGGTTCACAGATGGATTTATCAGTGGATGTTGAGACGGGCTCTGCCTTATCTCAGCATCCGTCTGATAGATCCAGTGCCTCTTATCAGGGTGTGGAAGCACGCGCTGCGGTTTCTTCCCCCCCGATAGAGGTACCAGTACTGCAACTATCCAGCTCTGAGGAGTTGGATGTTGTGAGTATTGTAGCTGAGTCTGAGGATTCGCCACCTCAGTCTCATGCGTTTGAGGAACTGCTCGATGTCATTACTAGAGCTGTTGACAGACTGTCTATTGAGTGGCCAGAAGATAGGCAGGACGTTCGTTCGAAAAGTAAGCTCGACGAACGCTTCCTGCCATCTCGTGCGCAGCCCCAGCGCAGGAGCCTGCCGTTTTTCCCCGATCTCCACACCGAGGTGTCGAGATCGTGGGCGAAACCAGTGTCATATCGAGTGTATACTGCACAAACATCACACTATTCATCCATTCACAATTATAAAGAGCATGGTTATGGGGAGATGCCGAAGGTGGAAGAGACGCTCGCGAGCTATCTCTCTCCAGCAACGGCATTTTCTCTGAAGGCTCCTGCACTTCCATCCAAGCCAGTAAAAGTTACTTCTTCCCTGGTTCATAAAGCTTATGCCGCCGCCGGTCAAGCTGCAGCGTGTTTACATACAATGTCCATAATGCAGGCTTACCAGGCTGAGTTATTGGGTGATTTTGAGGAGGGCGGGGGTATTAGTGCTGATACGGTGTCTGAACTGCGTAGAGCCACGGATTTGTCTCTCAGGGCCACCAAGGAGACGGCTAAATCCATCGGCCGCTCTATGGCAGCCCTGGTGGCCACTGAGAGGCATCTGTGGCTTAACTTAAGTGACATAAAGGACAAAGAAAAACATGTTCTTTTAGATGCACCAGTATCTACGCAAGGGTTATTTGGAGACGCAGTTAATAGTGCTGTAGCGAAGTCACAAGAAGCTTCAAAACAGGCAGCTGCACTTCAGAAACTTCTCCCCCGCCGTTCTTTCTATGAGGCTGCTGAGCGGGAGCAGCCTCACTCCTCTAAAAAGAGCGTTGTGCACCGCGCCACTCAGAAACAGAGCGTTTCCTCCCGTGCTCCCCCACAAAAATCTCGGGGACACGGAGGGCGCTCTCAAACCCAGCAGTCTTCGAGGGGTAAAACGGATCTGCGGACCGTTATTACCGCCAAGAAGGCTGCTGGGAAAAAGTCCTGATGTCTGAGGGCTCAGGACAAATGAGGGTAGTCCCCCCGAAGCAGAGCGGTTAACACCTCTTTTCACGGTGCCCGTCTCTCTTCGGTGCCCTCAGGGGACCGTTCTGCCAACCCTGCCGCCTCCGGCGTTACAGGGCGCAGCGGTCTCCGGCGAGCACATATCTCAAGGTCCACCCGGAAACGTAGTGGCCTCGGGATGCCCGCCCCCTCTGAGGAGGGTGCTAGAGCAGTCTGTTTGGTCGTTCCCTGCCGGTGCGCCGTTACAGGGCGACGAACCGACTGCTCAACAGCAGGAGAAAAATACGGTGCCGTCTCTCTTCGGTGCCCTCAGGGGACCGTTCTGCCAACCCTGCCGCCTCCGGTGTTACAGGGCGCAGCGGTCTCCGGCGAGCACATATCTCAAGGTCCACCCGGAAACGTAGTGGCCTCGGGATGCCCGCCCCCTCTGAGGAGGGTGCTAGAGCAGTCTGTTTGGTCGTTCCCTGCCGGTGCGCCGTTACAGGGCGACGAACCGACTACTCAACAGCAACAAAATCCAGAAACCAGTCTCGAGAGACTGGTACCTCTAGTAGAATCTTTGACAGCGTGGAAGCTACTGTCAAATGTTTCTCGTTGGGTCCTGCAGACCGTGGAAAAAGGGTATTAGATACAATTCTAGTAACGCCCACCGCGGTTTATGGGGGTCCTGCCCACAATGGTGGGCCCCGAGCAGGTTCTGGTTATGGAACAGGAAGTAAACACTCTGTTAGAGAAAGGGGCCATAGAATATGTACCTCCCTCCAACAGGGAAACCGGGTTTTACAGCCGGTACTTCATAGTTCCAAAGTAGGACGGGGGATTGCGTCCCATTTTAGGTCTTCGAGTTGTCATGCAGCTCAAGTTCGAAATGTTAACATTGAGACAATCGTGCCACAGATTAGTCCGAGGACTGGTTTGTCACGATAGACCTCAAGGACGCATATTTCCATCCGTCCGTGTCATTGGAAGTTCCTGAGGTTTGCTTTCGGGGGCAAAGCATACCAATATCGAGTTCTTCCATTCGGCCTGGCTTTATCACCCCGCACTTTCACCAAATGCGTGGATGCAGCTCTGGCGCCTCTGCGCCTCCGGGGTATTCGCATCACGAACTACATCGACGATTGGTTGATTTTAGCTCAGTCGCATTAGATGGCGGTTCAACATCGAGATGTTGTTCTCGCCCATATGAAAGAGTTGGGGTTACGGCTGAACGCCAAGAAGAGTGTGCTTCTCTATTTTAGAGGACCACTTTTTTAGGCGTGGTTTGGGATTCAGTGTCGATGCAGGCGCGCCTGTCATCGCCACGCTTCGATCCTGGCAGCTGTGAGAAGTGTAAAGCTAGGCCAGCTACTCACTGTCAAACAGTTCCAGAGACTGTTGGGTCTCATGGCAGCAGCTTCCAACGGGATACCTTTTGGACTGCTGCACATGAGGCCCCTGCAGTGGTGGCTCAGGACCAGAGGGTTTTTCCCCGAGGGGCAACCCATTTCGCACAATCAAGGTCACGCGGTGATGCCTACGTGCCTTGGTTATGTGGAAGAAACCTTGGTTCCTGTCCCAGGGCCCAGTGCTGGGAGCTCCTTGTCGTCGCAAACTGCTAACGACGGATGCTTCCCTCACGGGTTGGGGAGCGATCCTGTGGGTCGCTCATCTCAAGGTCTGTGGGAAGACCATCATCGTTCCTGGCATTCTATAGCCTAGAGATGTTAGCTGTCTTCCGGGCTCTGAGGAGCTTTATCACAGGTCTCAGGGGACACCATGTGTAGTACATACGGACAACACGTCGGTAGTCGCCTATATCAAGGGGGTTTGCGCTGGCACGCCATATCCTCTTGTGGTCCCAGGGGAAGTTGCTGTCACTCAAGGCAGCCTACATCCCCGGGGTCCAGAATATAGGAGCAGACACTCTGTCGAGACAGGGGCCGAGGCCCGGGGAATGGTGGCTCCACCCCCGAGGTGGTGGAGCTGATATGGAAATTATAAGTGGGTCTGTTTGCGTCTCGAGAGACGTCTCACTGTCCACTTTGGTTCTCCCTCACGCATCCAGCTCCTTTGGACTGGATGCTATGGTGCAGACGTGGCCGAGGCTACGTCTGTACGCTTTTCCCCCAGTTGCTCTGCTCCCGGGAGTTCTGGAGAGAGTTCGCAGGGACCGGGTTTGCCTGCTTCTTATAGCCCCGCGCTGGCCGGGCAGAGTATGGTTTCCCGATCTTGTGTCGCTCCTCGACGGGCCTCCTCTGGAGCTACCCGTCAGGAGGGACCTTCTGTCCCAGGCGGAGGGCTCGATATTTCACCCCCGCCCAGAACTGTGGAACCTGTGGGCTTGGCCTCTGAGGGGGCCCAGCTCATAGAGTCAGGTCTCTCAACTGAGGTTGTTGAGACCATTCTACAGTCCAGAGCTCCCTCCACGAGGAAACTTTATGCCCTGAACTGGAGAGTATTCACCTCTTCATGTAGTGACCGTCGGTTGGATCCAGTCAACTGCCCAATTGGTACAGTTCTGGAGTTCCTGCAGGACTGGTTCACTGCAGGTCTGACCCCTCCACCTTAAAGGTTTATGTGGCGGCCATAGGTGCTTACCACATTCCTTTGGGTGGAATGTCTGTGGGGAAAGACCCCTTTGGTATCTCGTTTCCCTCGTGGCACTTGGAGGTCCTCCTCCCTTTCGAAATCGGACCAGGAGGCTAATAATTTGCTTTGCCCTGTTCGGGCGTTAGACGCGTATGTCCACAGAGCTGCCCTGTGGCGTAAAAGTGACATTTGCTCCCCTAATAAGGGAGGTCCAGTGTCTAAGCAAAGGATGAGCAGTGGGTGGTTGAGACTATCTCACTTGCTTATGAGGCGGCTGGACAGCCTTCTCCTTTGGCTGTCCGGTCGCACTCTACGAGGAGTATGGCGGCCTCTAAGGCCCTTATATCAGGAGTTTCGTTACAGGACGTTTGTGATGCGGCAGGCTGGTCCTCACCGCACACTTTCGTCAGGTTCTACTCTCTGGATCTAGACTCTGCTCCAGGGTCTCATGTTTTGTCTTCCTAGTGCTGCTCACCAGATTTCACACAGGACAGACATTTGTAGCTATGGAGGCGTTGGTATAGACGTTCCCATAGCGTCAAACTCGACGCAACGCGAGTTCCCTTGAAAGGGAACGCCTCGGTTACGACTGTAACCTCGGTTCCCTGAAGAGGGAACGAGCGTTGCGTCACCTTGCCATATCTCCTTCATGCCTGTCAACACGACTTCAGACTTTACGAAGCTTTCGTTTTCTGTTTCGGGCCGGCTTTTATAGCTTCCTGGTACGTGACGTCACCCGCCTCTGACGTTCCGCCACACCATTGGACTGATTTTACATGTGCTTCAAGACGTCATCACGCAAAGCGTTCCCATAGCGTCAAACTCGACGCAACGCTCGTTCCCTCTTCAGGGAACCGAGGTTACAGTCGTAACCGAGGCGTTTTGTTGGAATAGACTTTCAATGGAGAGATAGAAATCTCTCAGATTTTATTAAAAATATCTTGATTTGAGAATGATGAAAGTCTTATGGGTTTGGAACGACATGAGGGTGAGTAAATGACAGAAAGTCACAGAACATCACTAAATCTGGGTTACAATGAGACACTTGCAATGGAAGTGAATGAAGCCAATTCATAAATATTAAAATCCATGACAATGCATTGCCTAAAACGACTGTAAAAATTATGATTTAAACAGCTTTACAGCTCAAATAATACAGACGTTTAAACTGAAGAATTCAGAATAAAATGATCAGCTTCACATTTCTGCTTTTAAAACCTCAAACATTTTGCCCCATTCACATTGTAATTGCCTTACCCCAACCTCCATTTTTGCATTTTTAACCTTTAACCTTTACCATTCTATATATGCAACACTGGATGAGATCATTTACAGTATATGAAAATGTTTGTACAAACAATTTACACAAAATGTGTTCCGTTCGCATTTTATGACTGAGGCCCAATGTGTTTAGAGATTTCCCAGTAATGCATTTGAAAATGTCTTACTAAAGTAACACTGTCGTCTCAGTAAAATTGAGAAAGGATGTGACACACTGACACACTCAGAGAGCTCTTCCCTTTCTGATTCATAGCTAAACACTGAGCCGTGTGCGTGTTTCCTCTGTCGCTACGCGTGAGACTCCAGCAGCAGGATGTCAGAATGAGGTAAATAAGACAACTGCATCTGATGTAATCTGATCTATATCACCAGACTCACGAGAGCAGACTGTTTGAACACTTACTTTAGACGTGTGAGCGCTGAATCCAGACTGAGACATTTCCATCTCAAAGGAGGAGGTGTGCTTCCCAGATGTGGCTGTTAGATATAAAGGCCATTTTTACATTTTTTACACATATATAATAAAGAAAGTTGTGGTTCTACAACATTTAGCATTACAAAAAAACATTTTCATTTTTATAATTAGACTATATTACTAGAATTTGATTATTTTTTGGGGAAAAAACTAGCAGTTAGTTAGGGATAAGCATTCTTACTTTTCAGATTCAAAACAGAATCATTTTTATGAAACTGACTTTAAAAAGATTAACCAGTCTTGAAGAAAAAAAATAGATGACTAAACTTTAAGACTAGTCTTAGCAGTTTATGCAACCTGCCACTGTTAAATATGACTCGGGTCCAGTCTAGGGTTTTTTTTTTTTTACCGGATTTACCGAAATTTTATCATGATGCATTAGGTACATTACCCTCCAAGGCAAAGATCTTGCTTCCTAAGGCATCGACGATGGTCACTAAAGCAAGTTCATCAGACACATTGAAGAAATGATCGCTTCTGAGCTCGCTAGCAAGGGATTCAATTTCGTCAATAAACTTCATCACCTCTTCAGTGGATTTATTCTGCCGATTATAGTCGCCAAGGACCTATTAAAGAAAAATGACATGTGCCACATTAAAAAGTCTACTAACAGTCTATTGGTTCTATTTTTTCCTACTGAAACCACTGAATTCATGCAGCACAGTATTTGTTATTTGTTTTTTATTATTATACATGGATGAATGTACTTACAGCAATGGCAAACCTCTCAATACCATCACTTTCACACTCATTAATGACACGTTTCAAGTCGTAGTGGTCATGTGACTCCCCATCTGTCACGATCACCATGACTTTTTTGACCCCTGGTCTTGCTCCTCTCTCCGCTGTAAAGGCCTCTTTCCTTTAGAAAACAAACAACATCAGGTCAAGATTCTGCACAATGTTTATGGCTTCATTTGTCTGAATAGACACTTTAAAAATTATTATTATTATTAGATGATTCTTCTGAAATACATCAGGGTCCAAAAGTCTGAGACTAACCAGTGAAAATTGCTTTTAATTAACATGATTTAATACAACTGTTTTCATTACAAATTATATTATCAGCGTAACAACTTGTATTAAACATGAATTTGTATTTCTTAGTTCCCCTTTTGTTATTCAGCACACAGTTTATTATAAAACTTTACATTTTTAGCTAACGTCCAACTTTAAAAGTAGATTTTGAATCATATTTTCACTGTGGCATCAGACTTTGGGACTGAACGTTAAGCGCAGCACCTTGCTATATCAATGCCGAGAGCGGTCATGGTTTTTTGGCCGGTTTTTTGAGGTATTTTGCCAGCTTCAGTAACAAGGTCTTCGGTGTTACTGAACTGGCTGAGATTGAAGACATGGCCGACATCATCCCCGTACGACACGATGCCCACCTGGAGAAGCAAAAGCCCGGACAAAAACACACACACACACACACACACACACACACACACACACACACACACACACACACACACACACACACACACACACACACACACATAAAGTTCAGGTGGTGTTACCAAACATAGACAGTTTGGGTGGCCCCCAGATACTCTCTGCTAAATGTCTGTCTGTGCTGAATCAAATGTGATGTCATCCTCTCAAAAAAAAAAAAAACTCTGGCCATTTATTTAGCCATGGAATATGTGGTCTTCCCCAGCTCAGCGTTCCGGGGCCGTATTTTCCAGCGGCGTGCTCAAGAAAGCCTTTATTTCCCTAGAATCAAACCACCCAGTAGCTTCTCCATGGAAAGTCTTTATGTAATACTCCTTGTAATGATGTTAGTATAAGATGACAGTAGAGGAACACAACTTTGACAAAAATAAATGGCTTTGGTTTTCAACAAGTACACTCTTTGGAAAACAAATCCAGTCATTTAAAATCTCATCTAAAGGCAGAGTTCACCCAAGAATGATGACATTATGTATAGATGTCTTTCCAAAACAGTGTTATTGTTAACTAAAACTAAACTATTAAAAAATTGTTTTTGTTAATTGAAATAAAGCTGAAAAGCTGAAATAGAATATATATATATATATATATATATATATATATATATATATATATATATATATATATATACAGTGTATATATATATATATATACTGTATATATATATAAATGAAATTTCTGTCATTAATTTCTCACCCTTGTGTTGATTCAAACCTGTAAGACCATTGTTCATCTTAGAAACACAAATGAAGATATTTTTGATGAAATCCGAGAGGTTTCTGAACCAGCCATAGACAGCTACGTTATTACCACTTAAAAGGCCCAAAAAGGTAGTGAAGACATCGTTAAAATAGTCCATGTGACTCCAGTGGTTTAACCTTAAATGTTATAAAGTGACGAGAATACAATTTGTGTGCAAAAAACCCCCAAAATAACGACTTTATTCAATAATTTGTTCTCTTCCGTGTCAGTCTCTTATGCTGTTCGCATAGTAAACACAGTGCAGTGCTTCCTGGTTCTACATCAGAACGCCGGCTCATTATTGGCCGACACTGTTCACTGACATGAGGGTGAGTAATTAATGACAGAAATTTCATTTTTTGGTGAACTAACCCTTTAATTGGAAGTACTAAAATTTATAAAAAATACAACTAAACAGAAATATAAAATAGACAGTTTAATGTTGATAGTTAATAGATAGTTAACAGTTAATAGACAGATTAATGTTGAAAAAATTTCAATTTACAAGTTTTCTTTTGTAAAATAATTTTTTCTCCCACACTTTTGAGAGCCATGTCTCTGAAACCATGATAATACATGACTTGATGACTCGTTCACGAATCGGTCATCTCTGTTGCGTTGCAATCTCTTCAGCTCGAAATAATGTGGAACAATTTGTTTTTATGAAATGTAGTAGAGACAAAAAAAGTATGTATATTATGCTTTGGAAGGAAGTAAAGTGAAAGTTTCCCAAAATAGAAATACTCTGATGACGTGTTTGGAAAGTAAAATACTTTGTTACTGTGTTAAACATCCATTGACGCAGTAAGTGGATATTTTATTTTAAACTGGTGTGATTTCAAAGGTATTTCAAAGCAAGACTACAAGGTTGTTCGACAAAGCACTATAATCCAAAAAATCTCACCCGGGCTGGTCCGATTTCAATGCTCTGGAGGAATTTTTTCAGGAAGTCAGTGATGGGATGCCAGGGGTAGATGCTGTTGGAACCGTCCAACACTATGACAATGTCCATATCCTGCTTGCACTCTGAAACAAGCAAACAAACGTAATGTACGCAAACAAACGTAATGTACTGGTTTACTGGTGTAATTGTAATGAAGGTTCTCTTCATTACAATTACACCAGTGAGAAAGAGAAATAAATATCACATTGCTTTCGTTTGAATTACAGAGAGGCAGCTGAAGGCCATCAGCCACTGGTGGGTTTACATAAATACATTACATAGCACACTAGCACACTTACATTAAAAAAAAAATTATAAAACATATTGAGCAATGAAATTGGATGTGACAGTGACCTCGTTGTGAAAGTGATGATTAAGCACAGCTTATATGTGACCTTTCATCAGAAACTCAATATAGTCTGTATATGGACCATTCTACAGAATTGGAAACTGCTGTCCAACAACCAAAAAACACATTTAAAAAGAATTTAAGTATTCAAATCTTAGATGTTTACAATAATATTTAAAATATCATTAAGCTTAACATATATAAAATCATCATTTATTGGGTACTTTCAATTGGGATGTGGCTGTCCCGTAGCCTGGTTCTACCAGACTCTCGTACATTTCATTTGTACAGAAAGTCTGGTCTCTCTCCATTGACAAGCGTTAACTTCCTTGAAGGCGGGTTCTCTGTTGAAGTTTAAAACTATTGGATCTGCCCAGAGTCACTCTGGATCTGCCATAACCAATTGCTAACCTTTGGTCGTGACGTAACCCTACAACTCAAACTAGTGCACGACCTTAACGTCATTGTTCTCAGCCACTCCCTCTGTTCGCTGATTGGACCGCCAAAAAATGATCGGAGAAAACCAAAGAATACACCACAATCCCAGACGTAGTACTGAAGGGAAATAAAATTGAGCGGAAGTACGCAGGAGGGCGGAGCCAGGCTAGCTGTCCCGAACCCTAACCCCTAAATTTCAGCTTGTGAAAATGATATTGAAATGTTTTCCAATTTCTTTTAAAAAGTGAAGTTAAAAAAAACAAAAAAACCCATTTATTTTACATTTTATTTTTAAATCATGAAACTTCTTGTCCCGAATTTTGTCATGTCAATACCGAAACAGTGTGTGTTTTAGTCCATTGGCTGAGACTGATTTGAACCACACCCCTACATTATTGATCAGGAAATATTCCTGTGTGCCTCTCTCTCATAGCCTCTCTTTCATTATAGATAGGTATCATCATTTTAAGGTAAATGTGTTCAAAAGTCAGAAAATCTGTGTGTAACTTTAAGGAACGTCACTACCAAACACTAGCGGCGCCAGGATTTTGATTGTAGGTGGGCCCCCAGAAAACTGGATGGGCCAGTTAAAAAAGCTCTTTTCTGCGGCACTGAGGACAGTGAGGACTCAGTAGCCTACCTGAATTTAATGCGTAATTAGCATAGGTTTTAAAAAAAATTAAACAGGAATTTTTTATAGCTTTTTTTAATACAATTACAGTTTCATTTAATTTATTGTTTAATAAAATTATAGGCCTATTATTTTTAGTTTATTAACAGCAACAATAGCTGTAAAGATGAAGTTGACGATCGCCATCTCCGTAGTGAACGCGCCTATAGAGAGAAATGCACATCATGGATTACATAACCAGAGAGTAGCCTATTTCTTTTCGTTTTAAATTGTTAAAAAGACATTTCAAGCTTTCTTAAGATATATTTCATGTCTGTGAGGCATATGCTGAGTTTCGTTAAGTTAGGATGAGCGCTCCTGTTCACAAGCAATGCAAGTGACCGCGCGGGCGCCTCCATGATTATGTTGTCTGCTATATCTGCTATATTTAAGTCCAGGCAATTGGTTGATAAAATTTTTTATTAAAATTAAGATACAATTTATACAAAACGAAATTCACTTAAAAAAATGCTTTCTACAAAACAAAACTTAATTAAGTGGTCAAAATCATGTCTGACCCGCCATGTCTCTCGATATTGCGCATCCTATCTTACTTGTGAGGTTAACTTTTCATAATCAACATAAATAAAAAAATAACATTATAATATTTTAACAAATATGAAACTAAATGAGCTTATTTAATGGCTACAACACATATAGTAGGCCTACAGACTCTCTATTTGTACAAATTGCTGCACATTCATTTTATTCTGAATTTTGCACACTAAGTTGAAAGGCATTTGTTTGTGCATGCATGTAAAACATATCTGCAAAATTTATCAAGTTCACTGATAATTATGCGTGCATTTAATATTATCTTAATGAATAATGTAACAAGGACGAAGCATGTAAACTGCGTTGTTTGTTTAGAATGGAATGGATCGCAAATAGATCTGAATGAAGAAACGTACAAAACCATAGTAGAAAATGGGTGGGCACGGACCTAAAATGGGTGGGCCCAGGCCCACCCGGGCCCAATGGTAGCGCCGCGGCTGCTACCAAACACCTTTTTTTCTGCAATTAAGCAACCTTTTTTGGGTGTTATGCCATAAAATTTAGTTTTATGTATGTACAACTTTTCAGAACTGTGCTAGGTAACCATATGCTGGTTATCATCTTTGATCTAGGCTGAAAAGTATCTAAAATTGTCACTACCGAAACAGTCACTACCGAAACTTGGTGAAGTTTCAGTTGTGACATCATGTTTTTTTGAGTGTTATTCAACAAAGTTGAGTTTTTGTGTGTGTACAACTGTTCAGAACTGTGCTAGTTAATCATGTGCTGATTAGCATCTTTGAGTAAGGCTCAAAAGTATCTTAAATTGTCACTACCGAAACAGTCATGACCGAAACATGTCATCATTATTTTGGTAGTGACAAGAGGGAACACATAATCATTTATTTGGAGGAAATAAACAAAATGTTAGTACAGTTATGCAAATCATTAGTATCTTAGTATGTTTTAGTAGTGTTTTAGTATGCACGTTAAAATTCTGTAATGTGATGTGGTCGCTATCAAAGCATTACTGTCATTACTGAAAATGTGCCGTCACGACCGAAACATCCATGTTTTTTCTAAAATAAAGTATAGTGAATTATCAACTAAGATGATATTATAGTGTTTGGTTCAATGTAAATTCACACTAATGAATCCTTAACTTTGAAATCAGAATGATTAACTTGATGCCTTTTACAAAGAAAGATTGGATTCAAAATACAACAAATCTTATAAATTACACTTGAAATATTGTTAAAATTGTAATTGTTATTGATTTACCTGTACATTTTTTTTTTTAAATAGCAAAAAATATATTTAGAAGGTAGATGTAAACAAAATATTAATAGGTCAATATAAGCCTTCTTATAAAATTATGTATTATTGTGTTTCGGTAGTGACAAATTTGGGGAGTGGAAAAATATTCCAAAACTTTCTGAAAATACAATAATGATAAAACAATTTCTAGAAATGTGTACCTTGGATATTATACAGTTTGCATACATACAAAATTTGTGGAAAAAGACAAAACATTTTCAAGACGTTTCCAACTCTGACTTTGAACCAATTCAGTAGAATGGCACATATATCTATACCATGCAAATAAAGGTTTAGCCTGCATGTCTAAATGCTAACCAGAGCATTTTAATTTTTAAATTTGCCTCAGAATCAAATTGAGAATGAAATTTGAGATGAGCTAGAAGTTGCTATGATACTTTATACAGTATGTATGTGTGTGTTTATAATGAGTCACTGGCTCCATGTTACGTTGGTAGATGTCAGCTCTCCTAAACTCTGTCCTAACATGGACATGCGAGGCAAGGGGGACCGGCTGTGGTTTATATGCCTGGAATGCGCTAATGTACACTCACAACACGTGTGTGTCGTACCTTGTACAGTTGGAGCGATGGAGTTGAGGACTTTGAAGGAGGAACTGACGTTCGTGCAGATCCCAGTGATGTACTGCTGCTTTCCACACATGTAGCCATACTGGGGACCACAGGCCTGTCCAGAGGGAGAGAGCGAGAGAGAGAGAGAGAGAGATATGTCTATTTCTTAACTACTCATACAGAGTTCCGTTATATACTTCATCCAAAAATCCTAAAAGAAGACTCCTGGAATGTTTATCATAATTGGGACCCAATCCTCAAGGGTTAAAAAAAGATCCTACAGGATAAAATGAAATTCCTACTTTTCCATTGTTTTTGTTCAGAATGTCAGTTTACCCAATCAGATTACATTTGATTCGTAGAGGATTCCGGTTTGATCCCATTAGGTTTGAGTCCATTTTTCTAGGATTGTTTGACCACTAGAAAATCAGTATTTTTTGTGAACTGCAATCACAGATTGCAGACAATTTGTTCAGTAATAAAAAAAACCCAAAC
This sequence comes from Abramis brama, assembly GCF_963993115.1. Taxonomy (NCBI): domain Eukaryota; kingdom Metazoa; phylum Chordata; class Actinopteri; order Cypriniformes; family Leuciscidae; genus Abramis; species Abramis brama. The sequence goes on from NC_139987.1 coordinate 7,230,685, forward strand.
GCAGACATACGGCCAGCATGTCATTGTCTGTTCTATAATTATAAACATTAACTGGAAGAAAAAAAAGAGTGTTTCCATAAAGTTTTTTCTTATGTAATGATTTAAAAAGTCTGTGATCAGGCACTATTAATAAGCAGTGGCTAAAGTAACAGTGCAAGACACATCTGCACATGTTCCCTACCAGAAACCCACTGCCGTCTGGGTTAACCACCAGCGTCGTCCCCATAGTCATGTTTTCCTTGACTTCATTTATGTTCGGAATTGTTGTGTTTTCTGTAAGAAAAATAGACAAATATGCACTCTCAGAGTTAAGTCCTATGAAAAGAATATCTAGACAAAAACACTGCATTTTCCCATAGGCAGATCGGACGCTTTTTTCCTTCTATTTGCCTTTTAAAAAACGAAATTCATTGCTGGTGTCCTTTAGGTGGGGCTTAATGGGGGGAAAGCACATTTTTGCAGTGTTTTTGTCCTTTCCTGCTTAAACAAATCATGTGAAAACAATGTAAGCCACAGGCTCTGTCATGAAAAGAAAAAAGTGAAATGAATGAGGGATTCAAGTGCTATCAGTTCTGACATCAGTTCCTCTTGGAAGTGTCTCATATTAAGGTAGATCCCTGATGAAAGGCGACATGCAAGAGTGAGTTATCTGGTGAAAGATTGTGTAATTATGTTCAGTTTAGACATTAAAATGTTTTTTGGATCACTTCCTGTCTAGGCCTTCTCTGAGAGTCAGACATTCAGGCAGAGGTTAGCATTCAAACACACAAACAGAGCAACACTACAGGCTAATGAGTCTTACAAACAACACACACATTATATCATCGATCAAAATGTGCAGTGATGCAAAAATGCTCTATTAAAATAAGCATCTCTTAAGAGAATACGTGCTTGACTCCCATTGCACATTCAGTATTCAAGACGCTACTGTAAGATGCTGTGTGAACGAGACATTTCGAGACTCACACCTGTGTATGCACATACGGTTGTCAATCCCAAAAACTGACGGTGTAAACGACCACATTTAACCTATCTTTCGATTCATTGGTGCATGTTTTTTTTATTATAAATATTTCAGCTAAAATGAATTCCAGTCAGACATTTGTTTTACTCAGAAATATGTCACATTACTGAAGTAAAATGGGTTGAGCACACTGAGTCTCATTTACTATTTTTTATTATTTACTAACTCAATAATGAAAATGTGTTCAGGTCCTCTGTACTAGCTTGTTATTTTCACTTGTAGTGAATCGCTTGGATTGTATCATTCCTCATTTGTAAGAAGATTCAGATAAAAGCATCTGCTAAATAAATGTAATAAATGTAAATGTAATGTAAATGACGCATGAGTCAAGGTCAAAGTCTCTCTGGCCATCAATATGCACTCTTTTTTTCCTCTTCTATTCTCAGAATAATGCCTCTAGAAAGGGGAAACTGTAGTTATTTCAGTTGTTTTCTCAACTTTTCTTGCAGTTTTCTCAGTACATCTGTTAAAGGATACAATGAAATGGTATTCACGGTAGTCACTGCCAAGTCAATAAAACTCACTCAACTGTGTGTGAAGGCTTCCTAAATTAAATGATCATACCAGTTCATCAATTAGAAGGATGAGACTTAATTCCTTTGCGTTCCTCAAGCAACTAAATATGTGGAATGCACTTTGGGTGACTGGTAATAAGGACAAAGCAACTTGTATCTAAACTGTCAACATAAGATTTCATTTGCAACCCAGTGTACTTCTGTCATGTGACGTACTGTTCAATAGTTTGGGGTCGGTAAGATTTTGAAACGTTTTTGTAAGAAGTCTCTTATACTCACCACGGCTGCATTAATGGATATTAACAATACACTAACAACATTAATATTGTGAAATATTATTATAATTTAAAATTAACCGTATACATACTGATTTATTCCTGTGATCAAAGCTGAATTTTCAGCATCATTACCCGAGTCTTCAGTGTCACATGACCCTTCAGAAATCAGTCTAATATGATGATTTGATGCGCAAGAAACATTTCTTATTATAAATGTTGAAAGTTGTGATGCTTATTAATCTTGTGGAAACTGCAATAAAAAAAAAAAATCTGGATTGTTAAAAAGTGGCCGTTCGTACTGTTAATAAAAAGTAAAACTGACTAAAACGAATCAATATGACAAATAAATAGACTAAATTTAAAGGATTGATCAAAAAGATGTAATGATGAATGATGTGGAATAAGACCAAGTACGTGCATTTTGAAAATAAACAGTGTTTCATGTTGACTTTAGGAAATGCACTGAGGAAGTGGGCACCCTTTTCCCTCCCTGGGGGTGTTATTTTGGAAATTGAAGAAAAGGGAAGATGATTTCACAACCTGTTTTTCAAATCTGGAGGATTTTGTACACCCTGATATAAACTCATGAACCAAAGTGCCATGTTGGCGCATGGCATACTTCTCTTCCACTAGTACCCTTGAGTCATGCAGTAATGTCTGAGACAGTCAAAGTGCCAGTTTAGAAACTATGACAATTTCAGGGCAACTGAGGTAATGTCTGTTACCCTGTAACATGTTTTTCTTGTATAAACACAGTGAATACAGACAGAGAGTACACAGTAATGAACAAAAATAGTCCATGGAAAAACACAATGGCATTACCGCTTACAGGAAGGACACCTCTCACCTGACAAACTGAATTTTTCACATCCAGTGCTTTTGTTTTGTCCCACGGGGCACCTGTAGACATCCCCGGACCGGTTAGCCGGCTGTCCGTGAAGAGGAGAACCAATCAGAACCCTTCAGAAAAAAAGAGCAGGAAGTAGAGAATAGGGTCATTAATCCCTGACCACAAAAAACATTTGGGATTTGTGAGAAAGTGAAAGCCCGCTGAGCCAAAGTGCAGTTGATTGATTCGCCAGTTTTCCAGTGGGAAAGAAAAGCATAACATAAATATGCGCATGCTTATTTTTAAATATTACTTTCAAATGGAACATATGTGAAATGTCAGTACGACGGGGAGCAAAGAGTTTCTTTTTTCGTCACAATAAGAGTTAGAGAGAGTTTGACTACGATATTGACGGATATGTGATGGTTTACCCTTGAACCCCACTGTGATTTATGTGCTTTACCGTGAGATAACGTAAGGCTGTTTACGTTTCATTATGTTCTGTGGTACATCTGAGTGCACTTAGCTGAATTAAGAACATTCGGTGTGTTCCTCAGATTTCTAATGGTGGTTTTTGACAACAGTGCTAAAAGTAGACATCCTTGTGTAAGCATGTAAACAAGTCAAGTCATTAACATTCCTGTGCACAAATGGGCCTTGACACAGCAGTGGTAAACACAATCTTCACTGGTTACAACAGTCACCTTATAGTCTTGTTATTTTTTAATATCCTTTATGTTATTCCAAATCATTGGAAGCTTGTTGCCGCCATGGAATAAAAAATTAAAAAGGTAATTGCGACATTTTATCTAACAATTTTGACTTTTTTTTCTGAATTCTGAGAGAGAAATTTGCTATTTCAAGTTATAAAGTCCGAATTGTGAGATATAAGCTCGCAATTACGAGAGAAAAAAAAGTTATGTGGTGGTTTGTGTCCGTAGAACGCACAGGGAGAAATGTTGCATAATGTCCTGTCTGCTCTTTTCCATACAATGAAAGTGAATGGGGACAGAGGCTGTAAAGTAAAAAAAGAAAAGAAAAAAAAGACACAATGGCACCAAAAAAGCACTATGGAGTTTATCCACACAACTATTCCAAGTCTTCTGATGTCATATGACAGCTTTGTGTGGGAAACAAACTGGAATTTAAGTCACATTCGCAGAAAAAACTCTAAAATGTGATGCATGAATCCATGTGGCCACAAGACATTCAAGAACCAGTGATTTTACATGATGTTGTTGATGCCACTTCTAGGGTAATTCAATGTTTTTTGACCACTTTCGGAGTTCAACAACTGAGCTTCGTCATTCTTGCTCAATGTATGGAAAAGAGCAGCAAGAGGATGGGATGGATGGATGGATGGATGGATGGATGGGTGGATGGATGGATGGATGGATGGATGGATGGATGGATGGATGGTTTTCAAGCTTTCCATTAATCAAATTTTGCTGTTTCAACTTTGCTGTTATTTAAAACTCCTTGTATTCTGTAAAAGTCTATCCAAATCAATTCTGTCAAATAATCTAACGACCCTGAACAGATTACTGGCAAGATTTCCACCTCAGTCAAGGCCACCTGTGAGAGGTTTATGTAAAGCTGTCCTGGGGTTTTCACACCAGCTGAGGTGTTTCTCTGGAGGTAGAAAGTTAACCTTTACAAGCAGAGCTAAAACCTGGACCAATTTTTAAGGGGCTACAGATGTCTGAATTCACTAAGGTTTTCCTGAGTGGAACTATTTCCTACAATAGGGAATCCTTTCCATTTATTTATATGCTTAATGGAGTTAGCAGGCCTGAGTGCATTAGCTTGATGTCTTTATTAGAAAAAAACAAGAGCCATTACAAAAGCAGACTACATCAGAGGTGCTCAGAGGTCTACCATGACAATTCTAGCATTATTATGGAATTGTTCAGAGTATATTTTTAATATGATTTAAATGAAATTCTGCATCAAAACGTCATGACGCTTACACGTGTATTGTTTTAGTTGAGTGTGCACAATGGTAAACAGAGGCATCAAAGACCAATCATAATTCAGTATGTAAATAAAATACATACAATGACACTGCTGTCAGTTCGATTTTGAATGGTGAATAAACTGCTTACTTACATCAAGGGGAGATTCTCAAACTTTCATATCAAAAAGTTCTTAAAAATATATTCAATTTATATAAATTCCAAAATAAATAGCAAACCGAAGAATGTGTCTACACCAGACATGAGCGGTGCCACAAAAGACATTAGACCCATTATAATCAGTGATATTGTCTACATTGGATGCGGGTCAGTGCGACACTACAAATCCCTGACATTGATGCATCATACAATTATTGATGTATTTCAAGCACTCGCGATACTTCTCATAGGAAGGATAAATGTAGACAGCTTCTAGCTGTTGCAGCGCGGCACAATGCGACACATCAACAGTCACGTCCGGTGTAGACATGGTGTAAGCATTTATAGAAATAATATGTAGCTTACCACTTTCCCTCACTGTTCTCGAATTGTTGGATGGTGTATCCGAACAAGTCCTCCACTGGTCCACTGAATGACATCCTGTTCTTCTCGTCCACGTTGAAACATGACAACCACGGCAGGAGAACTATCAAGAAAAGACACAATAAACATACAAGACAACATATAACATACAGTAATGTATCTCACTTTATCTTCTACAGACTAAAGACGAGTTTGTCCATTTAAAGAAGTATTTCCAATGAGCAGATAAAGGCCCTAATAATGATAGTGTTTATTTGATAACTAACGTAATCTCTGTTCGGAAGTCTCCAGTTCCAAATTTGTTCCATTGCCAAAACAAGACGAATGGAACACAGTAAGTGAATGCAATTATTCAGCTGTTTATTAATTGCTAAATATTTATTATGAATAATAATTTACATCAATAAATAAACACAAAAACTTTCCATTTCCCTTTTTTTGTTTAGAGAGAGAGAAAATGGTCCCACTTGTGTGGGAATGAAACATGCGAATTCTACAGGGAGCAATACACGCACAGTAGGCAGAGGAATTTCACAGAGCAATGTGGCGTGGCCGTCCTGACCTCTTGGACAATGTCCTCTTCATGAAGACAACCAAAATCTGTCTTTTAGTACTGTATATAAAAGGAGAGCTAAATATAGTGTTTAAATGCTTCATTGTGCAGAGGCCACAGAGAGCCTTTTCACATGTTGTGTGACATGAAATTCCTGTCATGATTTATTCAATTCCTGGATTTGGAAAGGAATTGTGAAGATTAACAAATCACTGTGGTGTTGAGTAGGTTCCTGGATCTGGGTGAGAACACGAAGAGACAGAAAGCCAGTTGTACGTATTCCCTAATGTCTGTTGTTGATAACAGTCATGTTCTGAGCTAATGAATGTTGAATAATATGTAGGGCTTTGGTACTTTGGGCTCACTGCTAATGCATGACTCAGTGAGGGAACAGAGAGGCAGTGTATGTCCGTGGGCACGCTTCATGTGAATGTCCACTCAACAGGAATTAAGATTTCCAGCTATGCCTCCAAACCCGGTTTCCATTGAGTCTTACTTCTGAGGAGGATGTGCATGATGGGTGAACATCTGAAAAACCAGACCAAAGACCATTTATACATATGATGAGCAAGACAAAACCAGAGTGTTTCTGGAAAAGCAAGTAGAATAAAAATAAGCTGTTAAAGAAGAAACATGTTCATTTGAGACGCGCTGACTCTTTCTTGGCCTGAGGAACTGCCGCTTTGTTTTTAGTGAGATTTGCAAGTTAGATAAGCAGAATGGATTTCCTCTGCAATCTAGACCTAATGTGTTTTATTAAAGCTGAAGATAAACATGAAGATACTAAAGAATATGAAGGTGTAGAAGACTAACACAGAGCTGATGAACATGATGAAGCTGAAGACTAAGAACAATCTGAATATGAAGACAAAGCTGATAAAAGCCGATAAAAAAGATGTAAAACGAAAAGAATGAAGAAGAATTTGAAAAGGAACTCTTAAAAGAAGCTGTTGAAGCTCAAGTAGGCCAAGAAGAATCTGGAAAAGATAATGACAAATAAGATACACAAGGAGAACATAAAAAACACTGAAGAATCTGAAGAAAATGTGCAACAGAACAAATTTCTTTTGCACACTAATCAATGTGTTTGGTAAAAGAAGAACAGAAAGATGACGGTGAAGAAGGCAAAGAGGAAGCTGAAGTAGATGAAGACAATGAAACATGAAAAAGATGATGAATAGCCTACAAAGAATAATAAGAGGAAGAAGTTGAATTAAGAAGAAAAAGAATTTGGAAGATGATGTTGATGATGATGAAAAAAGAAGAAGCTGCAAAAGCCTCAATGGAAAATCTAAAGAAAAACACAATGAAGAACCTGAAGAAGAACATTCACAAGTTAGATAAACAACAAATGTCCTCAAGCATGTTTTTGGAAAAGCAAGAAGAGCAACAAAAGTATGACAAAGAGACAGAAGAAGAAGACAGACAGAGACGAAACTGAAGAAGAAGCAGCAGAACAGGAAGAAGAAGAAGATATGTGCCAGCACATGGGCCTTTCTTATCCTGAGGGGCAGCTGTTTTGTTTTGGGTCGGATTTGCAAGTTAGATAAACAGAATGAATTTCCTCTGCAATCCACTGACTCTGTAAACAAAGACATAGAGAGCCAAAGGCAACCGGACAGCTGGTTTCCTCCTCGACTACGTCTATCTCCTCACAGATGAACACACCATCCTCTAAACCAGGAGAATATAGACCTCTCTCTTAATGAAGTGGGTGTTTGCAATGTGTAACGAAAGGAAAAGGCAAGACTTTGTGCTGAGGTTTAATGCAGGACGCGCTCGCAGCACACAGTGAGCTAGTGCTTTGCAAACGCGCTACAAATCATACACACACAGCGCTTATGCAAACACAACGACACACACAAATCTCTGAAACCTTGGGAATACACCCTTAAAAACACTCTTGCATTAGATTTCAGTAATTTTTGCTGGATTCATGATAATGGTGAATGGAAAAGTTTAATCCATTCTCTCAATAGAGTTGATTGATTTCAACCCGCTACAGTATAGAGAAAATACTAAGTCAATTAAGTGATTCAAGATGGCCACCAGCCAAAGAGGCCCTTTGCATTGATCACAAATGGAGAAGAGATGCCCAGACGCATGGATCACGGCTCTACAACATCAATATTTGCAGTCAAGATTCAGCCGTCTCACTCTTAAAGAGGACTTATGCATTTTTATACATTTTCAACTTTCTTTAGTGTGTAATGTTGCACTTTGAAAAGAAATGAAAAAGGTCTGCAAAGTTACAAAGCACAAATGTAAGTGTACATTGTTTCTGAAATCCCTGAAACGCCTCCATTGTAGTCTGGAGTTTTCTTCCAGGAATGAAAATCACAATATTCCTCATTTAAATAATTCCCACCCAAGGCATCAGCAAAATATAAATAAAAACGGGGCGTGGTTGAGTTAGTTAGTAGTGTATTGAAACTCGCAGTTATGGTTAAGGGGTGGGACATTTCCCAAATATGCAAAGTGTTTGACCAATCACAACACACTGGTCCAGCCGACCAATCAGAGCACATTGAGCTTTTCAATAGGAGGGGCTTCATAGAGAAAGGAACTAAACAGAGCATTACTGCCAGACTGGGAAGAGAGGTGCTGCAACAAAGTCAAATATGTGAAAAATCAAGTGTTTTTTAACATTCAAGCATGAAAACCTATTCTACTAGACCCCAAAAACTAAATCAAGACTTTGTAAAAGGGCATAATATGGCTTCTTTAGAAAGAATTTCAGAATCCCTCCAAACCACAGACTGAATATTACAAGAATGAACTGAATATTAAACATCTCAGAAAAACTGTCACAATATCAATTCCAATTAATTTGGGTATATATTTAAATTTGCTTTTGATTACATTGGCTGCATTGTATGTTTCTGCGTGCAGCTTGTAAGGACAACTCAACAGAAACACATTTCCTGCCATTATTTTTAGTACACAGTCTTTTTTATTATTCATATTCAATACAGAAAGCAACTCTTCTGTGTATGCATCTTTTTTTGTCTTGATATGTATCAAATCAAAAGCACTTCCTTCAAGTCACAACTGAGCATCTGCTAAATGTTTCATTTGCATTTCTATTTAACAGGACATCCTTTACATGCGGGGCTAAAGTGTGAAAAAAAAAAAAAAAAGGTAGCCTGCACACATCCACAAATGGACAAAAACAATATGCAGACAATACTAAAGAATCATAGGCATGTTTTGATCTTTCTATTCTTCCAACGTTTTCAGAAAGCATGCATGACCTTTTATGCTTTCATTTCTGAAAACTTTGCCAAACTATTATTACTAATGACACTTCACAATGACATCATAGTGACATCATCACAATATTATCATCACGCCCAAATGTTTATGGTGCAAGCCTTGGTATCCGTGGAGATGTGACAAGAAAACTGGGAACACATTTTGGATCGCTACAAGCTCTTTAAAGTGGTACAGCTCCAAGCTTATATTGCAGACAAGGTCAAAGCACGTTAAATGGTGCTGTCTTACCCCTTCAGGTTTGATCATGTGTCATATGTTTAGTGCCAAAATGTGATTAATTGTATAATGCTGTAAAATGTAGTCATCCAATGCTGGCAATGTGTTGGATTTATCTGTTAAGACTTTTAAATCAGCCCATTTGGCAGCAGGAGAGCCGTGTGATTGAGAAACGAGGCCTGGGTCGAGGCCTTGTTTGGCTCACACATGCTCTTTCATGACAAAGCAGATCTCAAGATAATCAAGTAAATGTGTCCTCATGCACACACTCCTTGTCGCTTTCTTTGCTGGCCAAAAGGGCTGATATATCTGAATGAATCGGAGTACTGACATGCACACAATGTAGGATACACTTCCTTGGTTTATTAAGTTCACTAAAACGACAATATAGAATAAAAAGACATTAATAACTATTTATATTATAACCAGTATGTATTATAGTATGTCAACAAAATCTGGCTATTACAAATGTGCTAATTAATTGATTAATTGTATATTTTGTTTAAATTAGGGTTTCCCAAACGTGTGTTTGCAAACCCCTGGTGAAGTAGTTTTAAGTTTGAATCAATTTGAAAAGCTTTAAGTTTTAAGGTTTTAAGTCTCTCAGACAAATTGTCATATGCGGTTGCTAGGGTATTCCGTGTGGTATAGGGTGTTGCTATGTGGTTTCTGAGGTACTCGGGCGAGTTGCTAGGGTGTTGCTATGTGGTTTCGAGGGTATTCTGGATGGTTTGAGGGTGTTCATGCTAGATGATAGATCAACAACTAAAGCACAGTCGAAAAAAGTACATTCAATAGATAAACATATGACATTAAAGGTGCACTGTGTAATTTTTAGCGGCATCTAGTGGTGAGGTTGCGAATTGCAACCAACAGAAGTTACGGTGGCCGACAGGAAAGATGTCGTCGTCTGAGAGAGCAGAGAGTAGCCAGTTAAGCAAGAGGTTTCTTTACAAAGATAAGTTAAGAAATTAGGTTTACTTCATTATTCATTAAAACGATGTTATTGCGATAATTATTGTTACTTGTTCATCATTGTGTCAGTGTTTTATTCGCTGACTTTAGCTAGCTTCTTTGCCCGAAGAACAACATAGTGACGAAACGTGTTTGTCCATTTAGGGCTACTGTAGAAACATGTCGGCGCATTTCAATGTAAGGGGACCTGTGGTGTATGTAGATAGAAATGGCTCATTCTAAGGTAATAAAAACATAACGGTTAATTAAGTAAGGTCTTTATACGCACTGAAAACATAGTTATGTATATGATATTGCACTTCTGTGAACAGATCCTCCTAAATATTACACAATGCACCTTGAATGTGTTACTATGATTGGAAAAAATGATTGGGTGTTTTTTTTGCACATAATGTAAAGCATGCCTACATGTATACATTTACTATCTTTGTTATTTGCGCATTGTTTGAAGGACAACATTGGGTGAAATGTGGAATAACATAAAATATTTAACATATTGCGGGGGATTAGTAAATACGCCTGAAATGTCGCATGTGAAAGTGGCAGAACTCTTTAGTGAATTCACCACACAGGCCCAATATACTGTTCCTGAATACTCTGCCTTCAGATGTGTCCTCTGGAGGACCAGCGTTTTACTGGCCATGAAAAAGTACGCCCACAGAATGACATAATGCTCCCTGCTGATTACAGAAGCTTTTATTCCAGTCTCCTCCACACTAGCAGGGAGAGAGACCCCTGATCATGTTCTGTCAAACGCCCACCCTGTGCAAACACTCACACACAAACACACCCAGACACTCCCCGAAAACTGTGGTTCCCACACACAGTCCAGCCACACGGAGCACAGATGGGCCAGGAACCCAGGCTTGCTCAAACATCACACAGAAATGTTTCGAGACTAAAAATACACATCGTGGGGCGAAGCGGGTCACTTCCTGCATCTCAACCAAAAAAAAAATAACGGCCAGAGACTACTATCAATATCACATACAGTCAGGAAACAATTTAAGGTAACCAATTGATGTTATGACATCCCATATGACAATATATATATAATATACAAATAATGGGCCAAATATATTGCTAATATAAAATGTATCAAATATAAAATGTATTGCTAAGTTTAAAATATATTTGCATAAATACATATATTTACATTTGTTTATTCAATCTTGACAACTTTCAGAAAAGTTAAGTTGGCCTGAGAAAGCCAACTTACTGATATTGTATTTAAACTTATTATTATTCTTCTTACTCAGAAATTTGGGACACTATCTCCTCCTAGAGCTTTAACTCTACAAACTCCAAACTCGGGTCAGACCTTCAGACTGTTCTGACTTGGTGTGCTATATCTTTTCAGACTGATTTGACTTTCAGTTTTCTTAAAAATTAATATTAAACATCATAAAAATCCCATTGACTTTCATTGCAAAGTGCTCAAATTGACTACGGTGTCCCATTAGTGCACAAGCCAAAAACTCAAATCTAAAATCCCTGAAGCCCTAGACTCAATTAAACTACCATTCTATCTATCTATCTATCTATCTATCTATCTATCTATCTATCTATCTATCTATCTATCTATCTATCTATCTATCTATCTATCATTCTAACTAATCTATCTTTCTTTCATTCTTTCTTTCTAACTAATCTATCTTTCTAACTAATCTATCTATTTATCCTTCTATCTAATCTATATTTCTCTAACTAATCCATCTTTCGTTCTAACTAATCTATCTTTCTTTTTTAATTAACTAATCTTTCTTTTTAACTAACTAATCCATCTTTCTTTATTTTTAACTAACTAATCCATCTTTCTTTCTTTCTAACTAATCCATCTTTCTTTCTAACTAATATTTCTTTCTTTCTTTCTTTCTTTCTAACTTTCTAACTAATCTATCTTTCTTTCTTTTTAACTAATCCATCTTTATTTATTTCTAACTAATCTATCTAATCTATCTTTCTTTCTAACTAATCTATCTTTCTTTCTTTCTAACTAATCTATCTTTCTTTCTTTTTAACTAATCCATCTTTCTTTCTTTCTAACTAATATTTCTTTCTTTCTTTCTTTCTTTCTAACTTTCTAACTAATCTATCTTTCTAACTAATCTATCTTTCTTTCTTTTTAACTAATCCATCTTTATTTCTTTCTAACTAATCTATCTATCTAATCTATCTTTCTTTCTAACTAATCTATCTTTCTTTCATTCTTTCTTTCTAACTAATCTATCTTTCTAACTAATCTATCTATTTATCCTTCTATCTAATCTATATTTCTCTAACTAATCCATCTTTCGTTCTAACTAATCTATCTTTCTTTTTTAATTAACTAATCTTTCTTTTTAACTAACTAATCCATCTTTCTTTCTTTCTAACTAATCCATCTATCCTTCTTTCATTCTAACTAATCTATTTTTCCTTCTTTCTTTTTAACTAATCCATCTTTCTTTCTTTCTAACTAATCCATCTTTCTTTATTTTTAACTAATCCATCTTTCTTTTTCTTTCTTTCTTTCTTTCTTTCTTTCTTTCTTTCTTTCTTTCTTTCTTTCTTTCTTTCTTTCTTTCTTTCTTTCTTTCTTTCTTTCTTTCTTTCTTTCTTTCTTCCTTCCTTCCTTCCTTCCTTCCTTCCTTCCTTCCTTCCTTCCTTCCTTCCTTCCTTCCTTCCTTCCTTTCTTTCTTTCTTTCTTTCTAACTAAATCTATCTTTCTTTATTTCTTTCATTCTTTCTTTCTTTCTAACTAATCTTTCTTTCTAATCTATCTTTCTAACTAATCTTTCTTTTTAAATTATCTTTTTCTTTCTAACTAATCTTTTTTCTTTCTTTCTAACTAATCTTTCTTTCTAATATGTCTTTCTAACTAATCTTTCTTTCTTTTTCTTTCTAACTAATCTTTTTTCTTTCTTTCTAACTATTCTTTCTTTCTAACTAATTTATCAATCAAAATTTACACTACTTTAAACTTCAAACTACTTAAAACTCCTAACTACTTTAAACTTCTAACTACTTTTAACGTCTTCAAACTCTCTGGTCCGGCTTTCTCAAGCCAACTTAAAGTTTGTCTCAACAAACTTTTTTTTTCTAGTTTTAGCTTGTTATTGTATATGGCAATGTTAATGTATTTGCTCTTGGTGGATTATATCTGCTACAAAACAAATATGGACTTGCTTCTGCTAATAGATACACAGACACACTTCTGTGAGCATGTAAGATATGCTGCCGCTGCATAAATAGACATCCATACTGTAAATCCCGTAGCAGATCTAGACAGGTGGAGCTGGGGGAGGTGGAAGGTGTCAGAGGACTTCTGAGTGCTGCAGCGCTAGCTTACAGCAAACAATGAACCAGACAATTTAAATGTTGAGGAAGCAATCTCATTGGCTGCAGGATCACCAGAGGCCAATCAGCTTGTGTCATGCGGTAATGATGTAATTTCGTGCAGATGGCATGTAAAGGGCCTATTAGCCTGCCCTGCACCCTCTTTTCTAGACTGAACAACTATATAAATAAATATATTTTCTGACCAGACAAAAAAAATCTGTGTTTGATTATCCAGGACATTGACATATTCAGATTCTGAGATCCCCTCCAATCAGAAAGCAACATTAGCGACAAAATAGATGTTTTAGCAATTATTGCAAATTAGGTCAAATAAATAGCGCTGCCCTCCTTCCAAAAGGAAAAGGTTAGTCTGTCTATCTGCAGCATCAGATTAAATTGAAACATCCCCGTGGCTAATCACAGAATGTCACATGTGCTATAGCACGGCTCTGGAAACAGTTAGCTTGTTCTGCTGTCCCGCTGGAGGGGAGTTCGATTCACTGCAGCAGACATTATCCAGTTCACTTCCTGGAGCTGTGCTGAATGCCAACATTCCCTGAGACTGCCGTTTTACATGCTGCTGAAATTAACAGTCCTACATCATGTACATGGACTGACTTATGTCTCACAGCTGGAGTGGCCGTTCAACTCAAAGCTTGCCTAGTTGTCCCGGATGGTACTTGATTCATGTGAGTTTGGGGATGAAGTCTCTGAGGGCAAAGTTCAAGCTAAATATTATGGTGAGATGGGGAAAAAAAACTGCAGTATTTTATAGACTGGCAGCAAATGCAAATATATGGTAAGCACACATTTCAGATATCATTATACAGACACAGTAGCAACAACCATTGATATGGCAAGATAAATGATGATGTTTCTATTTAGTGCGCCTTAGAGGCTTGATAAAACAAGAGCTCTGTGTTGTCGTGCAGCACGTCAACATTATTAATAGGCTAAAAGATTTACTTTTATGCGTATAGAAGAGATATGCTATTTGTTCTAGCACTTATATTTCAGATAATGTGATCATAATAGGGGCATTCTTGCCTTTTCTTCGCAAACACCCTGTGAAGTTCAATCACATGACAGATAAAAAAGGCTCATAAAGATGAACATTGTTTAGCTTTCTCTTGCACTGTCGTCCTAAATACAGCCCACTATATTTTATATTAGTTACGTATAGTTATATAAAAAGATATATATATATATATATATATATATAAACAAATATTTTTTTCATGTTATTTAAAGGGGAAATACACGTGAATTATTAGGGAATTAGGGAATAAGTATCTGGATTCTCTTTTTCTCTTTTTTCATCAGTTCAATAAACAAGAAGTTAACATTGAGTTACTTACATTTTGATTTTAGACACAATATTGAGAGTTACTTTGTCTGCCAACAAAAGCAATTCCAAACAGCAGCTATAGTGAAAGAGTGACACAGTAGTGAATGAATACAGAATGAATCAGTGGTTTTGAACAAACTGGTTGAATGAATGATTCAATGACTTATTCTTAAAAACTGCGTCCGAAACGGCATTGCTTTCAAATATGTACTTCTTTTGAATAATTAATAAAAGTAATTCCTTCATGAACATTAAAAAAGTATATTCTATATAGTATAAAGGTGTGTAGTATGAATGTTGTCACTGTCATCTGACCTACATTAGTTGCGTTACTTCACTGCTACTTCACAACTCTTCTCCCGTGGCCTCATAGGATAGTAAAGTGTCTATCATACGCGCTTCAGAATTTCTCCGGAAGTAATAGGTCATTTACTTTTCACAAACTGTTTTATGAATTCTATTAATTACTGTTTTTTATAGTACGTAATGTATGAGCATTCGGATGCAGCCAACCATGAATCAGGAGTTTTTAACGAATCGGTTGAATGAATGATTCAATGACTCACTTATAGTAACTTGTCGCCACCTACTGGCATAACGAACTAACCTGCAGAAAGAGACGCTGGGAAATCCCACACACTATATCAGCTAAATTATGTTTCACTGCTTATTTACATTGAAAAAAACAAAAATCAATCAATAAATAGTGGTGTTCAAAACATAACAGAAAAACAAAAGTTTACATTTGCATGAAAACATGATAAAAAAATGCAAGTCGTAGTGACAGCAAAAACACCCAACATGGAATTTGACAGTTCTGTCAACTGTCCTGAATCTGATACTCCTATACTACGATGTTCACAGTTTCCCAGCCAGCTCATAAACAGCGACACATGGGTGAAATAGCGCCTGTATAGAATCAGTTCCCTCTTATTATTTTTATGCTGTGAGGTTTATGGCCTTTGAGAGTGAGGTCACCAGGTTGTGTCCCTCGGGTTATGTTTTAAAGATGCTTCAAAATGTCTGTCTGGTTATGTTGAACATTTAATGGGAGAACAGGGGTTTACCCTGTAATGTTTCATTACTACAGAACTCATTTTGAGGAATGCTGCTTTAAAAAGAACAAGAAACGGCATCACAGATCTGACATCACAAATCCCTCTCACTTCTCACCCCCAACCCTCTAACTGTCTGGCTCCTTCCTGGTATGTAACACCCAAACATTTGTGTCTGATGTGATCTGTGCTACTGTAGTTGACCTTTTCTATGGAAAGCTAGAATATGACAGAAACAAGAGAGATGCAGTACAGCAACTTGTCTCCTGGCAAGAGACAATATGCTGATTCAAAATAAACGTAATTGCATATTTGTCATATAAACTGTGTCTCATACTATTTAAGAAATATAATTTACAGTATTTTGTTTCAAAAATGTGCTTTTTTACAGTTTTCATCACATTAATGTAACATTCAGGAAGTTGTGACGTTCATGCACTACAAACTGATAGTTGCAAAGCTACTTTTCATTAAATGATGCTTAATTTACCCAGTAATGTAAGCTTAAAAAAAAAACTATTTTAAAGAATTGTTTAAAAAATTTGATAGTCTTCAATTTACTAGCATAAATATAATTTGTGTAGATTACTGTAGTATTATGTTGACAGGTTTATCATATCTTGAGGCTGCTCTGTAAAAGTAGTAAGAGGCCATAGTCATATTATTTTTTAATAAATCTGACAGTGTGTAATGAGTGTTATTTTATGATGTTTATGATCATTTTTAAGTTTTTTTCATAAACATTTGAGTTTTGTACTTTTGATTTTGTGGTTACAGTTTTGAGAAACTATATGAATTTCAGTAAAATGTTTCTAAGCAATTGCATTAATTTTGCACTAGCAGAAAGCAGAACAGGAAAATGAGATCTACTGCAGAGTTTCCTTTCAAACTGTAATTCTTACAAAGACGTGCAAAGATCTCAGCAGATTTAAATGCTAACAATGATAGTCTTCCGGTCTCAGAAGTGTCACTTCCTATGTATCTTTTTTTGAAGTTAAAGTAAGTGTTTGAGATCCCAGTTGTGTGTTTCAAACATGTAAGAAACTCTCAAATAAGAAACTGAGCAGATGCACTATTCATAAGAAAAGTTCAGTTCATGTCGTTCCAAACCATTATGACTTTCTTCTGTTGAAAAAAAAAACCAAAAAAAAAAAACCAGGGTTTCACTTTATTTTGATGGTCCCTTTAACACATTCTGTTGACTATAAGTAGCGTCACACCTACATGTCTACTAACTCTCATTAGAGTGTTAGTAGAGTATTCGTAGACTGGTAGGGTTAGGGTTAGAATAAGTTGACATGTAGTTGCAAAGTTACTTATAGTCAGTAGAGTGTCTGTTGGAGGAGCATCACAATAAAGAGTTAGTAGACATTAAGCAGACAGTCTACTAATACTCTAATGAAAGTTAGTTGACATGTAGTTGCAAAGCTACTTATAGTCAACAGAATGTTCAAAAGGGACCATCAAAATAAAGTGTTACAATTAACATCAATGGAGTCCTGTGTTGTTTTGGACCCCATTGACTTTCATTGTATGGACAAAATCACATACAACATTCTTCAAAATACATTTGTTTGAAAGAAAGTCATACAGGTTTGAAACGACATAAGGGTGAGTAAATTATGACAGAATTTTTATTTCTGTCTTGA
This sequence comes from Abramis brama, assembly GCF_963993115.1. Lineage (NCBI taxonomy): Eukaryota > Metazoa > Chordata > Actinopteri > Cypriniformes > Leuciscidae > Abramis > Abramis brama. The sequence continues at coordinate 7,248,222 of NC_139987.1, forward strand.
CAACTCTTGGAGTGTGTGGCATGGTAATGGATATGACAGTACTGATGTGTTTGGTCTTGGTGGAATAGATCTGCTACGCTGCTGCTGCTGTTGGTTATTGCTGCTGCTGCAGATCAAGTACGGGACTTGCTACTGCTAATACACACATGGCATGCTGTTGTGAGCAAATAAGACATGCTGCTGCTGTTTAACAATAGTATACATGAATTACCAGTAGCAGATCTATACAGGTGGAGCTGGGGAAGGTGGAGGGTTTCTGAAAGCGCGCTGCAACTGCTACAGCAAATGCTGACCATTTAAAGGTTGAACAGCTCATTGGCTACTGATACAGCAGGAACCAATCAGCTGTGCCCTATAGAGAATGATGTGATTGCAAACAGATTGAGTTAAGGACCTATCAGCCCACTGTGCCATCTAGAGTTTCAGGACTTTGTATTTTTTTTGGTGAACTACCCCTAATTGAAGATAACTAACCTTATGTCATTCTATAAGCGCATTTGTTTTTTGACCAACTAGAAACGAAAGACATGATTTTCCTTTCAAAGTCACTTGTAGATCAAATTTGGAGATGTTTTTGAAGCTCTGGAAGCTAAGTATGTGCAGATGGGATTAGAAACTTCAGTCACTGGCATATCTGATGGATCAGAGGAATGGAGCAGCAGAGAGAGAGATGTGCCAGCCTCCGGTTCACTCGCCCAAACAACCAAGCAGTACTTTTCCAGCTCTTGACAGCCTACTGGCACAAAGCAGATGACAGGAGCAGTTTTCCCAGCAAGCAAGAATGTTTAAAATACCCTGGAACACGGAATACTTCCTGTGATCATGTCATAATAGCAAGAAAACGAGCCTTATCTCAACAATAAGAAACGTTCCAGATCGCGTAGTCATGTATCATATTCAATGTGAATGTTTTCACAGTAGCTGTTTGAATAGTTGTTTAAGTTGGAGGCTCACCAAAGCAGTAATTATATTATAATCATTTAAACTGAACTGCCCATTCTGTGCCAGTTCTCAGAAAAACTAAGCGGTTTGCCAAACTTTATTGATGCCACTATGATATTTTCCATGAACAACCTGCTCATGAACTCCTCTTTGGGTACCATCAACTCCAAATTTGCCAGGTCTGGATATTATTTCTCTTAGGAGCAGTGCAGTATGAACCATGTCCACTGTCGACAACCATCTTCTGCTATAATTATGAGTCAGAGTGTTTCCTTTGAGGGGACTGGGGCTTGTCTGCATGTAATGGAATGCCATTTCGATGTTTCCAAGTATGGAAGAAGACAGTTCAAAGCAAGGTCTTCTGGGAGATTTGAAGCCCTTGCCAGTAAGTCCTCTAGATTTATAACTGTGGAGATCTTCTTAATGCCAGCGAGAGGGGAGTGGTAGATGGCTAACTTCAGCCCGCCTCACTCTACACTTGACCATTCATCTCCTAATGACTCTATTTTTGGTGCACATTATTAAATTAGATGAAAAAGGCTGAAATGAATCTACAGTTAGTCATTTTAGATGCGCAGGCCAAAAAACAAATCACTCAATGAAGTGAAACGAGGTTAATGAGTCTGCGCTGAAGATGTGTTAAGGGATAGTTGATCCAAAAATAATAAAATTCTGCCCTCATTTCTTTATTCTGCGAAACATAAAATAATATATTTTTATAAATGTTTTTGTCCTTACAGTAAAAGTCAATGGGGTCCAAAACAAAGTTTCACATTTTTCAAAATATCTTATTTTGTGTTACACGGAAGAAAGAAATGAGGGTGAGTAAATGATGACATTTTCATATTGGGTTGAACTATGTCTTTAAATTCATAAACAAACCGTTCCGTTGTTATGAATCTGTTAAAGGACAAATCCAGTGAAAAATGAACCTAGGGGTAATTAACACATGGTTACCGAGTCGATCGTTCCCTGCGATGCGTTTTCATGAAAATCGAATGTATAGAGTTTTATCTATAAAAACAGATTAGCTCATAGCAGTAGTATATGGGGCACAGAGTAAGTAAAAGTAAATCGCTAGTTAATACCACTAACAAGGCTCAAAATAGCCTCACACTAACACGGTAGCATAATGAGGGTCCCTACATGCAAACCGAAGCATTGAGAACTTTGTAAGTGTACAGACAGTTTAATAAGAAGATACTTTATAAAGACAGTACATTAAGCGTTTACATGCAGGAGCCATCTTGGAAAACAGTCTCGACTAATCGAGCCACGAACAGCGTTTTACTTTTTTTTCGATTTACTTTTACTTACTCTGTGCCCCATATACTACTGTTATGAGCTAATCTGTTTTTAAAGATAAAACTCTATACATTCGATTTTCATGAAAACGCATCGCAGGGAACGATCGACTCGGTAACCATGTGTTAATTACCCCTAGGTTCATTTTTCACTGGATTTGTCCTTTAAGCATTCGATGAATTCATTATTTATCTGAGACAGTGCAGGCATTTTGTACATAAAGCGCACGCAGAAGGAATGCATTCCTATCAAAGCCTGGAGATAAACTGGACACACCGCTAATCCATGGAAAAAAATCTCAGCATTCACAAAATGAACTTTAATGTATGCATTAGTCTACAATATAGTAAATATTAGTAATATAAGTAAAATATACAAACATTAGTTGTAAAATATAGGCGGTATATACATCCACAGTAGGCTATTGTAATAAATATTAGAAAAATATATATATTTTAGAATTTTAAGGGAGTTTTAAGTCATTGTATGCACCATTTATCAACATAATATTACAGAAAAGTCATGATCTAAAAATACAAACAAAAAACTGTTTTTAAATTTTACGTTTTTTGTTTATTAAATTTTATGTACTTATCCAATTTAGAAAACAGTACTGTAAGCAAGCTAATTATAACAAATATAATAAAATATATCTCCACTGACTTAACAGCCACACCTAAAGATATTGTGAAAAAATTATTTATAAAGAAACTAGATGTACCGCATGGCGGAACAAAATATGACCGCCGCTCAGGCCTGCACTGGCTTTCCACAAAAATAAATGACGTGGAGCAATTTGGCTGTATTGCGTGTTTATGTATATACCTAAAAAAAGTAGTAGTATGTGCATGTCTGTCTGTGCGGGTGTGTATGTGTGTGTGTATGTGTGTGTCTGTGTGTGTGTGTGTCTGTGCGTGTATGTATGCGTGCGTACATGTGTGTGCGCGTATGTGTTTGTGTGTGTGTGTCTGTGCATGTGGATTTGTATGTGTGTGTATGGGTGTGTGTCTGTGCGTGTGGATGTCAGTGTGTGTGCATGCTTGCGTTTGTTTGTATTCCTGCATGTGTGTGTGTGACAGTATCATCCTAAACCAGCAACCCTTCGCTCAACACCACCATCTACAGGCCGATGAGTGTACAGTCACTAAATGTGCACATAAATGAATTTATTTTATACCCCCCCATGGATGAAATTCTACGAAACTTAGCATACCCCCAGAGGATGTCAAGTTAATCATACACATGAAATATGGTGCAGTTCTGAACATCTCAACTGAAGATAGGGGCGATTAAAGCAGAATAATATTGCATTTTCATTTTTTATGGGAGGGGCGCAAATCACAAATGAGTGATTATGGGCTAGGTTGATGTGGGCCCTTAAGACCAACATACCATAAAAATTTCTTAATCCTCGGTGCCACAGTTCAGGTAGTTATTTAGGAAAAACTGCATTTTTTGGGTTTGGGGGGGCCCAGCGCGGGGGGGGGGGAGTGGCCCCCGGGGACCAAACGAAATTTTTCCGTAAAAGTCTAGTGGGGCTACATGCCCACCAAATTTCATGTTCCCCGGTGTTTCGGTGTCCCTGGTATCGTTGACGAAAAATTCAGTAGATGACGAAAAAAAAAAAAAAAAAAAAACTTTGACAATCCCTATATGACCGCTTTCGCTAGCTACGCTAGCGGCGGTCATAATTACCCAATCTATATACACAATACAGCTTTTTATACCATGTTCCACACCCTTTAGACATGTATGTGATATGTATGTCTTTGATGTCCCACACATCCATATACACTGCTGACTGAAAACAGATGAATTTTCTGGTCTCAAACCAAAAACACTTGCACGTTCATCTCCATTAGGAATTCACACGGATTAAATGTCGCCACAGCAATAACCACATCTGGGTCTTTGGGGATCTGGAAGAGACGCTCTCATAGCCGAACATGGATTTTCCCTGTTGTCCACAAGGGTGCTGATCTGTAAACTAGCAGGATCTAAGCGCAGGTGAAGGACAAGACCTACAGTATACTAACATAAGACCACCAAAAGGTATCATGGTGAATTACTGAATGCTTCACAGTACCATCTAAGCATTTTCAATGTTGTTTATACAGGTAGGGACCACCAAGTGTGCTAACCAATATAGAGACTTGACTAGAGTTAAGTGTATGAATGAAACAACAGTGTGTGATGAGCATGCACCTAATGTGAGTCAATGTGAACCTCTATCTGCAGCTGCATCCACAACTTAATTCCTTAACGCACGTCATGCGCCTGCATCACATGCATTCCTAAGACTGAACCCAAGGACACATCTGAGGAGCTCTCTTCATTTGGTTAAACAGTGAGGGAACATTGACTACTATTCCTCATAAAAAGTTGCCATTTAATAACATTAATTACATTTTACAGGAAAGGTGATTTAAAAGTTGTCAATATGCAAGCTTCATGAACAACAGCCAAAATGTTGATTTATATTAAAAGGTCCCCTCGGTAAGTTTTTATTTTTTGTTTAGATGGCTTTAATTCATTCCAATAGTTGAATGGACTTTATACTGACACCTATTGACTTGGATGTATGAAGTTTGTTTACACTCTGGCTGAAAGTGCCATATAAATTAAACATAATAATGTTGTTGTTATAAAATAATAACTAATAACTTCTTTAATTGCACAAGACAGCAGGTGTGATCCCAACAGGGCAGCTGGCATAAACCTGCTTTATAGAATAAAACAGCTTTTTATAGAAGACTGATGAGTCTTTATGTGAGATTTTTTTTTATTTTTTTATTTATTTTTTTATTATATTCATTTCTTAGTGATTACACATTTTTTAACTAGCAAAAAAATACAGAGTGCACCTTTAAAATTCACTGTAACTCAGAATGCAGTATGTCAGTGTAATGGTGATAATAATATAGAAAAGCAATATCAAAATGTCATTAACCAAGAGATATGTCCACTTGCTTTAAACGTGAGACTAAAAGTGCATTGTGAGGGAAATATTTTATACACACTGTACAAGCATGGACGTGGTGTGAAGCGCAAAAACGCCGCGTAAATAAGCACTTAAGTAACGTTATATACGTCTACAAAATACATAACAATGAATTATGTTCAGAATATCTTAACAGACCGTATTAGGGAAAAGTCGATATAGGCTTAAACCAGATCGTCAATAATAGATGATGTATGCCTATGGTCCTCAGAATATGGAATGATGCACCGAATAAATAACGCGCACAGTTTCGCTCTCGGGTTTTTCACACAATACCACTCATGTAACAGTAACCACATCAAATAGGACACAATAAAAGAAAAACTTACCCAGAAGCGCCGCAAGCGTGAAATGATAGACTCCAGAAAGCATCTTCCCGGTTCCCTGTCAGAGTCTGGATACGAGGCTCCTTCCCTTGGAAGCGCAAACACTCAACTGAGCAGCAGACTGACTCTCTGGAGGCAAAGACTCGATTCAATTACTCTCAGAGTGAGCTAGAGGGCATTTCCTCTGCTGCAAAGCCAATGTCTCAGTGCAAGTCTACAGATATCACACCTTATGTCTTAACTTCTTGTTTGAGTTTGCAATGCGTATTTGAGAGCATGATGGGTGACGGTGAGTGTCGAGGGAGGGTTTAGCTGGGCATTAGAGGGGAGGATTCTTCCTTACTCAGAAGTAGCTGAATTAGTATAGAAGAAAACAGTTTTAGGCATTAGTAATATTATATAGCTAGCCTATGTGCATTTTTACAAACGTATACACAATTCAAAAATATCAATAAATAAAAATAAAAACAATGATTTATATTTATTATTATAGTTACAACTGTGTATATCTGACTGGTCTAAACTGGTCATTAGCTGGTCTGAGGTGGACATTAACTGGTCTAAACTAGTTATTAGCTGATTTAAGATGGTCTAAAGTAGTCATTAGATAGTCTGAACTAGCCATTAGCTGGTCTAAGTTGGTCATTAGCTGATCCAACCTGATAATTCGCTGGTCATTAGCCAGTTTATTAGCCGGTCTATGTTAATAGGGGCCGTTTACATGACTCTGTTTTCAACTAGAAACAAAAAACTTTTAATACGTTTTTGTCATTTGTTTACACGTCAATGATGTCTTTGGGGCCTGAAAAGGCAAAGACTTGAAAGCGTCTTTCAAATTGAATGTGTTTTAAAATGATAACCGTTATTGTCTCCGTGTAAACCACAAAAAAACGTGAATTTGTGAAAACTGTGACGTCATGCACATGTTTATTACGTGTTCAGTCTATAGGCTCTGTGTTTCTTTACAAAGTGACATCGCCAACCACTTGCCTGGGATCAATAATACACCGTTTTTTTTTTCGCGGATCCATGTGAATGACGATCTTTTTGACAATTTTGACAACGTCTTTACGCTAAAAACACAAATATATTTTTTCAGTTTTTAGTAAAATGTTGTCGTTTAAACATACCCTTAGTAAACGCTGTTGTTGTGTCTGTTCCTTATTCTCGCAATCTTGCTTAGTCTGTACTCAGAAATGCTGTTCATACGTTGCAACAATGCCATCAGTGCTAGATACCAAACACTGCCATTCTGTCTCAACACAGTTATTCTGTCACTAGTGTGCTTCATATTCATTACCTAGCTCTTCATCAAAGACTAAAGTAGCAGCAAGCCCAGCGGGGCACCTTGATATCAATTTGACGTCAAAAGTTAGTCAAGACTTGATCAAGGTACTGCATATCATTTTAAGGTCAGTTTGAAAGGCAATGTCTTCCAGTGGTAATTAGGTAAAAAGAGAAAGTTAATATCAACACTGAAATTGGTTTATGTATATGCAGGTCAATATGTTTGACATTCAGTTTACATCAAATCAATGTCATGGATTGGTTTTGACGTCATTGATTTGCATATTTGACCTGTTTTTTGACGTTGATTTTGACATCAATTTGATGTCTTTTCAACATCAGTTCAGATAGCTGGCAGTCAACATCTGGTCTAAACTACTCATTAGGCAGTTTAGTCATTAGCTGGTTTAAGCTGGTGATTAGCTGGTCTAAATTGGTCACTAGCTGCATGGTTTAACCTGGGGTCTCGTTTATAAAACTGTGCTTAGGATCCTCACTAAAACTGTACGCGCGCTCGAAAGCCGAAAAGTTGGCTACGTGTGTGACGTTTTAAGTTGTGTTGTACGCAAATAACGTAGTGCAGCGTTCTCAGCACGTACGGACTCAGTCAATCACGACCAGCCTCCAGCCAGGGTGAGCATCCAGCCACAAGCTCCACAGACTTATTAAGTATGAGTTCAATGAGGGAATTAATGAAGTCTATCTCCGAGAAGGAAAGAGATGAGGCTGCTGATATGGCTGCACTTCAGAGCAAACCCAAGCAGTGTGAAAAAACGACAGCTTCGGCGTCAGGAGCTTATGGAACATATCACATCATTCCTGAGGGAAGAAGGGGACGAGGCGGAGGAGCAAAGTGTAAAGACTGCCACACCACCGAAGAGATCACCTCCAGAAAACTCACCTCATCCATCAAGTCATTCTTCCTATTCATCACAGTCACATGACATTGAGTTACATACCAAAGGACAATGACATGTGAGTGCCACACAAATAAATGTAAGCACACCTACTGCAGAGGCAGAGCACTTTAACCCTGGCTTCGTACCAATACAGCCAGTCACTTCACTCCCTTTGTACTCACCAATTTCGTCTGGTATGTTACCCGCCACCGTGCGCCAACACCAACATGCTACAAGAGCAGAGACTGTGCCACTACTGCTTAATACACAGTTTTGCCCTTATGACAATGCTGGAACTGCCGTTCAGTCTCGGGTGCAGCCTCAGCAAGTAGCTCCCACGCCAACCTACCAGCATCCCAGAGTGCCTTACAACTATACAACAGTGGCACCTTCTCCATGACAACCTGTCGCGCCTCCACCTGCATTCAGTTTTTCAGTTCCGCACTATACTACAATGCCTCCAGTCGCGTCAATGCCTCAAACCCTGCACAGTGCTTCAGGTCCTGCCATGAACATTCCTGCTCTTACAGGCACTTCTCTACAGCCATTGAGCCAGCCACTGAAGCAACCAGAATACTTGGTGCCTCACCGCCCTTTGCATGCTGCCGCCCAGCCAAAGATTCCTGATTTTGTGAATGACAGTGAAAGGAAATTCGCTAATCTGAAGTTAGAAGTTAGAGCATGCACTGTATTTATGATTAGGACTCATAATGAAGATTTACGGTTTTCTTTCATCTGTCGTCAGATATATATGGTACAGCAGTCAGCTTCACTAAATGGCCCGACGCGTTTAGTGAACACTGCTGCAGCTGTGTCTGTTTCTTATTCTCAAAATCTTGCTAAGTCACTTCTGTTCTCAGAAATGCTGTTTTTACATTGCTACAATGCCATCAGTGCTAGATACCAAGCACTGCCTATTAAAGCAAATCTTACTAGTCATTAGTTATACACCAAAGATGTACACTTATTTCATCAAAGACTAAAGCAGCACCAAGGGGATTCTGGAGAAATCTTCCTGCAATAATACAATTTTCAGATGACAAGCGGTCACATACATTGAATCTCAAGAATCTCTGGATAAAAGGACAGTTTACATTATTCCAGCTTCCTCTGTTCTCCCATAATCACGTTTCAGGAAAACACTGATTAGCGTTTTGTTTTTGTTTTTTTGTTTTTTTGTCTGTGTCTTTTTTTAATCAATTTCCTACACCACGCCCGTCTGGAAGGCCTCCTCTGAAGGAGCAGACACAGCCTGTCACAGAAGAGATCTTACACATCCTATGCATGTAGGACATATCCCACAAGCAGATTATAGGTATGTATATCCCAAACAAATCCCCCTGACTGAAGGAAATGAGGCAGGTTTGACTGACAAATATTTTGCCAAAAGGTCAGATAATAATTAGTATGGGGCATTTCAGATCAAAACATAACTAATGATTTGTAAAGAAAATGCAATTACTAATTATTATTTATTATTATTAAAAAATCAATACAAATCATGACTTCAAGACAAAATTATTATTATTATTTTCCTCTGAGGAACTTGATGATCAGGTCATGGTTCCCTAAAGACTTAACCTTCCAGTGTGTCGTGATGTGCCACTGTGGTGGCCACATACACTTTCAGGGTCCTATTTTAATGATCTGAAATGCAAGTATCAAGCGCGAAACGCAAGTAACTTTGTGGGCGGGTCTTGGGCGCTGTTGCTATTATACCGGCGGGATAAATGACTCTTGCGCCCGACGCAAATCTAAAATGGGTTGGTCTGAAGTAGCTTCATTATTCATAGGTGTGGTTTGGGCGTAACGTGAGATAAACCAATCAGAGCGACATCTCACATGCCCTTTAAGATCAGGCGTGCTTGTTCCATGGCGGATTGGTACTAAAACGGCGGATTTGCCAGGCGCACGCCTGGAGTGGTTCACAGCCGAGGAGACTGATGTTCTCGTCAGGGCCGTAAAAGACAGAGAAGTGACATTGTATGGGGATGGGAGAAACCCACCCAAATTAGCTTCAGTTAAACAGGCATATAATAATTTGGGTAAATGTGTAAGCTAGATTTATGCCTATTTTTTCACATCTTCATGGACACAACAATGATTTCCCTCGTGTGTTAATATTTTTCCTTGTAATAATGTATGATTTGCAAAAAATGAAAACTGCTGCTTCTGTGTAGATGAGAGAATCAAAGTGTATGCGCATTGTGCAGATGCTACATTGATTATGGCCAAGCATGCGCCCTTAAATTAGCATTTAGACTAGGTTTTTCCTGGTCAGTGGCGGAATTGTTTTCTAAACCTGCAAAATAGCATCAGGGAACGTTTGCGCCGAAACACGCCTCCTCTTTTCGCTGAACCGCCCCCGGGAGCGCAAGTTCATTCTCTAGTTTACCGGTGTGCGTCTGTGGGGGGAAAAGTCTGCTGTGCGCGGGTGCAAAATAGGAATGATACATGCGTTGGTGTACAAAGTCAATTGCGCTGGGTGCAAGATAGGGCCCTCAAGGTGGAAGTGGACAGCCAGGCCTCCAACCTCTCCTGCAGGAAGGAAACCACTGACCTGACTGCGCATCTCTCTGGGTCTCTGTGCGCAATAATAATAATTGAAAAATAATTGTTGAAGTATTGGGGAGTATTCTGTGAAGGTGAACCGGTGTTAATCCTGTAAATAATAAATAAAAAAAAACACATGCACAAACATATATACATTTACATTTTACATTTAATCATCATTTAGCAGATGCTTTTATCCAAGGCGACTTAAATCAGGAGAACAATAGAAGCAAACAAACCAACAATAGGGCAACAATATACAAATGCTGTGACAAGTGCCAGTTAGTCTAGCACAGTACACGTAGCGTAGTTTTAAAAAAATAGATATACACATATAGAATAGTGAGTGTTAGTATTAATAGGTCAAGTGTTGACGAAAAATATGCTTCTTCAGTCAATTCTTGAAAATGGCTAAGACTCATTAGCTCGGGTTGAGTTAGGTAAGTCATTTATTCAAATTAATCTTTTTCCTAAAAAAAATTCTATATTTTTAAGATATAGAAGAGCATTGTCTGCATACAGTGATATAGTCTTGGTTACTATCGTAACCTCCGCTCTCTAACGGAGGGAAAGAGGTGTTGTGTCAAGACTGACACAAGGGGTTGTACTTGGGAGCCCTAACACCTCTGATACTTTAGAAAAGGCCAGTTAGAATTGGCGAGTGGAATTCGCACACTACGGAGACCACTGAATTCAGCTGCCGCGGGGTGCTGAAGGTAAGATATGTCCAGGATTCGCCAGTCTAAGGAACTCAAATTGACAAAAAAAAAAAAAAAGCACACATTATTGCCTCAGGGAGGCTCGCAGCTTACCTGCTCGTACCTGACAACACAAGACGGATATTGTGGCCCAGCAACCATTCTGCAGATTTCTGTTAGAGAGGCAGCGTTGGCTAAAGCCCAAGAGGATGCAACACTCCTCATGGACAGACAAACAGTCCCCAAAACAGACAAAGAGCTCCTCAGAGCTTCTAAAGATCTGCGTGCAGTCCAAGAAAATGTGTAAGGCGTGTACTGGACACAGCAACAATAAGGCTTAGTCTGCCTCGTCTCGCTAAAGGAACTTTGGGTACGTAGGAGCTCTCTGTTGGCCTGCAAGTCTACAGAGAGATCCCATGACAGAATAAGGCATGACCTAGGATGATTCAACAACCTGGCTCCTCTGAGGAACTTGATGATCATGTCATGGTTCCCTAAAGACTTAACCTTCCAGTGTGTCCAGTGTGTCCACATACACTTTCAAGGTGGAAGTGGACAGCCAGGCCTCCAACCTCTCCTGCAGGAAGGAAACCACTGACCTGACTGCGCATCTCTGTGGGTCTCTGTGCACATCCTTCAGAAAGCACACCAGTTTTCGAACAGACTCCACTTCAAAGCATAGTCCCACCTCATGGGTCACCGCTGGTGATAGACCACTTAAGTCTTCCAAGTTCCGTCCTGTGGATAAGCCTCAGGTCATGCACTCACCAGCCTCGCCAAGGTGAAAGGATCCTGGGGCTCCGTCTCCGGCCTCTGATCCCCTTGCTCCTCCTCGGCCCGTCGACCTGTCAACTCCACCATGGCTCTTCCCACCCTCGGCTCCACCAGAGACCCTCGCCCTTACAGCTCCACCAGGTTCCCTCGTCCCACCGACTCCACCTTAGTTAGTCGTCACCCTGCCTGCGCCACAGTCCTGTGAGCCTTCCACTGCGTTCTGTCTCTCCGCCCTATGGCTTCAGCGGACACCCCCTTCCCCCGGCTTCGCCTTGGTCCTCGGACACTCGTTGCCGCCTAGGTCTCCAGTGCCAGGCGTGTTGCTCGGTTCCCAGCTCTCTGTTGTCGCCCTGGGATCCCCTGACATCGGCTTTGTCTCCTTCAGCCGTCCCACGGATGTCATCGGCCACATCAACCTTGGCTCCTAACTCTATCATCCTAACTGGGCTCTGGGTCTGTCCCATCTTGCCACTCCTCCCGTCATCGCCCCCATGGATGCTCCCACCATCTGTTCCTCCATGGAGTCTCTGCCGGTCTACCTGCCTGTTATTGCCAGCTTCTCTTCACCAGCCCTTCACCTACTCCTCGACCTCCTCCAAAGCCCTCACCCTCCCTCATCTCCTGTTTGTTTTTTGGTTTTGATTACAGCTCAAGGTCACGCCTTCTGCGAGGGGACGTTATGTTACAAACATTCATTCTTAGTTTCATTATCATGGATTTTTGGTTTGTTTTCACTAGTTTCCTACTACTGAGCGTGACACCGGCATGTCATTTTGCATGCATTATTGACAAAAGGGTTAATTTCTTTGCAACCACATGATTAATTTCCTTACACACACAAACAACTTTCATAATTTCTTTTGTGGCTAGTCTGTTTATTCTGGACACAGCATCATCTTGATTAGTTATCTCGGTACAATAGGAAAGCTTTCAAGATGTCATTTTCTTTTCAGCAGACAGCCATACAAGAGCCATTATTACAGAAGATGCCTGTCAGATTGGTTTAAAATAATAAAGTTGTCTTAATGTGGGGGAAAAGATGTTTGATGGAGCACAATGAGTCCTCTTACAACAACATAATCCGATTTGTCGTGTCCAGGACAGTCAGATGTCTGTTTTTAAGCCTATGTTCTGTTCTTTTCTTTTAACTCCCATTTTCTGTATTCTTTTCTGGATAAATAGTTGTAATTTCAGAATGTAGAACTCAAAAATAACCAATTCCAGATCACTCATCATGACTCATCGTATTTCATCAACAGTAGCATATTTGTAAAGTAAACATCCATGACAGCTCACAAGAGGAACATGACAAATGCTAGGAAGCATGAGGCCATCTTTCTACCTGATGTGTGGTCTCATGGCACACATAGTTCAAATCAATGTAATTTCACCTTCTGCCCATTTGGATCACTAATGATTATGTGGGAACTGGTGTTGTGTGTCTCTGTGGTTTACCCCATACACACCCACTCAGTCATTTGGCAACATCAGCAGCACTTTAAAAATGTTGCTACATTTTGCAACATTTTGGTAAACAGTGTGATGAAAACTTAAACACAGTCATATGTGCTTTTAAAACTGAGCAGTGGCTTTCCATTTAATTTAATGACAGTTAATTTGGAAATTACTGAATCACTGCATTACACTTGAATAATCAAGCACTTGTTGTTTGACAAAGTAATAATTCTGTAGAAATGTCTTGGACAAAGTGATATGGATCATTAATGAAGATCCAAAGTGCCCTTCACCGCAGGGTCACGTCTGCTTGTTTTTGTGCAACTGTGTTGGCTTGGCATAGATCTGTGTGAACTTTCTTAATGGAATTCCATGTATGCCAATATTTTTTCCTTCCTCCCGCCGTCACACTGTTTGCAATTTGTGGCCACAAATCCTGCAGATTTCCAGCATTTAGAGTGATTTGGAGCATGTCAGGTTTTTTTTCGAAGTTCGTAAACTGAAGAGACAACACAGACTGTGATTATAAATCAATGTGAAGTTATATAATGCAGTGACCAGTGACTGCGACAAAATTATTATCATTAATTATTATTATAATGTATTTATTTTTCTTATTGCAATGTAAAAAAAAAACCTAAATTAAATTAAACTGTAAAGTTTATGGTGCATACGTCATAGTATGTGTGGTACTATTTGTGATAGTTCCTTAAAATTATGCTGATTTAAATGAAAGAGTGCTGCATTTTCCATTGAAGTACAGCTATTTGTAAGAGAACCTAATGAGAATGACCACTGAAACCCAAAAAATTAAAAATGCCTAAATGAATTACTATGTAAAATACTGTCGCAATGCATAATGTTCCTAAAAATAAGCTTAATTTTCTTTATTCAACAAAATATTATAAAGGCTATTATATTATATAGTAAAACGGAATCTATTAGTCTGTGATGAGCCCAAATACAAAAACATGGCAGTTTTAAAACATTTGATTCTGTACTTTAATTTACATTGTCATGTTCACTGATTTGGCAGAAACAGAATATCTCTTTTCTGATGAGCTTGTTTGACAGGTCTCAGCAGGTGCCCAAGCTATCAACACCAATCGTAAGAGTTCAGAGGCCCCTCAATGATCATGTTTAGGAGTTTGAGAGTTCCATGTGTCTGGTATGATTTAGGAAAGAGGGCAAGGGGGTAATGTAACCAGAGGAGAGAAGAAACCAGCTACCTAGTCCACCAGGACACTTGAGTTCAAATGTTGAATGTCTAGCCATCAGAGAGAAACTGGGATGATATGGTGATATTCTCATTGAGATTCTAACACTCAGGTCACCCTTATTGCTGTAATCTAATGCTCACTTTGGTCTTCATCCGTGACCACAGCATCTTTGTGGAGGGTCTGTTATGTGTGAGCCCATTGCGTCTGATCAATGCCCTGAACTGTGATAAAAATCCGTCACAGTGGGGCGTCTCATGTTCTTTCACTCCCGCTTTTGACACACCATTCAACATGTTGTTACATCACATCTGGGAGACCATGTGGCCCCACTTACTCACTTGACAGAACCTATCACTGGGTCAGGTTGGAGCCAGACCACCAGGCAATGACTTCTGCTCTCTCTTGACCTTGGTTGCACTTCACCTGGTTTAGATTAATGGTAAACAGAGTCCTGGGTTAGTTAGTCTCCCCCCTGCGGGTCTTTTGTCAAAGCTGAGGCAGTGAAAGTCATGAGCAGAGGGGGGTCCTATTGTTATTGACTTCCTGCACGTCTTCTGTGGAGGGAAGAGGAAAGGGAGGTTACTGCGTGGTTTGGCAGCCACTCGCAAGAACATATCAATGGAATTAATCTGGGCGTATTTCATCAGAACATTGAAATTTCTGCAGCAAGTTGTGTCATTTCTATGCTAAAGGAACTGCACCAAACTGTGCTCAACACATACAATATTAGGGCCAATGACATGACATTCATTTTCCCATTTATTTATTCAAAAGTACATTAAAAATGCAACTCACATGTCTTCTATGATGAACATGTTTTTAATTTGAATATTTTGGTATTGTAATTTAGTACATCTCATTTCAGAAATGTCTGAGTGATAAAGCTGTCCTGATATCGTAATGAAAAATAATAATAATAAAATAAAACTATTTTGGGTGAAGACCTGTTCACACCAACTGAAATGTTCGGCATGAAAAATCTTTCAGCTGAAGGACAGAATGAAAGTGCAGTTTATCTTTCTAGCAGTAGGTGGCACTTATGGAAAAGCAGAAATGCAGGTGTATTTGTTCATCACAATGCTGATATGTCCTATTTGTATTTTTTTAATTAATATTCTTATGTTTATCTAAAAAACAATGTTTATGCATGTCCATAAGCATGACTCTTATTGGTTGGTCAGTTTTCTTCGCAGTGTGATGGAAAAGAGATTAGATTAACTCTCTGAAAAAAAATCTGTCAAATTTAAAGGCATGTGAATGTTCATTTCACTCTGAACTCAGATGTTCATTCAAATTAAATGTTTATCACAACCGGATTTTCTACCGAATATTCGTCTTAGAGTGAACAGGCCTTAAGCCGACTGTAAGCATGCACTGCATTCTCCCAGTATAATAGAGATTGGAATAAAAGTCTTCTTCTACATCAGTGTTGTTCACCATCATTTCCCTCTGATTTTAGGGATAAGTTATGGGTTATGGGTAGGGTTTACTCAGGGTTTTGGTTAGGGTTAGGTTTAGGGGTAGGGATATGGATCATTTTTGGACAGAAATGTTGTTGCAGAATCAACAAAATACTGTATGTTCAATAGTTGACCCAGGAACATGCCTTACTTGGCAAAATCACGTGACTATACCCTTATATAGTGCACTTTTAGAGGTGACAGCCATTTTTAGTGGTTTCTGAAACCAAGTGGATATTATCGAGTGCACTCATTCAATCCCACAATGCACCTCAATAACGCGTGTACAACAGTAGCTAAAGAATAGCCATGCACCGTGAGCATCACACCAAATGAATTCCTGTATCTCGCCAAAAGATAACGTCCTCAGCACTCAGTTTCTCAATTTGTTCACTGGTTTTCATTCACATATTCAGCGGACTATCATAGTGGAGTTATGTAAGGAATAGTGAATGAAGGTAAATATACAGCCAATATGCTGATAGCAATTTACCTGAATGATAACACCGTTAAAAGTTGTCATGAAACGGAAGTTGTGATAAAATCTAGGAAGGGACTTTTCCGTCAGGAATTGATTGGATGTTTGAGGTTTGCTATTGGTCGATCACATGTGAGTGACAGGTTGTTCCGCCCTCGGTTCAGTAAATACTGTATGTCATCAAGAGATGTCACTGAAGGGGAATAATAAATCATGTATATAATACTGCGTACTTGCGTAGAATGTTTCTTCCCTAAAGGCCCAGTATTACAATATTATTAAATATCAAACGCACAAAATGAATGTTTCTCTTAGCATTTATTTTGACTTTTGTGTTTCTGATTATGACACTGCGACTGCAGAGGTCAAAGCATGAGAGTGAGGTCGCAAGTTTTAATGCCTCACACCCCCGCTATATCACTCACTGTCTGATTCCCTCTTCCTCACAAACACTGACTACTGATTCAAGCTCTTCAGATTGCATCAGTGTTATTGTTGTTCCATCAAGCCTCGATGATTGTTCTTGCATGTTTTCGAAAGCTAAAGACCGAGCTTCCTCTAATTGTCTCGACTTGAACAGATGACATATGAAATGCTTTCAAAAAATTGCAAGCCTGTTATGCTTGGTCTCATTTTACACAGTGAGCTTCTGGGAGAACATGGCATTGGCTAGATATTTAGCCTTGGTTTTGTTTATGAACTACGAGGAATGTGTCCTTGGCTTTCTATAATAAAGTGATTGTAAACACTGTTAAATTGCGGTTAAGTTTCTTTTGCATGTTGTTTGCACCATATATAGATCTATAGAACTTTGATTTTTGCAAACAATAAATGTTTATTTTTCAAACAATTTTTCAAACAATATTTATTTTATTGTATTATTTAAGCAGTGAAGCAATTTAATAATAAAAAAGAGCACACACAAAAACATTATTTCAAACTACTCAATACGGCTTTTTTTCAAGAATGCAATTATTTTTATACCTTTTTTCTTCATTATTATATCAGGACATTTGTATCACTCTGGCCTTTTGACTTTATGCCCCCCAAAAACTGTCAAAATTATTTAAAGTCAGAAATTAAAAACATGCTAATCACATAAGAGGAGCATATGTCATTGTAAGACTGAATTACATTTTAAATGTATTTCTGAATAAATTATTAGATCCAGATCTTTGCGCCGATGGTAATATTGTCTTTCAGCCTCTTTATAGATCTTCTAAATGAGATTAGTCTACATGCAGCTCACTTATGATGCAGAGCAAGGAAAAAGCTTTTTAAAAAGCTGCCCATCATCTGCATTTGCTGTCCCCTCCGCTCATAACTAATCCACAAGAGTTTTTGTAGCATGGAGCGACATAGCATACCATTATGGACCACTGCACACTTACCTAAGCTGCTGATGTATCTGATGTGCACAGTCAGGGAATGAGCCGCCTGTAGCCTATGGCAAGCCGTTTTAGCTTAAAATGTTCTCAGCGTTACTTGTCATAATTGCATTTTTACTAGTAAGAATTAAATTAGAGAGCTGTCTAATTCAATTCTTACTATTAACAATTATTATTAAAGAGCTCTCAAATTCAATTGATACTAGTAAGAATTTAATTAGAGACCTCTCTAATTGAATTAGTGTCAGGTGTCAGTGCTTGTTTGGGCTTTAAGTTTGTGTTTTGATTGGTTCCTGTT
This sequence comes from Abramis brama, assembly GCF_963993115.1. NCBI lineage: Eukaryota > Metazoa > Chordata > Actinopteri > Cypriniformes > Leuciscidae > Abramis > Abramis brama. Next base: position 7,266,306 of record NC_139987.1, read on the forward strand.
TTCCTTTGTTCTTTTCCCGCCACTCCCTCGTTTCTGTGGTTACTGTCATTTAATTCAGCTGTATCACCTGTGTTCCGTTAATCAGTGTCATCTGTGTTTGTATTTAAGTTTCGTCTGTTCAGTCAGTCTTTGTCTAATCTCTGTTACATTTAGTGTGTGTGCAACCACCCGTGACTTCCTGCAACCACCCGTGACAATTAGAGAGATCTGCAATTGCATTTTTACTAGTAAAAATTGAATAAGAGATCTCTAGTTGTAATGGTTACTAGTAAGAACTAGAATTAGTAAGAATTGTAGAGCTCTTAATTTAATTCTTACTAGTAAAAATGGAATGTCATTCACTAACCTCCATATTCATTTTTTAAAGTTAAACATCAACCTTAGTGTTCCTCAATCAATTCATTACACTGTAAAATCGAATTAGTTAGACTTACTTAAAACAAAAGCATGCAAACCGATTGTCTTTAAAAAAAAACAAGTGAAATGGGAATAGTATGTGGTACTGACAAATGCTTAGTTAGTATAGTTCACTTACACAAGAGTTCTAACTAAAAAAGAACTGTAGAGATTACTTGATAATTTGCTTTAAATAAAATATAATTGTTACCATTGTTGTGTTTTGCAGGCTGAATGTTGAAGTCTGTGTAGAGGGATTATATAAACCCAATTAAAAGTTTCACAAGGTGTTTAGGACATAAGTGTTAGCAACAAAATTATAAAAGATCATTAATTGACATGAAATATTGTTATGTTATACATCATTAATTCATTCATACATTATACACATCATTAATTAATTCATACATTATATATATATATATATAATATATATATATATATATATATATATATATATATATATATTGTTTATACATTTTACAGTGTATAAACAATATAACGAGAAATAATAATAAAATGATAAAAGAATGCCTGTTTTCCCATTAATTTTTTGTAAAAATTGTATAGGGTCGCTAACGACCCATGGTGTGCAACAGTGTAAGTATATATTTTTCTGCACAACACAAATGTAATCTTTGATGACTGCAAAAGTTCATTTCACAATTCACCTTCAAATCACCTTTATTCCACACGGTGGCAATGTCTGATACAAAATGATGAAGTGATATTTCCCTCATAGTCACCGCAGACAGAAAACAAAAGAATAGGAAGGATCATCAGCAAAACTTGAAATGGCTCAGTGATTTACTGCAGAGCAAGTACTGAACGCAATCACATATTAGTGTCACTGTCACTTGATGGTGGATCTGGTGAAGAAGCTGTCAGCGACCAGAAGATCTTGAAGATCATGAAAAATATTGTTTTGAGAATATGTTGGAGATTGCAGTAGGAGGACAGTATGATGGTATAAAACATCTGCTCAAACATCTACCCTTCCAAGCTCCAAAAGATAACAAAATATGCTTTATTTTATTCTTCTGTAATTGTTACTCTAATATCAGGAGAGTTTTATATTATTGCGTCAGGTAAAGATCCATCCATGTTAGTTGTAGATCCGGGTCGCTAAAGACCTGAATATGTGATGATAATTGGCGAAACCCATGCATTTAAGGCTTAAGCTAAAGCAGCTTGCCATAGAAGTGGGCAGCAGTGTTTGGGGTAGGAGAATCTCTCAGCATGTGGGTGTGTTGTCTTAAAGAGTGGCGCTGGCTAAAGGCTCACATGAGGATCTTTATGGCTAACGCATGAGCCAGGAAATGGCTCCAATATGGGCTGGAGTGGAGGTCTTCACAGCTGACCTTTCTGGAATGATTTAAAGCTCCTGTCAGCGCAGCTCAAGCTGTTCGATGTGTGAAAATCCAGCAAGCGAATGTTTATTTCTCTTTTTAAGGCCTGTTAATTGGTTTCTCTACTTCCATTATTGAAATGATCCGTTTTCTTTGATGTGAGCAGCAGGAGCTAGAAACTAAATAAAGAAAAACGTAAACTTTTCATTGAGAGTTATTACAGCAATTATCATTGATTTACTCGTCTGCATTTGCGTTTCAAGTTTCCGCTTAGGCTCATCACCAGTTATGATACTCTCATTACTCTGTAATGAGCATAGTGAATGAAATACTGATGTTTTAGATGAGCCGTTCATGTTCTAGTCAATATGGGTGTTTCTTCAGCTGTTTGGCATGGGCTTGTGCACGTTTATAAATAGACTAATCTCCCTTAAAATACATTTTACACTCTACTAGTTTATTTAATCTGTCCAACAGTGTATACATGCATCTGTCTTTTTTTTTTTTCCTGGAAGTCATTTCCACCACAGTGTAATTTCCATCACATGTGAAATAATGTATTTTACAGTATTAACAGTCTTTGTGGTGGAAATTACTGTTGTTATATTGAAATGAGTTATATTCATTTTATTTTGTTTTGTTATTCAAGTTTAATACATTAACAATTCATATTTTTCATATAAGACAAACAATAAAATTGACATTAAATACATGCTTTTGAAATGAAGGAAAAATACATGATTTTGAAATGAATAATTATTATTTTTTTAAATGTCATTTTAATGCAACTAATGTTAGTTTTTTAATGTTAATCTGTCTATAGTGTGATAGCTCAGAGTCAGCATATTGGAAACATAGAGCATTATCATCTTTTAAAGGTCTTCACGCTTCGTCTTCTTGGATAACACACAAATATGTTACCAAAATGGTCAGGGAGGCAAGGCATTTGGATGTGACTGTTTATTCAGGACCTTGTTTACACAGGACATATTTCAATACCTTTTGGGGATAGTTCCTCAAGGGGATTGTGGAGATGCAACCTCTGAATCATCCAACCTCTCCTTTCCTCTCAGTTTCTTTCTGTCTCACTCACAGACTTTGGCCAAATCAGATTAGGCTGTAAAACCCCTCATCAGAGCAGTCTGCAGCGCACAGGAATCATGCTGTCCCATTACTGCAGAACAAGCTAAACAAAACGTCCCTGAAAGGCCCGTCCTTCCTCTGAACAGTCAGCAATCATCAAAACTATCATCATCGATAATGAGTGCAGCTGGAAGTGGAATAGTTTAATAGTATACATATCTGTAGTTCTCACACAACTGCTGTAGATATCAGTTACACTGTCGGCCACGAGGGGCAAAGGCCGAGCTTTCTGCCCACTGTGGGAACACATGTGTGAGATGTGCATTGCTTCTTATTTGTCCTTCCTCTTCCTGTCTCCTTTTTTCTTCAGTTCTGAGAAAAAAAAACAAAAAACAGACTGATTCTGCTGGTCTAGTTTAAATTGGTTTTGCAGTTGTCCCATCAACTGTTTAGCTGGTGGCACTCTAAAACAACTAAATAGACCAGCTGTTCTGGGAGAACATTAATTTTTTTTTTTATTTTTTTTTTTTATTCAGCAGAAAAGTTAAATGTGATGCAACAGGCATGTTCCATCTATGGAGTTCAGTGTAAAAATAGCAAGTGTTTAGTCTGCCATCTAGTGGCCGCTAATGTTTTTACACAGCAGGCCGTTTAGTGTCTGCTTCATTTCGAGCAAAACCAGCTGCTTAACTATGGAGCTTAAAATATGACAATATGATATGAATTTGAATTGTGTAAATTTGAATTATTTACAAGTGAAATCTAACAAAATTGAATTTTAGGTGGTAGTTTAAATAGTTCTGAATTTGATTTTTTTTAAATGAATATTGAACATTTGAAATTTAACAAATTGAAATGTTTTTATGGCTGAATTTTATAGACATGTATTTTCAAACAGCTAGTTTTTTTGTTCTGAATTCGTATACTGCAAATATTCAGTTTAAAAAAATACAGATTCAAGTTTTCAAGATGAAGAAATTCGGAACTTCAAATTCAGTTTTCTAAAATTCAATCTCAAAAATTCAAGTTCAAAAATTCAGATCTTACAGAAAGTAGGTCACAGGTCATCCACGGGGAAGAGTAAAGGATCTCAGATAAGTCGAACAGAGCATTTTGGCTGAACTGCAGTAGTTTTCTGCCGCAAACGCGGTGGTGGTTCAAGAGAATCCGTGTATCTTTTGTTCAGTCGTTTTTTTATTTAATATTAAGAGTAGAAAAATGAGAAAACAGCTTGAGTATTAGATTTCTAATATTCTAGTAATAATAATCCACTGCAGCAGTTGCACGGAGCTTACAAAACGCGTGTATTGCAACTATAAGCTACATTTAATTTCCTCATCAAACAACTAGACTAACGAATGGCTCGGTACAACAGAAGAGCCTAGAAAGGGCTTTTTCTCTGTGTAGACCAGCAGTTGGTCTGAATTTGCTATAACCTATAGCCTATTTTCTGGACTGTAGGCTAAGTCACGTTTTATCATGAAACACGCTGTGATTTATTCCAAAGTGACTCAGGCATATATAATGCATTTAACGTTAAATAATCTAAATGTTGACTTTCAAAAGTAGGCGCGCCAAGAAGGCTATTCTCTGTATTTTGGTTCATTTTTGGTGAGCGCCAGAAAGATCTAAAGAGACCGAGACGCACTAAAGCAGCGCATCATGTTGTTTTATTTATTTTTCAATGACATGATATTTTGTAGTCATTTTGAATGTACACAAATAAAAATATACATTTTACTGTTTCGGATGATGTCATATTATCTGTATGACTATAAATAACACAGAGTATTAAGTTATTTCCCAGCAGTGGAACAAATCCAAGTGATGGCGCTCCCGCATCGCGCTCTCACACAACATAGTAGGCTATCAGTTCTGGCGTTGCTTCATATCGCAGACTGTTCATTATCAAAATGAAACACAGTCAACCAAACATATAAAAAGTTATTCTGCCTAATTTAATTGGTCTGCTGTACAATATAAAGGGCAAGCTGTGCCGCACACAGTCCTACTTGTTATTCCAAACATTTCCCTTGCTGTGAAGACGCTGATTTAGCCTATACGTGTATATTGCGATTTATTGGACAAACATTCATGATGAAACCTGAAAAGTGACTGAAAACGTCTAGGTTTCGACTGTAACCTCTGTTCCCTGAGAACAGGGAACGAGACACTGCGTTGATTGACGTTAAGGGGGAACGCCTTAGGCGTGACAGGTGTCTGAAATTACTATCAAATCACGGCAATCCTATTGACCGGCGACAGCCCATGAATCATTAGCGTGCGACCTGGAAGTATATAAGGGTGCCTTTCAAACATGATAATCACCAGAGAGGCCCACTGAAACCAATTGGTTGGCCAGCGAATTAACAGTCGAACACCCCATGATGGGGCTCAAGGTCAGGGAGGCCTTGCTAAGGTCAACGCCTGACCATCAACACCACTGTTTGTATACCCCGTCTCACTTAGAAGATTTGAGAGGCTTACTAGGCCTGAAGCAAGTCAGTGCTGTCAGCCAAATTCATACTGCCAGGGACTCGCCATCAGGGAGGCCTAGTTGGGCCTACTAGCTGATAGCCAGTCTATTCTGCTACAAACATATACCGTTGGGAACCATACTACACCAACACAAATATTGAGGCCACCCACAGGAGGCCTAATAAGGCTAGCTACCTGGTCGCTGCTATAATGTATGTCCCACAATGTTAGGACTCCTTTCTGAGGAGGCCTGTTTAAGGCCTACTACCTATCAGTGAGTCTACTGCCCAAAATACTAAGGCCAATCACCTGAGGTAAGCTGGCCTACAGTGCCCTCTTGGGGGCTGCCCAGTCAAGGAGGCCTGCTGAGGCCTACTACCTAACAGCGCAGCCTTCGTTGGTAGATAAGCTGTTTACACAGCGCCTACAGCATCCTGGTACCTAATCATATTGCCCATGGCAGTGCACTCAGCAAAAAACGCAGCACTCTTTAAGCAAGGGGAGTACAACATACACCACTCTGCCTCAACAGAGACCCCAGAGTCAGGAGCCTACCATCTGTACGCATGGGCGTCAGCTCATGGTAATGCTCTGGCTTCACGGGAGCGTAGTCAAGTCAAGTCAAGTTTATTTATATAGCGCTTTTCACAATACAGATTGTATCAAAGCAGCTTCACAGTATTAAATTAAAACAATACATCAATGTTTGTTTCTGGAAAACGTCCACATTTGGTAATGCTAATCAATAGTATTGTTGATTGATTAATTAAATTAAATATCCCCAAATATCCCCAACTGAGCAAGCCAAACGCAACAGTGGCAAGGAACCGAAAAACTCCATCAGGTGACCTAATGGAAAAAAAAAACCTTGGGAGAACCCAGGCTCAGTCGGGGGCCAGTTCTCCTCTGGCATTTATGAACCAGAGGTCGGATTTAACTGTAAGATTAAAAGTATTATATGAATGCCTGGCTGAAGAGATGCGTTTTTAATCTAGTTTTAAACTGGGAGAGCGAGTCTGAGCAACGAACAGTATCAGGAAGACTATTCCAGAGTTTTGGAGCTAAATGTGAAAATGCTCTCCCTCCTTTGGTGGACCTGGATATCCTAGGTATGACCAAAAGCCTTGAATTTAGTGATCTTAAAGAGCGCGATGGATTATAGGGCGATAGAAGATCGGTTAAATAGACTGGAGCTAAGCCGTTTAGGGCTTTATAAGTCAGTAGCAATACCTTGTAATTAATACGGAACTTTATAGGTAACCAATGTAGTGATGATAAAATTGGTGTTATATGATCATATTTTCTTGATCTAGTTAGAACTCTAGCGGCGGCATTTTGGACTAACTGTAGCTTGTTTATTGAGGATGCAGGACAACCAGCTAATAAAGCATTACAGTAATCTAGTCTCGAGGTCATGAATGCATGAACTAACTTTTCTGCATCAGAAACTGATAGCATGTTACGTAGCTTAGCAATGTTTCTAAGGTGGAAAAAGGCTGTTCTTGTAACATATGAAATATGATTTTCAAAAGACAGGTTGCAGTCTAGTATAACACCAAGGTCTTTTACTCTAGAGGATAAAGTAACAGGACATCCAACTATGTTAAAGTTGTATTGTGAGAGGTTTTCTGGGCGTTTTTTTGAACCGCTGATTAGTACCTCTGTCTTGTCTGGATTTAATGAAAGAAAATTGCGCGTCATCCAATCTTTTATATCTTTAACACACTCTGTCAATTTGGATAATTTAGCGTTTTCATCTGGCCGTGATGAAATATAGATTTGAGTGTCATCAGCATAACAATGGAAACTAATTCCATGTTTCCTTATAATGTTTCCAAGTGGCAGCATATATATTGAGAATAACAGAGGGCCTAACACAGATCCCTGCGGCACTCCATAGTTTACTGGAGTTATGATCGATTTTTCTCCATTTAAATAGACAAAATGGTAGCGGTCAGATAAGTATGATCTGAACGTACTTCAAAAACCAAAAAGAAGTGAAGGTTAGAACTTTCCGACTCGACCCAAGCCATAATGGTGTGAGGTAGGATAATACAGAACTGAAAGTGAAGCACTCAGACCTACCCTGTATCACAGGGGAATACCACCACCTAACCCTGAGATTTAACAGGGTGCGGGCCAGCCAGCGGCTCTAGAGGTGACAGAATTTTATGCTAGTTCTGCACAGCGGGGTCGGGTAGACAAAACCCAGTCTCTTTGTGAGGCGAAAGACGGCCTAACCCTGCTCAAGAAAGACCCATTGTACCAGGGAGGCCTTATTGAGGCCTAACCCAGGTTCTTTATAAATCATGCCTCTGCACCAACCTGCATTACTCTTCTCGCCCCAGAACGCAGAAAGGGGGCGGGCCTTGGCCTAACGACTCCCATGGGAGGAGGCTGTCATATAGGGATGCTAAAAACCTACATTCACAAAGTGAAGGGCCAGAGGCAGAAATGCTTTAGCAGAACGCCTCCACTATCCCTAGCATAGCCTAGGCCAGCAACAGAGCCAGCCCTGATGAGGGCCATCTGTAAGCATAGATCTACCTGAGGGCTCGGAGGAGCCACAGTTTTTTTTGTTTTTTTTTCATATGAGGGGCTGCAGAACCACTCAGCCTACTGAAAACCCAAACAGAGCTCAAGGGGGCGATGTACTCAGGACCAAAAAATGTCAGACGGTCCTGTGGGCTAGACATAAGATCTATCTGAAGCTCTAGCGTCAGTCCATACTCCAAAACAAATTTTTTTTTTGAGAGAGAGAGAGAGCAACTACTCTACCCTGAGGTGGCCCGAGGGCTAACACAAATGTGTGTAGAAAAAACAAGTGGTAGCATAAACATTCCCATTCTTCTTTCTAGAATGACATTCTGCCACTTAACTCTCCGCTGATAACATATTTCATATGAATGAGCGGCGGCCTCAAATGCTCTCACCATGAGAGGAAGCCTAAGCTATAAACATAGTTTTACAACTAGAATGAGCAGTGGCACACCTAGCTTTATCTTACATATGACAACAAGGGAAGCCATCACATACTCACAAAAGAAGCCCATACAACTGGTTCTTCTCTCTGTCATTCTAGCCACCTAACAGGGGAACTTCAGGGACCTAATAACCAAAAATGTTTACCTTACCTTACTTTATGACATTGACATTGACATGACCCCATAACTCTATACAGGGAAAGAGGTCTGTAGAGAGATACATTTTAGTGTTAGTTGCACACAAAAATTACTCTTAAAGAGGACCAACTCAACTCACCTGCGGAGTGAAGACTCACCAGACAGTTCTTTATGAACATGGGGTCTACCACCTTTACATGCCTGAAAGAAGCACTCTCACTAACCAAGCCGAGGTGGGCCATCAGAACATTGTTCTCACCAGCCACCAGGGGGGGTGGGGGCATATCAGCATACACACTCCCGATAAATTATTTGTTATTAAAACATTAACATTCACAAACCACTGTTAATTTAACATAAAACAAGCAGGCTACTGCGTGCATGGTTTGGCATGACTGAATGCACGCAAAGTGCAGCCGCGGCATGCTCTGTGTGGCCATCACACCGAGCTGCTGCCAAACATTCAGCCCCTCTTGTCAGACCTTGCCTTTCTACTGGCCAATGTGCCCTTAGAACAGGTGTCCAGGCATGTTGTTGTTAAAACAGATGCGCTGTGTGCAATGGGCGTGCAGCTCCGGGCTCCTGGATGGGACCCTGACTGCACTGGCATTCCAATTGCCTGGAGTTGCTGGCAGTGCTGTTCACCCTGTGCCGATTTCGACAGTTTCTTCAAGGAAAGCACGTGTTGGTCAGTACAAACAACACTGCAACTGTTGTGTAAATCAACCGGCAAGGCAGGGTACGCTCACGTCGCATGTCACAACTCGCCCGCCAACTCCTCCTCTGGAGTCAGCAATGGCTCAAGTCGCTAGGCGCTGTTCACATCTCAGACAAGCTCAATCGTGCGGCCGACGTGCTCTCAGGACAGCTCATGTTCACATGCAGGAGAATGGAGACTCCAAGAGATCCAGCTGATCTGGAGTCAATTCGGGGACGGGTCCCTCGGCATGGATGCACTGTCACACAGCTGGCCCTGGGCCCTATGCAAGGATGAGGAGCAGAACTTGATGGTTGTGCCCTACTGGTCCACCCAGACCTGGTTATCGGACCTGATGCTCCTCATGACAGCCCCTCCCTGACGGATTCCTCTGAGGAATGACCTGCTTTCTCAGGGACAGGGCACCCTATGGCAGTCGCGTCCAGACCTCTGGAACCTCTACGTGTGGTCTCTGGATGGGACGTGGAGGACTTAAATGGCCTACCACTGGCGGTGTTAGACACTATCTCTCAAGCTAGAGCCCCCTCTACCAAGCGCACTTATGCTTTAAAGTGGAGTCTGTTCGCTGAGTGGTGTTCTTGGTGGCGGGAAGACCCCCGGAAATGCCGATCACCTCTGAGCTTTCCTTCTTGCAAGAGAGGTTGGAGCGGAGGCTGTCCCCCTCCACCTTGAATGTATAGGCTATACATTATAGGTTGTCACCATCGCAGCACATCACAATGCAGTTGATGACATATCACTTGGAAAGCACGACCTGGTCATCAGTTTACTGAGAGGCGCCAGGAGGTTAAATCCTCCCAGACCGTGCCTCATCTCGTATACGCTGAACATGCTGGCTGAATGGGTTACTAATGTAACCCCCGTTCCCTGAAGGAGGGAATGGAGATGTTACGTCTCTCCTGCCACAGCCCTGAACCACCGCAGAATGGCCGGGATCCCTGTCTCGGCTCCTCAGCAAAACATGAATGAGAACTCCGGGTAGGAATGGCTCGGCATGAAAATCTCATTGGCCAATGCCCATTGGCTCGTTTAGTTTCCACTTGAAGGCGATTGGGCTCCCAGGCGAGACCCCGATACGTCAGTCGACATAACGTCTATGTTCCCTCCTTCAGGGAACGGGAGTTATATTAGTAACCTAGACGTTACATAGTGTACCATTACACCTGAAGTATCATGTCGAACTATAAGTCATAGGAACATATTTAAAAATTGAAGGGAAAACAAGGGGTAATTTTAAAACATTCAAACATGAAAATAACCACAATCTATTTAATTTCACTGTAATAATAACTAGATGTAGTTATGATGCAATAAAATTGTATATGATGGACAAAAGAATACACTGAGAGATTCTTCAGAATATCTTTCAAATATCTTATTTTATGTTCCACAGAAGAAAGAAAGCCATTCAGATTTGGAATAATATGAGGGAGTAAATGATTACAGAATTTTCATGTTTGAGCGAACTATAAACAAAGAATATTAATTTCAGTAACATTTAGTAAATAAGTATGTTAGAGGTCTCAAAATTCTCACTCTTTTTTTGTAACTTGATGAGAAGAAAAAGATCAGGGCAAAGATGAAAGCTTTGAGAGCAAAAAACAGATTTGATCCATTAATTAATCTCTTTCTGTGAGGATGAATTGCCCTGTTGATGTGCAGCACTTCTTTCATTATTTGATCTAGAGCACAAAGGTGTCTGTATGGGGTTTAGAGCCGAGCAACAGTATAAAGCATACAAGATCTTTTCATTTCACCTACATCGAGTCTAATAACCGAGTAATGTGGCGAAATAGTGAATGCACTGATCTGATTATATTACCCATGTCTCGTAGTTAAAAAACATTTTGTTATAAGCATGCAATTTCGTCTGCCCATGTGGAAATTATGACATGTAGACTAACTAAAATAAATGTAAAAATAAATAAATAAATAATCTATCATAGAAATCACTTCAAAGAAAGATATCTTTATAATTAAAATATATAATTTCTAATTAATAATTTGTACTATGGCCAATGCACATTAATGTACTTCATGATTTTCTGTGTCTGTAATTGAAGTTGCATTTTAACATCAACCCATTAAATATTTGTCTCACTGCTTTCTATTTGGCAGGTGAAATGAGCAAATAGTAATGAACGACTGCTCAAATTTGTCTTTATATAAAAAATAAAAAATTCCAGGCTTGTGATGGAAAATTTTGAAATTCACAATGAAATAATAGCCAGTGCTATTACCAAACTGAAAAAGTACTAAGGGACAGAATTTTGAATAAACAATGAAAATCTACAAATGGCAATCCAATGAAAACTCATTTATATTATTCATAATAAACAAAAGAGACTTATAAAGTACAGTTTACAAACAAAACACAACAAATTACAATTATTTGATAAATATTAAAATATTATAAAATATTAAGAATAAAAGTAAATGGTTGATCAATATTTCAACATATAGTATGTCATGCTAATACCTCTTTTTACTTTCCTTGTTTCCGCACATTTGCTAAATTAGCATTTTAATAAAAGCTTCTCAAAGACGTGGATAATTACGGTTGAGGCTTGATATTTCTCACTCAGTTTTGTAAGTTAACAATAAATAGGTGGGGGCAAAGATGAAAGCTGTGAGAGCAAAAAGCAGAGATTTGATCCATTAATTCATCTCTTTCTGTGAGGATGAATTGCCCCGTTGAAGTGCAGGAGCTCTTTCATTATTTGATCTAGAACACAAAAGGTTGAGAGCCCAGACCAATGGTATAAAGCAGCATCTCCAAACAACATCTTTTCAATTCACTTACATGCTCAACAGCAGAGAAGTGGGGCGAAATAGTAGATGCATTGATTTGATTATATTCAGTTCAAAACACCGCTCCTACATAAGAAAGAGGTCCTTCAAATGAACCCACACTGCAAAGAGGAACAGTCCTAAATATGGAAACCTCCCTTACTCAAGAACAAAACATCTTTAGGACTTTTAGACCAACAAGGCATTCTGATTTCAGCCGGTTTAAAATTTTGCATACAGTTTCTTAATAGCTGATTGGTTTTCAGAAATGAATGTCTCTCTCTCTGACAATGGACTGACCGTTGTGGTCTGACATTATTTAGATTAAATTTTGGTCAGAGAAACAAAAAATTTGAAAAAGTACCTGATAATTATAGACATCTTGCAATATATATATATATATATATATATATATATATATATTGCAAGATGTCTATTAGGCCACAATGATAGCTGAACAGCAGGTGGGTTTACAATATTATTACATTAGATTTCAAGAAATAAATACAGTAATTCTACATAATAATATATAAAATACATGAATTTGGACAATTCATAGTTTAATTTCTAAGTTAGAAACACAAAAAGAGACACACATGTTCATAAAACCACATTTCCAATACATTGGAAAATAATAATAACCAGAGCACTAATACTTTGTCACATTCTGTCCTGGGATGAAAATCCTGAGATTATGAGCTTTAAACACAATAATTGAATATTATCTTAATAACATACAAGACTTGTGTGCTTCTACTAACGTTCACAAGTTTTGGATCAATAATATATTATTTTAAATAAATGGAATACTTTTATTATTGTATTCAGCAAGGATGCATTCCATTGGTCAAAATTTACAGTAAACACATTTATAACGTTTAATTTTAAATTAAAACATTAATTGTTCAAATACATTTCTATTTTAAATAAACACTTTGAACTGTCTATTGATTAAAAAAAGTCATGAAAAAAAATATCATGATTTGCACAAAAATATGAAACAGCACAACTGTTTTCAGCATTGATAATAATAATATTGTTTCTTGCACCATTACATCATATTAGAATGATTACTGAAGGTATGGAGTAAGGAATTAATCAAAGGAATAAATTACATTTTAACCCTTATGTGCTGTTGGGGATGTTTTCATCCACTACGGGGTATTTTTTAGTCTAAATTTGGCCATAACTTTCTCTGTGTTTCAGCAAATGGAATGAATTTTGGTGACAAATCTTATTTTGACACATATTTTGGGAAAATGCTTTGAAATTTTTCAAAAACTCAAAAGTACACTGTGGGCAAATTTACTACCCTTTCGTTATGTTTGTGGCTGAAAACAGCCACTACTTTAAACTGCTGTAAAAATATAGCAGATAAATATTTTTTTCAATTTTTTTTGCATAAATCTATTAATCAACCTCAGTCCTGCTCAAAAATACTAAATGTTAAAAAAAAAATCAGGATTTTAACTCTTTAATTGCCAAATTCGTAAATGATGTCACTGATTTGGGAAAAAAAACACACAAAATGACTCATTTTCAATATAAAATGTGATTGTGGACTGGATTTTTTTTTACCTTTTATCACAGTCTTGGACATGTCAAAGATTAGAAACAACATTGGTTTTGATGCATTGTTAGTTTTTGTGCAGCATCAGATTTTAACTTTTTCTCCCTCATTTACTGTTCGTGGCTGTTTTTGCCCCATTGACTTCCATTATAACCACATTTTTTTGATTGCAAAGCCATGACACCATATAATCATGCATTTTTGATTGTTGGTGGTTTTCCCTGTTGGGAAGAGGTAAAATTTGTAATTTTTACTGTTGATAACCAGGTGGCACCATTAACCCTTTAGATAGGCCTGTGCAAAAAAAAGCTTAGTTTCTGGCTTTTACATGGAGTTATATGCAGTTTATATGGATTATAATAGCATAATAAAGTGTGTGTGTGTGTGTGTGTGTGTGTGTGTGTGTGTGTGTGTGTACTCACCTTGATGCGTCTGAGATAATCAAAATATGCACCTCAGCTCTCAGAACTACATGGAGTAAACAAAAACAAAGTAAGTGTATTTATGCATCTGCTGCCTTTTGATGGTGAGAAATGCAGACTAAACAAACACAAAGCATGTGGATTTAAATGCGTGCATGCAAGCCTGCTGGTCATTTGATGGTGAGAAGAGCAGCAAGCAACATGAGAAAGGGCTTGACTTGTAGTGAAGTTTCAGAGATGATTATGCAGCCTGACCCCTCCAGCGAGCTGCAGGATGTATCGTCTTCTCCCTCTGACACCACAGACTCAGGAGAGTCAGATCCTGATTTGGATGTGGCACCCTCATCATCCTCTCTAGCTTCCACTGAAGGCGAGGAGGATTCGGAGGATCCTGGATCTGGGTGGATTGGGAGAAACGGCGAAGTGTGGTTTTCCACTAACGCGGAGACAACTCTCTTTCTTCAGCCTGCCAGAGGTGGGACTCCAGGGCCGACGCGCTCTGGCAGGCTGAAGAAAGGGAGTTGTCTCCGCGTTAGTGGAAAACCACACTTCGCCGTTTCTCCCAATCCACCCAGATCCAGGATCCTCCGAATCCTCCTCACCTTCAGTGGAAGCTAGAGAGGATGATGAGGGTGCCACATCCAAATCAGGATCTGACTCTCCTGAGTCTGTGGTGTCAGAGGGGGAAGACGATACATCATGCAGCTCGCTGGAGGGGTCAGGCTGCATAATCATCTCTGAAACTTCACTACAAGTCAAGCCCTTTCTCATGTTGCTTGCTGCTCTTCTCACCATCAAATGACCAGCAGGCTTGCATGCACGCGTTTAAATCCACATGCTTTGTGTTTGTTTAGTCTGCATTTCTCACCATCAAAAGGCAGCAGATGCATAAATACACTTACTTTGTTTTTGTTTACTCCATGTAGTTCTGAGAGCTGAGGTGCATATTTTGATTATCTCAGACGCATCAAGGTGAGTTCACACACACACACACACACACACACACACACACACACACTTTATTATGCTATTATAATCCATATAAACTGCATATAACTCCATGTAAAAGCCAGAAACTAAGCTTTTTTTTGCACAGGCCTATCTAAAGGGTTAATGGTGCCACCTGGTTATCAACAGTAAAAATTACAAATTTTACCTCTTCCCAACAGGGAAAACCACCAACAATCAAAAATGCATGATTATATGGTGTCATGGCTTTGCAATCAAAAAATGTGGTTATAATGGAAGTCAATGGGGCAAAAACAGCCACGAACAGTAAATGAGGGAGAAAAAGTTAAAATCTGATGCTGCACAAAAACTAACAATGCATCAAAACCAATGTTGTTTCTAATCTTTGACATGTCCAAGACTGTGATAAAAGGTTAAAAAAAATCCAGTCTACAATCACATTTTATATTGAAAATTAGTCATTTTGTGGGGTTTTTTTTCCAAATCAGTGACATCATTTACAAATTTGGCAATTAAAGAGTTAAAATCCTGATTTTTTTTTAAACATTTAGTATTTTTGAGCAGGACTGAGGTTGATTAATAGATTTATGCAAAAAAATTTGAAAAAAATATTTATCTGATACATTTTTACAGCAGTTTAAAGTAGTGGCTGTTTTCAGCCACAAACATAACGAAAGGTTGTAAATTTAAACAATGCACAAGGGTTAAAATATATTACAATGGAAAATATAATACAGTAATACAAATAATACAGTATATATAGTATATATTTCAAAAGCCTTACCAACCCCAAACTTGTGAATGGTACTGTATATAAAGAAGTCCTTCATCGTTTTCACAGTTAACTGTCAGTCATTGGCTGTTTAGTCAATACTATATTCCTGTTGGTCCTGAAACTGCAGCCTCCGGTATTGCAGGAGTAGTCTGTTTACTCGCTGATGTCCGTGGCACTTGTTGTCAGGCTGTTGGGTGTGTCTGGATAGTGAGCCGATATTGACACAGCTTCACTTCCAGCAGAACAATGGCCTTCCTTTGATAAAGAAAGCTGAAAACCAAATCCAAACAAATGAACAATAGTGCAAAAATGATGTATCCATTACGCAATGTTAGTAAGTCATCTTTTGTGTATCCTGATATTTACCAATTGCTGGTATGATCTGTGTTCAGCATTCTTTTGCAGAATAAAGTCGGTCAGAAGTTTCCATGGGGGGCTTATCCTCATGTCACTGTCCTGGCTCTCGGGACCGGCCAGCATTAGATCCTCTGAAACCTTTCATCAAGACCAAACAACAAACACCACTTCAGTTTTTTACTGCAAACTGTTCTCTGTTACAGGATCTCTCATCGCTCTTGATTCCAGTAAAAAAATACAATAAAATGCATTCAAATTTGTCATTGTACTGATATACACTACCGGTCAAAAGTTTGGAATAATTATGATTTTTAATGTTTTTGAAAGAAGTCTCTTCTGCTCACCAAGGCTGCATTTATTTGATGAAAAATACAGTAAAAACAGTAACATTGTGAAATTTTATTACAATTTAAAATAGCTTTCTTAATTTTTTTTTTTTTTTACTTACACTTTTGGTAGTGTATTACAGTTTCCACAAAAATATTAAGCAGCACAACCTTTTTCAACATTGATAATATAATAGTAAATGTTTGTTGAGCATCAAATCATCATATCAGAATGATTTCTGAAGACTGTGACACTGAAGACTAGAGTAATGATGCTGAAAATTCAGCTTTGATCACAGGAATAAATTATGTTTTAAAATATATTAAAACAGAAAACCTCTATTTTAAATTGTAATAATATTTCACAATATTACTCCTCTTTTCCTCGGCTCCACCTGGGATCATAAAAATTGCATTTTGTTTTTATTTAGTTCTGCCTTGAATAAGATATTTCACATAAAAGTAGTTTACATGTAGTCAAGACAAAGTGACCCTGTTCAAAAGTTTACACTTGATTCTTAACACTGTCGTTACCTGGATGATCCACAACTGTTTTTGTTTTTTTTACTTGATGGTTGCTCATGAGACCCCAGTACTAAAAAATTAAGATCTTTAATCAAAATAACAACAATTTCCACCAATCATCCAAAAGTGAATGTAGTGTATTGCCTTGAACATCAGCTTTCGATCATCAAGGTAACAACACACAGTAGTCTATTGAGAAATCCCTCTTATCTGAAAATGATTAACATTGTAAGAGTAAACTTGTGACTTTAGCTGTGCATATATTTAATATTGCCTTTCAAATTACCTTTGGTGCAATAAACAATCCTAAAAAGTTTATTTTTCTTGCTCAAGACACATTGAGAAAAAAATAAAAAAAATAAATCCTTTTTTTCCTGGAAAAAAAATCCTTTAACCGGGCCTGCTATGTGTAAGTCCTGTACCTGCTCACTCGTCAGACGGCCCTCGAGCTGCGTCTGTGTGTGTCTCATCATCACACTTCTTTTCTTATCTTTGCATCTCTTGTTCTGGAACCAGACGCGAATGACCCGAGGACTGAGGCCCGTCATTTCCACAAGCTGCTCTTTCATGAGGGCGTCGGGTCTGGGATTGGCACTGTAACAGGTCTGGAGCATGCGGAGCTGGGACTCGCTGAGAACCGTCCTCACGCGAGTGGCTCTCTCGGACCTCGAGGACCAGGACGCTGAGGATTTCATGCCCTCTGTGATAGACACATATATAAGGAGACATTTTACCAACATCACTCGTTTACGAACAGCAAACGTGATCATGCCTATGTTCCCACAGCCCTATGTTCCCACAAATGGCCTACCCCTGACCCCACCCCTAAACCTACCCGTAACTGGGGTTTAGACAAATCGTAAAAAAAAAATTCTTAGAAATGTGGGAACATAGGACCGTGGGAACATAGGGCTGACCCCCAGCAAACGCTTCAATGTTGAAATGTGGTTGAAATAATGTCAGTTGTTGTTTCAACATAACATGAAATAACATCTAATGCTAAATGGCTGTAAAAAGGTTAACAAAAATGTATAAATCAATTTATTTTAAATTTAAGACATTGAAACAACACCATAGCGCAGCTATCAGGGAAAGTTCTGGCCAGATTCTCACAAAGTTATGAGCAGACGTTCTTCCAGTAACATTAATAAAATGTTCGTTCAAAGTTATCTGGTCTTTAATGATGTTCTCAAAACGTTGATGTATTATTTTTACATCAATCATGAAAGGGGTTTTTTCTAAAGCGCTTTAGTTCTAGCATTTTTTAAATGTTTCAGAATGTTTTTAGAACTTCCAAAAGTAGCAGTATGTTTATAACTTTGTAAAATTGAATGTTTCCTTAAATGAATAGTTCACTTAAAAATGAAAATTCTGTCATCATTTACTCACCTTCAAGTTGTTGCAAAACCTGTATGAATTTCTTTATTCTGCTGAACACAAAGGAAGATATTTTGAAGAATGTCATTAGTTGACTGCAGCCGTTGACTTCCATAGTAGGGAAAAAAAAATACTATGGAAGTCAATGGCTACCGCAAACTGTTTGGTTACAGACATTTTTCAAAATATCTTCTTTTGTGTTCAACAGAAGAAGGAAACTCATACAGATTTGGAACAACATATGGGTGAGTAAATGATGACAGAATTTTCATATCTGGTGACCTATTCCTTAAATTGGAATGCAAAATATATATATTTGTCAGCTGGGATCAACACTGATTCAATTTGCAAAACGAAATTCAACAGTGATTCAACCTCGAGGTGTGATATAGATTCACATGTGAATGAACATTTAAATGCTGGCTGGGATTGAGAAGCTTGTCCAGAAACTCTGTAGACTTACCGGATGGATCAGCAGTCTCCTTCTGTTGGTTATTAGATGCACACTTTAACTGGTAAAAACACTCATGATGGTCTGTACAGAGCAGTTGACCGTCCCGCAGAACATACTCATCTCCAGGGAGTAACGGACAATTGCAGCTCTCGCATCGAAAACACTGGATGTGATAAATATTCACTCGTGTTCGCATGACATACTCCTCTCTGACGAAGGCTTTGCGGCATCTTGCACATTTACTGCTGCATAATCTGACAGAGAATATAGGGGGGGATTTATCATATAAAATAGCACTTTACTTTATATATATATATATATCACAAATGTATATGTAAATGTATGTATATGTAATACTATTAAAATTGCTGAATGAAATATTTACATGTTTTGGAATTTTTCTTCCAACACTATTTTAAAAGTTTTTTAAAAGTCCTTTCAATGAACTGTACCTTATTTAGTTAGAAAACGGGGTCACACTTTATATTAGGTGCATGTATTTATACTTACATTTAAAATAAATTGTTAGACAATGTACTTGTCCTGCTTTGCATGTTTTGTGTTCATGTATCACAAAACACTTTTGCTGCTATTGAGGTGGGATACGAGTAAGGTTAGGGTAGGTTTGATGGTATATGGGTAGGTTTAAGGGTAAGGGTAGGATAAGGTGTGAGTTTACTGTAAAAAAGTTGCTGCCTTAAAATTTTAAGTTCAATCAACTCGGATGTTTAAGTCATTTCAACTTGAATTACATTAAACTGATTTGAAAAGTTGAATCATGTATATATATATATATATATTTTTTTTTTTTTTTTAAATAGATTTTAAATTTTCCAGTTAAAGCAATGTTAAAAAAACAAAACATATGTCGTCATAACATATTGATCATATAATTTTGTATTATTTAAAGTGCCACAGCCAGTATACACGTAAAATCGTACAACACGTGCATTGTATCAACTGATTAATTTAAATGTTGTAGTTAAAGACAAGTGGGACAGAAGCTGTAATAAGTATGCCTAGTTGTGATGAGCAAAGCTTTTCTTTGCTGTACCTGTGGTCTTTACAGAAGGTTTTCCCGTCTCTGATGAAGCAGGTGCGGGACTCGTCCAGACACTGATGGCACTCCGCGCACCTCAGACACTGCGCGTGCCACTCCAGATCAGGAGAAACCCGCAGGATGAAGCGATCCAGGATCTGATGCCCACAACCCACGCAGGATGAAATCAGCTCATTTCCTTTAATAACAAGTATAAGCCTACATTATTTATATTTCTAATCTTTTAATTGTGGTGACATTTCAAAATACAAATACGCATCTCATCTTACGCTGGCCTATAATTAAGTTGAACTTTTGAATGACAACTTACTGTTCTGTGGATCTCCCATCATGTCAGGAAGCAAATGTAACAGCGCCGTTATCTTCTAAATGATAGCCTAGCCTATTAAACACTAAAGAGAATGAACTACACATCTACAGGGCCACTAATGTAAGTCTGGCTCGCTCCTCTTTATTTATTTGATGTGACGTGGATGCAGGAGCACCAATCAGGCGCTCACCCGCCACCGGAATCCCCGCCCTCTAACACTTAGACACGCCCACAACAGGTACAACACATCAGGTACCTGATGATGTTCTAGCCTATATATTAACAAAGAAATAAGTATAGAGGATAATTGCTGCTTACTTCGTAATTATATTTCATGGGTTGTATAGGCTATCTAACTAAAATATTGACATATTAAAGAAAACTGATGATAGATTTAAATAGAATGATTTGACTATTGAAGTTCTATTCACTTCTAACAAATATGTTTTTGTAATGATATTAGCAGTGTTGTAAGCATTATATTTGTATTTCCAAATTTCACTTCTTAAAGTCCCCATGAAATCAAAATTTAAGTTTATTTTGGCTTTTATGAATATGTAAGTCTTACTTAAAAAAAACCTGGCTGTGGCACTTTAAATAAATAAAAATATAAGCTATATGATCAATAAGTTATGACAACATAACATAACAATAATGTTGCATTTTTTTTGCATTGCTTTAACTCATCGAAAAAGGTTTAGAAATTTTCTATAGGCTATTTAAAAAAATAATAATAATACAAGATTCAATTCATTTTTTAAAGTCAGTTTAATGTAATTTTAAGTTTTTTAAATTTAAGTTTATTTTAAAAAAAGGGGAGGAGCTGTTCGATATGTCCCGCCTTGTCTTCCCGTTTAAGTGTAATTAGGTCAACACATTGAATAATGCTGCTGGTCTCAATTTTTTTTTTTTACAGTCTATGGTGTCAAGGCACTTCAGTGGGCCTTTACAAATTTCATAAGGCTCCCCAGACGTTTTGAATTACCTTTCCTGGTTACCAATAAAGATGTATTTGTTTGCTCAATCCTGGTTCCATTCTGGAATATATAAATGAATAAAATAAAATAAAGTTTGATTTACTTATTTATCTGATCATAGTTGTGTAGCCTAAAATTATCATGTGTATTAGGTTGTCACACAAAAAGAAAGAAACACATGCAACTTGAAACGTTAAATTATGGTTATGAAAATGAAGCCTAACATGAACCATTAGAGAACGTTTGTTATTTAAGGTTGTATAGGCCTAACTAACGTTCCTAGAACGTTATTATTTTGTTTCCCAAAAATAACCATAAGGGAGTATTATGTTAACGTTAAGGGAACATTCTGTGTTTATCTGAATTCGTGACTTAAAACTAAGATTTCATTGATTTCTATAAGCCTATTTTTATTTACTGTCGGAACACTGTTTAATTTATTTGGTCATAACACAGAGAAAACTATTTTATAATGATAATGCTAAAAAAGTGTCATCTATAAATATGAATTTGTCACCCACAGAAATAGGATCAGCGAGCGTCTTCGCGCAAACGTTCACGCAGACGTCACATTACATGCGTCATCGCGTCATCAACGTCCGCCATATTGAATAAGGAAATAAGAGTGGAAGAGGCGGAACGTCCCGGATGCATGTAAACATCCACGTCAACAGAAAGTATATTAATGAAACGGTTATAGGGGCACGGAACAGCGTGAATATAGACATTACCTGTCGGATGTATAATTAAAAGACTGTTAAACACACTGGTGTTTTTAGGCTTCTGCAAAACAATGACTTCGCTAACGCAGAGAAGCTCGGGCCTGGTGCAGAGACGGACCGAGGCCTCGCGTAACGCCGCCGCCGCGGACAAGGAGAAAATCCCCGGAGAGGATGAGGACGAGTCCCGCCGCGGAGAGGAGGAGGAAGAAGACAAGGGAGACTCCAAAGAAACACGGCTGACCTTGATGGAAGAGGTGTTACTGCTCGGACTGAAGGATCGAGAGGTTCGACGTGACATATGTGTCTTTGTTAGTCAAATGGTCGCCAGGACGCGGCTAGTTAAAATGAGGACTAGATAAATCCTGTTAAACGACACAGATTAAGTGTCTTAAGAACAGCTGTTTGGAGACCTTCGACATTTAGCCTGTTAGCAGGGTCCCAGTCGTGCTTTTCGAGTAAAATATAGCAAGAAAGCGTAGGCCTCTAAGTGTTCTGTCGTAAATGTGAGTTATGTAACTCTTTATAACTAACGTAACCCTGCACAGAACAGTTGCAACATGATAGGCAATTCTTGTTGATGTCATATAAAGCTAATGCCGTCCGGACCATTTATGTATTTTCATGTGATATCTGCCGATGTTGTTCTTAGAATAATAATTGAATAACTTCTGTCTGTCTTAGGGTTACACGTCGTTCTGGAATGATTGCATATCATCTGGTCTGAGAGGGTGTATGCTCATCGAGCTGGCCATAAGAGGACGCCTGCAACTGGAGGCATCTGGAATGAGGAGGAAAAGCCTTCTGTCCAGAAAGGTGTGTGTGTGTGTGTGAATTTATTTATTTATTTATTGCTATTTACACTTAATACACTTGACTCTTTATACTTGATTGTTCATCAGGTTTTGTGTAAATCTGATGCCCCCACTGGAGACATGTTGCTGGATGAGGCATTGAAACATATTAAAGAGACTCAACCTCCAGAGACAGTCCAGAGTTGGGTTGAGTTGTTAAGTGGTGAGTTGTGAATATATTTGACGCAAAGTTACTTATTTTTAGGGGTAAATTCACAGTTCCAAACCTGTATGACTTGCTTTCTTCTGTGAAACACAAAGATATTTGTAAAAATGTTTCATTGGGATTTTATTTTATTTTTTTCATAAAATGAAGAATGATTCAGTGTTGTTTCAATCCCCTCTGACTTTTGTTGTTTAATCAAAAAAGTAGAAATATTCTTCATAAACTTTTGGAACGACATGTAAATGATGGCATAATTATATATATATATATATATATATAATTTTTTATATTTTTTTTGCCTTAAAGTCAGTGTGAAACAATGCAAACAAAATACTTTTGTGATCTGATTCATTTCATACAAAATAAAATAAAAAAGTGCGGTTAGGGATATTCGTTTATTTTATTTTATTTTATTTTATTTTCCTAACCGACCACCGAAACTCGTTAACCGATAAGTTTGTTCAATTAGAATTAAATTTAATTAGAATGGTTAAGTGTGTGTGACCCATTTAAAAATAACAAAATTTGTTTTCCAGGGTTTAGTTTTACATGCGCAAATAGCAGAATAAACAACAGAACACGAGGATTCATCGTCACATCACGCACCTGCAGCGCTTCTGTGAACAGAGAAAAACAGAATAAAAGCATATTTATAAAAGGAATAAATACGCAAAATAGATTTCACTTAAATATTAACAGATTAACAAAAGAAAAGAAAAAAAACGTGACAAGTAGGAGCCTATATGATGAGTCTCGGTTCATTTTTGTGACTCCAAAAACAAGAAAACCGAGACGGCACAAAGCGCATCCTGTTTGTTTTCTTTAATTTACAAAAGCACAATGTTTTGTTTTTATTGTAAGTGTACAGAAATAAATGTAAACAGTTTCTAATGATGTCTTACTCTTATCTGCATTACCATAATGGGAGTTTTTTAAGTTGTTTCCGCTTGAATGGTTGAAACCATTAACTTTTATAGTTAATTTTTGTTCTGTTCTATATACTGTTAAATTTAAAGGATTTAATATGGAGTGAGGGAAACTGAAATAGCCTATATGTATGTTTATAGTGTTTTTAATATTTGTAAACAGTACAAAATATAGTACCGGTATTTTTTGCATTAATGTAATAAAAAAATTCAACTTTTTTAGTTTTTTTATTCTCTCAAAAGCTTAATTTTATATGTGTAGAGTTTTTTTTTAACCATGCAGCAAACGTTTTCAAAATATCTTGATGAATTGCGTTTAAACCATTTAACCAATAGTATTTATCTAAAAATTAATTATGAGCATCCCTAAGGGCGGTACTTGATTTTATCTGCTGGGAATTAATTGGATAATCAAAAGTGGGTGTTGCATAACAGAATGAAGCCCAATGGTTGGAGGTGTTGGAAAAATAAGAGGAATTTGTGGCACCATCCAAAATGAAAGAGTTATTTTGATATAGTGGGCTATTTTAGATGTCATGTTGACTTTAAGCTTTGTTGATTCAAATATGCTGCAAACATCAAAAAGTACTAGAGATGGATCATTCCAATTCTAGTCAATTTCAAAGGCCCTTTTTACATTCTTTAGGTGAAACTTGGAACCCGTTGAAGCTGCACTACCAGTTGCGAAATGTCCGAGAGCGTTTGGCTAAGAACTTGGTGGAGAAGGGCGTCCTCACCACGGAGAAGCAAAACTTCCTGCTTTTCGACATGACCACCCACCCGCTCACCAACAACAACATCAAACAGCGGCTGGTGCGCAAAGTCCAGGAGGCCGTCCTGGAGAAATGGGTCAACGAGCCCCAACGGATGGATAAGCGTCTGCTGGCTCTGCTGTTCCTGGCACATTCCTCTGATGTCCTGGAGAACGCCTTCGCTCCTCTGCTGGACGACCAGTACGATCTGGCCATGAAGAGGGTGCGTCTGCTCCTGGACCTCGAGCCGGAGGCCGAGGCTGCCAAGTCGGGCGCCAACGAGCTGCTGTGGGCGGTGGTGGCCGCTTTCACCAAATGAACCTCCAGAGTAGAGAGAAAGGGACTCGACTTTGTGCTCATGGCATTGGACTCGGACCACTGGCCCCAAGCTTGGTTGATTCGGACTGATATTGGTGATGGTGATGATGGAAATACAATTTTTGAAGGAGATGATGATGACACTTGGAAAGGGACGGCTTTTTCTCATTGTCACAGATCTGACTCTGACCTTCACAAAGGTGTTGCCCTGTCTACGTCTAATGGCCAATAGTTGCTACATGATTGCAATTCACTGTGAGGCTTCTTGTAGTTCATGCACTTAGATCATAAAGTTCATGTAAGAAGAATGAAAGTGAGCGCATTGAAGGAGGTGTTTTGTAAAGGGTCTGTTTCCCTGTACTAAACTAGGCCGTGACTCTAATCCTAATTCAGATCCTGGTATAATTCTGCAGTAATCTCAATCTCCATGTATCTTTGAATAAGGAGCCACTACTTCTGAATACACGGGCTTGATGATCCTTGTCATGGTTTCAGTTGCTTTTCCATATTCAGCAGGAAATGTTCCGTGAGCTTCTGATACCTGAATTGGGTCTTGAATTAACAGAAAATAAACCATTTCACATTTAAAAAGACTGAAATGCAAGCATCAGTTTTTCTCCGGTGCTTTAAAGATAAAATGACCCTTCTTCCTTGCAAGTCTTCTTTCCAGAAATCCACTCTTTCTGAATGCTCGAAGAATAAAATGTTCAAATGTGTGCTAATAATATTGGTTTAAATTCAAAGACAATTTGCTGGTGATTCCCATCAGCCTGTGTATAAAGTGACTAAAACCTGATAGTGATTGTTCTTTTACTCACAGCCTTTTTGTTTAGCTGATCAGGAAATCCAGTTCATCTATTCAGCCCAAGATTCACAGCTATATTAATTCAAACTTATGATGGGTTTTGTACTGTAATGCACCACAAACAGGTCAAGGAAGCATTGAGCTCACGTAGATACCAAGTCAAACATCTGGGTTTAAGTTGCCTCGTAACTTTAATCCATTTCATGCAAATGCCAGTCAAACACTAGCAGAGCCCCGACATCAAGGAAGGCTTTCATTCCCGAGGCCTGTCCATAGTGATCACCGCATTGATGTAGCCGTCTCGTCTCATATGTATGGTTTCATTCATGTCATAATATCTCCTCTTGCTATATTTCCAATTTTTATACTATGTTTTTAATCATTTTTATTTTGTTCCTTCCTTTAGCTGTTAGCACAATATTTGCCAGAGTCAATTGTCATGTTTTTGGTTGTCTTCTGTCCCGAAAGAGGACTGGTAATGAACGGGGTAGGGATATGCCCTTCCAGTGAAAGAAGCAGGTGTTTGACATGTTTATTTTCTGTTAGTAAAAAATACGTAATGAGCTGTAAAAAATAGAGATGGTGTGAAATGGATGCCCTGATTTGTACATCTGCTTTTTATCATATAATAAAGGAATATCTTTAAGTGCCTGAAAGGGATATGAATATTAGCTGTCCTCATTCTTTAAGTTATGTACATTGCACTTAGTTTCAGTGCTGTGACTGTATGGTTCTGGTGTAATGATGCAGTCAAATCTGGTTTGTTGTATGTTGAATGCTTGAACATGTACAGGGGATTACCAAGCCATGATGATACATAGAGCACACATGGAGACCATAACCTCGTGAATGCTTGCGCTAGAAGGTAAAGCACTGCAGTGAGGTTTTTCCTCCAAACGCATAATGCAGTTCAGACAAGATTGAACAAGTTCAACCAGTTCAGTAAATTAATGTTGATTCAGAAACTGATCTGATGGTTTTGCTGTATGTTCTTGATTCACAATAAATGGCCGACTAAGAGTCGATTGTTCGTGAGCAGACTTTACTCACTGGTTGCTATGTATATTTTTGATTCACTTTTAAAATGGCTCATAAAAGTCGCCAAAACAATCTCATGTCAATTGGTAAGTTGTACATTTTGGCGAATTGGCTATTTATATGAATCTGTACGATCTCATTTGTATTTTTTTTGTAAGATTTGCTGTAGGCTATGCTCCAGTGACTGCTGTTGAGGGGTGGAGCTTGCAGTTTACGTCATATAGTGCTGTCAAATTGATTAATCGCATCTAACAAGTTTGTTTACATAATATTTGTGTTTGTGTAGGCTATATTTATTTATATATATATTATATATGTTTGTGTGTGTACTGTATATAAACACATTTTGAATATATACACTATGTGTAGTATAGGCCCGGGGTTTTCAAAGTGGGGGCCACTAGGGGGGCCGCAGCAAGTTGGGAAAAAAAGTTAAACGTACAAATGTTTGTTAATATGAGTATTGTTATGAAATAGCATTATAATAGTTTGTTGCATAGCCTATCTGAACATTAGAATTTTAATGCTAATCTTTTAGAGATGAACTGATTGATCGGCTGGTGACCGGAATTGGCCGATTTTCACGTGATTTTCAGCCAGACATATGCCGATTTTATGCCGGTCAAATGCACTCGGGCGCCGCATGACATCGCGCAGCATCAGCATCACAAGTGCACACGGAATGCACATGTAGGAAACCTTGTGAATTACGGCCATTTCAGACCGCAAGCGCGAGCGGCGCGTGAGCAGCGCGAATTTTTATCGGCGTGCATGTTCAATGATTGCTTTCACACCGCGAGCGGGAGCAGCGCGTGAGCGTCAAGCAGGAGCGTGAGCGTCGCGTGTATGGCAAGCCATTTTAACATTTAACAGCTAGACTGGATATGTGTTGCAGATATCTGTAATATAGTTTTGCCTAGTCAAAAAGAACATTTCAGATATCCGCAAATACATTCTTCCTATCCATAATTGTCATTTCAGTTATCCACAAAGACATTCTTCCTAGGACAAATGACGTCACCTTTGCCATTCATTTGTATGGGGTTTATAATTACAGATATCCACAATTCAGTTGCAGATATCCACTATGTGAATTACGGATGTCTGCAATTGAATTGTAGGGGAGAGCCGGTATGGCAAGCCCTTTTAACATTTAAAAGCTAATTTTGACTATCCGGAATTAACATTGTAGATATCAACAATGTCTTTCTGACTAGTCGTAATTACATTTTGGATAGGTGGAATTGTCATTCAAGATATCTGTAACGTATTGTAACTAGTCGAAATGACAGATAGAGATATCTGTAATTCAGTTTTGACTAGGCAAAACTGAATTACAGATATCTGCAATGACGTCATTGAAAACGACAGTTTGGGTAAAAGTGGTGTTTTATAAAAGAAATAGGCTATATATAGACAAATCCGGCGAAACACGGAAGTAAAGCAGCGCAGCCATTACTGCGTGCCTTGCTGCTAAGGAAGTAGCGTTGGTCCCATAGGCGGCTGTAGCAGATGTAGCTGTACGAAATGTTATTTTTATCTATTCATCTTTAATTTTGTACAGTCGCCCTGCTGTATGGCTACAACACTTCCCTCGGCCGGCCATGCAGTCACACACTACTTCGAGAACTTTGCAGTTTTCTCTCTATACTGACACATTATGGTACACTGCCTGTGAAAACCGCACGACACCTTTTAATGTGAGCTCATCTGCGAAGGTATGCAGTATCTGACCAATCCCTCCAGAGCTCATGTAATTCTGACCTTCAATCAATGCCCTGTACTTTTAGGTTCTGAAGCTGGCATGCCAGATGATTAATAAAATAATGTTGAATACCTGTAAGCTGCCAACTCTCACGCTTTCACTGTGAGACACACGCAATTGACACTTTTCACGCACATAAAAATCGAGAAGCAAAGAGGACACGCAGACCGACAGACTAGACAGAGCAGGTTAGTTATGATATAAAAAAAAAAGCTCAGCTCTCAGATTCTGTCAATTTTATTATGAAATTCAAACAATAAATATTTTGGCGTTTGTAAATGTGACGTGACAGATCCCTATGGCACGTGAACCGATCATAACTTAATAGTAAATAAACACGAATGAACAATGTTAAAAGAAACAGTAGCATAACCTACCGAAATATATATTCATCATACATAATATCGATCAATCAGTGTTTTTTTAACCGCGGAAAGGGTCAATAAAACAGCTGGAGAACAATTATGTCACATACAGTAACATTTACCTCAGGAAAGAAAAAAAGCTATAGAGAGTATTTTGCTAAATATGTGTAGGCCTACTATATTACATATTTATTATATGTTTTCTTATATCATTAAATAAAGTTGTTATTATAATAAAAAAAAAGCGCATTATATTTAATTTGAGTTGTTTTTAACCTTAAATAATACTGCCAGCTGATAAGGCTCTCATGTTTAACTTACAGCATTAGGTGAGAATTTTTTTTCTTGAGAAAAAATAACGCCTATCTTGTGTACCTAATTTTTATCCAAATTAGTCAATATTAAAACAAATCACAAGAATTGAACTGAATTGAAATCCTGAAATTGTTTCAAGCAATAATAAAAAAAAAACGTAGGCTACCAGAAATTGTACCATATAATATAAACATTGCAACATGTTGTCACTAAACCTAATAAAATTCAGTTTAGTAACTAAAATGTTTTGACAATCACAATATTTAAGCCCCAGGATCCGCTTTCATTGAAATATCATTAGAGGACACCGGCAAGTGTCACACCCTCACACTTCGCAGGCACGCAGTAATGGCGGCAGGCAAGATTGCGGCGCCCATAGAGTTCGCGGCGGATTTGTGTATAGAAAATAAATATTTGTGCTGTAAAGTGGTTAGAAAAAATGAAATCGGAATCGGCTAAAATCTGTATGGACAGGTCAAACTCAATGACAAATCGGAATCGGCATAGAAAATTGTAATCGGTGCATCTCTATAATCTTTCTGATTGGCTGGTATCAAACACCATCACATAATATGATGTTCACTTTTTATTTATTTATTTCAGGTAGATGTATCAGGTATCATTTGCCGTAGTATTGTCGATGGGTTCAATAACACATCAAGGGGGGCCTTGGCCAGAACCTAGTGGTATTTGGGGGGCCTTGTCATGGAAAAGTTTGGGAACCCCTGGTAGGTTACACAAATATGCACACACGCAGACATGGCTATATATATAATATAATATATAGGCCTACACATATATTATGTAAACACACAATCTCTATGTTAGATGCAATTAATCGTGATTAATCTATTTGGCAGCACTAAAATTTCATTCAAAATCACCACCTCATTAAATAGGCCTATACATTTTCCTGAATAAAAATAAATAAAAATAAAAATCTTATAAATACATTTGAGGAACCAATCACACACATGCAAGCAGTTTATTTTGTAGTCTTTGTTATATTTATTCAGTTTCAGAAAACACCTAACAGTCAGAAACAGAAAGTAAACATTTCATTTGCTTAAATACAGGAAGTTGTTTAAGGCCTACGTAGGTCGATTGTCACGCTATCACATGATAAGTAACGTCATGTTACCTGTCAATAGATTTACATATTACAAATAGCCTAGGCTATATCAATAAAAAAATAGTTTTGTCAAAAAAGTTAGATATTAGCTATACCAATGTTTCACAAGACAACCCGAAATTGTAGGCTACATTTACAATTAAGTGCTTTAAAAATTCCTGAACGTGTGTAGGCTATACTGGGAATTATTCGCAAAAGAATAAGCCAAATACAATTGCAGGTCCCCAGAATAAAATATACAGTGCTTCCTAACAAATATTTGGACACTTAAAACAATTACTGCATTAGATCAAGCAAGTGGCATAACTCAACTTTTACCCAGAAATACCTTTTCTGAGCTAAGTTTTTTTTTTAATTAGGCTATTTTTTTTATTTTTATTCTGGACTCGAAGTCAGTTCCCCCCAGTATGAAATAGGCTACACTTTATTATCATTAGACTAGGCCTAAGCACCAGGCTGTAAATCAGGACATCCATTTCGCACTATCTCTAGCCTACACATCATTGAGTAGCCTATTGTTTACTAAATTCAGAATTGTTAAGAAAAGAAGTCCAGTTGTAAACGAGCTCTGCGATTCGACCCGATGAATGAAAACTCCTCCAATTCAAATCCCCTCAGAGAAACAGTCAAGAGACAGTTAAGGTCTCAGAATAGCACAGAAATGGTCCACAGTGTGTCGATGTCCTCGCGGGCCATCATCTCCATGTCTTCGTCCCGGAAATCCATTCCTGTTCAACTTTTTGTTGTTGTGGTTTTTGGAAGACGACGCACCTCGTCTTCAGAATTGAATCCTCTTCAGATGTCAGGTGTAGGCTACGTTGGTTCGGATTCCTTCTTTTTCAGCTTTTCCCGTCGTTCTGCATCCTCTGGAGTGCGATTATGAGCTCCAGTAACTTGTATTTCCAATCTAAGAGATCTCCAATTTTGCGCAACTGCTGCGCGCACTCGACAACAGCGGCTTGCTCTGTATGGGCAAGAAGTGAAACTCGTTACGTTTCAAGTTGTAATCATAGGTATTTTTAAATATAATGCTTGTTTGAAACATATTGATTTACCTTTCTTTGCCATTTCAGACCGTGGGTTTGTTTTCGGCAGTGTGTTCAAAGACTCAGACTGGATGAATGATCAAGCGCTCGTTCCTTCATAAGCGGCTGACTGCAGTGATATCACTTCTCTGAATTATTGTTAGAAGCCTTTGCGCTTAAATAGCTGACTAGTGACGTGTAAACAACGTGACCAAGAATTCCCGTCGACGTGGTATTTGCATGTCCAGTTTCCGTGTTTTTACATTGCATGCATCTACCTGTTCTTCATCAGATCAGATGAAGGCTGTCCCATTGAACTGATAAAATGACCACCTTATGCACTTACATAAGCAGTAGCCTAGCCTACTGTACACTGTGTACATTGTGAGAACAATAACAGAGACTGTAAGTTCTACTGAATCTGTATAACCTATAGCCTATAGGCTACTTGTTTTTTAGAAACCATCACTGAACCGCAATAACACGATAACATGACCTTATAAAGACTATAAAATGGGGAAGATGGGTAAGTTTAAGAACAATGTTTATTCAGCCTATTTTAAATTGTAACATATTTAGATAGCCTATAAGTTTATCATGTAGCCTATGTTAATGCATCACTAATCTAATTATCGAGACAGCTGAACTTTTACAGAATATGACTTTTAATATTCTTATTAATATGTTTTTTTAAAGTGTCATTTGTGTAAAAGACTGTGCTATTTTAAAATGCGTTTAGACAATTTAGTTGAATAATTGAATAACCAATGACAAAGCATGCAGAATACCATAAATATTCTTCTAAAACGTATGTATTCTATGACATATTAATATTTAGGCTACATAATGCACATTTTTTAATTGAAGATGTCATATTGCAAGATTATGAATTCAAACTGAATGATTTAACTCAAATAGGTTTTAATGAATCACAAATATATCTGAAATGTACATCAAACTCATGGAATTATTGAAGATAACCCCTGAAAAAGAATAACGCTTTATAACATCTAAAAAATGTAAAATAATCTAAAAAAAAAAAAAAAAAAAAAAAAAAAAACACTATCTTTTTTACTTAAAAATAAAACCAATATTTTTTACTCCACAAATCCACAAATCTAAAAACGTCCATTATTAACAAATAGATACACACACTCTGATATTTGCCATATACAATATCATGGATCATTAATTTTTTTCAGACACAAAATTAGATAATTTAACCAGTCAAAATTTAATGTAGATGTAGGCTACAGATGAAATTACATTTAGCCTATAGGCTAGGATTTTATAGTATATAAACACACAAAAAAACTTCTACACTTCCTAAATTGGAGTAAAATGGAGTTTCCCTCGTGAGCTGGAAGAAATTCCATGACGAAAAATCTTGTTTTAGTTTCACTTGTTCAGTCTTGCCTCCCTTCGCAGGAAGTCTCTCTTCTGGACGCTGATTGGTAGAGGTGAGCTGTCATTTGCATTATCTTATCTTATTATTATTCTAAGAAAGAAGCTAACAAATAGTTCACTGTGTTCATTTCTATTAGGAATGTGGTAGTGGCAGTATTTTATTTTTGTGAGATCTCTTACGTCATTATCACGTGACGTGTGATAACATTTAACCTACTTTTGGAGGAATGAGAAAATCATAAAAACCTGGAGCCTATGCTTACTGTCACGTGATGCAAACCACCCTAATTAATAGTGGTGAAAAAAAAAAGATTTACTACAAATTAGGCCATCAGGTTTATTGGGTTTATTATCTCTAATTTAATTTAATAAAAATAAAATAGGGCCTGTAAAAAAACGGCATTATTTTGTTTATGCTCTTATTACCCTACTAAAATACCAAAAAAATGAGGAACCTGTCCTGAACACAAGACTGCTGTAAAACTAAAGGTAATTTGTTCAAGAGTGTCCAGCAGTTTAGCAGCGGTTCTTCATGAAGGGAACATGCAGTTCCAGATTCGCCCAATGGGGGAAGCATAGAGCAGATGACGTCACTCCAGCCATCAACATTGATTAAAACAATAGACTGTAAATAAAGATTTTTGTGATCGCCCCATCACATTAGTTGAGGTCCTCGAATCTATCAAAAACTTAAAGGTTAATAAATCGCCAAGTGTAGATGGCCTCACTTCAGAATTTGATCAAAGATTTGCAAAAGATTTGGCCCCTTTTTTATTAGAAGTAATTTATGAAAGTATTAGTGTGGGATCTCTTCCCTCTACCTTAACACAAAGTTTAATAACTCTTATCCCCAAGCCTAAACAAGACTTCTTATTAATTGATAATTGGCGTCCGATTAGTCTTTTAAATTGTGATTATAAAATCTTTGCTACAATTTTTGCAAAACGTTTAAAAACTATTTTAGAGGACATAATAGATGAAACGCAATCAGGCTTTCTAAAAAACAGACACATTTCAAACAATATCCGGCTGGTTCTTGACCTGTTAGACTATTCACAGTTAGTGAGGGATGATAGTTATATGCTTTTTCTGGACTTTTATAAAGCCTTCGATTCTATTGAACATGGTTTATATTCAAAACTTTAGAAAAATTTGGTTTTGGGAACCTGTTCATTAGCCTAGAGCAGTTAAAACTTTATATGTCAATGGGAATTCTTCCATAAGCTTAAACACGGTACCTCTCCAAGATTCGAATTGCAGCGGGGAATACGTCAGGGTTGCCCCATTTCGCCATACTTGTTTATATTGACTACTCAATTATTAGCCAATTACATTAAGAATAGTGCCTTGCAAGGAGTCGGTATCATGGGAAAGGAGATCATCATCAGTCAATTGGCTGATGATACTACCCTTTTCCTTAAAAAATTCAGACCAGATTCCCTTGGCTCTTGATACTATTAAAACATTCTCCGATGCTTCTGGGCTTCATCTCAATGTGCTCAAATGTGAATTAATGCCAATCAAAGAATTCTCTGTTTCCAGTATATGTAATATCCAAGTCAAAGAGACAATAACCTACCTTGGAATAGTAATCTCCAAAAACTCAAAACTTAGATGTTATTTAAACTTTTTGCCCATTATACACTGTAAAAACTAAAGGAGCCTCAAATATCCTGTTGGATACTCAAGGAACTTCAAAATGTAATTTAGGTGCCTCTAAGATCTTTCTCCTATAGTAGGGTTACTGGAGGAGCATTGACAATCTTTGAGGTTCTTGCTGGAACTTATGGGATCCTTTAAGCACTTTGTATTTAGTTCAGAGGTTCTGGAGTCACCTTTTCATTACCACGAGACCTCGAAGTGCTTTGGGGGAAAATAGAGGAACCTGAATGCGATAAAAGGTTTATTGGAAGATCTTTTAACATTTAAGTGGTTCCTGGAAGATCTCTTATGTTAAAGCCAGCATCTGGAGGAACCCAATGGTTCAGTGAGGCCATAATAAGATTATTATTATCCTATTATTATTATTATTATTATTAGGCTACTTAAGTTTGATTCAGTATACATACCCAGGTGAAAAAGACGTACTATTAAATGTATTAAAAATGTACTTGAGTGTGTTTTTAGTAGACCTACTACAATACAAATATACTTTAATGCATTTTAATACATTTAACAGTAGCCTACGTCTTTTTCACTTGGGTTACATTAGTATAGGCCTAGGCTATTTTATTAAGTAGCTAATTTAAACCTTAAAAAACAACACTAAATAATAATAATATGAAGAAGAAGAACCAGGAGGAGAAAAGTTGTATTCTGTCACGAAACTGCTGCTATTCCTCTGCTGTCGTCACTTCAGTGATGCTCGCGCTGCTCGCGCGCAACAACAATAGTATCCACTGACGTCATCGGGTTTGAAAGTAACGGCTCCTCTCATCAAAGCTTCCGCCGTTTGTTCGGCTCTCCGTTACAAGGTTTGTAAACTCGCAAATAAATATAAATACAGAGTCTACTCACTATATATTCAAACACACACATATATAAATTAAATTTATTATACATTACTACGTTTTTACAGTGTTTACCACTCGTTTATTGCACAGTATCTGGTATGAAGGTTTTAGCCGCGATGCTAACTAACGTTACATTGATCTAATGCAATGAACAAATGGAAATTATTGACTTATTGTCTTAGATTGATTTAGTCATTCAATTCAACATATTCTGTACAACTGTGTCGTCAAAATGCTGATATAGCCTATAATTTAGCTGATTCCTGCTGTCATTGGCGTTTGTTATGAATAACAAAAGCAGGTTAATATAGTTTGGTCTGTTTTTGTTTAGCCTAACTTTACTTACTACATGTGCTCTCATTCTCTCAAATACGTTACAATTTTAAAGCCATTTACTGGTCAATAAATATTATGTTGTGAATAATCAGCTTTTTTTCTTTTGTATCCCCAGAACAACCATTACATTTATAAAATAATCTGAACATTTCAGTGGCAACATTGAATTGCAGTAAGTTACCTGCACCACATGCAAGTACTTTATTACTATGAACTTTCTCTGTGTGAAATTGTTTTGTCTGACTGTGTACTAGTGTTTTTTTAATCAGTTATTCTCGGAAAATCTTCCCTCATGCTCTCAAATCTCATTCATGTTACTCAGAAAAATAATATTAGGTTTGGTTCACAAATAATGCTATGCATTTTTTTCTTATATCTTTATCATTTGCATTTGAATATAAGACATTTTAATTCTGAATTATAACTTCAAGTTTAGTCTTTTTCGACAACAAAAAAGGAAAAAGCTATTATGGCTTCAGAAGACTTACAACAACCCATTGCACATGAGTTGTGAACTCATTGATTATTTTTAGGATCTTTTCTGGGACATTTTTGGAGCTTAACCATTTTACATAAATTGTTGCATTGAATTGAACTAGACAAGTGTACATAAGAATGGTTTCATGAATGATTTACACTATTTTTTTCTGCTTGTTTCATGCAGTGATCGGTAAGCGATCGGTGACTGGGGTTGCATTATGCCTGAGATCTGCTTTTGGGTTCCACAGACAGAAAGTCAAACAGGTTTGGAACGTCACAAGGCTGAGGAAATTATTTAAATTTCACAACTATCACTTTAATAACCTTACTAACAGTAAATTTTGTACTTTGCAGGGATCTCGGTAAGCTGAAATACAAGTTTGAACAAGAATAAAAATCCTCCTGTAGACCTGAAAATCACTGAAGTGCCTGGACCATCCACCAGAACAGAGGAAAAACACATGGAAATCGAAGCTGCGGCACCTCTTCACTTTTCTAACTCTTTAAGTACCTCACACCAACTTGGTCCCATAGTGACATTTTTGACCACAAACGAAATTGCTGACCATGTAAATTCTTATTGAAATGACTGGAATTCACCATTGAACATTCACAGAACAACAGATAATTTTACTGCACCTTAACTCTGTTATAATGGAAAATGTTTTCTGCTTGTTGTGACATAAGGAATACTGTTTCCGGATCGAAGCCTCTACTTCTACTTCCTCTATCTTGTTTCATGAGAATACTCAACAACCATTTATGAACACTGCTGATTCAAGTCACACATTTAAGCTTTTCAAAAGCCATAGTGTATATTACAGTCTCCAGTCTCACGGCATCCCAGACTTCAACATTTTATGATTCAAAATAGCTGAATAACTAACCATCTAAGATTTCGGTATAGAGATAAAGGTTAGGATCATAATTTTCAGGAATATTACAGCACAATGAGCGTATATTAGCACTGTTTGTTTTTGGCATCTGATAGAGCTTTTGTACTTGGAAACAGTGATGTCAGACTTACCATCGGACTTGTCACGGTGTGGGTTTTATCTTGTCTGTCACGTGATTCCCTGTTTGTCATGTGATCCTGCCATGTGTCTTGTCATTTTGTTAATTGTTTGCTCATTGTCTACAGGTGTCTCAGATTTACCACGCCCCCTTGTTATCTTGTTTAGCTTGTTTGCTTGTGTATTCAGTTGTGGTTTGTCGGTCGCTGAAGTTGTTTGCTGTTCTTTGTAACTGTTCCTGAGTTCCTTGTTCTGAGTTCTGTTGTTCGCCCTGTTTGTTTTCATTAAATTTAGTACTTGCATTTGGATTCTCTCCGCTTTATTCCTGCCTCATCGTCACAGAACGACCGACCAAAATCATGAATCCAGCAGTACGGATCTCGCCTGATCTTCACAGCATGAGCTGGGAGTTCGCTGGACAGATCGCGGCCTTGGCCTTGGATAGCCTCTATCTGTTCCAGTACACCTGGGGGTTTGTTCCTCTTGCTGCCTCTTGCTCTCTGGGTGACAAGGCAATTAAGATGTGTTACCTCTTCGCCGCTGGTCCTTCCCTACCTGATCTTCACGTCCCGTCCAGTCCTGCCGAACCTTCACCACTGGTCCCATCCAGCACTGAGCCTTCATCGCTGATCCCGTCCAGTTCAGAGCCCTCTTCGCCGCTGGTCCTGCCCAGCGCTGAGCCCTCTTCGCCGCTGGTCCTACCCAGCTCAAAGCCCTCGCCGCCGCTGGTCCCGTCAAGCTCAGAGCGCGCTGATCCTGAGCCAGAGACTGTTCACGTCACGTCTGCCGATCCAGAGACTGTTCACGTCACGTCTGCCGATCCAGAGACTGTTCACGTCACGTCTGCCGATCCAGAGACTGTTCACGTCACGTCTGCCGATCCAGAGACTGTTCATGTCACGCGTGCCGAGCCTGCACTTCACGCCAGTCCAGCCGAGCCTGGGACTGAGAGCGTCATGCCCGCCGAGCCTGAGCCTGAGACTGAGAGCGTCATGCCCGCCGAGCCTGAGCAGGAGTCTGTGAGCGTCATGCCCGCTGACCCAGAGTTTCACAAGATGCTGGTCCCGTCCAGCCCAGAGTTTCACAAGATGCTGGTCCCGTCCAGCCCAGAGTTTCACAAGATGCTGGTTCCGTCCAGTCCAGAGTTTCACAAGATGCTGGTCCCGTCCAGCCCAGAGTGTCCGGACAAAATGGTCCCCGCCGAGCCAGTGTCTTTGGACAAGATGACCGCCGTTGAGCCGGTGTCTGTCCCTAAGCCGGTATCCGCTACTGTTCCTGAGCCATGGCCACCTGAAGGGTCGTCTCCTCCCTGGCCTCCCGAAGGGTCGTCGCCTCCCGAGTGGTCGTCTCCGCCGTGGCCGCCCGAGGGGTCTTCTCCGCCGTGGCCGCCCGAGGGGTCTTCACCGCCGTGGCCGCCCGAGGGGTCTTCGCCCTGGTCGCCTGCACAGCCTGCTCCGCCCTGGTCGCCTGCACAGCCTGCTCCGCCCTGGTCGCCTGCACAGCCTGCTCCGCCCTGGTCGCCTGCACAGCCTGCTCCGCCCTGGTCGCCTGCACAGCCTGCTCCGCCCTGGTCGCCTGCACAGCCTGCTACGCCCTGGTCGCCTGCACAGCCTGCTACGCCCTGGTCGCCTGCACAGCCTGCTACGCCCTGGCCTGTCGTCCTGTCACAGTCTCCAGCCCCTCTTCCGTTCCACGGGCCTGGCCCTCCATCCCGCCCCCAAAACCACCTCCGCGTCACCACCCTCCTGAACTATTGTGTTTTTTGTTGTTTTGTACTAAGGGGCGTTGGGAGCCGCCCATAGGGGGGGACTTGTCACGGTGTGGGTTTTGTCTTGTCTGTCACGTGATTCCCTGTTTGTCATGTGATCCTGCAATGTGTCTTGTCATTTTGTTAATTGTTTGCTCATTGTCTACAGGTGTCTCGGATTTACCACGCCCCCTTGTTATCTTGTTTAGCTTGTCTGCTTGTGTATTTATACCTTTGCATTTCAGTTGTGGTTTGTCGGTCGCTGAAGTTGTTTGCTGTTCTTTGTAACTGTTCCTGAGTTCCTTGTTCTGAGTTCTGTTGTTCGCCCTGTTTGTTTTCATTAAATTTAGTACTTGCATTTGGATTCTCTCCGCTTTATTCCTGCCTCATCGTCACAGGACTGAAACACAAATGTTTTAAAGTTAAGTAAAGATGGACATTTTTAATTAATCAAAATGTAATTTTTTTATATTGATTTATTTCGTGAAACATATGCGTTTCCATGCATTTTGTTGAGATGTATTTTCTTGTTTATCTATTGTATATACATGGTTGATTATTCATGTTGCTTATGTATTATACTATTTTTTTGTGTATTCATTGATATTAATCTATAGTTAGCTTTTTTTTCCATGTGCATGGAAGTGTATGTATAAAAATGAATATCAAATATGTAATAAACAATTCTTATTTTGTATTTGGTTCAATTTGTTTATTATAATAGAAGTCAAAGGTAACCATAGTAACAACATGAAATTAAATATTTAAAAAAAATGAAATTTGGTTCCTGGAGGCACCCAAAGTGGTTCCACACAGTGCCTAATATAAGAGTTCCTCAGGAAACTTGTGTGGGTTCTTCAGAGAACCACCCCTTTTTAAAGGGTGCCTAGAGGATCTACAGACGGTTCCGCCAGTGTGGCAAAGTGAAGAACCCCAAAAGGTTCCTCCACCTTTTATTTTTACAGTGTAGAGAAGGCTAAAAAAAAGATTTAATCAGTGGCTCCGGAAAGATTTATCTTTGAAAGGAAGGATTCTTCTCTCCAAGGCAGAAGGCATCTCACGTCTGACATATGCAGCCATCTCATTAGACCTTGATAGAGTAATGTGTAAAAAGATTGATCAACTACTATGTAATTTTGTATGGAAAAATAAGACGCATTATATAAAAAAATCTGTTTTGTCCAACAGCTTCAGTAATGGTGGTCTCAATTTAGTTGATTTTGCAACGTTAAATAATACTTTTAAAATCAACTGGTTGAGGAATTACTTGAGAAATCCAATCAGTATTTGGAATATTATACCGGAATATGTCTTTTCTCAGTTGGGAGGTTTGAATTTTCTATTGATGTGTAACTTCAGCATTGAGAAGATCCCTGTTGCTCTCTCTAATTTCCACAAACAAGCACTATTAGCGTGCATGATTTTCAAACACAATTTTTCTCCAACCAATTACTTCATTGGGAATAATAAGAGTATTTGTTATAAACATAAGTTCTTATTTTTCGAAAACTGGTTTAAGAATGGGATCAATCGGGTTAGCCAATTGTTTAATCAGGATGGCTAACCCATCTTATTTACTTATCAAGAATTTCTCTCTCACTATAATATTCCTGTTACTCCAAAACAGTTTGCCACGGTATTTGGTGCTATCCCTAATGGTGTCATTATGCTATTTAAGGGCCATAATAGTTTTTTGACAAGTTCTGAAATTCCTCTCCCAGACCCAGCTGACACGTATGTAGGCAGGATATGTTTTAAATCTACATTAAAAAATAATTGAGATATTCTTTTTCTTTTTCTCAATGATTCTGTTTCCACTTCTCATGTTGTTACAAAATGGAACGCATAAGTGGAAAATATTTCATGGAAGAAGGTTTGGACTCTCCCTAACAAGTACCTATTGGTAATTAAGGTCCAGCCTCTGTCCGCTGCTACCGAACTACCAATCCTGGCATTCAATGATATTATATGTTGATCCGACTATTTTAAGCTTGTATTTAAATGGTCCAGGGGCAGAACTTTTGCCAAGCGTGTCA
Source organism: Abramis brama (assembly GCF_963993115.1). Taxonomy (NCBI): domain Eukaryota; kingdom Metazoa; phylum Chordata; class Actinopteri; order Cypriniformes; family Leuciscidae; genus Abramis; species Abramis brama. The sequence continues at coordinate 7,307,076 of NC_139987.1, forward strand.
GAGGTTCTGGGCTCTTTTTTTTTGTTCATCAAAACCAATTATGTTTATCAGTGGTTGTATATCAGGCAGGGACACGTTTGTGTGCAGTTTGTTTTGTAATTTCACCGGAACGAATAGAGAGTCTCTCCACATTGAAGTGCGCGTCCGAGTGAAGCCTGTGCGCGAGCCACAAACAAACACAGTATCCGCGCCACTGATCGCAGCGGCAACGAGCACTTTGATCACTTGATTGCATAAACAACACATTTCAGCGCTAGATCGCCTCTTATTTAACAAACGAACGAAATGAATGCTCTGCTAGTTAACTGGAGATGTTTTGTTTATTTGTATTGGTACATTCGTGCCGCGAGATGTTTCAAAAGTGGTGGGGACATGTCCCACCCGCAAATTACGGCGTCTTTTTTCGTCCTGAGGTAGCCTGTAAAAGGATATTTTGGGGTCTCCTTTTTTGTTGTTGCACCCCACCGCAAAACATATTGACCGCATAGCTAGCTAGTTCCTTTGCGACTGACGTGAATCAGGTACTCAAGATGGCGGCAGACAAGTTTTAGAAGTGAGTGACGTCAGTGAGGAGACGTTGGTGACATCATCTGAGATGCAAATTGTAGGCTATTCAGAACCAGATTAGTGTGGGATCTCTTCCCTCTACCTTAACACAAAGTTTAATAACTCTTATCCCCATGCCTAAAAAAGACTTATTATTAATTGATAATTGGCATCCGATTAGTCTTTTAAATTGTGATTATAAAATCTTTGCTTTATCTTTGAAATCTTTAAAAAAATTTGGCATTGCGATCATACAAGAAAACTTTTGGCAAGACATCTGCCAGTTCATTGTAAACTATATATAAAGACTTTGAGCTTTATTTCAAGGATGTTTTATTTGCTTGCAAAATTTTTAATCCACAAGTGTAAAACTATGAAAGTAACCCCCAATTTTTCTCACTTTCAAGAAGATGTTAAGATTTATATAAAATCCTTATCTACCTCTTGTAACAAAAAGGCAACTAAAACTTTGAATGTATGCTCATTTTTTGGCGTTTTTGTATAAATCTATTATTATTCTATTATTATTATTTTATGTTTTGTGGGGAGAACTATTTATTTATTTATTTAATTTTTAATTGATACTTCCTCATTTTGTAATTTAATTTAATTTATTTTCTTGCATTTATTTATTTATTTTGTTTTTCTTTCTTTCTTTTTCTGAATTCAAATGTGATGTAATATTTATCAGTCCCTGAACCTCTGGCTTTCTTCTCTGGTTTATGACTTTTCACTTTTGTATTTTGTAAGTAAATGTTTAATAAAAAAAAATAAAAAAAACATAGACTGTAAAAAAATATTAAAACGAATAAAATACATGTTTATTTATTTACTTACTTATTTGAATTATTTATTACATAATTTCTTCTAACACATAAATGCATCATTCCATACTAGTATCATGTTTACAAGTGAGCTATTATATTTCAAAAGAAATAAGCTTTTATAAAGATGTGACAGTATGGACTCCAGTTAATAAATGTTTTCTTTAAAACAGAGAAGGGCCAAGAAAGAGTAGAGATGGGCAAATAAAAGTAAAAGTAAAACACAGGCTAAAAGAACTGATGCGGATCAGAGTAATAATAGGCTGACTTGAATGCGCGATAAGACCAGCTGGCATCCATAGTAATCAGACAGAAATAATACTGGGGAAAAGTATACAAATGTCTAGAACACGGACAGAGAAAGCTAAGCTTACAAATGCCCTTCAGTTCAACAGTTTATATCATAAACGGCATACAGTTAAAGTTTAGGTGGACCAGCAGGTGGCGCTGTTTCATAACATGTTAACCCAGTCATGGAAGACAAAAGTGTCCGGAAGTGACTTTTCACAAACTATAATATTGAATCACTGATAATCTGGACAAGACGGTAAATTAATACTTGATTTGCAATTTAGACCCTGGATTATATTTGCATCTCGATCTTTATTTTCTTACCGAAGGCTTAGTACACGCTAACAACCCTGGTGGGAAATCAAGTTTAAAGGGATAGTTCACAAATTTACTCACCCTCGTGTCTTTCCAAACCTGCATAATCCTGAATGCTGCTGGGGTCCGAACAACACTGGACCCCATGGACTTTCATTGCATGGACAAAAAAACTGATTATTTATTTATTTTTAAAACAGCCTACCTTCTTTTGTGTAAGTGTAGTAAATGATGACAGAATTTTCTAGCTGGTCCAATATTGTCCATTCTGAACCAGCAGCAAACAGCTACAATCTGGTCATACTATCTCAAGGTGGTCAGGATGGTTTTTGTAACATGGTAGCTGGGTAATAACAAATCTTCGACCAATAAATGCCAGCTACCATCCAAAAGCAGATTTACCCATTTACAAACTGATTTTTTTCAACAGGGGGCCTAATGGCTACTTCTGGATTAGACTCAGATACAAGTCAGATTTATGAAGTGCTAAAAATGTTGTAAAAAGAGAAGCATTTAGATCTAAATTAAGCAGTTGTTCTTGTCAATGCACTCATATAATGAGGCATGTTGCTGTTGGATTTGACACCAGATGAACACCTGTCTGGAAGAACGTGTGTGTTTGTCTGTGTGTGGCATCTAGTTGTTTTTGCAGACAAGAGATGCTTTACACCAACAGTATCCAACTGTTGAAAAGCAGCAAAAGGACCTTTTATAGCAGGTCTTTTCTCAGTACACGCTGCATCTGGGTGGTTTCTTTTACCATCAACAAAATATTGATCACTTTACAAAGTGTGTCATTAGTTGTGGACTATTAAGTTCATGCCTGATGCCATTTGTATTTAAGTATTGATGACTGTTTGCCTCTTTTGGTCCTTTAATACAGGGTTTGTCAACCTTTAAGCTCTAAGCCACCCCTTCTGATACAGTATGTTTTTTGTTTTGTTTTTACCATAAATTATAACTAATTAAAAAAAAACTATATTTGGTTTTGGTATGATCTTTTTTACATTTTAAGAATTCACTAATGCTCACCAAGACTGCATTAATTTGACAAAAATATAGTAAAAAGTAACTATTGTTAAATATTATTACAATTTCAAATAACTGTTTTCTATTTGAATATATTCTAAAATGTAATTTATTCCAGTGATCAAAGCTGAATTTTCAGCATCATTACTCCAGTCTTCAGTGTCACATGATCCTTCAGAAATCATTCTGATATGATGATTTGATGCTCAAGAAACATTTATCATGAATGGATGATGAGTGAATTTGATTAATCGTTCAAAAGAACTCTCTCTCACACACACACACACACACACACACACACTTTGTGCATATTCAGTTTGTCATTGTTTGCAGACAAGGTTGCATTCTAGTTTTGACAGACAGGTAATGTTTTCCCATTTAGGCCACATAATGTCGCTCAGCCTCATTTAATTTACTGCATACCATTTAAGACGTGGCTCTGTGAGCCTCTGTGATCAGGAGAGAGCTGTCAGCTCGGCTCGCCTGAATGCCTGCAGCTGAACCGGCTGTGGGCTCAGCTGATGACAGGGAAGTCATTTAGCTCCAGTGACAGGCCTGAGAGAGCGAGAGCGAGAGCTTGAGACTGCTCTAAAACCAGTGCTCACAAAGGAGAGAATAGAGCTGCTCATGAAGGGATGCTTTGTGCATCAGGGAGGATGAGCCCTCCTGGTCTCACACCCATAGATCCGGTGCAATCGCATCATGCATACCGCCGACGTGCCTGTACAACCCACTATATTCAGTCTTTAGTATCGCTTCTCATGCAGGAAGAACCTCAGGTGTCTGAAGACGCCGCTAATGCTGAAGGTGTTGATGATCTTTGGCCTGCTTCTGCAATTTGGAAACTCCTGGCGTACGTTCTCCGTGACCTCGGGTTCAATCATAAAGCGCTGAGGAAGTGTGGCCTGCTTTGTCAGACAATTGGCAGAGCTGCAGTTTTGAGCTAACAGTCCCTAAGCGGCCTGAAGACACAGCGAGGGTCCTGAACCTCGATGTGATGCTGTTGAAAGACAGGATTTCCCTGGACAGGAACCTTTCCCTCGTCGGACCCCCAACCTTCTTTGGCCCCGTGACCCCGTCCTGTGCACTAGAGCCCATCCCCCCACGCTGGAGGGAGTGCGGGAGGCGTGAGCCAGGACAGGAAGCCACGAGTCTTCCACAAGCTCCTTGGGGGTCATCGCTAGTTTCCCTCTACTGTATCCAAACTTGAGCCACCCTCTCGTCCCATTGTTCTGGCCCAGTAAATCCACACACGTTTCCTCAAGAGTTATTTTTGCCTGCTATGCTGCCTTGATTTATAATGGTTTCTGTCTTGAATGGGTCTTTCCCTTTTTCTAAAGGTGAGGTCACTTTTACCGTTGCTCTGAGAAATTTCGCGGGCAAAATCCAGTCATTCCAAAAGGAGCGTGTGCGATCAGGAGTTTTGCATGAGGACAAAAAAGTTCAGATTTCGGTCATGTTCTTGTTGGTCACGTGAATTCACCACACTGACCAACAGAAAAGTGACTGATTTGAACGTGACTTTTTTCTGTTCTGTGTCATACATTGATACATTATTGACAATAGACAGTTGACCTTTTTGCTATGGAATTTCACTGAATTCACTGAATGGAGTTTCACGTGAGGGTGAAAAAGTACCCCACACAAATTTCACTTGTGCTGGTTGGTCACATGAATTTACTGCACTGTCCACCAGAAAACTGCTTGGTTTGAAAGTGACTTTTTTGTGAGCTTTGCTTTATACATCGCTACACTGACAATAGACAATGGTCCTATTTTTGCACGCCAAATTTTGCTGAAATTCGCTAATGTGATTGCACATTTAGGGTGGAGTGGCAAAATGGCCACAATGCAAAACAGCATCTACTCATTGACCAAGCATCTACTGCAATAGCTTTAGCTGTGCTACATCAACAGCACGTATGAATACTTAAGCATGGTCCAAAGTCAAACTGTGTTATAATGTGTATTCATTGCAAGCACTCATTAGGGTGTGGCAGTTTGCCTAGGTGTGATTACAGTCTGTGGCCATTAGAAACATTTACATTTACACATTTATTCATTTGGCTGAGGCTTTTAATCAAAGGGACTTCTAATTAGGAATTCTACAGCACAAACAGGAAGTGCTACATTCGAAGTGCTGCAATACAAAATTCTAAAGTTGTACAAGCTAGTACATAGATGTACAGATGGCCCAGAAACTATCTGGACACTTAAAAATGTATTAATGTCATTGCATTACATACAACACAACAAAACCGAGTATTCAATAAATTATTATTTTTTATCCATCTTGTCCTATAGGTTATTTTTAGTGTATACCACCATTTGAAGATCTGGGCCGATAAGATTTTAAAAGTATCTTATGGTCATCAAAAGCTGCGTTTATATAATCAAAAATACACAAATTTATAATAACTGTTTTCTATTGTAATATATTTTAAATTGTTATTTATTCTAGTGGACAGCTGAATTTACATCTTCAGTGTCACATGATCCTTCAGAAATTATTATAATGATTTGATGCTCAAGAAACATTTCTTATTATTATCAATGTTGAATCCGTTGTGCTGCTTAATTTATTTTGGAAACATCATACATTTTTTTCATGATTCTTTGATGAAAAGAAAGTTCAAAAGAACAGCATTTATTTGAAATAGAAATCGTTTGTAACATTATAAAAGACATTTCTGTCACTTTTAATTAATTGAATGTATTTTTGCCGAATAAAAGTATTAATTTATTTCAAAAAAGAAAATAAATCTTACAGACTCCAAACTTTTGAATGGTGTTATTGTTGTTGAGCTTAGCTGTTAGATAATGACAAATGGTTCAACCTTCACTAAGCTGTGCTGAAAATGGTGTTAGTTCATTCAGGTCAATCTGTCCAAAAGGCAAATTGAAAATTTTCCAGGTACTGTGGGGACATCAGAGCTGTGTGTCACTGCTATAAGAGTGGCAGTACAATCAGTGAGAAAAGGGCCGAGCACTGAGCCCTGAGGTACACCAGCGGTTAGCTGATGTGACTTAAAGAACCCACACACTACAGGATAATCAGGAAGATTCTGGGCCCAATCCTCCCCTTCCGACAATCCTAGGTAAAGTCCCGATTATCTTGATGGTTCTACAGATTGTCTTATCAGATTTTCCTGTGGTGGGAGGTTTATTAAGAGTGATTGAATCATCAGGGCCACCATGTTGAATATTAACAATCAGAAATCCTGTTGTGTGTGGGAACCCCGAGGACAAACAAAGTCTGTAGATTGTCACGTGAAACGAAACCCAATCAGAAAGCGAGCTGATGGGAGACGGAAGCATAAAACGACTTCATCCAAATCTTCTTGTTTCGCAAATTTTCTGTAAAAAGCAGGCCAAAGACTATTATTGCCATTTTTTCTCATATTTGTTTAGTCTAAAGTTAACAAGATTTCCCATGTGTCACATGCAGGTTGAAGCAGAGAGGATGCAGGATCTATATGCAGCAGGCCTTTATTGAACAAACTCAAAAATCTTTGACTCAAAACTCAGGATTCTCACGGGCAGGAACACAGGGCTCTCAAGTTTTGAAACCCCCCCAAAAAAGGGGTAGCGGGTTAGACGGGTCGCGGGAATTGGGGTGTTTCATTAATAATATTATTGTTAGTGTTTTTGTTGTTATTTTTAAAAATAGCTCATATACCAAATACAAAGTATTTATTCAGTTTCTGCATGTGTGTGTGTGTGTGTGTATAAACAAGGTATTGCTGTATAAAAAACTTTTCTAGTATTATAAATACAGGACCAAGTCTTGGACATTCAAAAAGCATATGAAAAACAGTATCATGAGCATTACAGAAGGGACATAATAAAACAATCTTATTAAATTTTGAAACCAAGCTAATTGAGGCTATAGCACAATGCCTCCCTCCACTGAAGATCTCCACATCGCTTCGAGATAGGAGGTTTATACAATACTCTCCATGATGGATGTACTTCTTCACAAATAGAAATCTTAGCCCTCCATTTAGTATCTGTTTTTCCTTGCAAATGTCCAACATGCACAGATTTGACACAAATATAATAAAGATTTTTCTTTGCCACATCATGAAAAAACAAATCCCCATATCCCTTCAACAATGTATTCTGGTTTATATTACCCCCAACTCTCTCATCTTTAGGGGTCACCTTCAGCTCAGGGAAGTTCTGAGGTGTAAAACCATCTACCAGGGCTGAGTTTATAAAGGACATTAATGCAGGGGGAAAAGCATCCCTAATACACTTGATTATCCTATCCATAGTTCTCAGAGATTTAATTTTAACCTGTGCAGCAAGTGATAACACAGTTCGCCACTGACATTGTGTCAAATCAATTAAATCCATAACTTTACTGACCCCAGCATTTAAAAACTGTGGAACAAAACAAGACAAATTAGATGGTAGTTTTATAAGGGGATTAAAAAACAAGGGTTCTGAAACCCCATAGTGCACATCTTCTGTTCTTGTAAAGTTTAAATATTTCCATGATTTAATTACTGACATGTAAAAGTTAGGAAAGAAACAACATGCCTTTTCCTCAAAGGGCTTTTCCATTAAAAACAACTGTTTATCAAGGCCTATCCCACCTAAATCTGTTAATATAGACAACCCAAATGAAACCCATCGTAAAGGAGCAGAACAATACATAATCCTCTGTAAAGTTTGTAATCTCATTCCTAATATTTTTGACTCTATATGTATTAGTCCTTGACCTCCCTCAGCCACAGGAAGGTAAAGTATACCAGGAATAAGCCAATGGTGACCGTTCCAAAAAAAAATCCACAAAAGCTTTTTGGATGATGGTAAGCAATTCCTTAGGAGGATTTAAAACAGTTACTCTATGCCATAGCATTGAGGCAGCCAGATTATTGATAATCAAGCACTTCCCTCTGAAGGAGAGCTGTGGGAGAAGCCATTGCCATTTTTGTAATCTGCCGATCACCCGATTTGCTAATCCCTCCCAGTTCTTTTCAGTGTATTGAGCTGTCCCAAAAAACACACCAAGTACTTTAAATCCATCTTGAACCCATTTACACTGTTGTGGTAATCGAGGAGGTCCTATATCCAGCCAGTCTCCCAGCAACAAGGATGTACATTTATCCCAGTTAATACGAGCAGATGTAGCTTTCTGATACTTGTTCAAACAGTAAATAAGTTTAGTAACATCATCAGTGCTCTTAATTATTACTGTCACATCATCTGCGTAAGCTGTTAGTTTCACCGGGACTATTTCTGGAAAACCTGGGACACCAATACCACACAGCTGTTTCCTCAGCATAACTAACAGAGGTTCAATAGAAATAGAGTACAGAAGACCAGACAGAGGACATCCTTGTCTTATTCCCCTGGTCACAGAGAAAGGCCTAGTTAAAGACCCATTAATTCGTATCATACTGTAAATGTCACTGTACAGTAGCTTGACAAGAGAAAAATTGTGTATCAAAACCAAAAGCTTCAAGGGTCTTAAACAAATAATGATGGTCCACCCTGTCGAAAGCTTTTTCCTGATCCAAGGATAGAAATCCAATGTCCAATTTGTGTCTTTGTGCAACTGTAATAATGTCTCTTACGAGAAACAGATTATCAAAAATTGTACGTTTAGGGACACAAAATGACTGATCTTTATGGATTACATTTGTCATATATTTTTTAAGTCTATTAGTTAATGTTTTAGATAAAATCTTAAAACAGATCAGTGACACAGGTCGCCAGTTTATAAGGAACCCAAGATCCCCTTTTTTTGGAATCAACGTTATGATTGCCCTCCGACAACTCGTTGGAAGTTTCCCTCGGTTAAAACTTTCCAGAAAGACTGCATACAAGTCCTCTCCAATCATTTCATTTAATTGAGAATATCTAGTCCTTAAGAGGGCTGCTTTTCCTTGCTCCTCCAACAAAGTCTTTAGAAGAAATGTATTCCTCTCAATGGAATCAACAGAGTCACCATGGTTACTTTGTCTCAGAATGTCTTCTTCAAGAGATCTATTTTTTTCTTTGAGAGTTCTGGTGTTATGGGCAGTATATTGTTGTATTTCACTTCAAAATAACTTGAACTGTTCAATGATATAATTACAATTACAAAGCAGAACCACTGATTTCCAAAAACACGATGGGTTTATTTCTCTGTGTGTTCTTATATATTTTATCTAATGAGTGGTTTTAAAATTGTTCTCTTGCAGATCAATTTCATTGAATTATAAAATGACTTATCTACCCAACCTGATGAAGTCACAGCACAATAATAATTATAGAAATTCTGATTTCTCCAATACCTGAAAAAACAAACAAGACTGTTTAATTTCCAGTAGAGTCAGTTATGAGTATGATAACATATTTACAGTAGAGAAATTCTGGTTAATGATCAGTTAAATTCAGTAATCTCTCACCCTTTTGTTATTGTGGAGCCATCGATCCATTTCCACACTCCCTCTGTTTTACTCAGACCAATCCAAAAATGATAATTTCCTGCAACCTTCTGCAAAAACTCCTGTTATGAAAGAACAGTAATATATTGTATAATATATATATAGTAGTAATAATTACAATGACAGCAATACACCTTTCTCTCATTAGTTAAAACAGACCAACCCATGTGTCAATGTGCACAAACAAACACAAAATCGTTTTCTTTCTCACTCACTTGTTCCTCTTTGCTGTTTATGATCACTAGATCTGCTCCTCTCTGTTGACAGTCTCGTCTGCTGTCACTCCATATCTTATACTCAGATGAAATATAATAAAAACTGAAGTTGTAGAAAATCCATTTGAAGTTGTCAGCACGCTGATCTATTAATACACCAGTTTAGATATTAGTTTACACAGTTTAGCTTTGTCCACGATGAAATTTATTAAAGCCGAATTGATGAACAGACACTTGATGTTTATGTCGATGCTTATTTTTATTGGAGTGGAATGATAAAAAAAGATACATTTTAATGATTTAATGAGGAAAACACAAAATTACCTTGTTCGTAAAGGACACGTTGGAGTTCATCATTCTTGTTTTTTATCTGCTCTCTTTCCTCAGTCAGATTATTGATGTGGGTTCGTAACTGGTTTCTCTCGGTGGTGAAATACACACAGAGCATCATTACAGCAGTCAGCAGAAGAACACACAGCAGACACAAACACACTTCAACTGCTCTGTGCTTTCTGTTCTTCACTGAGACACTTCCTGAAGACGACAGACAAGATTAAATTAGTCGTCACACTTCTATACTTCATTATAATGAACTTTACTCTTACATTTTTTTCTCAATCGCTTTGGCTCAATTCTCAAACAAGATCTCTCAAAACAATAACTTCAGATCTCTGAACAATTCATTTCTTGTTCAACCAAAATTGAACTTTTTTATTTAAGCAAATTGCACGTGTTTTGTACAAGTGTTTTGGTGCAAAAGAGTAAGTACTACATAATATCTTAATACACACATGGCCTGCTGATGAAAACTGACGAGCTGATTCTCTGTAAAATTGTCATACTATTCAACACATCTAAACAGTCTTTCATTGTGTGAGCCATTCAGTTATCAAAATCTGTCAGACATACGAGTCAAAAAAAATAAAAAATTAATGAAATGTTTTGGGTGAGTAACTACATTTTGCAGACATGATGTCCCATAAAACAGTTGTGACAATTGAGTTTGGAGAATGTTAAGACGGTTTAAAAAAATAAACCAAAGTAACTGAGAAAAACACAAGAGATACTACAATACTTCTGTCTCTCTGTTATAATGTGTATCAGATGAATTATATTACCAGTGTGTTGAAGTGGCTGATGTCTCTCTGTGTTTGTCCTCAGATCATGATGTCTCTCAGTATCTGCGCTTTCATAGATATCCACCATCATCTCCACTCTTTCTCCTCTGTCCATTTCCACAGTCTCAGTCATCAACGTCACATCTTCATATATAACTTCAGTTTTCTCTGATCTCTTAATGTCATTCATTATAACACTGTGATAATGGTTAATGCTGCGGTTGTTCTAGCTTCAGATTGTTTAGGCTGCAATGCTTTGCATTTCATCAACCTGTCGAAAAATAAACGGAAATAAATCAGTCAGAAATAAACTCATGATCAAACTGAAGTGAATCATGTGACATTCAAGTTGCCAAGACAGGAAGGATTGAGATGTGCCTATTCACACCAAGAGTCTATAAAGAGAATATTTATGATCATCAGAGGTCAGGCAATCATTTCATTGTAACGCTGGGTGAACTAAAAAAACAAAAGAAGAGTTGGATCCAAATGCAGAAATAGTTTAATAACAAAATTAACATAACAAAACCAGGGAACAGAATTACCAGATGAGGAAGGAACGAAGGAACGAACGAACGAACGAACGAACATCCATCCATCCATCCATCCATCCATCCATCCATCCATCCATCCATCCATCCATCCATCCATCCATCCATCCATCCATCCATCCATCCATCCATCCATCCATCCATCCATCCATCCATCCATCCATCCATCCATCCATCCATCCATCCATCCATCCATCCAAGAAACACTTGGGTATAAATACACTCAAGGGGAGATTGGCAAACAAGTCACACCTGGGAACAATCAGGAACTAATCAATGAGAAAAACTACAAAAAACTACAAAACTTGGCACAGAACAGGAAATAACATAAAAGTCCAGCACAAAAGACAAGAGGAACACAAGACAGGAATCATGACACTCATAATCTTTTCTCTAAAGCTGGATTTTGGGCTCCATTAAACCATCACCAGATGGATTTGCAAAAATTATTGTTTTCAAACATGTTTCCTCAAACAATCCCCCTGTCTTCCATTGGTTGGTAATCAGACTGGTCCCGTCTTTAGACAACGAAAATGAGTAGGGGAGAGCTGGGACAGTTGAAACACTTTTCAGATAAACGTCGTTTTCTAAGATAAGGTTACAGATAGATTGCTTTTTTTTGTGATCAACAATTCACATATGTATTCTCTTAGTATCATGTGTTATTCGGTACAAATATAGAATGATTTAAGTAAAAATTGACTTTGAACAGTAGTTGAAGCGATTGAAGCGATTGAAACACAGGGTTCGGACAGATGAAACATAACAGTTTAACTATAGGCAATAAGCCTATGTGCATTTTGCGTAATCTTTCTAATAGACTATTAGGTGACGAAGACAGACAAATCCGTTTACAATAAATTTTCTTACATTTCTTCCTTGAGTCATATTGAGTGTTTGCTAGTTGAATAGCCTGTTATTATGAAGAAAACGAGGTCAACCGGAAGACAATAGATGAAATAAATTGAAGATTGAAGATTGGACAATTGATGATTATTAAAGAGATAACGTGTTGCGTAATTGAAAATAAATTTGTATTAAAAGAAACACAAGTCTAGGAACAGTATATGAATCTATGAACAGTATAGGCTAAAGACCTACTTCTGTAGGTTCATATGATTAAATAACTATTAAACATCGAAAATACATCTTATGCATTACAAATGTTTTCATTATTTATTGCAAAACCCTTTTTTATTAAATGCTTAAACACATAGTGTGACCACATTAACAGTGGTTTTCTTATGACCAGGTTCAACTGACAGCTCCTCCAGCCAGTTAAACTTGTTTTGCCCTTAAACTAAAAAACTCTGATATTGCACACTTAAGGGTGTGTTGCAGTACTAATACACCTGCCGTATTATCATTACAATTTGTCAGTCAAAAATAAAAGTACCGCACAAAAGAATTCACTTACCGCACTCAAAAACAGCTTTCCAGCTTTAACTCCAAAACGGCATGACGTAAAGAAGAAATGTTTTCGCGGGTCTGGTAGGCATTGCGTGCTGTACGTGGTGACGAAATTTGACGTACATGACGTGAGTGGTTTTCAAGGAAATCTCAATGGTTCATCCGTCCCGCGTTTCAATCGTCCCGGCTCTCCCCTACAGGAAGTGTAGAGATTCACTTTTTAAAATGGAGTAAGTTATAAAATATTGTAAATGTTTTATTTAATTACAGACCCCAAACTTTTGACCTCAATGGTGTTATTGTTGTTGAGCTTAACTGTTAGATGATGACAAATGGTTCAACCTTCACTAGACTGTGCTGAAAATGGTGTTATTTAATCGTTTTCTTGTTTCCTCATTTTTTACCCTGAATTCTTGCAAGTCCGGCAACTCAGGATCAAGGTTTCTTGGTAGTTAAGGTAAAGTGGTCCGGATACATCTGCCCATAAGCAGTTGAGAAGGGAAAACCTGTGCTCCAAAGGTGTTGCTCTGTAAGTCAGCTAGGCTTTGTTTTAGTCTGTTTCTTTAGTCCACAATCATTTAATTGTGACTGTACAGCTCTTTCAGCCTCTCCGTTCGCTTGGGGATAATGAGGGCTGCTCGTAGTGTGTTTGAGATTGCAACTGTTGGAATTTATGTGATACGAACTGCGGCCCGTTGTGGGAAATGACCTCCTCCAGAATGTCATGATGTGCAAAAACATCTTTGACTGCTCTGACTGTGACCTCAGAAGATGTGACGTTCAGATGTGCAACCTCTGGAAAAATAGTCTACAATGAGCAGGTACGTTTTATTTTGCCCTCTCACACGTCCACATCACTGCTAGTGCTTCTTTTACAATCTGCACATAGCGCTTCTCAGTATCCTTTAGACTGCTGGATATTTATGTCACAGGTTTTCATGTTCCATCTTTTTGTTTCTGTGACAACACGGCGCCTATGCCGTAGGATGACGCATGTGCAGCAACTTCTGTCTGTCTTTCAGGTGAATATGATTCCAGCACTCTTGGTGAACTCAATGTCTTTTTAAATCTGTGAAAAGTTTGTCTCTGTGGCTCATCCCACACCTATTAGTTTCTTTATCTGAGCAGTTCCTTCAGTGGGGTGGTGAATGAAGCAAGTTGTGGTAGAGATTTAGCGAGGTAGTTTGCCATTCCTAGTACTTTGCTTACATCTGCCTTTGGTTCTGGCATGTGTAGAATAGCCCTGACCTTGCTTGGGTCTGCCTCCAGGCCTCTTTCTGGGATCTTGTGACCAACGAAAAGCATTTCAGTCTTAGCAAACTCACGTTTTTCGTTCAGTGTGAGTTTTTTCAAGACATTTTTCAGATGCTGGTCGTGTTCAAGTTTGTTTCAGCCAAAGACAAGAATGGCATCTGCATGATGTTTAACACCACTGACATCCTCCAGTAGTTGAGACATTCGCCAATTCCAAATGAAAGTCTATTGAAAAGGTATCTCCTGAATGGATTAATGAATGTGGTGAGTGGTCTCGACTCTTAGGTCAAGGGAATCTGTCAAAAGCCTGATCAGGTTTTGTGAAGATTGTGGCGTCTGACAGCATGGCTAAAGATTGATCGACAGCCGGAAGAATGTGGTGCTCTCTCTTGACCCATTTGTTTAGGTTTGGCAAGTCCACACATATACAAATTCTATACAGTGTCAATTGAGTTGAGTCTTCAACTCAATGTGATAAGGCAAGACAAGGCAAGGCAAGGCAAGTTTATTTATATAGCACATTTCATACACAATGGCAATTCAAAGTGCTTTACATAGAAGAAATTAAAATAATAAAAAGAAATAAGAATAATTAAAACAGTTTAGAAAAATAAAATAAAATACAGTACAGTACAAACAGTCAGACAAACAGCGGCACAGTGCTCATTCAGTAAATGCATAGCTAAACAGATGTGTTTTGAGTCTGGATTTGAAAGTGACTACTGTAGGAGCACGTCTGATCTCCTCTGGAAGCTGGTTCCGGCATAATAGCTAAAAGCAGACTCACCATGCTTAGAGTGAACCCTTGGTATTTCTAGCTGATATGATCCTAATGATCTGAGTGATCTGTTGGGTTTATATTCAGTGAGCATATCTGCAATATATTGAGGTCCTAGGCCATTGAATGATATATATACTAGTAATAATACTTTAAAATCATTCCTAAATTTAACTGGGAGCCAGTGTAAAGACCTGAGGACTGGTGTGATATGTTCGTATTTTCTGGTTCTGCTCAGAATCCTGGCGGCAGCGTTCTGTATGAGCTGCAACTGTCTTATGGTCTTTTTGGGAAGGCCAGTGAGGAGTCCATTACAATAATCCACCCTGCTAGTGATGAAAGCATGAACAAGTTTCTCTAAGTCTTGTCTGGAAACAAAGCATCTAATTCTTGCAATATTTTTCAGATGACAGTATGCTGGTTTAGTTATTGCTTTGACATGACTACTGAAACTAAGGTCTGACTCTAGTGTCACACCGAGATTCCTGACTTGATGTTTAGTTGTTTGACCCCTAGAGTGAAGGTATGCGTTTTTTCTGGGTCTCACATGTGGGGATATCACATGTGCAATCGTGCTCATATTTGTAAAAATAGCTCTTTTGCTCTTGTGATATTGCTTTATTATATGTTGTAATGTAAAAATCTCATACAAATACCTTTTTTTGCGATCTTTGAATTTTGAGGGTGTTCGTATTCATTTTTGGCTTTTTTTTTCTTTTCTTTTTTTTGACAATCCTGCGTTGATTTTGAACCCGACACCAGAGTAACAAAAGATAATCACATTGGAAATAAGTTATTGATTGCATTTTAAGCAGTAAGTTTTACATAAAATTACATTAATGATGTTAACAAATAAATCAGACAATACACCAGCAATTTAGTGATATCCTGGCCTTTACTGGTCTTGAGATAAAATCCTGAGTCCTCTTAGTCTGAGACCGAGACAAGACCGAGTACAAATGCTGTCGAGACCGGGAGAAGACCAAGAACTTTAGACCGGTCTCAAATACAACACTGGCAAGAACTGAATTCAAAAGATGAATTTCAACTATGGTGTTAAATGTGGACAGACTGCACATGCATATACTATATAGTGTTATTTACAGATTAATTGTGTTGCATCAAATGTGTTCTGTTGGCTTTTGCTTCTGAGGCAGGACCTGCCCATCAGTGAATGTGATATAATAATGTTTATTACTCAGAGAATATATTGTGAAATAAATGGCTCATCTCCTTTAGTGTGTTGTTTTGCTTTTCAAGAGGCCGTTAGCTCAGTGCTTTGTGTTAATGACACATTAGTTTACTCAAGAGATCAGTTGATAGTGTTGTTCACACTATTTCTGCAGCACAACATGTGATTCACACAGATAAAATTACAGGACATAAAGAGCTTTACATTGAATCTGTATTTTATTGTGCTGATCCACTGGATGCATAATTTTAGCTGAACTGTAGCATCTGCTTTAAACATACATGAAATCTAATAGATGAACAAAAACACATTAGATCTAGTTTTATATATTGTTAGCTTTATTTATTTACTAAGTTTGTCACATTATGCATCCCTCTGCATCATGTAGGCCTACGTTTTGGGCTACATGATATCGCTGATTTCACTGTTTGTGGAAAAGGAAGTAGATGAAAGCTTCTGTAATTGAGTTTCAGTGGTAAAGAGTCTGAGGCTTTGATGAGGAAAGTTAAATACACATCCGTGGAGATCCATCCATCACTAGAGTCACAGAGGAGAACGAGGGTCCATCAGTTTGTCTGCTGGCTTTGATTGCTCTTGATATCACCAACAGGGAGGAAAAACTGCTGAAGACCCTCTTCTGGACGAGACACCAGACCACTGACCCTTTCTCATGAGCAATATCCACAGACTTTAATGAGTGGATCCATTTATCTTAATTGCTATTATGATTTAGTTATATAACATAGCACTCGGATTTCCAATTAAGCTGCATATTTAAAAAGCTGATGAATCACGTAAAAATATTTCATTTCAAAATAACTTGAACTGTTCAATGATATAATTACAATTACAAAGCAGAACCACTGATTTCCAAAAACATGATGGGTTTATTTCTCTGTGAGTTCTTATATATTTTATCTAATGAGTGGTTTTAAAATTGTTCTCTTGCAGATCCATTTTATTGAATTATAACATGACATATATTCCCAACCTGATGAAATAATTACAGCACAATAATCACTATATACATACTGATTCTGAAATCTCCAATACCTGAAACAACAAAGAAGACTGTTTGATTTCCAGTAGAGTCAGTTATGAGTATGATAACATATTTACAGTAGAGAAATTCTGGCTAATGATCAGTTAAATTCAGTGATTTCTTACTCATTTGTTATTGTGGAGCCATCGATCCATTTCCACACTCCCTCTGTTTTACTCAGACCAATCCAAAACTGATCATTACCTGCAACCTTCTGCAAAAACTCCTGTTGTGATAGAACAGTAATATATTATATGTAGTAGTAATAATTACAATAACAGTAATACACCTTTCTCTCATCTGTTAAAACAGACCAACCCATGTGTCAATGTGCACAAACAAACACAAAATCGTTTTCTTTCTCACTCACTTGTTCCTCTTTGCTGTTTATGATCACTAGATCTGCTCCTCTCTGTTGACAGTCTCGTCTGCTGTGACTCCATATCTTATACTCAGATGAAATATAATAAAAACTGAAGTTGTAGTAAATCCATTTGAAGTTGTCAGCACGCTGATCTATTAATACACCAGTTTAGATATTAGTTTACACAGTTTAGCTTTGTCCGTGCTGAAATTTATTTAATGAAAAGTCAATGCTTATTTTTATTGATGTGGAATGTTAGAAAAAAGTTAAATTTATAATGATTAAATGAGGAAAACACAAAATTACCTTGTTCGTAAAGGACACGTTGGAGTTCATCATTCTTGTTTTTTATCTGCTCTCTTTCCTCAGTCAGATTATTACTGTAGTTCAGTATCTGCTCATATTTGGTAAGTATTTGATGTCTTTCCTCAGTCAGATTATTGATGTGGGTTCGTAACTGGTTTCTCTCGGTGGTGAAATACACACAGAGCATCATTACAGCAGTCAGCAGAAGAACACACAGCAGACACAAACACACTTCAACTGCTCTGTGCTTTCTGTTCTTCACTGAGACACTTCCTGAAGACGACAGACAAGATTAAATTAGTCGTCACACTTCTACTATATTATTATGAATATATATTACAGTTTTGCTCAATCGCTTTGTCTCAATTCTCAAATGAGATCTCGCAAATAAGTTCAGATCTCTGAACAATTCATTTCTTGTTCAACCAAAATTGAACTTTTTTATTTAAGCAAATTCCACCTGTTTTAGTACAAGTGTTTTGGTGCAAAAGAGTAAGTACTACATAATATCTTAATACACACATGGCCTGCTGATGAAAACTGACGAGTTGATTCTCTGTAAAATTGTCATACTATTCAACACATCTAAACAGTCTTTCATCGTGTGAGCCATTCAGCCATTCATCAAAATCTGTCAGACATACGTGTTATTTCTAAAAAATATTTACGACATGGCATGTTTCACATCTCACTTGATGACAAAAAAAATAAATAATGAAATGTTTTGGGTGAGTAACTACATTTTGCAGACATGATGTCCCATAAAACAGTTGTGACAATTGAGTTTGGAGAATGTTAAGACGGTTTAAACAAAATAAACCAAAGTAACTGAGAAAAACACAAGAGATACTACAATACTTCTGTCTCTCTGTTATAATATGTATCAGATGAATTACATTACCAGTGTGTTGAAGTGGCTGATGTCTCTCTGTGTTTGTCCTCAGATCATGATGTCTCTCAGTATCTGCGCTTTCATAGATATCCACCATCATCTCCACTCTTTCTCCTCTGTCCATTTCCACAGTCTCAGTCATCAACATCACATCATCATATATAACTTCAGTTATCTCTGATCTCTTAATGTCATTCATTATAACACTGTGTTAATGGTTAATGCTGCAGTTGTTCTAGCTTCAGATTGTTTAGGCTACAATGCTTTGCATTTCATCAGCCTGTCAGAAAATAAACGGAAATAAATCAGTCAGAAATAAACTCATGATCAAACTGGTGTGAATCACGTGACATTCAAGTTGCCAAGACAGGAAGGATTGAGATGTGCCTATTCACACCAAGAGTCTATAAACAGAACATTTATGATCATAAGAGGTCAGGCAATCATATCATTGTAATGCTGGGTGAACTAAAAAACAAAAGAAGAGTTGGATTCAAATGCAGAAATAGTTTAATAACAAAATAAACAAAATAAACATAACATAACCACTGCAACCAGGGGCCTGTTTCAGAAAGGAGGTTAAGTGAAAACTCTGAGTATGTTAACCCTGATATGAGGGAAACTCTGGGTTTTCTGTTTCAGAATGGGAGGTATGTCAAACCTGAGAAAGCAGAGTAAGTCAAGCCCGTTTCTGAAAGAGAGGTAACTCATCAGTGCATCAGTTACCATGGTAACTTACTCTGTGAACCTAACCTGGTCGGGAGCAGAGGGTTGTTCCATAAAACAAGATTAGAATACAAGCCAGGCTTATTTTGGTTAGTCACACTTATTGTCGGTGATTTCTGTTTCATAAAGCAAACTTAAAATAGTTCAAACTCAGTTACCCTGGCAACTTATGCTGGGAAACTAGCCTGGTCCAGGGCAGGCTAACTGTCAGGCTAAGCCTCAGCTGTTACACAGATCCTCTAACACTGACCGACATTACCACTGACACTCTCTCACCATTACTGGACTTTATTAACCATTATTAGTCCAAAAATAAATGCACAGTATACAGAAAATCAACTTAAATAAGGCTACAGTGATCAATTAGACAATATAGACATATATATATATATATATATATATATATATATATATACTGTATATAGATATATAGATAGATAGGCCTAAATACAATATATATACTACAGGTTTTCTTTTTTTACTGGCTGAATGTTTTGTGCCCAATATTTAATTAGATTGTTTTAAAGATTTATGAATACATTTCTCTCTGGTTTTGTTTGGCAGCTGTAGTACATGTTTATGATTAGAAGAACATTAGAACACAATCTAAAAAAAAGCTTTGTAAAGCAGAAGTTAAAATCACAAAATTAAAAATAAATAATTACAAAAGCACAGTATGAATTTTAACTGGTAAGATGAATCTGAGCTTAGTAATTGACAGTATATTAGCCTACATTTGATTTACCCCATTACAATAGTCCCTTTACAGTTATTGCTATCATAAAAATACACTTGTAGGTTTAAAATTCTAAATAAGGCACATCTAATGTCCAAATAACAAATATTTTAGCATATATATATATATATATATATATATATATATATATATATATATATAAAATGTACTTTATTATGTCTTTCAATTCAAACACATTTAACACAATTATACAAATTGACAGTTCCTTTAAAGACATCATATTTTCCCCCAATAAATATTCCTTATTTTTCCTTCTACTTTTTTTCTTTTGTGATAATACCCACCAACACATAGCCTAAAAATCTGCTAGATCTGCTCCTCTCTGTTGACAGTCTCGTCTGCTGTCACTCCACATCTTATACTCAGATGAAAAATAATAAAAACAGAAGTTGTAGTAAATCCATTTGAAGTTGTCAGCACGCTGATCTATTAATACACCAGTTTAGATATTAGTTTACACAGTTTAGCTTTGTCCACGATCAAATTTATTAAAGCCGAATTGATGAACAGACACTTGATGTTTATGTCGATGCTTATTTTTATTGGAGTGGAATGATAGAAAAAAAGATAAATTTTAATGATTTAATGAGGAAAACACAAAATTACCTTGTTCGTAAAGGACACGTTGGAGTTCATCATTCTTGTTTTTTATCTGCTCTCTTTCCTCAGTCAGATTATTACTGTAGTTCAGTATCTGCTCATATTTGGTAAGTATTTGATGTCTTTCCTCAGTCAGATTATTGATGTGGGTTCGTAACTGGTTTCTCTCGGTGGTGAAATACACACAGAGCATCATTACAGCAGTCAGCAGAAGAACACACAGCAGACACAAACACACTTCAACTGCTCTGTGCTTTCTGTTCTTCACTGAGACACTTCCTGAAGACGACAGACAAGATTAAATTAGTCATCACACTTCTATACTTCATTATAATGAACTTTACTCTTACATTTTTTTCTCAATCGCTTTGGCTCAATTCTCAAACAAGATCTCTCAAAACAATAACTTCAGATCTCTGAACAATTCATTTCTTGTTCAACCAAAATTGAACTTTTTTATTTAAGCAAATTCCACCTGTTTTAGTACAAGTGTTTTGGTGCAAAAGAGTAAGTACTACATAATATCTTAATACACACATGGCCTGCTGATCAAAACTGACGAGTTGATTCTCTGTAAAATTGTCATACTATTCAACACATCTAAACAGTCTTTCATCATGTGAGCCATTCAGTTATCAAAATCTGTCAGACATACGAGTCATTTCTATAAATATTTACGGCATGTTTCACATCTCACTTCATGACAAAAAAAAAATAATGAAATGTTTTAGGTGAGTAACTACATTTTGCAGACATGATGTCCCATAAAACAGTTGTGACAATTGAGTTTGGAGAATGTTAAGACGGTTTAAAAAAATAAACCAAAGTAACTGAGAAAAACACAAGAGATACTACAATACTTCTGTCTCTCTGTTATAATATGTATCAGATGAATTACATTACCAGTGTGTTGAAGTGGCTGATGTCTCTCTGTGTTTGTCCTCAGATCATGATGTCTCTCAGTATCTGCGCTTTCATAGATATCCACCATCATCTCCACTCTTTCTCCTCTGTCCATTTCCACAGTCTCAGTCATCAACATCACATCATCATATATAACTTCAGTTATCTCTGATCTCTTAATGTCATTCATTATAACACTGTGTTAATGGTTAATGCTGCGGTTGTTCTAGCTTCAGATTGTTTAGGCTACAGTGCTTTGCATTTCATCAGCCTGTCGGAAAATAAACGGAAATAAATAAGTCAGAAATAAACTCATGATCAAACTGAAGTGAATCATGTGACATTCAAGTTGCCAAGACAGGAAGGATTGAGATGTGCCTATTCACACCAAGAGTCTATAAAGAGAATATTTATGATCATCAGAGGTCAGGCAATCATTTCATTGTAACGCTGGGTGAACTAAAAAAACAAAAGAAGAGTTGGATCCAAATGCAGAAATAGTTTAATAACAAAATTAACATAACAAAACCAGGGAACAGAATTACCAGATGAGGAAGGAAGGAAGGAAGGAAGGAAGGAACTACAATACGTCCGTCCGTCCGTCCAAGAAACTTACTGTAAACTTAATTGCAGTAACTTTAAAAATACTGTAAACTTTTTTACAGTAATAATCACAGTACTGTGTTTCATCACCTCACATATTTTACTACTGTAATAGGGATTACTGCATTAATTTTGTGTACTGTAAAATGAAGACACTTTTTTTTCACAAAAATGCCATTTATTGACAACTTTTCACACTTTAAATTTCAAAATTCATAAAATAAATAGCAAAAAAACATTTTTTTCAATAGGTAAACATTTTTCTGTTAAAGGGATACTCTACCGAAAAATGAAAATTCTGTCATCATATACTCACCCTCATGTTGTTTCAAACCTGTATGAATTTCTTTCCTTTGCTGAACAGAAAGGAAGATATTTAGAAGAATGTCAGTAACCAGACAGTTTTAGATACCATTGACTTCCATAGTATATTTTTTTCCTATTATGGAAGTCAATGGTATCTAAAACTGTCTGGTTACTGACATTCTTCTAAATATCTTCCTTTCTGTTCAGCAGAAGAAAGAAATTCATACAGGTTTGAAACAACATGAGGGTGAGTATATGATGACAGAATTTTCATTTTTCGGTAGAGTATCCCTTTAACATTTAATTTCGTTTTGTATACAACAACACTTTTCTGAACATACAAATCAATCCTGTTCAAATGTATTAAAATGTTTGGTTAAAATTAGAGTGTATAAAAGACAAATTAAATGATTTAAAAACAGCAGGATTTCAAACAGTAGAATTTGGTCCCTGAATGTTGTTTTTCTCCCAGAACTGTATTTTCATTCAAAAACGAGGCCTGAACTAGTCAACGTCCTGGGCTGGAGTCTTCTACCCTGCAGTGGAAGAAATTAATTATTAATTGAAAAGTTTATAAGCAAGACAGATGGATTTATTCAAATTTTTCTTAAATTCAATTGCTTTATTTTTGCTTGTAGATGAGGTTGACAGAAGTTAGCCACTTTCGTTCCAAGAGATGATGAAATTTGTCGTTATCTATGAGTGTTAAAGTGGCGTAATATCCAGAATGGACGCGTATAAGAGACATGAGACTGAACGCACTGAAAAGCCTTTGCACTGCTCATATGCTGAGAGAGAGATTAGACAATAGAGCTGCACGATTCATCTTCAAAGACTGTGATCTCGGTCATCGAGACCTTTCAATTCGTCTATTAAACTTTGACAAAATCATATCACAACATTCAAATCTGTGTTGGCGCTGCCATTGACCCGGAGAGAGAAACGTTAGTCATGAAACAGCTTCACAAACAGTCTTTTAAATAAATATTTAAAATGGAATATATTTTTAAATAATTGTTAAACATCAAACTTTTATTTTAACTCACCATGCAAATGGTAGAAAAGTTAATAATAAAAAATAAAAGTTTGATGTTTAACAATTACACAACAGTTCATATAAACCCAAATAAACACTTTGAGAATTATTTTACTAGTCGGGTAGGTGGTTAAAGAATGACTACTCAAATATTTGTTCCTATTCCTAGTCAAAAATATATCAACAACAAATAAGTGCTTACCTCTGGATAAATTCTAATGTATGATATTTATTTAAAAGACTGTTTGTGAAGCTGTTTCATGACTAACGTTTCTCTCTCTGGGTCAACGGAATAGCCAACACAGATTTTAATGTTGCGATATGATTTTGTCAAAGTTTAATAGACAGACGAATTGAAAGGTCTCGATGACCGAGATCACAGTCTTTGAAGATGAATCGTGCAGCTCTATTGTCTAATCTCTCTCTCAGCATATGAGCAGTGCAAAGGCTTTTCAGTGCGTTCAGTCTCATGTCTCTTATACGCGTCCATTCTGGATATTATTACGCCACTTTAACACTTTGGACACGTAAAACTTTGTTCACACACAGTGAATCGATACAAATATACTTAACACTTAATATACTTATACACTTAAAATTGGGATCTGTGTATGTCTAGTGCTGGGATCTTACCGAGCATGATGAGCCTTGGAGTGCTTGGCAGGGAAATCTGGGCCTCAACGTCTGCTTGGGTGGAAGTTTCCTGTAACACAAAATAAACAGAAAAAAAAACCTTTTAAAAATCACAAGTACAATAAATGGTAAATAAATTAACTAGTAAGATCTCGAAAAATCTTAATACAATGCGAGTATATTATTATGCTTCCACGAGTCATGAATAAAACTTTCGAATCGGCCCGCTTAAATGTCTGATTCTTCAGGCGGCGACGTTAGCATTAGCAAGCATGAAAAAAAAAAAACGAGTGAGATTATTCAAACGGCTACCGCGCCAACACATACATCAAATACACAATTACAAATTAATTTTATTCAACAATGCTACACGTTACTCTTTAATCAAATCGAAGACGTTATAAGTGTAAGTTAATGTTGCCAGATAAGACAATCTTAATACAGTATAGGCCTATGATCAGTGGTGTAGTCTACGTGATACGCAGGTATACGCCGTATACCCACTAGAAAAGGCCAAGGATTTGCGTATACCCACTTAAAAAAAGCGTGAGGATACGTATCAACTTCGTTTTGTGTCAGAACTTTCACACTTTCATTCATAAATTCATCCCGTCTGTGTTTGCGAAGCGACGGATCGAATCGCGGAATCCAGTCACAAATGGAACGTGCTATATAAAGCAGAACGTCACGGAATTTGGCTATTTTTGAATGAATAAATCAAAAGTAGCTGCTGTACAATGAATAAAATCTCGATATGGACTAGTGTCTATGCATATTAAAGCTAAAAGAGACTGCAATTGTTCTACGCGTCTCTGGGAATGAGCGCTCAGTGTGTGCTCCACTACACACACACACACACACACACACACGGAAGCACGCGTGACTCACGCTCGTGGTGTTTTCTATGGCGCTCGCTTTGTGTCATTTCTTTCCTAACCTATGGCGTTCCGATCGGCTCTTTAATATGACTTTGCTACATGCACTCGTCTCAATGAACGTGACGTCTGCGTCTGCCGAACGTGACGTCTGCGTCTGCCGAACGTCTCGTCTGCGTCTGCCACATCACTCGTTCGTGTGCCGAACGTGACGTCTGCGTCTGCCGAACGTCTCGTCTGCGTCTGCCACATCACTAGTTCGTGTGCCGAACGTGACGTCTGCGTCTGCCATAGTCTGCTGCAAGGGCGGTTTCCAGCACATTCCACACACTCATTCTTTATTATTTTTTCCCACTGATCTTCAGTTGTATTTTATTAGCAATTAAGTGATTTTACCTTGCTTATGTATAGCTTTTATTCCAAATAGTAAATATGAATTTACACAAATGTTCATGTTAAAATATTTGTTTGCCATTGTTTCTTGTCAACATATCCTGATATTCATTCATGTGCTGTAACTAAAAGAGATAATCGATCAGTTCATGTCCTGCTTGGACAGTATAGAGTCATAAAACGGTGTGTATATTTATTATTTGAATTTCTTAAACATTTCCAAAACTGTAAAAGGTTAGGTTATATTAAAATAAAACATTCATTAATTATTTCATGATAAAAATTAGCCTACTGAACTCATTTATAGTTAGGTATAAACGCAAATAATAATAATTCATTATTAATATCAGGCTAGTCTAGGCTACATATTTAGAAGACGCTTTTATCCTAAATGGGAACAAAGCAATTCGTCAGTCATAATATAAGATTATCACATATAAACACAAGATTTTTACGCATATCCAAGTGTTTGTGCGAAGTGTGGAGCGCGCTTGCTGCATGCCACGGAGGCACGGGCGCGAACACTTTCCTATCAACAGTGGGAACAACTTAAAATAGCCTGTAATAGCTGTAAACTCACAATAACAAGAAAACATTGTGCTTTTGTAAAATAAAAGAAAACAATCAGCCGCATGATCTCCGTGAACTGGAGCGCGCCTCAAAAATGAACTGAAACAGTGTAGGCCCTACTGTCTCACAGTCAGACTTGAGGAATATACATAGCTTGAAATGGCTACTTTTAAATGAAAAAGTTCAAATCGAAAGTGTCTGATTATGTAATCCGTAAAGGTTAATTTCTCTCTAAGGCGAAACACACTTTAAACAATTAAAATGCCTCTTTATTTTTTCAGACACATTTATTATAATTAGCCTACTTTTGCTGGTGCTTTGCAGCAAGATTTATGCGTGCGCTTGAGCTATAGCCTACCATGCATGCACCCAGTATTTAATTAATATAAACGTGCGATTAGTCGACTAATTGCTTAAATAAATTACTACTAGTTGACTACAAAAATCTTTAGTCTATGGCAACTCTAATCAATACATTTATTTGACATTTTTTACTTATTATTTATTGGATAGTAATTATCCAGTTATTTACATTACATTAGTTGAGTTAACATATATAGCCTAATTAGTAAATGAACGATAAAAAGAGATTAAATTAATATGCTAACCATGTATTTCTGCATTGCTTGTTCCTACACGAAAAGGACTGTTTTAAAGGTGGCAATCCTTTATACGTGAAGATTATACTGTATCTTGAAGATTGTTGTATTGTATCTTCTGTTATAAAGATGAAGATTGACATTTCGTTAATTAAAAATAATAAGCACATAATATTGAAAAAAAAAAGTTATGTTCTGTTATGTGTTTTGACTACTTTTTGTATTTTGTATAATTTTATCTCTAGATAACGAAGTATGAGTATGAATATGAATATGAATATATATATATATATATATATATATATATATATATATATATATATATATATATATATAAATATAACTTTTAAAGGGCCTAATTTTTCCTGGACCTGCTACAATTGAGAATCACTTTAAGCATGCACGCTAAGACAATTTGAAGTATTCCACTTAATACACAATAAAACATATACAATAATGAACAACGTACCGCTTGCTGTTCTAGTGAGGACGGGCCGAAAAAAAATATTCCTCCAATTTATACCCACCCCACCACATACACCACAATTCTCTCTCTACACAACTTTAATAGTTGTGAATGCATTGCTGTACTATTTACTACATCTCACAATCCATAGTATATTGTTCATACAATTGTTATTTCCCTGTCGACTGGTAATATAACGGATTGCACTTTATGGACTTTTTATTGCACTTATATTGTAGGATTCTCTGATGTTATTTCGTTGTTATTTATAACAATGACAAAAAATAAAGAAAAAATAAAGAACAAACAATATTTACAAGACGCTTTTATCGAAAAAAGGAACAAAGCAATTCGTCATATGTCAGTCATAATACAGGTTAGACAATAATAATACAATAATTTATCACAAATAAACACAAGATTTTGACGCATATCCAATGGTTTGTGCGGAGGCGCAGGCGCGAACACTTGTATTTTCCTATCAACAGTGGAAACAACTTAAAATGCTCATAATATATGGTCATATAGAAAATAATAATACATAATTCGCAACTACTTTTATTTGAGTAAACTCACAATAACAAGAAAACGTTTTGATTTCGTAAAATAAAAGAAAACAATCAGGCGCGCTTTCATGATCTCCGTGAACTGGAGCGCGTCTCAAAAATGAACTGAAACAAAATAAAGCTTGAAATGTCCAATTTTAAACGAACAAATTCGAATCGAAAGCAAATACTGTCTGATAATCCGCATGAACGGTGCATTTCTATCTAAAGGCGCATCCGCTTTACAGCGGAGATGGAGATGTTTGCAGCCGCGACACTGATTTAGAAAATACTAGTTTATTAGTAAAAACAATTAAAATGCCTCGTTATTTTTTCAGACACATTTATTATCATTAGCCTATAAATCACCTATAAATCAGCTCTCTGTATGGTTCCAGAGATGGCTCTTCTCATTCAGCATGCGGGAAAATAATTTGGCCTTAGAAAACCAGTAAAATCTAAAAATAAAAATAAATAAAAAATCCATATTAATTTGTGAATATTTTAAATGTTTAATAAAGGGGCAAAACGTCATAAACAAAAAGTCAAATAATAGTTTACAAACTATTTTTAAAAAAAAGTTTACAGTCGTTTTTTTTCCACCACAGGTGACTTATATATAAAAAATAGTAGCCTATTTTTCAATTCTATTCTTCTATTTAAAGGATCTAAACAGTGGTTGCGCGTTTTCTAGTTTACCAAAGTGCTGTAGCCTAGGCCTTTTAAAACTATAAAAAATTAAAAACACAATAACAACCCCAACAATAAGCTATAAAAATGCAATAGCCTATATCAAGTTTGTTTCTTCATATTTCTATCTTTGTGGGGGCATTTGGCCCTCAAAATGTGGGTTAAACAACACACACACACACACACATAATATCCTATATATAAATCACAGACGCAGACGTCACGTTATAAGACAGACGCAAGTGTCACGTTCATTGAGACGAGTGCATGTTGCACAGTCATATTAAAGAACCGATCGCAACCGCTGGCACACTGCACTGAGCTGTGTTGAGTAGAGTGTTAAATACGTGTTAAATACGTGTTAGAGAAAAAAATAATTAATAACTTCACTGCCACACGTGCATGACGCGTGACGTCTGACTCGACACTTCACTGCCACGCGTGATTTACGTGACGTCAGCGTGACGTCTGCGTGACGTCTGCGTGACGTCTGCGTCTTAAAATGAATGGAATAAATAGCAAAAAATAATAAAAAATAAGACGTTGAGTGAGACGTTCATTGAGACGAGTGCATGTAGCAAAGTCATATTAAAGAGCCGATCGGAACGCCATACTAACCAAGCTTAAAGACGTGTTAACGTGCGTGTGGAGAACGTCTACACGTCTGCACGTCTGCCCGTCTGCACGTCTGCCCGTCTTAACGTCTGCACGTCTGCCCGTCTGCACGTCTTAACGTCTGCCCGTCTGCACGTCTGAAGCAAAATGTGCCTTGGCTAATTTAAAAATAGCGCACGTACTTTTATGCAGCTACTTGTATGACGGATTAATAAATGACTAACTTACTAGCTGTATTTTTCTATGTACATTTCTTGCAAAGAAGTAATATTTATTCACACAACGTTTCGGAACCGAAACGTTGTGTGAATAAATATTACTTCTTTGCAAGTTACGATAGTGTGCGGGAATTGCTTGTCTATTGAAACGATCCACCTGGTCTTATTATCCTACGCACCTATTACCTGCAGGTGTGCGATGGAGCTTGTTTACTACCTCTATGTACATTTCTGAAATGCATTTTCTGTAAAGCTGTTTTGA
The DNA here is from genome assembly GCF_963993115.1 of Abramis brama. NCBI lineage: Eukaryota > Metazoa > Chordata > Actinopteri > Cypriniformes > Leuciscidae > Abramis > Abramis brama. The sequence continues at coordinate 7,336,440 of NC_139987.1, forward strand.
AACAATATTGTGAAAAGCGCTAGGCTACAGCTAAATTTGAATTGAATAGACTTGTCTTATTTGAGACACTGTTCGAACAGTGTGGGCTAGAAGACTTGATCATTTAGCTATTAAAGCTATTATTAAATTAGATGAAGTAATTTTCAGCAGAGAAAATCACATTAATAGCTATTTAACATAGGCCTAGCTTTTAACATCCTCGAAGAATATTAAGAAAATACTATTTAGGTTTGGATACATAAAAAAACGAATCTCAACAGTAAAAAGCTTTGAATGTAGGCCTATTTTGCAATATCAATTATGCACGAGCATGTGGGAATATGAAATAGGCTATAGGCTACAATAATAATAATAATAAAGCTCTATAGTAGAGTGGATGCATTACTTAATTATATTCTTAAATTCTATGTTATAAAAAAATCGTTCTATGAACTTCTAGCAAGCTCATTTAAACCGAGTTGTAAATGCCGAAATGAACGGAGGCTAAATAAATATTAAACTACTAAATATCAAAATAAAATTGCCGGTAGATGGCGCCAAGGCCCTGTTCTATTGAGATTACTGGTTGATGTTCAACCTATTCTTTCAAAAATACAAATATATATTTTAACACCCACACAACTACTCCTTTTAGACAAATGTTCTGCTGTGGCGCTGTTTGGAACTGTATTTTTATTGACTTTTGTGTGAAATGCCAGTCATTAATATATTGTTTATTTACAGGCATTCTGGTTTTCTAAAAACTGCTCATTACAGAAACATTCAAACAAATATTTACAAATTTGTGTTTTACTTGGTATTTTTTTATATTCTTGGCATGTTGGCAATTCATTTTCATTATATATATATATATATATATATATATATATATATATATATATATATATATATATATATATATATTTCATTATATTTCTGTTACTCAGATGTGAAACATTATATGAATTTAAAGTGGCTGCGTTATAAATAGAAATATGGGTATAGCCTAATGTATGTGCTGTTGTTGGTTCCCATGACATGCTACATTTTAACATTTTAATGACAGTGTCTTGGCTATAAATTTTGCATTTCACTAATGAAGGGGAATGTAAAGCATTAAATCAACCAGGTCTCTGAAATAGCTCAGAGGTGCATGAAGCTTCATTTGACAAGCATATATAGACAGAGCACATCTCAGTGTCACACATTTAGATAATGGAAGAACAACACAGAAACAAACAGGGTCAACAGTCTGGAAGAAGAGGAGTAATGATGTGTGGTGGAATAAGGGTACGGAGGCAAAACAGTGGAAGAGGTCAAGATTGTGGACATGTTTCTAATGAAATAAGGACACTATTGCAGACAATGTTATCAATCATGACCTTACAATGACTGAGGGTCAAAAGGTAAAGCCGAATGTTGAGAGAACAACAGTGTCTTCAATCATTCAAACGTTTGTACACAGAACAGGTGTGTAATCAGACATTATTTTCAGTACTGTAATACTGTAATACGTACTCCACTTGCATTTTACATACAGTAGGCTAATACAGTAAATATACTTTATAGAGAATGTAACACACAAACACACACACATAGTGTGTGTGTGTACCAGAGTTTCCGCTAGAAAACAAGTGACCGGCAGAGGTTTCGTTTTCCGGACATTTTGATGATATGCTGGTCAACTTAATTAGTAAAGTTGAGGAAAACTGGAGGCAGGCTATGTAACTTAAAAAATTACATAATCAGGCCGAATGCAACATGTTTATTAGCCTAACTTTCAAATAGACGAAAAAAAAAAAAAAAAAATTCTACTATGGTTCGTTTCTTCATTCGGATCTATTTGCGATCCATTCCATTCTAAACAAACAACGCAGTTGATATGCTTCGTCCTTGTTTCCAATAAATGCACGCATAATTATCAGCGAAACTTGATCAATGTTGCAGATATGTTTTGCTATGCATGCACAAACAAATGCCTTTCAACTTATGTGTGCAAAATTCAGAATAAAATGAATGTGCAGCAATTTGTACAAATAGAGAGTCTAGGTATACTATAAGTGTTGTAGCCATTAAGCTCATTTAGTTTAATATTTGTTAAAATATTTTAATGTTATTTTTTTATTTATGTTGATTATGAAAAGTGAACAGCACAAGTAAGATAGGATGCGCAATATCGAGAGACATGGAGCGGGTCAGACATGATTTTGACCACTTAATTAAGTTTTGTTTTGTAGAAAGACTTTTCTGAAGTGAATTTCGTTTTGTATAAATTGTATCTTAATTTTAATAATTTTTTTTATCAACCGATTGCCTGGAAATATAGCAGACGATAGGCCTAATCATGCAGGCGCCCGCGCGGTCACTTGCATTGCTCGTGAACTGGAGCGCATCTCATCCTAATTTAACGAAACTCAGCATAGGCCTCACAGACATGAAATAAATCTTAAGAAAGCTTGAAATGTCTTTTTAACAATTTAAAACTAAAAGAAATATAGGCTACGCTCTGATTAATGTAATCCATGATGTGCATTTCTCTCTATAGGGGCGTTCACTATGGAGATGGATCGTCAACTTCATCTTTACAGCTGTTGTTGCTGTTAATAAACTAAAAATAATAGGCCTATAATTTTATTAAACAATAAATTAAATGAAATTGTAATTGTATTAAAAAAGTAACAAAAAAATCCTGTTTATTTTTTTTTTATTTTTTTTATTTTTTTTTTACCTATGCTAATTACGCATTAAATTCAGGTTGGCTACTGAGTCGCTGTCCTCAGTGCCCAGAAAAGCGCTGAAACGGAGATGAAGGGGAAACCGTTCTTATTTATTTTTTGGCTTATTTTAACTGGCCCATCCAGTTTTCTGGAGGCCCACCTAATCAAAATCCTGGCGCCGCTAGTGCTTCAGCGGTCTGATATCAAGAAATAACAGACCGCATTCCACATTGGAGTTCAACCAAGCCATGTAATAATGTTTAATAACTTTAAAACGGTAGAGCCTGTTCCTTTATAACATAGCCAAAGGTCGGTGTATTTTTGCTTTATACATTTTAGGCTTATTCTCAAATTCAGATTGTGTTAGGGGGCGGGATTATTAGGCAATTTTAATCGGACAATTTGACCGGAGAGATTTAATTTTGTCGGACATTTCAACGGAATTACAACGGAAACCCTTGTGTACATATGTATGTCATTGTGATATAAAGAATATAAATATAAATCGTAGCTATATAGTTTAAATCTGAAAATACTGAACACAAAATACTGAGCATATTGTATAACATGTACTTCATTAACTGCAAAATTGTTAAGTGAATGCTTTTTACTGTAATTTTTATTTATGTAACAAACTTTATTTCCCAGGATTTAAAGATTTAGTGTAGCATTTATGATTATTGTGTGTGCTTAAGAGCAGAGTAAAGGTATGGGTATTTCATGTGCTAGACAGGAATAGGACCAGCATGCAGACAATACCATAGAATAAAGCAGTCATACTCTGACTATTTAAGTCTATTATTCTGTTATTAAAAAATGCTACAAATGACATTACAAACTCTTCGTTTTGACATAAAAATCCATTTAAAAAAAATCATTCAGTCATACATTTTACTTAATATTTATCTTGTGGAATAACTTCCAAAGATGCATGCAGAACCCATACAAATCTGTAAGACATTTAAAGCACTGAAAATATTTTACAAAAGCAAATGTATACTATAGCGAACATTGCTCCTTTCAGAAATTGTTAATGCATTGAGCCCTTAATGTACAGGAATAAATGACCCAAGACTTACTGAAACTTCTTACAAGTATATCAAGGAGTGGACATGGCTAATGAGCAGATAAGTGTCCCTCTGCTGCCACCTACTGACTTTAGTGGTCATTTACTGTCCTTTTTGTTTTAAGTGTTTGTTTTTCCTGCAGGTGAAAACAAGATGCATTAAGCCTTTTACTTTATTTATCAGGGCTGTCAATTGTTTTGCCTGAGTTGGGTGATATATTTGTATGCTCTTAACATAGTAGCAAAAAAATTTGCAGTATGACTAGGTTACATTTAATAGAGTGCTAGGCTTTATAAAAACTGTAGTGTAGCTCTATTAAATAGTATATTTATGTTAAACTATTTTAAATTGAATGATTAATGACCTGTTCAGAATAAGTATAGCAGTAACCAGCAATCAGAAGTATGATAATTAATTTTAGTGTAAAATCCAATACGTTTTAAAGTGGTTTCAGATGGTTAATTAATATCCTACTAAATGCAGCATCTATGAATGAACTTGAGGCATGCAGACTGGCTGCTGCAGGGCTTTAACAAATCTTAAACAAACAAATATATGACCCACTTTTTCTGAATTTTACTAGCCCATTTTATTTGTCTCTCATCGTATACATGACAATATACTTTTATCTATCATTGGGATACAAAATGCATACTTAACAGACATTCATCATTATATAAATAAATAAATCCAATGTAGCCCTAAGTAAACTGCCAAAATAAGATTATCTATAATGTCTATAACAGTAGCCTAAATGTAGCCTATGAGAAAATAAGGAAAATAAGGCGGGCAGACGTACAGACGTTAAGACGTGCAGACGTTAAGACGTGCAGACGGGCAGACGTTCAGACGTGCAGACGGGCAGACGTTAAGACGGGCAGACGTGCAGACGTAATCCACACGTTAAATTCTAACGTGACGCCGCCGTCACGTCTGTAAAGATCAACAGCTACACGTTATTGACGTGTCTACGTGACGTGATATTTGCGTGTACGTCTCCATATAAAACAAATGGAGACGTACACGCACGTATACACGTGTGTTATCTGTCGTGCTTGTCAGTCTCGTCGCCGAACGGAACATTTCGAGCGCCATATTTTCAGCGTTTCACTGTATTGAGATGATGTAAGCTACACATGTGCATTTCATCGCAGAGCTGCTATCACTTGATGAGAATTTCACCATTTCATTTGATAAAACTATCGCCATTCATTCGTTTCATATACACATAGAAACTGAAATGTCTTTACGACAACCTGTCAAAATAAGTTCTGTATAACTTGTAGAAATTATAACAGAAATATATTACTATTGCACAGAGTATACTTCAGGCCTAAAAATAATAATAATAATAGTTTATTAAAACACACAGAAACTCAAATGTCTACAACCCACCAAAATAAAAGACCATTTTCAAAAACACCATTTCTAAAAGTAAATTTGTATTTGTGCCTATAATGTTTTGAAAAAAAAATTGTTGAAAATTATCAACTGATAAAACCTGTGCTTCAGGGACCGTATTCATATAACATCTAAGGCTAAAGGTAGCTCTTAACTGACTGAGTTAGATGGTGATTAACACTAAACAGTAGAAAATCAGTCCAGTCTCCCTAGCTGTAAATGTCATTGGCTGTTAAAGTCTTGTGTTGCTTATAATAAATTGACATGTTGATATCATAATGCTCTCAATTACATGTCGATGCATACTGTATGCATTAGTGAGTGTGGTGGTGCTTATGGGGTGACGCTCTGGGATGGGTGAGGGGTGAGTATGCGGCGGGGGGGGGGGGGGGGGGGGGTTATATTAGAGTATACTCACTACAAAAAACTAGACTACACCACTGCCTATGATCCCACATGTGAAGGACATTTGAAGGAATGGCACTTCAAATTAGGCTATCAACAATCTCGTTTCTGCAGTTTGACCTGCGATGAAGTTCAGAAAAATCATGATCCTATGAAAAATGTGTTAAGTCTTACCTCTAGCTGCGTTTTCTGTCGAGTCGGCTGGCTTCACTGCTTCACGCGCACGCGGTGTCGTCGGCGGTGACAGTTGACGTTAGCAGGCAAGAGAAAAATCCAAGTGTATGGGGATCAAATTTCAGGCTAGCGCACCAACAAATACATTACATACACATACACAATTCCGATTAAATTTTTATTCATTATGACGTTATCGAATGTTGCCAGATTAGAAAATCTATCGAAATTATGTGCAATTATATATATATATATATATATATATATATATATATATATATATATCATTTAGTCATTTAGTCATTTAGCAGACGCTTTTATCCAAAGCGACTTACAAAGTAGGACTAGATTAAGCGAGTCATCATGAAGAGGCAAAAAACAAAAGGCAGCGCAAGAAGTGCTCAAGATACAAAGTTCAGGTATTATTCAGAGTAGCACAGGGACGGATTGACAATCTGTGCGTTCTGGAAAAGTCCAGAACGGCCGTCCAACCGAGGGCCGTCGGCACAAAAAAAAAAAAAAAAAAGTCTAATAAAGCAGTATTAACAGCCAACAGCAGGGGCACTAATATGATCACTTATGCTACGTGTAAAAAACAACAACTGAGGAAGAAGAGTCGGCCTATAGCCACTGACATTTTATAAGGCTGCACTTTTAAATTTGCTTACATTATATTTGAATTGCAGTGGTCTCCAACGTGGTGCCTGTGAGTTGCCCGCTAAACACATTCTATAAATAGCCCCAACTTGCCGTCGGGGTTCCAGACTTCGAATAAATGGTATAATTTTGCGACCTTTTCAACTAAACGTTTCAATTTGAACTTTTGCCTCTACAAAATTACCCAACTCTCTTTGATTGTAGGCTACGCTGTCATTTGCGTTGCGTATGAGAAACATCTAATGGCAAACGCTCAAAAAGCGGAACAAAACATGTTTGATCTGAGCAGCGCATTATCAGCTCGGCCCAAAAAACAGCGATCGCGGACAAAGCTGATCTCGATCGCGCGAACATTATTACACAGAGCTGCGCGATCCACTGAGAAGCATTTAAATTCAGCGCAGAATTCTCTATCTCTATTATAAACCACAAATGACTATGTGATTTAAGCTTGTAAAAAGCCAGATGAAACAGCGCTGATATTCTCAACATATTGACGCAAAAAAAATAAAAATAAATAAAACAGGCGAAACATTGTTCCAAGAACAAACCAGTTAGAAGACATTAGGCTACACACCAAAACCTATGAATTAACTATTAAAAATGCTGTTATATTAATATAGTTATGTATAAATGTATTAAATGTAATGCAGTAATGTTTTTGTTTAGAAGTTATGGCAGTTTATTATTATTATTATTTTTTTTTTCCATTTATATTTATACTAAATGTTTGGGCTACTGTTTTTGATAACACGTACAATAGCTTTATAGAAAATCAACAAAAAAAACTAAACAAAAAAATAAATTTTCATAATTTTTCAGGATTTTTTTTAAACGCTTTTAAGTCTGAACCAGAATATCAAGATATTTTATTATTTCCCATATGATGGTGAAAAGTAAAAAAGCTTCACCATGTTATGTATAATAAATATTGGAGTATAACAAATAAAAATTCCTTCTAGATGTAGCCCTTGCACACAAAAAGGTTGGAGATCCCTGGTATACAGTAGCCTAACTATATGTTTTATAATTACAAGTTTGTGTAATTTGGGTTACTGTAGCCAGTGACATTTCATTATTTGTATTTTATGGCATTGTACATTTTTTGTTTTTATTTGAAGGCTGAGGCTTCATTAATAAACACAACCCCAATTATCATCATTGGTTTTGAGATGTTACTTGCTGTGAATACCTGTCTGATAGGCTACAGTATTGTGGCATAGTATCAGGACATCCTGGCTAGTGTCTGTCCCACACGGCTAGAGGCGAATGGCCGGATGATGGGCCTATTTGGGAGAAAGTCCAGGGCTGTTTTTTAGCCCCAGTCCGTCCCTGGAGTAGCATAAGTGTGGTTTAGAGGGAAAGGGGAGGTTTTTTGTTTTTTTTTGTTTTTTTTTATGAGGTTAAGTGCTCACGAAAGAGATGGGTTTTCAGATGTTTTTTGAAGATGTTATATATATATATATTTTTTTTTATATATAAAATGCACACAAGACACGCGTTTACTAGGAAGTGTGCCGCTCGTTTACTTGGTGCACTCTTAAAGTTGAACAAATAGGTAACTTTACAAGAGTAAACTGTGTAAATAAATCAGCAAAGTTACCTTTCTGAAGTTAAAATTCCGATTAAAGTGTGGAATCTCGTAGCTTTTCAGCTTACCATGGCAAAGAAATTGCTGTATTTTGATTCACAGAAAAAATATTTTTACTGTAGAATTTACCCGCCATTGAAAATTGACCATGATGCTTTGCAGATCTACAGTAACATGCTGTATACAGGTTCTACAGTAAGCATTTGCTCATTTTACAGTAATAATGCTGTGAAAACTACAGAAATTTGTTACAGTGTACGTTTTATTTCGCCCTTCAAAAAGATCCATCCCGACGGTTGCCAAGGACGTGCCGGGCGAGAAGTAGGTAAGAGTGGTTCACAGTGAACTATTTTGTGGTGATTGCATGTGTGACAGTGTTCAACCATCTGACGAATATGTGATGAAATACCCGGCCACCAGACTGAGTGTTGTGCTCTGGCATGGCACTTTGTCATCCCCTGGTGCCCGTCTTGTGTTTTTGTCAGAATCTCTTTCTGCAATGTCACCGAAATGATAAGTCGGCCACCTTTCAACAGGATGTCATCAGTCAGTTCTGCTCTCACATATGGCATCAGCTCTTTGTTCTTTTACCTTTTTGCAGGTTACATCCTCTGCTTGGACCCACATCCAGAGCTGCGCGTGAAAGTGTGTCTGCTGTGATTACGTTTTTGTCCTGGAACATGTTGGATGTCAAAACTAAATCTAAACAAGCGAAGGCAGAATCTGAGAATCCTGGGTGGGAGTTCGTCCAGTCCTCTGCTTCCCAGCAGTGGTTTGAAAGGTTTATGGTCAGGGAGAATCGTAAAATGCAGACCTTGTAGATATGACACCAGTCTCTCACACGTCCACATCACTGCTAGTGCTTCTTTTACAATCTGCACATAGCGCTTCTCAGTATCCTTTAGACTGCTGGATATTTATGTCACAGGTTTTCATGTTCCATCTTTTTGTTTCTGTGACAACACGGCGCCTATGCCATAGGATGACGCATGTGCAGCAACTTCTGTCTGTCTTTCAGGTGAATATGATTCCAGCACTCTTGGTGAACTCAATGTCTTTTTAAATCTGTGAAAAGTTTGTCTCTGTGGCTCATCCCACACCTATTAGTTTCTTTATCTGAGCAGTTCCTTCAGTGGGGTGGTGAATGAAGCAAGTTGTGGTAGAGATTTAGCGAGGTAGTTTGCCATTCCTAGTACTTTGCTTACATCTGCCTTTGGTTCTGGCATGTGTAGAATAGCCCTGACCTTGCTTGGGTCTGCCTCCAGGCCTCTTTCTGGGATCTTGTGACCAACGAAAAGCATTTCAGTCTTAGCAAACTCACGTTTTTTGTTCAGTGTGAGTTTTTTCAAGACATTTTTCAGATGCTGGTCGTGTTCAAGTTTGTTTCAGCCAAAGACAAGAATGGCATCTGCATGATGTTTAACACCACTGAAATCCTCCAGTAGTTGAGACATTCGCCAATTCCAAATGAAAGTCTATTGAAAAGGTATCTCCTGAATGGATTAATGAATGTGGTGAGTGGTCTCGACTCTTTGGTCAAGGGAATCTGTCAAAAGCCTGATCAGGTTTTGTGAAGATTGTGGCGTCTGACAGCATGGCTAAAGATTGATCGACAGCCGGAAGAATGTGGTGCTCTCTCTTGACCCATTTGTTTAGGTTTGGCAAGTCCACACATATACAAATTCTATACAGTGTCAATTGAGTTGAGTCTTCAACTCAATGTGATAAGGCAAGACAAGGCAAGGCAAGGCAAGTTTATTTATATAGCACATTTCATACACAATGGCAATTCAAAGTGCTTTACATAGAAGAAATTAAAATAATAAAAAGAAATAAGAATAATTAAAACAGTTTAGAAAAATAAAATAAAATACAGTACAGTACAAACAGTCAGACGAACAGCGGCACAGTGCTCATTCATTAAATGCATAGCTAAACAGATGTGTTTTGAGTCTGGATTTGAAAGTGACTACTGTAGGAGCACGTCTGATCTCCTCTGGAAGCTGGTTCCAGCTGCGGCTGGCATAATAGCTAAAAGCAGATTCGCCATGCTTAGAGTGAACCCTTGGTATTTCTAGCTGATATGATCCTAATGATCTGAGTGATCTGTTGGGTTTATATTCAGTGAGCATATCTGCAATATATTGAGGTCCTAGGCCATTGAATGATTTATATACCAGTAATAATACTTTAAAATCAATCCTAAATTTAACTGGGAGCCAGTGTAAAGACCTGAGGACTGGTGTGATATGTTCATATTTTCTGGTTCTGCTCAGAATCCTGGCGGCAGCGTTCTGTATGAGCTGCAACTGTCTTATGGTCTTTTTGGGAAGGCCAGTGAGGAGTCCATTACAATAATCCACCCTGCTAGTGATGAAAGCATGAACAAGTTTCTCTAAGTCTTGTCTGGAAACAAAGCATCTAATTCTTGCAATATTTTTCAGATGACAGTATGCTGGTTTAGTTATTGCTTTGACATGACTACTGAAACTAAGGTCTGACTCTAGTGTCACACCGAGATTCCTGACTTGATGTTTAGTTGTTTGACCCCTAGAGTGAAGGTATGCGTTTTTTCTGGGTCTCACATGTGGGGATATCACATGTGCAATCGTGCTCATATTTGTAAAAATAGCTCTTTTGCTCTTGTGATATTGCTTTATTATATGTTGTAATGTAAAAATCTCATACAAATACTTTTTTTTGCGATCTTTGAATTTTGAGGGTGTTCGTATTCATTTTTGGCTTTTTTTTTGTTTGTTTTTTTTTGTTGACAATCCTGCATTGATTTTGAACCCGACACCAGAGTAACAAAAGATAATCACATTGGAAATAAGTTATTGATTGCATTTTAAGCAGTAAGTTTTACATAAAATTACATTAATGATGTTAACAAATAAATCAGACAATACACCAGCAATTTAGTGATATCCTGGCCTTTACTGGTCTTGAGATAAAATCCTGAGTCCTCTTAGTCTGAGACCGAGACAAGACCGAGTACAAATGCTGTCGAGACCGGGAGAAGACCAAGAACTTTAGACCGGTCTCAAATACAACACTGGCAAGAACTGAATTCAAAAGATGAATTTCAACTATGGTGTTAAATGTGGACAGACTGCACATGCATATACTATATAGTGTTATTTACAGATTAATTGTGTTGCATCAAATGTGTTCTGTTGGCTTTTGCTTCTGAGGCAGGACCTGCCCATCAGTGAATGTGATATAATAATGTTTATTACTCAGAGAATATATTGTGAAATAAATGGCTCATCTCCTTTAGTGTGTTGTTTTGCTTTTCAAGAGGCCGTTAGCTCAGTGCTTTGTGTTAATGACACATTAGTTTACTCAAGAGATCAGCTGATAGTGTTGTTCACACTATTTCTCCAGCACAATATTTGATTCACACAGATAAAATTACAGGACATAAAGAGCTTTACATTGAATCTGTATTTTATTGTGCTGATCCACTAGATGCGTAATTTTAGCTGAACTGTAGCATCTGTTTTAAACATAGGCTACATGAAATCTAATAGATGAACAAAAACACATTAGATCTACTTTTATATATTGTTAGCTTTATTTATTTACTAAGTTTGTCACATTATGCATCCCTCTGCATCATGTACGTTTTGGGCTACATGATATCGCTGATTTCACTGTTTGTGGAAAAGGAAGTAGATGAAAGCTTCTGTAATTGAGTTTCAGTGGTAAAGAGTCTGAGGCTTTGATGAGGAAAGTTAAACACACATCCGTGGAGATCCATCCATCACTAGAGTCACAGAGGAGAACGAGGGTCCATCAGTTTGTCTGCTGGCTTTGATTGCTCTTGATATCACCAACAGGGAGGAAAAACTGCTGAAGACCCTCTTCTGGACGAGACACCAGACCACTGACCCTTTCTCATGAGCAATATCCACAGACTTTAATGAGTGGATCCATTTATCTTAATCGCTATTTAGATATATGACATAGAACTCAAATTTCCATGTAAGCTGCATATTTTAAAAATCTGATGAATCATGTAAAGATATTTCACTTTAAAATAACTTGAACTGTTCAATGATATAATTAGAATTACAAAGCAGAACCACTGATTTCCAAAAACATGATTTGAAACATTATTTCACTGTATGTGTCACGGTTCATGGGCTCTCTCTCTCTCTCTCTCTCTCTCTCTCTCTCTCTCTCTCTCTCTCTCTCTCTCTCTCGCCACTGATGAGCTGATCAGCGACACCTGAGGCTCATCAGCTCAGCTATTTAATGCATGTGCTATCTGTCCTGTGTTGTCAGATTGTTTGGTGTTCTCCTGCCATCCAGTTCCTGTTCGAGCTCTCTGGAGTTTCTTTGTTGTTCCTGTGGACTCATCCCAGCTGGTTTCTTCACCAGGATCATTTGCCCATTGCGTCGCCAAGAGTGGCAATCATCTGACCCTCTATCTACTGCATTCTGAACTTGCCTAATAAATTGCTACTATTTAACATCTGCGACTGAATCCTCATTATTTGCCTGTGACAGTATGTACATATTTTATTTTATGCAATGAGATTATTTTATGCTGATTTAAAAATTGTTCTCTTGCATATATATTTTTTTACATAATAACTAGGCGAACATGGCCAATCTTCCCAACCTGATGAAGTAATTAGAGCACAATTTGAAGACTGGGACTGATATTTCCAGTACCTGAAACAACAATGAAGAAGAGTGTTTGACTTACAGTCAGTTATGAGTATGATATCATACTCACAGTAGAGACATTCTGGCTAATGATCAGTTAAATTCATTTCTTACTCATTTGTTATTGTGGAGCCATCGATCCATTTCCACACTCCCTCTGTTTTACTCAGACCAATCCAAAAATGATAATTTCCTGCAACCTTCTGCAAAAACTCCTGTTATGATAGAACAGTAATATATTGTATAATATATATGTAGTAGTAATAATTACAATAACAGCAATACACTTTTCTCTCATCTGTTAAAACAGACCAACCCATGTGTCAATGTGCACAAACAAACACAAAATCGTTTTCTTTCTCACTCACTTGTTCCTCTTTGCTGTTTATGATCACTAGATCTGCTCCTCTCTGTTGACAGTCTCGTCTGCTGTCACTCCATATCTTATACTCAGATGAAAAATAATAAAAACTGAAGTTGTAGTAAATCCATTTGAAGTTGTCAGCACGCTGATCTATTAATACACCAGTTTAGATATTAGTTTACACAGTTTAGCTTTGTCCGTGCTGAAATTTATTTAATGAAAAGTCAATGCTTATTTTTATTGATGTGGAATGGTAGAAAAAAGTTAAATTCATAATGATTAAATGAGGAAAACACAAAATTACCTTGTTCATAAAGGACACGTTGGAGTTCATCATTCTTGTTTTTTATCTGCTCTCTTTCCTCAGTCAGATTATTGATGTTGGTTCGTAACTGGTTTCTCTCGGTGGTGAAATACACACAGAGCATCATTACAGCAGTCAGCAGAAGAACACACAGCAGACACAAACACACTTCAACTGCTCTGTGCTTTCTGTTCTTCACTGAGACACTTCCTGAAGACGACAGACAAGATTAAATTAGTCGTCACACTCCTACTATATTTTTATGAATATATATTACAGTTTTGCTCAATCGCTTTGTCTCAATTCTCAAATGAGATCTCGCAAATAAGTTCAGATCTCTGAACAATTCATTTCTTGTTCACACCAAATTTGGATTTCTTTTTTAAGCAAATTTCACCTGTTTTGTACAAGTGTTTTGGTGCAAAAGAGTAAGTACTACATACGTAATATCTTAATACACACATGGCCTGCTGATGAAAACTGACGAGTTGATTCTCTGTAAAATTGTCATACTATTCAACACATCTAAACAGTCTTTCATCGTGTGAGCCATTCAGTTATCAAAATCTGTCAGACATACGTGTTATTTCTAAAAATATTTATGACATGTTTCACATTTCACTTGATGACAAAAAAAAAAAAAAAGAAATGTTCTGGGTAACTAGATTTTGCAGACATGATGTCCCATAAAACAGTTGTGACAATTGAGTTTATAGAATGTTAAGACTGTTTAAATAAATAAACCAAAGCAACTGAGAAAAACACAAGAGATACTACAATACTTCTGTCTCTCTGTTATAATGTGTATCAGATGAATTACATTACCAGTGTGTTGAAGTGGCTGATGCCTCTCTGTGTTTGTCCACAGATCATAATGTCTCTCAGTATCTGCGCTTTCATCCACCATCATCTCCACTCTTTCTCCTCTGTCCATTTCCACAGTCTCAGTCATCAACTTCACATCATCATATATAACTTCAGTTATCTCTGATCTCTTAATGTCATTCATTATAACACTGTGTTAATGGTTAATGCTGCGGTTGTTCTAGCTTCAGATTGTTTAGGCTACAATGCTTTGCATTTCATCAGCCTGTCGGAAAATAAACGGAAATAAATAAGTCAGAAATAAACTCATGATCAAACTGGTGTGAATCACGTGACATTCAAGTTGCCAAGATAGGAAGGATTGAGATGTGCCTATTCACACCAAGAGTCTATAAACAGAACATTTATGATCATAAGTGGTCAGGCAATTATCTCATTGTAACGCTGGGTGAACTAAAACAAAAACAAAAGAAGAGTTGGATCCAAATGCAGAAATTGTCACGATCCACACTCAAGGAGACAGGGAAGATCCAAGCGCAGTATATTTATTGGGGAAATCCGTAATCATAAAACCAGTCCAGGCAAGGGTCAAAATCCAAAGGCAATCCAAAAACAATAAACAAACAAGAACATGCAAAAACAGACCTCAGAAGTGACGTGACAATAACAACAAGGACTCCGTAACAAACACTAAACAGGCAGGGTATTTATACACACAGAAACTAACAATCATGATTGTTCTTGTTTTGGTTCTTGTGTTTGGATTGATTATTTGGATTTTGACCCCTGCCTGGATGACTACGATTTTGGATTACCCTAAATAAAAGACTGCACTTGGACCCACCTGTTTGCGTGTGCTTTCCGTGAAAGAAGGACTCCGTCATCACTAGATCCAGCGGTATGTTTTTAGATGTCTCTTCCCCAGCCACCGAGCGGGAGAGAAAACAATTTTTTGAGGGGACCCGGTTGGTCAGATTTCGCGGGACCCGTGGAGGCCGCAGTGGAGGAGGTGGTCGAGAGGAATCCCGACACCATTCTTCACTCTAGCCCCTCTTCGACCCTGGGCTGGTGATGTCCAGCCCAGAGCTCCATCCGCCGCTGATTCCGCCCAGCCCAGAACTCTGTTCGCCGTGGTTTCCGTCCAGCCCAGAGCCTGCACATCGCCATCAGAAATGGCAGAGGAGGAGGAAGACCTCCCGTCTCCCCAAAGACCCGGAGGTCGTCCTCGAGCAGCCCGCTGTCATCTCGGAGGTTGTCCCCGAGCAGCTCTCCCTGCCGCCCCCCCAGGTCTCAGCCGTGGCCGCCCGAGGGAAAGTCTCTGCCCTGGTCGCCCGATGGACTGTCTGCTTCTCCCTGGCCGCCCGATGGACTGTATGTTTCGCCCTGGCCGCTGGCTAAGCCATCACCCCCTGTTCCTGTTCCCCTCCATGGACCTGGTCCCCCATCCCTCCCCCTGATCCTCCACCGTTCCACCTCCCTCCTGGACTCTTGTTTTGTTTTATAGTTATGTCTTGGAGCGTCTGGTAGCCGCTCCGTAGAGGGGGGGTTATGTCACAGTGTCTGGTTTGTGCTCCCTGAGTAACCACTAGAGGTCCTCTTCCCCCACGGTGTCATTCACATTAGGAACTGCATTCCCCACAATCCTTGTCTGCACTCATCACTGTTCATTGCACCCAGCTGTTCCCCATCATGATTGTTAGTTTCTGTGTGTATAAATACCCTGCCTGTTTAGTGTTTGTTACGGAGTCCTTGTTTATTGTCACGCCACTTCTGAGGTCTGTTTTCTCGCTGGGTCTTGTTTTGGTTCTTGTGTTTGGATTGATTATTTGGATTTTGACCCCTGCCTGGATGACTATGATTTTGGATTACCCTAAATAAAAGACTGCACTTGGATCTACCTGTTTGCGTGTGCTTTCCGTGACAGAAATAGTTTAACAACAAAATAAACACCAGATGACTGAATGAGCATCACCAAACATACATCCAACAAAGGACAACACCAGACAAAAAACACGAGAACACTATAAATACACTTAATGGGAGTTTGGCAAACAAGACACACCTGGAAACATTCAGGAACTAATCAATAAGAAAAACTACAAAGGACTACAAAACAGAACTTGGCACAGAACAGGAAATAACATAAAAGACAAGGGGAACACAAGACAGGAATCATGACACTCATAATATTTTCTCTAAAGCTGAATTTTGTGATTTTGGGCTCCATTAAAGCATCACCAGATGGATTTGCAAAAATTCTTGTTTTCAAACATGTTTCCTCAAACAATCCCCCCTGTCTTCCATTGGTTGGCAAGCAGACTGGTCCCGTCTTTAGACAACGAAAATGAGAACAGGAAGTGTTTTTGTTTCTGTGACAACACGGCGCCTAGGATGACGCATGTGCAGCAACTTCTGTCTGTCTTTCAGGTGAATATGCTTCCAGCACTCTTGGTGAACTCAATGGGCCCTATCTTGCACCCAGCGCAATTGACTTTGTACACTGACGCATGTATCATTCCTATTTTGCACCCGCGCAAAGCGCGCTTTTCCCTCCACAGAAGCACGTCGCTAAACTAGGGAATGAACTTGCGCTCCCTGGGCGGTTCAGCGCAAAAAAGGAGGCGTGTTCCGGCGCAAATGTTCCTTCATGCTATTTTGCAGGTTTAGAAAACAATTGCGCCACTAACCAGGAAAAAATAGTTTAAAGTCAGTGGCGCGTTGCGCATGTTATTCATATGCTATTTTAAGGGCGCATGCTTGGCCATAATCAATGTAGCGTGTGCACAACGCGCATACACTTTGATTCTCTCATCTACACAGAAGCAGCAGTTTTCATTTTTGCAAATCATACATTATTAAGATAGATAGATAGATAGATAGATAGATAGATAGATAGATAGATAGATAGATAGACAATTTATTATAAAAGCATACATCTAGCTTACACATTTACCCAAATTATCATACTCCTTTTTAACCGAAGTTAATTTGGGTGGGTTTCTCCATCCCCAACGTCCCTGACGAGAGCGTTGCTCTCCTTGGCTGTGAACCGCTCCTGGCGCGCGTCTGGCAAATCCGCCGTTATAATAGGAATCCGCTTTAGAACAAAGCGCGTCTGCTCTTAAAGGGAATGTGAGATGACGCTCTGATTGGTTTATTTCACGTTACGCCCAAACCACACCTATGAATAATGAAGCTACTTCAGACCAACCCATTTTAGATTTGCGCCTGGCGCAAGAGTCATTTATCCCGCTGGGAAAATAGCAACAGCGCCAAGACCCGCCCACAAAGTTACTTGCGCTTTGAGCTTTGACACTTGCGTTTCAGATCGTTAAAATAGGGCCCAATGTCTCTTTCAGTCTGCGAAAACTTTGTCTCTGTGGCTCATCCCACACCTATTAGTTTTTTTTGTCTAAGCAGTTCCTTCAGTGGGGTGGTGAATGAAGCAAGTTGTGGTAGAGATTTAGCGAGGTAGTTTGCCATTCCTAGTACTTTGCTTACATCTGCCTTTGGTTCTGGCATGTGTAGAATAGCCCTGACCTTGCTTGGGTCTGCCTCCAGGCCTCTTTCTGTGATCTTATGACCAACGAAAAGCATTTCAGTCTTGGCAAACTCACACTTTTCGTTCAGTGTGAGTTTCTTCACGACATTTTTCAGATGCTGGTCGTGTTCAAGTTTGTTTCAGCCAAAGACAAGAATGGCAGTCTTCAACTCAATGTGATATGGGTCATTCAGCAATTCTAGATCACTGAACACTGATTGAAACTCTGCAATGTAGTTGATGTCATGTTGTGTGACTGTATCAGTTTGATGAACGAGATTCAGGGCCTCTATAGCAGGAAGACCCAGAAGAGATTTTGTGAGTTTGTTTACACCATACACATCTTGAATGCTGCTGTGTCCTTTTGTACTCAGTACACACTGAAAACATCCTTTTACATCCAGAATATAATGCTATGGGCCGTACAGTACTTTTGGTGGTGTTTTTAATTCACCAAACTTGTTTGCTTTGAAAATGTTCTCTGGAACGGCAGTCACAGCTGCTCCTGTTTCAAGTTTAGATTTGATAGGAGTTCAATTTACAGTGACAGTCTCTGTCCACTCCGTTAACGGTCCCTGTCGATGCCTCACCGAGAAAAGCACAATCCTCGCCCTCAGAGAATTCTCTGTCCTGTTGTGAAACATAGTCCAGTTTGTACGTCCGACATACAGCTGCGAAATGGGCTTTTTTCGTACATTTTCAAAACTCTTCGAAAAAATCTTTCGCAGGACAAT
Organism: Abramis brama; assembly: GCF_963993115.1. Classification (NCBI taxonomy): domain Eukaryota; kingdom Metazoa; phylum Chordata; class Actinopteri; order Cypriniformes; family Leuciscidae; genus Abramis; species Abramis brama. Next base: position 7,354,876 of record NC_139987.1, read on the forward strand.
CCTTCCAAGTCTGTCCCGTTCCGCATCTACCACAGTCATTTTGTGCTAATTTTTGTTTCCCTTTTCCATCATGATGTCTTTCTGGCTTGTTTAGTCTCTTAAAGGGGTGGTATAATGCTCTTTTCACAAGATGTAAAATAAGTCTTTGATGTCCCCAGAGTGTGTATGTGAAGTTTTATCTCAAAATACCTCACAGATATTTTAATATAGTATGTTAAAATGGTCACAAAAATGCACCGTTTTTGTGTCTGTCCCTTTAAATGCAAATGAGCTGCTGCTCCCGGCACAGAGGGCGGAGCTTCAAAGAGCTTGTGTCCTTTTACCTCACACAGACATGCACTGAACATTTAAAAACTTTTAGCCTTTAATGTTCAAACCGGAGTCAGACAATGATGGAGAGACTCAAGAAGAAGTGACAACATGTAGAATGCAACAGGACATTTCTGAATGGTTAGTTGATGAATTTAGGTAGCTTGCTTCTAGTCATTGATTAGCATATTCTGTCATGATAATCTATAAATGCTTTCCCGGGGGCGGGGTTTATGTATATTTTAGGGTTGTGATGTCATTAACCCGGGAGGAATGTCGTGTAGTCTCTAACCAGCCATTTGTAGTCCTTAAAAAGCAATTTCTTGAAAAGAAAATGTCTCCCTTTGCTTTGAACTTTGAGCGTTGTAACTTTGCAGATGTTGTTCATGCTCAAACAGCAACATTACACACTAAAGTTAGAAAAGTGAAATCATAATCAACCACCCCTTTAAATTGGACTGTTTTACTGTTTGAGGCTTTACTTCTGATTGCATCCATATTCATGCTGTGAGTGGACGTTTAGTCAGATCCATGTAACACTGCTTGCTGTTTCATTTTGCCTTACTCTTTGGATAGCTTTAGCTAATGTTAGCTCTGGATCCAGTTGTAAACGTTCCGACAGTCCCAGTCTCTGATTCTCCCAACTCTCCGGTCTCGGATTAATTCCTCTTTTAATGCCCTGAAGTTGCAGTGTTCTGTCAGCTTGTGGACTGCTGTTATAAAAGTCTCTGCATTTTCACCATCATTTTGTTTGCTGACACAGTTGTCTAAATACTTCCACCACACATTCATATTTCTTTCTCTCTAACTCACTTAGTGGTAATATGCCCAAGATATTGTCTGCACCGTCTCCTATGGCATATGTGGCGGCACGAGAGCAGACAAAACAGAGGAGGTTATAGTCTAGGTGGAACCTGCCCCAAAAACACCGACCACTCCACCCTGGAACTTTCACCCAGAGAATGATTTAATTTATTTCCTAATTGCAATATTACTGATACACTTAAGGACACACAGGTACGCATACAATTCAGCCAGAGGCGGTTCAACTTTGAAAATGGACAAATTTTATTTAAAAAAAACAAAAAAACAATTTAAAACACATTCATACTTTAGGGAGGGGAACAGAGGGACAAATTATAATTGCTGCTGAGGCTTACCAGTGGAGGAGAAGGGAATCATGAAGGCAGGGAGGAATCCCAGGAAAAGTCACCCGCGTGAACACACAAACACTAAAAAAAACAAGACAGTGAACACAGCAAAGAAAACGGGGTAGACAACACAGCACGAAAGAAGGGGACACCACCACCGGACACCAACACCACCACCTTGGCTCTCAGCAACTGAAACGGACACAAGCACACACGATCAAAGGGGATTCACGCAACAGAAAGAAAATCAATGTAATATTTAAATGAAGAGAACAAATTGAAATAATCTTAATCACAAAATAACCAAACTGCCAGAACCAGTAATGGTTCCAGAAGGCAGTACACTAGAAAATAAGGTATAAATTCAAACACTTCTCAATAAACCAAGAAAAAAACAAAATAATGAATATGGATTAAAGTACAATGAGACCTTGGCCAAGGAAAACAAATTCAGTAATAAGACGGAATAAAACAAAATATAAGTGCATTAGCTGGATTAGTTTATCTAGTGAGAAACTAAAGTCACTGATAAATAAACAGACAAACAAACCATAATGCAAATTTTAACTCAATTGAAAACAAAATAATGAAAATGGAAATAAACCTCTTAACCAAATTATAACTATAAAAAGCCAACCCCTTTAGCTGCATTCAAACAGTTTAAAATACTGGCCCACGTAAAACTGGAGGCTCACACATTCGACCGTATGGCCGATTACCCAGTGGCCGTGAAGGCAGAACGGGCAGGCAGCGCGATGAAGTAGAATTGCTGGTATAAATGTCCAAAACGTACACATTAACAGCTGTCCAGGGCGGGCATGCAGCGGTCGAGTAGAGTTGGTGATACAATGTTCAAAATCTGCGTTAGGCATACAGCTGTGCTGTGATCAAGTAATGTTAGAGTTGCTGGTATGTAATGTTCAAAACACACATGAGGAAACAGCTGTCCAGGACGGGCAGGCAGCGCGATCGAGTACAATCGCTGGTAAAAAAAAGTTGCTGGTACAATGTTCATGCACGTTAAACAAACAGCAATCCAGGCAAAACAGCAGCTAGTGAATGAATGCTCTGCAGCTGAAGTCAGTCTCCGGTTGAACCAGTCCGGTTCCTATTATTTTATAAAAAAGAAAAAAAAATAGTTAACCCCAAATAAAACAAATGAATCCTACACCATGTAGCCTACATACCGATCAAGCAGCGTTTTGTATCACCCAGGAGGAGGCAGCTCAAAGGGTACAAACAGTACAGGCAGCTTTCAGTAACATCCGCTTTTGAATGCGTTGAACGACGGAGTGAAGGACTGGCCCGCCAACCGGAGATCTATGAGCGTTGTATACAGCGTCTATAATGCATAGTAAACATAACGGCAGCCGATAACGGCAACGCACGGAGTGTGTGACCCAGAAGTATGACGCACTTATGTCACCAGCGAGCAAGAGGGCAGCCATACCCCTTTTCCACCAAGGCAGTGCTGGTGCCGGTTCGGAGCCGGTGCCTACTCGCGAACCAGTTCTTTGTGTTTCGACGGCCAAAGAACCGGTTCTCGGCCAGGAAAATTGGTTCCAAAGCGGCAACAACTCTTTGCTGGACTAGAACCGTTCTTTTACCACGTCATGCTTACGTCGGGGGCTGGGGGCGGGTTATTGTCGAACTTCTTCTCAAACGTAACCTCCGTCTATAGCAATCCAGACGTGCAGCACAAATGTGTTCTAAACGTCTTCTTCTGACCCCAATATAGGATCGCAAAGCCAGGAGAAACATTTGAAGAAAGACGATGTAGTCCGCCATTGTAATTGTTATGCTTAAAAGTTGGCGCAAGCGTTTCTGGTAAAGCTAAGACGTATGGCAACGTACACAGTGACGTAACGATGTTGTTCGCTGGGCTCTCTAGTCAGTGGAAAAACAAACAGGTTCTGAGAAGGTCCGCAAGTTGAACCAACTTTGAACCAGCACCAGTTCCGAACCAGTTCTTTTTTGGTGGAAAAGGGGTATCAGAGGGACTACCATAAAGGGTAGATGTCTCGTGCGCGCTACTGGCCAATGGAGGTCGACCTCCGCACACGGCGGCCATCTTACCACAGGGTGCTCACTCACTCGTAACGTGGTGCATGTACTTTTAAATAACCATAACTTGCTCAATTTTCTACCGATTTTCAAACGGTTTGGTTTGTTATAAACGTCGGAGATGTAGTTATGACACTGCATACATATGAATAATTATAACAATGGACTTCCATATGAAAGAAATATAGCCACGTTGATAACGTTTGTAAGAAACCAAACTGTTTGTAAATCCGTCAAGATTTCAGCGAGATAAGAGGATTTGTGTGCGTGCTGATCACTCACCTTAATTCACAGCTTCCCTGTGGCAAGATGCCGGAAGTGACTCCGCCTTAAGACATCTAGCCTTTATATGGATATCTATGGGGACTACTACCTGTATTTATGGTGGGAGCCTGTGGCAGTGATTGGCCAACAGAACACCAGCTTGTTGCAAGTTAACTCATACTGCTACACATAGAACATGGAGTTGATTTGGGATTCCTCTGGTTTTTCACAAAAGCTCTCAAACCATCCGATCCATCTTGGATGATCCGCTGAATCGGAGAAGTCGAACGGCTCCTGGTGTGATACCATGTTTTGGTTTCGTTCCTGCACACGGTTCTGTGTAACCTATTCTTAAGATTCACTTCTGACATGTATTATATTCTATAATATTTTATATACCCTCAACAGAGTGTGTTGAGACCGAGACAAGACCAAGACCATACCAGCACTCCTCAAAAGTATTTACTGTCTAAGAAATATCTTATATTTAATTAATAAATTAGAATAATAAGACACTATAGAGCTGTTACCAATCAAACACTAATATTCATCTTTGTGTTGCAGAGTTGCATCTGAATTGGTACAATTACACCTGCGTAAATATTGTTGAGATTGTTTTCTTTAAATTAACATTTTGAATATAGAAATATGATGGGAAATAAAATGATAGGTTTACTTTTAAATGTGAAACTGACATAGCCGAAATAGCAAATACTTGTCTAAAATTGTCTAAAATTCAAGTCACTCATTGTTCTTATTATTATTCTTGTTTATTTAATGTTTGTATAATATCAATATCACATTTGCAATCGTGCTCATATTTGTAAAAATAGCTCTTTTGCTCTTGTGATATTGCTTTATTATATGTTGTAATGTAAAAATCTCATACAAATACTTTTTTTGCGATCTTTGAATTTTGACGGTGCTCGTATTAATTTTTGGCTTTTTTTTTTCTTTTTCTTTTTTGACAATCCTGCGTTGATTTTGAACCCGACACCACAGTAACAAAAGATAATCACATTGGAAATAAGTTATTGATTGCATTTTAAGCAGTAAGTTTTACATAAAATTACATTAAAGATGTTAACAAATAAATCAGACAATACACCAGCAATTTAGTGATATCCTGGCCTTTACTGGTCTTGAGATAAAATCCTGAGTCCTCTTAGTCTGAGACCGAGACAAGACCGAGTACAAATGCTGTCGAGACCGGGAGAAGACCAAGAACTTTAGACCGGTCTCAAATACAACACTGGCAAGAACTGAATTCAAAAGATGAATTTCAACTATGGTGTTAAATGTGGACAGACTGCACATGCATATACTATATAGTGTTATTTACAGATTAATTGTGTTGCATCAAATGTGTTCTGTTGGCTTTTGCTTCTGAGGCAGGACCTGCCCATCAGTGAATGTGATATAATAATGTTTATTACTCAGAGAATATATTGTGAAATAAATGGCTCATCTCCTTTAGTGTGTTGTTTTGCTTTTCAAGAGGCCGTTAGCTCAGTGCTTTGTGTTAATGACACATTAGTTTACTCAAGAGATCAGTTGATAGTGTTGTTCACACTATTTCTGCAGCACAACATGTGATTCACACAGATAAAATTACAGGACATAAAGAGCTTTACATTGAATCTGTATTTTATTGTGCTGATCCACTAGATGCATAATTTTAGCTGAACTGTAGCATCTGTTTTAAACATACATGAAATCTAATAGATGAACAAAAACACATTAGATCTAGTTTTATATATTGTGAGCTTTATTTATTTACTAAGTTTGTCACATTATGCATCCCTCTGCATCATGTAAGTTTTGGGCTACATGATATCGCTGATTTCACTGTTTGTGGAAAAGGAAGTAGATGAAAGCTTCTGTAATTGAGTTTCAGTGGTAAAGAGTCTGAGGCTTTGATGAGGAAAGTTAAATACACATCCGTGGAGATCCATCCATCACTAGAGTCACAGAGGAGAACGAGGGTCCATCAGTTTGTCTGCTGGCTTTGATTGCTCTTGATATCACCAACAGGGAGGAAAAACTGCTGAAGACCCTCTTCTGGACGAGACACCAGACCACTGACCCTTTCTCATGAGCAATATCCACAGACTTTAATGAGTGGATCCATTTATCTTAATCGCTATTTAGATATATGACATAGAACTCAAATTTCCATGTAAGCTGCATATTTTAAAAATCTGATGAATCATGTAAAGATATTTCACTTTAAAATAACTTGAACTGTTCAATGATATAATTAGAATTACAAAGCAGAACCACTGATTTCCAAAAACATGATTTGAAACATTATTTCACTGTATGTGTCACGGTTCATGGGCTCTCTCTCTCTCTCTCTCTCTCTCTCTCTCTCTCTCTCTCTCTCTCTCTCTCTCTCTCTCTCTCTCTCTCTCTCTCTCTCGCCACTGATGAGCTGATCAGCGACACCTGAGGCTCATCAGCTCAGCTATTTAATGCATGTGCTATCTGTCCTGTGTTGTCAGATTGTTTGGTGTTCTCCTGCCATCCAGTTCCTGTTCGAGCTCTCTGGAGTTTCTTTGTTGTTCCTGTGGACTCATCCCAGCTGGTTTCTTCACCAGGATCATTTGCCCATTGCGTCGCCAAGAGTGGCAATCATCTGACCCTCTATCTACTACATTCTGAACTTGCCTAATAAATTGCTACTATTTAACATCTGCGACTGAATCCTCATTATTTGCCTGTGACAGTATGTACATATTTTATTTTATGCAATGAGATTATTTTATGCTGATTTAAAAATTGTTCTCTTGCATATATATTTTTTTACATAATAACTAGGCGAACATGGCCAATCTTCCCAACCTGATGAAGTAATTAGAGCACAATTTGAAGACTGGGACTGATATTTCCAGTACCTGAAACAACAATGAAGAAGAGTGTTTGACTTACAGTCAGTTATGAGTATGATATCATACTCACAGTAGAGACATTCTGGCTAATGATCAGTTAAATTCATTTCTTACTCATTTGTTATTGTGGTGCCATCGATCCATTTCCACACTCCCTCTGTTTTACTCAGACCAATCCAAAAATGATAATTTCCTACAACCTTCTGCAAAAACTCCTGTTATGATAGAACAGTAATATATTGTATAATATATATGTAGTAGTAATAATTACAATAACAGCAATACACTTTTCTCTCATCTGTTAAAACAGACCAACCCATGTGTCAATGTGCACAAACAAACACAAAATCGTTTTCTTTCTCACTCACTTGTTCCTCTTTGCTGTTTATGATCACTAGATCTGCTCCTCTCTGTTGACAGTCTCGTCTGCTGTCACTCCATATCTTATACTCAGATGAAATATAATAAAAACTGAAGTTGCAGTAAATCCATTTGAAGTTGTCGGCACGCTGATCTATTAATACATCAGTTTAGATATTAGTTTACACAGTTTAGCTTTGTCCATGATGAAATTTATTAAAGCCGAATTGATGAACAGACACTTGATGTTTATGTCGATGCTTATTTTTATTGGAGTGGAATGATAGAAAAAAAGATACATTTTAATGATTTAATGAGGAAAAACACAAAATTACCATGTTCACATATGCCACGTTGGAGTTCATCATTCTTGTTTTTTATCTGCTCTCTTTCCTCAGTCAGATTATTACTGTAGTTCAGTATCTGCTCATATTTGGTAAGTATTTGATGTCTTTCCTCAGTCAGATTATTACTGTAGTTCAGTATCTGCTCATATTTGGTAAGTATTTGATATCTTTCCTCAGTCAGATTATTGATGTGGGTTCGTAACTGGTTTCTCTCGGTGGTGAAATACACACAGAGCATCATTACAGCAGTCAGCAGAAGAACACACAGCAGACACAAACACACTTCAACTGCTCTGTGCTTTCTGTTCTTCACTGAGACACTTCCTGAAGACGACAGACAAGATTAAATTAGTCATCACACTTCTTGTTTTTTGTTCAACCAAATTTTAACTTCTTTTTTATTTAAGCAAATTTCACCTGTTTTAGTACAAGTGTTTTGGTGCAAAAGAGTAAGTACTACATAATATCTTAATACACACATGGCCTGCTGATCAAAACTGACGAGTTGATTCTCTGTAAAATTGTCATACTATTCAACACATCTAAACAGTCTTTCATCGTGTGAGCCATTCAGTTATCAAAATCTGTCAGACATACGTGTTATTTCTAAAAATATTTATGACATGTTTCACATTTCACTTGATGAAAAAAAAAATTTATGAAATGTTTTGGGTGAGTAACTACATTTTGCAGACATGATGTCCTATAAAACAGTTGTGACAATTGAGTTTAGAGAATGTTTAGACTGTTTAAAAAAATAAACCAAAGTAACTGATAAAAACACAAGAGATACTACAATACTTCTGTCTCTCTGTTATAATATGTATCAGATGAATTATATTACCAGTGTGTTGAAGTGGCTGATGTCTCTCTGTGTTTGTCCACAGATCATGATGTCTCTCAGTATCTGCACTTTCATAGATATCCACCATCATCTCCACTCTTTCTCCTCTGTCCATTTCCACAGTCTCAGTCATCAACGTCACATCTTCATATATATCTTCAGTTATCTCTGATCTCTTAATGTCATTCATTATAACACTGTGTTAATGGTTAATGCTGCGGTTGTTCTAGCTTCAGATTGTTTAGGCTACAATGCTTTGCATTTCATCAGCCTGTCGGAAAAAAAAGGAAATAAATAAGTCAGAAAGAAACTCAAAATCAAACTGGCGTGAATCACGTGACATTCAAGTTGCCAAGACAGGAAGGATTTAGATGTGCTATTTCACACCAAAAAACAGAATCTAAAAACAGAACATTTATGATCATAAGAGGTCAGGTAATCATCTCATTGTAACACTGGATGAACTAAAAAAAACAAAAGAAGAGTAGGATCCAAATGCAGAAATAGTTTAATAACAAAATTAACATAACATAACATAACATAACAACTGCAACCAGAGAACCAGATGAGCATCACCAAACATACATCCAACAAAGGACAACACCAGACAAAGAACACAAGAAACACTTGGGTATAAATACACTCAAGGGGAGACTGGCAAACAAGTCACACGTGGGAACAATCAGGAACTAATCAATAAGAAAAACTACAAAACTTGGCACAGAACAGGAAATAACATAAAAGACAAGAGGAACACAAGACAGGAATCATGACACTCATAATCTTTTCTCTAAAGCTGGATTTTGTGATTTCGGGCTCCATAAAAGCATCAGATGGTTTTGCAAAAATTATTGTTTTCAAACATGTTTCCTCAAACAATCCCCCTGTCTTCCATTGGTTGGTAATCAGACTGGTCCCGTCTTTAGACAACGAAAATGAGTAGGGGAGAGCTGGGACAGTTGAAACACTTTTCAGATAAACATCGTTTTCTAAGATAAGGTTACAAATAGATTTTTTTTTTTGTGATCAACAATTCACATATGTATTCTCTTAGTATCATGTGTTATTCGGTACAAATATAGAATGATTTAAGTAAAAATTGACTTTGAACCTTAGTTGTGCTTTGTTTCAATCGTCCCGCCTGAGCGGGGCGATTGAAACACAGGTTTGGGACAGATGAAACATAACAGTTTAACTATAGGCAATAAGCTTATGTGCATTTTGCGTAATCTTTCTAATAGGCTATTAGGTGATGAAGACAGACAAATCCGTTTACAATAAATTTTCTTACATTTCTTCCTTGAGTCATATTGAGTGTTTGCTAGTTGAATAGCCTGTTATTATGAAGAAAACGAGGTCAACCGGAAGACAATAGATGAAATAAATTGAAGATTGAAGATTGGACAATTGATGATTATTAAAGAGATAATGTGTTGCGTAATTGAAAATAAATTTGCATTAAAAGAAACACAAGTCTAGGAACAGTATATGAATCTATGAACAGTATAGGCTAAAGACCTACTTCTGTAGGTTCATATGGTTATAACTATTAAACTTTGAAAACACATCTTATGCATTACAAATGTTTTCATTATTTATTGCAAAACCCTTTTTTATTCAATGCTTAAACACATAGTGTGACCACATTAACAGCGGTTTTCTTATGACCAGGTTCAACTGACAGCTCCTCCAGCCAGTTAAACTTGTTTTGCCCTTAAACTAAAAAACTCTGATATTGCACACTTAAGGGTGTGTTGCAGTACTAATACACCTGCCATATTATCATTAAAATTTGTCAGTCAAAAATAAAAGTACCGCACAAAAGAATTCACTTACCGCACTCAAAAACAGCTTTCCAGCTTTAACTCCAAAACGGCATGACGTAAAGAAGAAATGTTTTCGCGGGTCTGGTAGGCATTGCGTGCTGTACGTGCTGACGAAATTTGACGTACATGACGTGAGTGGTTTTCAAGGAAATCTCAATGGTTCATCCGTCCCGCGTTTCAATCGTCCCGGCTCTCCCCTACAGGAAGTGTAGAGATTCACTTTTTAAAATGGAGTAAGTTATAAAATATTGTAAATGTTTTATTTAATTACAGACCCCAAACTTTTGACCTCATTCGTTTTATTGTTGTTGAGCTTAGCTGTTTGACGATGTCAAATGGTTCAATCTTCACTAAACTGTGCTGAAAATGGTGTTAGTTCATTCAGGTCAATCTGTCCAAAAGGCTAATTGGAAATTTTCCAGGTACTGTGGGGACATCAGAGCTGTGTGTCACTGCTATAAGAGTGGCAGTACAATCAGTGAGAAAAGGGCCGAGCACTGAGCCCTGAGGTACACCAGCGGTTAGCTGATGTGACTTAAAGAACCCACACACTACAGGATAATCAGGCAGATTCTGGGCCCAATCCTCCCCTTCCGACAATCCTAGGTAAAGTCCCGATTATCTTGATGGTTCTACAGATTGTCTTATCAGATTTTCCTGTGGTGTGAGGTGTTATTAAGAGTGGTTGAATAATCGGGTCTGCACAGATCTACAATCGTAAATATCCAACATGTGGAATGTCTTTTCTTTATTTCCCCAACGTGATTTACCCACGTTCTCGTGCATCATGGAAGTCTCTATCATTCATTACACCTCCTCCTTTTAGCTAAGCAATGCATCTTTCTTATACAACCCATCACAACATTTTCTTTTTCAACAATACATCATAACATTTTCTTAACACATTCAGTACATTTCAACCTTAACAGGTTCTCAATTCAACATATGTTAAATCCGCATTAATATTTCCATTTTCTTTTTCTAACCTCCTTCCCTTGTGTTTAGTCCACAACACTCAATTTGACTATAAATTCAGTCTTTCTGGGGAGTTTGTAAACCCTGCCTGCTAGAAACACCTCCAGTGGGTTGAAGACGCTTTCTGTTTCTCCGCAGCACTCCTCTGTCAGACTCTACATGTATGATCTTGGAGTCTGAGCAGGTCTGTGAACATATCCATAGATCCGCTCTGTGGTAATCCACACTTTTTGATCTCTCTTCAGTGGAGGTAAGAGTCACCACAAATAATAATATTTTGTGGTGACGGTAACAGCAATATCAGTAATAATAATAACAGTAATAATACAATAATGATAGGCTACTAAGGATGGTGATAAGTTGTGTTGACGGCAATAGTAATATCAATAATAATAATATATAACATTGATAATAGTGATAATAATGATAACAATAACAGTAGTGGTATAAATAAAATCAATAATAACAATAATAATAATAATAATAATAATAACAACATTTATATCAATAATAATAGCAACAGTAATAACAGTAATAATAGTAATACTAAATATGGCGATGATGATAATATTTTGTATTGACAGTACAATTGCAATAGTTATATCAATAATAATATAATAACAATAATACCAACAGTAATAATAATAATAATAATAATAAACAACAATAGTAATAAAAAAATTATAATAATGATAATAATGAAAAAAACAATACAAAAAAAACAAAAAAAAACAATAGTAATGCTAAAGATGGCGATGATGATAACATTTTGTGATGACGGCGACAGTGATATCAATAATAATTACAGTAGTAATAATAATAATAACAATAACAATACAAAAAAAACAAAAAAAACAAACAAACCACACCTAACACATACCACACCTCTCCTAGTTTCGGTGTCAGTGTGCATGTCCTTTTTTCCCTTTCTTTTCCCCTTTCTTTTTTCCCCTTTTCTTCTTTTCCCCTCTTTCCCTTTCCCTTTCCCTTTTTTTTCTTTTTCCTCTTTTTCTCTTTTTTTTTTTTTGTCTCTTAAAGGAACACTCCACCGTTTTTTGAAATAGGGCTTATTCACATTCTTTCATACATTTAGATAGGTGGGTAAATGCATTTTTGTCTCAGTGCATGCATTGTTTTAGTTTGACAGGGTCGGCGCTAGCTTAGCTTAGCACAATGAATGGAATCCTTTGTTGCCAGCTAGCATGGCCTGAGTAAAAGTGATCCAAAAAAAAAAAAAACCCCCACGTAATTACTTCTTGTGGCCTGCGTATTCACAACGAGTACAAATAGCGATGCAGATTAACACTAGGCGATTTCCTAGGCAGATATTGACTTGGGACTATATTAGGGGGAAGCACAGGCGAAGCACTGCTGCTTAGGCGAAGCACTGCTACTTGGGGGCAGAGATATCACGCAACACATGAAATCCCACGACTTCCGTCAACATACCGGTGTGAATAGTAGCTGCCTGGCTATTTTCCCAACAGTACATGAATGGCGATGAACATGGCTGATTTTGTGTGAGCCAGAACCATACCTATATGTACAAGAGTTTACAGAAAATGAGTGGAAATAGAACGACAGGCGGAGGTTGCGGTCGCTCAACAGCCCGAGGACGTGAGGATGAGAGCCAACACGAACTGGTGGTGTGAATGTGGGGGAATATGCCAATCTATGCCGACTGAAATAGTGTCTGTGCTGTGGCGAGTGCGACAAGTTACTGCCATCGATGACCAGGCTCAACGCGTCAGATCAAGATGAGCGTGCCCGCAGTTGTGTCACAGCTACCGAGGATTTCACGGCGCTGATCCATCCGGCAGTACTCGATTTTTTTTTTCCGGTGTGATAAAGTGAACTGGAAAAAACGCCCCACGCCGAATAGACCAATTGGACAGCTGTCCACAGAGTAAGTGATTATTTTAAACATGACACATGTATAGTAAACTGCTTGTAGCCTTCTCCTCATAGTAGTTGTACTAAAACTCCTGAGTCAAAAGAACCAGGCTAACTCGGTGAGAGAAATAGCTAACTTAGCCCTCAATCATTTCATTTTACAGGTAACGATAACAGCGGTTTTTATTTTAGTTTGGTTGTTCATGCTAAACAGGTTGAATTCAACATGAGGTTATACTAGAGGAGGCTAACGTTATTTGAACCGTAGTCTATATACAGCTTCTCAGCATCTATCTTACAACCGAATAAGACACAGATTAACATAAGGAAGAGTAATAAAAGACAACTTACATGTGCACTTTGTTCTGCCTGTGCTTTGAAAATAGATGGGATGGGATGGCCGTATGTTTCAGACGTAGTACCGTCTTTCTGGGCCCATATTCCATTTTTTCAAAGTAACTTAGTCCTCCAATGCAAAATGCTCTTCGCAAACACGATACTGTTTAATTTTGTAGAGAGGCGTTGAAGTAGATATCCAGAGTAGCTAACTTAGCCATTTATTTCTCAGTTCCACATTCGATGGAATTCTGTGAAACATTACATTTGTGTATGTCCTTTGCTTGTTCTCACAACCTTTTGCTACGCAGGTAATTACCATGTTTGCTGTAACTGTAGCTGTAACTTCTCAAAATAAACAATCCAAAAGCGAAGACACTCGGTGCAGGTCACGCGTGTTGTTCTTCTTCTTCTGTGTTTTGACTCGTTGCAGTGCACACCGGTATGTTGACGGAAGTCGTGGGATTTCATGTGTTGCGTGATATCTCTGCGCCCAAGCAGCAGTGCTTCGCCTGTGCTTCCCCCTAATATAGTCCCAAGTCAATATCTGCCTAGGAAATCGCCTAGTGTTAATCTGCATCGCTATTTGTACTCGTTGTGAATACGCAGGCCACAAGAAGTAATTACGTGGGTTTTTTTTTTTTTTTTTTATCACTTTTACTCAGGCCATGCTAGCTGGCAACAAAGGATTCCATTCATTGTGCTAAGCTAAGCTAGCGCCGACCCTGTCAAACTAAAACAATGCATGCACTGAGACAAAAATGCATTTACCCACCTATCTAAATGTATGAAAGAATGTGAATAAGCCCTATTTAAAAAAACGGTGGAGTTCCTTTAAAGGGGTGGTATAATGCCCTTTTCACAAGATGTAGCATAAGTCTTTGATGTTCCCAAAGTGTGTATGTGAAGTTTTAGCGCAAAATACCCCACAAATATTTATATAGCATGTTAAAATGGTCACTTTTTGAACAAAACACACAGTTTTTGTGTCTGTCCCTTTAAATGCAAATGATCTGCTGCTCCCGGCACAGAGGGCGGAGCTTCAAGAGCTCGTATCCTTTTACCTCACACAGACATGCACTGAACATTTCAAAAACTTTTAGCCTTTAATGTTCAAACCAGATTCATACAATGATGGAGAGACTCAAGAAGAAGTGACAACATGTAGAATACAACAGGACATTTCTGAATGGTTAGTTGATGAATTTAGGTAGCTTATGTACTTCTAGTCATTGATTAGCATATTCTGTCATGATAATCTATAAATGCTTTCCCGGGTGCGGGATTTAAGTAAATTTTAGGGTTGTGATGTCATTAACCCGGGAGGAATGTCGTGTAGTCCCTACCAGCCGTTTGTTGTCCTTGAAAAGGACTAGATACAGCCGGATCCAGGCTGTATCCAGATCTGATGAAGGACCTGCGCCTGGACCCGATGTCATAGTGGGGTGCTAAAGTGCCAACTAGTTTCTCCTTATGGAGGATCCCTTTACAACTCTACAGATAAAGCGTTGTCGGGAAAATTCGGTTAGGCCAGACAAGTAGTTTTTTAAGGCTTGGTTTGTAGGGAATTACAAACCTGGGCACATATATTCAAACGCGCATACCAATAGACTGAACTCGTAATACGCATGTGCACGCCATCAGCGTTCTCACAGAGAGTTTCCTGTTAAAACGGTGTCGTGTTAGTGGCCTCTAAGTTAATAACCAATGATCGTTGCGACGAAAGTGAATCGATCAAATTAACTTTAGCTGGAAAATAACTTTATTCAAGAACTGCTATAAAGCCAAAACAATCTCTGTTACTTTAAACTATCCTTGTTTCTCTGTAAAGCCGCTTTGGAACAACCTACATTATTAAAAGCGCCATATAAATGAAGATGACTTGACTTGACTTGAAAAGCAATTTCTTGAAAAGAAAATATCTCCCTTTGCTTTAAACTTTGAGCGTTGTAACTTTGCAGATGTTGTTCATGCTCAAACAGCAACATTACACACTAACTAAAGTTATAAAAGTGAAATCATAATCAACCATCCCTTTAAATTGGACTGTTTTACTGTTTGAGGCTTTACTTCTGATTGCATCCATATTCATGCTGTGAGTGGACGTTTAGTCAGATCCATGTAACACTGCTTGCTGTTTCATTTTGCCTTACTTTTTGGATAGCTTTAGCTAATGTTAGCTCTGGATCCAGCAGTAAACGCTCCGACAGTCCCCTGTCTCTGATTCACCCAACTCTCTGGTCTCGGATGAATTCCTCTTTTAATGCCCTGAAGTTGCAGTGTTCTGTCAGCTTGTGGACTGCTGTTATAAAAGTCTCTGCATTTTCACCATAATTTTGTTTGCCGACACAGTTGTCTAAATACTTCCACCACACATTCATATTTCTTTCTCTCTGACTCTCTGACTTAGTGGTAATATGCCCAAGATATTGTCTGCACCGTCTCCTATGGCATAGAACAAGGAGTTGATTTGGTATTCCTCAGGTTTTTCACTCAATCCTGATGCTAGACGAAAGCTCTCAAACCATCTGATCCATCTTGTATGATCCGCTGAATCGGAGAAGTCGAACGGCTCCTGGTGTGATACCATGTTTTGTTTTCGTTCCTGCACGCGGTTCTGTGTAGCCTAACCTATTCTTAAGATTCACTTCTGACATGTATTATATTCTATTATATTTTATATACCCTCAACAGAATTGAGACCGAGACAAGACCAAGACCAAGACCATACCAGCACTCCTCAAAAGTATCTACTATCTGAGAAATATCTTATATTTAATACATAAATTAGAATAATAAGACACTATAGAGCTGTTACCAATCAAATCACTAACAACAATATTCATCTTTGTGTTGCAGAGTTGCATCTGAATTGGTACAATTACACCTGCGTAAATGTTGAGATTGTTTTCTTTAATGAACATTTTGAATATAGAAATATGATGGAAAATAAAATGATAGGTTTACTTTTAAATGTGAAACTGACATCAAAACACTTAATGAGTGGCCAAAATAGCAAATACTTGTCTAAAATTGTCTAAAATTCAAGTCACTCATTATTCTTATTATTCTTCGTTTATTGAATGTTTCTGTAATATCAATATCACATTTGCAATCGTGCTCATATGCGTAAACACAGCTCTTTTGCTCTTGTGATATTGCTTTATTATATGTTGTAATGTAAAAATCTCATACAAATACTTTTTTGCGATCTTTGAATTTTGAAGGTGCTCGTATTAATTTTTATTTTTTTTTATTTTTTTGAGACAACCCTGCATTCATTTTGAACCCGACACCACAGTAACAAAAGATAATCACATTGGAAATAAGTTATTGAATGCATTTTAAGCAGTAAGTTTTACATGACATTACATTAATGATGTTAACAAATAAATGAGACAATACACCAGCAATTTAGTGATATCCTGGCCTTTACTGGTCTTGAGATAAAATCCTGAGTCCTCTTAGTCTGAGACCGAGACAAGACCAAGTAGGCCTACAAATGCTGTCGAGACCGGGAGAAGACCAAGAACTTTAGACCGGTCTCAAATACAACACTGGCAAGAACTGAATTCAAATGATGTATTTCAACTATGGTGTTAAATGACGGCACATGCATATACTATATAGTGTTATTTACAGATTAATTGTGTTGCATCAAATGTGTTCTGTTGGCTTTTGCTTCTGAGGCAGGACCTGCCCATCAGTGAATGTGATATTATGATGTTTATCTGTCAGAGAATCTATTATGAAATAAATGGCTCATCTCCTTTAAAGTCTGTTGTTTTGCTTTTCTAGAGGCCGTTAGAGTGCTTTGCTGTGTTAATGAAACATTAGTTTACTCAAGAGATCAGTTGATGGTGTTGCTCACACTATTTCTGCAGCACAACGTGATTCACACAGATAAAATTACAGGACATAAAGTGCTTTACATAAAATCTGTATTTTATTGCACAGATTTTTAGCTGAATAGCATCTGCTTTAAACATACATGAAATCTAATAGATGAAGAACAACACATTAGATCTAGTTTTATATATTGTTAGCTTTATTTATTTACTAAGTTTGTCACCCCTTGTGAAAAAGAACAGAAAGAAAAATTGAAAAAAAAAAAAAACTGAAAGGAGGACTCTTACGTTATATGGGAGCTGTGTGCGCCCGCGCCCTCACATCTGCTCTCTGCTGAGGATTTGGTGAGACGTGATACAGTGGCTCCTGTCGCATCAATTTTTCCTGTTATTTTGCAGGTTTTATTGTTACAACAACTTAATAATATGCACACCACAACAACTTAATAATATGCACACGAGATCTGTAATGCAAATGTATATGCCGCAGATATTTCGAGTAATGACGGTCGGGTTGTGAATATGTCGATATGCAGACTGTCCGCCATTTCATGAACGCTGTAACACGAGGTGATTGTGAAATGCGTTTAATTCGATTCAAATTGACTCCAGTTACAATGTTATAGTGTTCACTATGAGTTTACTAAAATTGTGTTTGGTTTATTAAAGGTGCCTTATGTAAAAATTGAGGTAAAAATATCCAAAAAATGAGCTACATGCATCAAAAGAATGAGAAGAAATAAGGGCGATGATGTCTTTAAAAAAATGTCAAGTTATAGTGCTGCAGAGATATCAACCTGAATTAGCATTAGCATTAATAGCCACGGCCCGACAGGTGTCGTAATACCAGTTTCGGCCATGGGAGGCGGTATGCCGGCAACATAACCACCAGCCAAACATGCAATACACGAATAACTCGCACGGCTTGTGGGCGTACTTGAACCTGATGTCAATCGTGTGGAAAGTAGCCTACAGCCCACTACTACATTCAAATAAAATCTGATAAAAAAGGAACAGAACCAGAGTAAACATTGGCACTGCTTTCCATCGCTGGAGACAACTAATGGACATGAAAAAAATGAGGTTTGACTTCGAACTTGCAACATTTCTTTTGGATTGGTAAGTAAGATGCTGTTAGTATTTCGTTAGAAGTTTGTTTTATATGTTTGTGTAGATTTTCGGGAAGTTATAACATAGAAATGTATCGAAGGCTGTTCGATAAACGTATATAACGTTCATAAATACAGTATTGTAATATAGTACACATAGCACAATCTCTATTGCTCTTTTTTTCTTGCCAACTACGTGACCTATATTATGTATATTAAATGGCTTTCCTGAGGTAAATCTGACATAATTGTTCTCCAGCTGTGTTATTGACCTCTTCACGATGATAAAAAACACTGATTGGTCGATATTATGTATGAGGAATACATTTTGGTAAGTTGTAGCCTAACGTTACTGTATCTTTCAGTGTTCGTGATTTTTTTACTATTAGCTAGTAGAGATGATCGGTTCACATGCGCTAGGGATCTGTCGTGTAACATTTACAAGCGCCAAAACGGTATTTAATTGACAGAATCTGAGAGCTGAGATTTTTTTATATCATAAGTAACCTGCTCTGTCTAGTCTGTCGGTCTCCGTGTCCTCTTTGCTTCGCGATTTTTCTGTGCGTGAGAAAATTGATGTGTGGGGTGAGAGCGTGTGAAAAGTGTTTGCGTGTGTCTCACGGTTAATGCGTGAGAGTTGGAAGCTCTGGTTACGTTGGCGCTAGCTTGGTCAACATCAGCGAATGCTGTCTGTCAAATTAATGTAATTCAAACTAACAATAAAAATGTAATATGAACAAAACGAATATGAACATATTCACTGGTAAGGGTGAAGGGGAGTAGCTTGAAGATATTCATACTCTAGAGAAGACCAACTCACTTTCTGTAGGTATACTGCCCCCATCTGGTATGGAATGTGGAGTATGAATTTATTTATTTTTACACAAGGCACCTTTAAGTTATGTATACATATAAAGATCGGATGCACTTTCTCAGTCAAATGTTTCAGAAGTTACATTCGGATGTAATATTGTGTTATTTCCTGCCGCTGGAGAAAGAAAAATTAATGTTAAATATGTATGGTTTACATATGCTTATAAGGATCTTATGCCTAACATGTTCAGTCATTTGTAATTGTGTTAACGTTATATCTAACGTTATGCATAAAATATTCTTTTGACTCATTTGAGTAGATGTACAAGAGTCTGTACAAAATGTATTGCCAAGACAGCACACCTTGATCAAGCTAAAACACTACTATCAAGTCACTAACTATCCCTATAGCTTGTAAATGCTTTGAATCTTTTCTATCTTTTCCACCTGTGCATTTACATATAATATAATCATCATATATTTTACAGGTAACAAACCAAAGGAAGAAGGCTGCAGCATTGCTGTGTCAACCGTGGTAAATAGCCTACAGGAACATCCTTCATGAAGATGGCTATGTCCGGCAAGATATTTTTGATTAAATCTGAGAGCTGGATCACTCCTCCATTCATTACAACACAGAAGCGCTGCGCTATTACACTACGTGAAAAAACTCGAGGCCCAGAGAGAAGGAAATGAATGGTGGAATAAAGTAATTATTTTTGGGGTTTTTTGCGCACTAAAAGTATTCTCGTCGCTTTATAAACTTGAGATTGAGCCACTGTAGTCACTTGGACTATATTAACGATGTCTTTAATGCATTTTCTGGGCCAGCAAGTTATAACATCTTTAGAAGCCTATGGAGAAGTGATCCAGCTCTCAGATTTAATCAAAAATATCTTAATTTGTGTTCCGAAGATGAACGAAGGTCTTGCGGGGTTGGAACAACATAAGGGTGAGTAATTACTGACAGAATTTTCATTTTTGGGTGAACTAACCCTTTAAAATTCAAGATTACCTTTCTCAATTTGCATGGGTCTTGGGTTTGCATGGGTCATTTATCTATATTTGTGTAATTGATAGTTATGTTTAATTCCCTGTAAAGTAGCAATACAAATGTTCTCTATTTTTAATCGCTTTAAGCCCAGTGTCAGTGAAGACGGTGTGGTCAGTGGAATCCTGGTGTTTGTGGGAATTAGAAGGAGCCTTGCCCAGCACTACGATGTGACCCTGATGACTGAGGTAATTCAGCACACATTCATCAACAGTTAGCAGTCAAAAGTTTACGTACGCTTTGCAGAATAAACTGCTTCATCAGGGTAGTACTAAATAAAAAGAGAACATACACATTTTTGTGATCCCTCTTATTGCTAAAATTATTAGCATTTTGCAGATACTGCAAGGTGTATATAAACTTTAAAGCACAACTGTATATCTATCACTTTCATTCATTTGAGCCAAATATAATAATGGGCTGGATCTGTTTTATAAACAAATGGTTTCCTTTGTTGTTTTTTTTTGTTTTTTTTTCTCAAGGTATTTTTTCTGACTTTGTCTCTTTGGAACATTTCCATTCACATTTACTTTGGAGAGCACCTGGGACATTGACATAAACAGCACTTTCCAACAACTTCAAAACATTTGGTGACAAATGATTTTGGTTTTCTTGTTTTTGTGCATTTGGATTTCTTCAGTTTTTGTTTTGTTTTTAGACAAACTTATATTCACTGTAATGCTGGAGTAAGCATTTTGCCCTGTTTAATGTTGGTACTATGTAAAGGTTTAAGAGCTAAAATTAACAAGGTTCGGTAACACTTTAATTAGGTCTCATTTGTTAATATTAATTTATGTATTAGCCAGCATGATCTAACAATGAGCATTTTTTTTTACAGTATTTATTAATCTTTGTTAATATTAGTTAATTAAAATATAGTTTGTTAGAGTTAGTTAATACAATTTATAGTCATTGTTCATGTGAGTTCACAGTGCATTAATTTTAATACACAACTTTTGAATATAATAATGCATTATTAAATGTTGAAATTAACATTAACTAAGACTAATAAATGCTTTAAGTATTATTAATTCTTAGTTCATGTTAACTGAAGTAATTAACTAATAATACCTTTTTGTAAAGCATTACCCATTTGAATCTTAGTGTTGTACATGGAATGATACTTTTCTTCACATTTTGTTTGTATTAATTCATGGGTTGTGTGTTTGAGGTACTGTGTGTTTGCTTCTAAAATGATGTGTGTACTGGTAATCCCTAGGTTATGGGGACCAAATTACCCCACACAAGTATAGTAATACCAGTAAATTACATGGAAGAAATCTTATAAATCATACAGAATGATGTTTTCTGAAAATGTAAAAATGCAAAATGTTTTCTGTGATGGATAGGTTTAGGTACCTTTGTATGAGGGAGAAAATGATTGTGCATAATAAGCATCATTGTCCTCCAGACTCTTTCTAAATGAGAGTTAAAGGGATAGTTCACTTTAAAACGAAATTTCTGTCATCATATACTCACCCTCAAGTTGTTTCAAACCTGTATGAATTTATTTCTTTTGCTGAACACAAAGGAAGATATGTTGAAAAATGTCAGTAACCAAACAGTTAACTGGTCCCATTGACTTGCATAGTATTTTTTTTTCCTACTATGGAAGTCAATGGGACCAGTTAACTGGCTGGTTACTGACATTCTCCAAAATATCTTCCTTTGTGTTCAGCAGAAGAAAAAAATTCATACAGGTTTGAAACAACTTGAGGGCGAGTATGATGACAGAATTTTCATTTTAAAGTGAACTATCCCTTTAAAGTGTTGTAACTGTTTGTTTATGTATAGCAGGGCTATTCAATTAGTTTCATTCGAGGGCCGCATTATCAAATCGAAAAGTTAAGGTGGGCCAGTGGGTCGGTTTGGGGGTTTATCTTATTTATTGAAACATAACAGTTTCAATAAATAAGTGAAAGTAACCCTAAAAAAGTATGGTATTTACTTGGAAATGTGGTACCCAACAGTAGCCTATGCAAATATATAAAACCATAATAAATAAAAAACTTGATAATTTACAGCTGTGTACAACTATTTTCCTTGGAACAAATAAATGATTTATACAAACTTATAGCTGTTGGTGAGAAATAATAATTATTTTATTTATAATTGTTATGCTTAAATGAAAATATTCTGACAGTGAGACTTGTTAACCACAGGCTACTCACTCCCAATGTATAAAAAATGCCTAAACATTTTTATAGTTAAAAACTATATGCAGCTTTACAAAGAAACTGACATAATTTCATAACAAGCATTAATTATATATTCCTCTACCCACCTAATAAAACTAATGCAATATAAATCACTATTTACTATTATACTATATAATATTATAGTGTATATATATTTACTATATTTATGTATTACTACATAGTATTCAATATAAATATTGCACATTTCTGCCCAACCATGGTAAATTACTACAGTAAATTCATGGTAAATGTTAGTAAGGGTGATTAGGGGATTTAAAGTCTTCTAATTTCGTTCATGCCACAATGTTTCTCCTGCTTTCCTCATCAGTCTTGTTGGGAATGTTGAGGCTGTTTCATCCGATTTAATACTAGTTAAATCATAGAGTGGTTTGTAACAGAGAGGTTTCTGTCGAACTGAACCGCTTCCCACTGGTTGTCGCAACGCTGTTTAACCCTTGTGTGGTGTTCATATTTTTGTTACTCAGCCAGTGTTCGTGGGTCTGGTGGACCCGCTGCATTTTTGGGTTTTTAATTCAACACAATCAAAAATGTTATGTTAAAATACTCAACAGATATTTACTTCATCCCAATTACAAGAAATATAAACAGCATTTATGGTTAATATTTTATCTTTACCTTTGTTAGATCACATTTAAGAATTGCAACCTCGTGTGGGAATGGCAGGGGTAGAAACAAAACTCACTTTTGCACTCTTTCACACTTACACACAATCTCTCTCTCACACGCACGCATACACACACTCATGCACACACATACACACATCCACAACACACACACATACAACACACACACAGACACACACAAAACACCCCCCCCCCCCACACACACACACACACACACACACACACACACGCACACACACTCACTTGGATATGTGGTGTACGGTCACTCTCCATAGGCATAATGGTTTTTCTAATGTACAAACTGTATAATCTCTCCCCCTACACTAACCCTACCCCTAAACCTACCAATCACAGACAACTTTTGGCATTTTTTGAATTTCAAAAAACACCATTTAGTATGTTTTCGTATGAGGACACAGATGTCGTCATAAACCATGTTTACGTTGTAATACCCATGTCATTATACACATTTGTGTCCTCATAAACCATATACAAGAACACACACACACTAACAGCAGGCCCTGACAGGAGGAGGACAGAGTAAAGGTACACAGGACCTACAATTTCCACACTTTTATTAGCCCCGGGTCCAGTGGACCCGAACATCCTGTGTGTAATATAAATGTGTAGGGAGGGTGTACAGTGTGTTTTCATTGAAAATGTGTTCTGATATATATTCCTCACAGAAAATGAGCCAAGGCCAATGAGTCTTAGTTTGAAAAAATAATTAATTGTATCATTTTTCTTTTGATAAAAAATGAAAACGGGTCCAACAGACCCGAACACCATACAAGGGTTAATAGTGTCCGGGACCGGGAGTAAACGCAGCTCCGTTCTGGGCTGTGTTGAAACAACTAGTGAAACAACTGAAAACAGCGCTATTTGTTGTTATACTGTACTGAACGAGAAACCACTTCAGATGATTCAGTGACGGAGCGGTCCGAATGAATCCGAATAGTTTTAGACCGTTATGCAAGCGCGTTTAGAATCGAACCAAAATAATAATTCATTCACGAATGATTGGTATCGCTGGTTCAGTCGACATAAATTCGGGACACATATAATAACTGCTGAAATATTCGCACGTAAAACGTTTCTCGGGTCAATCGGAGCGAGTATCAAACTGAATTAGCTGCACCGCCAAGAAAAGAGGAGGAGGGAGGTTGGTGCCATCGGGCCGCATGGAGATGATTGGCGGGCCGCATTTGGTCCGCGGGCCGCCAATTGAATAGCCCTGAGTGTTTCTTTGGTTTTTCTTGTGCATCAACAGAAAGGTTTTTATGTATTTATTTTAGAGATTTTGTCAGTAAATGTACGTGGAGGGTTTTAAATTGAATTTGTGTTGATTTCAACTAGGTTAAGATTTTTTTTTTGAAATAAATTGCAACTTATTAATTTTAATTACAAATGTGTTTAATTATATAAAAGTGTACATGTATATTACATTAAAGTATATTTTAGTTCATATTAATTGCTTGTCAGTATATTTGGAAGTACACTTTTATCATATTTCAAAGTTCATAAAAATGTTTTAAAGTTCCACTTAAGTTGTTAAAAAAAATCACTCTTAATTTCAACTAATTGCATTTAATTTGAGATTAATCTGTGATACATTTGAAATCAATTACATATAATATGCAATACGTTTGTCGAAATCATTACACTTAAATCACATTTAAGTGTATTGTTAACTGGCATTAAAGTATATTTTAGTTCACATTAATTGCTTGTTAGTTCATTAAACTACACTTTAACTATATTTTAAATACACTTTTTGCAATTATGAAAGTACAGTATGTATTAAAGTCCCATTTATGTTTAAAAAAAGCACTAACTGCATTTAATATGAACTTAATTTGTGATGCATTTGAAATTGAATACAAATAAAATGCACTTAAACGGTGAAAACATTACATTTAATTCACACTTAAGTGTATTGTTAACTGACATTAAAGTATATTTTAGTTCACATTAATTGCTTGTCAGTGCATTGAGCAGTGCACTTTAAATCCATTTTAAAGACACTAGAAGCAATCATGAAAGTAAATATAAAGTTGTATTAAAGTCCCACTTAAGTGGTACCAAAAAATCACCCTTAATGACAACTTATTGCATTTTATTTCAACTTATTATGTGATATATTTGAAATCAATTATACTTAATGTGCATTCAGTGCACCGAAAACATTGCATTTAAGTCACACTTAAGTGTATACATTTAAAGTATATTATTTATATAATAAGTACACTTTATAAAAGTACTCTAAAGTGCACTTTTTTTTCACAAGGGACATTATGCATCCCTCTGCATCAAGTAAGGTTTGGGCTACATGATATCGCTGATTTCACTGTTTGTGGAAAAGGAAGTAGATGAAAGCTTCTGTAATTGAGTTTCAGTGGTAAAGAGTCTGAGGCTTTGATGAGGAAAGTTAAATACACATCCGTGGAGATCCATCCATCACTAGAGTCACAGAGGAGAACGAGGGTCCATCAGTTTGTCTGCTGGCTTTGATTGCTCTTGATATCACCAACAGGGAGGAAAAACTGCTGAAGACCCTCTTCTGGACGAGACACCAGACCACTGACCCTTTCTCATGAGCAATATCCACAGACTTTAATGAGTGGATCCATTTATCTTCATCTTTATTAGGATTTAGTTATATAACATAGCACTCAGATTTCCAATTAAGCTGCATATTTAAAAAGCTGATGAATCACGTAAAGATATTTCATTTCAAAATAACTTGTACTGTTCAATGATATAATTAGAATTACAAAGCAGAACCACTGATTTCCAAAAACACGATGGGTTTATTTCTCTGTGTGTTCTTATATATTTTATCTAATGAGTTTTAAAATTGTTTTCTTGCAGATCCATTTTATTGAATTATAACATGACTTATCTACCCAACCTGATGAAGTCATTACAGCACAATAATAATTATAGAAATTCTGATTCCTCCAATACCTGAAAAAACAAACAAGACTGTTTGATTTCCAGTAGAGTCAGTTATGAGTATGATAACATATTTACAGTAGAGAAATTCTGGTTAATGATCAGTTAAATTCAGTAATCTCTCACCCTTTTGTTATTGTGGAGCCATCGATCCATTTCCACACTTTCTCTGTTTTACTCAGACCAATCCAAAACTGATCATTTCCTGCAACCTTCTGCAAAAACTCCTGTTATGAAAGAACAGTAATATATTGTATAATACATATGTAGTAGTAATAATTACAATAACAGTAATACACCTTTCTCTCATTAGTTAAAACAGACCAACCCATGTGTCAATGTGCACAAACAAACACAAAATCGTTTTCTTTCTCACTCACTTGTTCCTCTTTGCTGTTTATGATCACTAGATCTGCTCCTCTCTGTTGACAGTCTCGTCTGCTGTCACTCCATTTTTTCTTCTCAGATGAAAAACTGAAGTTGCAGTAAATCCATTTGAAGTTGTCAGCACGCTGATCTATTAATACACCAGTTTAGATATTAGTTTACACAGTTTAGCTTTGTCCACGATGAAATTTATTAAAGCCGAAATGATGAACAGACACTTGATGTTTAAGTCAATGCTTATTTTTATTGGAGTGGAATGATAGAAAAAAAGATACATTTTAATGATTTAATGAGGAAAAACACAAAATTACCATGTTCACATATGCCACGTTGGAGTTCATCATTCTTGTTTTTTATCTGCTCTCTTTCCTCAGTCAGATTATTACTGTAGTTCAGTATCTGCTCATATTTGATAAGTATTTGATGTCTTTCCTCAGTCAGATTATTACTGTAGTTCAGTATCTGCTCATATTTGGTAAGTATTTGATGTCTTTCCTCAGTCAGATTATTGATGTGGGTTCGTAACTGGTTTCTCTCGGTGGTGAAATACACACAGAGCATCATTACAGCAGTCAGCAGAAGAACACACAGCAGACACAAACACACTTCAACTGCTCTGTGCTTTCTGTTCTTCACTGAGACACTTCCTGAAGACGACAGACAAGATTAAATTAGTCGTCACACTTCTACTATATTCTTATGAATATATATTACAGTTTTGCTCAATAACTTTCTCAATAACTTGCTCAATAACTCAATAACAATAACTCAATTCTCAAATGAGATCTCGCAAATAAGTTCAGATCTCTGAACAATTCATTTCTTGTTCACACCAAAATTGAACAACTTTTTTATTTAAGCAAATTGCACGTGTTTTGCACAAGTGTTTTGGTGCAAAAGAGTAAGTACTACATAATATCTTAATACACACATGGCCTGCTGATCAAAACTGACGAGTTGATTCTCTGTAAAATTGTCATACTATTCAACACATCTAAACAGTCTTTCATCGTGTGAGCCATTCAGTTATCAAAATCTGTCAGACATACGTGTCATTTCTAAAAATATTTACGACATGGCATGTTTCACATTTCACTTCATGACAAAAAAAAATGTATGAAATGTTTTGGGTGAGTAACTACATTTTGCAGACATGATGTCCTATAAAACAGTTGTGACAATTGAGTTTAGAGAATGTTAAGACGGTTTAAACAAAATAAACCAAAGTAACTGAGAAAAACACAAGAGATACTACAATACTTCTGTCTCTCTGTTATAATATGTATCAGATGAATTATATTACCAGTGTGTTGAAGTGGCTGATGTCTCTCTGTGTTTGTCCACAGATCATGATGTCTCTCAGTATCTGCACTTTCATAGATATCCACCATCATCTCCACTCTTTCTCCTCTGTCCATTTCCACAGTCTCAGTCATCAACATCACATCATCATATATAACTTCAGTTATCTCTGATCTCTTAATGTCATTCATTATAACACTGTGTTAATGGTTAATGCTGCGGTTGTTCTGGCTTCAGATTGTTTAGACTACAATGCTTTGTATTTCATCAGCCTGTCGGAAAATAAACGGAAATAAATAAGTCAGAAATAAACTCATGATCAAACTGGTGTGAATCACGTGACATTCAAGTTGCCAAGACAGGAAGGATTGAGATGTGCCTATTCACACCAAGAGTCTATAAACAGAACATTTATGATCATAAGAGGTCAGGCAATCATATCATTGTAATGCTGGGTGAACTAAAAAACAAAAGAAGAGTTGGATTCAAATGCAGAAATAGTTTAATAACAAAATAAACAAAATAAACATAACATAACCACTGCAACCAGGGGCCTGTTTCAGAAAGGAGGTTAAGTGAAAACTCTGAGTATGTTAACCCTGATATGAGGGAAACTCTGGGTTTTCTGTTTCAGAATGGGAGGTATGTCAAACCTGAGAAAGCAGAGTAAGTCAAGCCCGTTTCTGAAAGAGAGGTAACTCATCAGTGCATCAGTTACCATGGTAACTTACTCTGTGAACCTAACCTGGTCGGGAGCAGAGGGTTGTTCCATAAAACAAGATTAGAATACAAGCCAGGCTTATTTTGGTTAGTCACACTTATTGTCTGTGATTTCTGTTTCATAAAGCAAACTTAAAATAGTTCAAACTCAGTTACCCTGGCAACTTATGCTGGGAAACTAGCCTGGTCCAGGGCAGGCTAACTGTCAGGCTAAGCCTCAGCTGTTACACAGATCCTCTAACACTGACCGACATTACCACTGACACTCTCTCACCATTATTGGACTTTATTAACCATTATTAGTCCAAAAATAAATACACAGTATACAGAAAATCAACTTAAATAAGGCTACAATGATAAATTAGACAATAGACATATATATATATACTGTATATAGATATATAGATAGATAGGCCTAAATACAATATATATACTACAGGTTTTCTTTTTTTCCTGGCTGAATGTTTTGTGCCCAAGATTTAATTAGATTGTTTTAAAGATTTATGAATACATTTCTCTCTGGTTTTGTTTGGCAGCTGTAGTACATGTTTATGATTAGAAGAACATTAGAACACAATCTAAAAAAAAGCTTTGTAAAGCAGAAGTTAAAATCACAAAATTAAAAATAAATAATTACAAAAGCACAGTATGAATTTTAACTGGTAAGATGAATCTGAGCTTAGTAATTGACAGTATATTAGCCTACATTTGATTTACCCCATTACAATAGTCCCTTTACAGTTATTGCTATCATAAAAATACACTTGTAGGTTTAAAATTCTAAATAAGGCACATCTAATGTCCAAATAACAAATATTTTAGCATATATATATATATATATATATATATATATATATATATATATATATATATAAAATGTACTTTATTATGTCTTTCAATTCAAACACATTTAACACAATTATACAAATTGACAGTTCCTTTAAAGACATCATATTTTCCCCCAATAAATATTCCTTATTTTTCCTTCTACTTTTTTTCTTTTGTGATAATACCCACCAACACATAGCCTAAAAAACACATGATTAGAACAATAACCAAAAAGTACATAGTTAGACACTTTTACATATGATTTAAGGGGGAAAAGACAAAAAACTATAAATAAATATTAATAAAAAATTTAACATTCACATATTTATATCAAACTCTTATAATGACACATAATTCCTAATAGTTATTCAAGTAATATTATTTGAATATCAAATATTAAATATTAAATAAGCAAATAAATAAAATAACAAATAACTAGCCTAGAAATAAAAGGGAGAGAGGGAGGGAGGGTTATATAAAAATGTAGTTAATGTAGGCTAATATATATTCCTTTATTTTATGGAATATTCTTTGATTTTAGAGTTCAAAATGTATACATTTGCTCTTAATTTCATGTTATCCTCTCCATAATGTACTTTAGAAACTAAATCTAACCACTCATTTAAAACTGGGGATTCTTGCTTTCTCCAAAAAATTATTGCATTAAAAGCTGTAATTCTCAGCATTCTAAATAAGTATACATCATCTTTATTAAGTAGCATAGATCATATACCCAAAACTATATTTTGTATCTTTATATATTTAGTTTCTTAAAAAAAAATCTTCCCTGAATTAGGCTACTTCTATTCACTGAAGTACTTCTGTTCGCTAGAAGTTCACTGCAACTTATCCAACATCCTAAAGATAAATTATTATAATTAGAAGATATTTCTAGTGTTATAAAATATCTCATATTAATTTTCCAAGCAAAATGTATATTTTAGTCAGAATTATTGCGCTCCTATTTGGCGTGTTCAATATGAAGATTAGCAGCAAAATGGATACATTTGCATGACTTTCTAACATTTACAGATATATAACAGAATATAACTGTAAAATGTAAGTTTTGCACTGAGGGAAAAAAAACGTCACAAACGCATAAAACAGCACAAAAAATACGCTGTTTGATGGTGGATCGATTTGATCCACGATCGACCTCTAGGGCTGCTTCAGAAACGCGTGCACACGCAATTATCTAGACTTGATAAACCTGGATCAAATTAGTGAGATTGCGTGAACTTCAATTACCTTTTATGGAACCACTTTAGCCCCAACTTATTTGTTAGGCTCATTCAAGTCCGGTTTTGGAGTTTAATCCCCGCTTTTCTAAGCGTCTTTTATGGAACAACCCTCAGGTTTTCTTCAGTAAACCCAGTTTCTTTCGGTCTCCTCCCCTTTTTTAAAGAGGAAGCAGTGTTTAAACACCTCATTCATTCTTTCAGTAAATTTATTCATTGCTGTTTTTACTGCTTATGCATAATGTAGTTGTAAACAAATTCTACAGAATTAAACTGTGGCATTTAAACCACTGAACTGTGTTCATCTGTGCAACAGAAGTTGATGGACCGTCCTCCTGCTGTTCTTCCACACTCTGGGGGCGGGGGAAGAGATAAGAATACCCATTTATACTTAGATTTAAACTTAGATTCTATAGGCTACTCCACATAAAAATGTAAAAAAATCTGAATGTGTAGATTGTTTGATGTGTAGACACATAATATTAACATTACCTCTGTAGGCCTTTCTGTGGCAGCAGAAACTCTGTATCCCCATCGTCCTGTGAAGATGAGCATTTGGTCGAGTAGGCTACACTTTATAACACTATTTCACTATTTTGTGTATTGAGTAGGCTACTCACAACTGCCTGGGGTTCTGTTGGGACAGGAGGCTCCAAAAGACAGATATTACCATCAGAATCTGTTGGGACAATCAGCCTCAACGACTTGAACAATACAAGGAGAGACAAGAAACTGCACTTTTAATGCTTTCAAATAAACAATATATAATTGCATGAATTATTCTTGAATTGACCAAAGTGTGTAGAGGGAGAAGGTTAAATTATAATAATAATAATATAATAATAATAACCTTTATTTTATAAAGCGCCTTTAAAAGCAGCTTCTCAAAGCACTGTACACATAATAAACAATTGTTAAAAGCAACAAGAAACGCATCAACAGGAAAATGCAAGTTTAAAAAAAAAAAAATGTCTTAAGTTGACCTTTAAAAATGGCATAAGTCTGAGCTTCCATGAGTTCAAGAGGTACAGAATTCTAAAGGACAGGTGCATAGAAAGAGAAAGCCCTGTCACCCATAGACTTTAAGCGAGTTTTAGGAGCAACCAGCATGCTCTCACAAACTGCGATTAGGAGTGTAGGGGTACAACAGTTCTGCTAGATAATTTGGAGCCAGGCCGTGCAAAGATTTGTATGTGAGCATCATAATCTTGAAGTCGACTCGGAACCTGACTGGGAGCCAATGCAAAGATTCCAAAACCGGAGTGATATGGTTGCATATTCTGGACCCAGTTAAGATCCTGGCGGCAGAATTTTGTACATGTTGAAGCTTGTGTAGTGTAGATTTAGAAACTCCGGCTAAAAGGACGTTACAATAGTCTATCCAAGAGACGACGAAGGAATTTATCAGCTTTTCAGCTACAGGAAAAGTTAACATCGGCCGCAATCTAGCGATGTTTCTAAAATGGAAGAAAGATGTTTTAACAGTACCCTGAATGAAAGAATCAAATGAAAGATTAGCATCAAAAATAACTCCAAGGTTCCTCATTTTACTCTGGATACCCAAGACAGAGCCATCAAGAGTCAAAGACGAAGAACCAGCTTTGGAAGTTTGGTGACGGGAACCAATGAGCATCATTTTATCATTGTTCAAACACAGGAAATTATTACTCATCCAGGTTATTCAGTAATACAGCCAGAAAGAAAATCAGTGTCGGGGCGCTCATCTGGTTTTGAATGTATATAAATCTGCGTATCGTCGGCATACAAATGATAATGGAGGCCGAGCGATCTCAAGAGATAGCCAAGTGGTGATAGATATATGTTAAAAAGTAAAGGGCCCAGAACTGACCCCTGAGGAACACCAGTGAGAACAGAACTAATCTCAGACCTATGGTCACCCATTGAGATGAACTGGGAACGGTCAGCAAAATAGGATCTAAACCACTTCAAAACTGTCCCCGACACACCAGACACTCTCTCAAGGCATGTAAGCAATAGACTGTGATCAACAGTGTCAAAAGCGGCTCTTAAGTCAAGATGTTGCACCAGAGTCAGAAGCCATCAACAAATCATTAGTGACTTTAACCAAAGCCGTCTCAGTACTGTGAAATTTACGGAAACCTGACTGAAGTGGTTCAAAAAGGTTATTAATCGTGAGATGGTTACACGAATGAGAGGCAACAATACGCTCAAGTATTTTTGCCAGAAACGGAAGGTTTGAAATAGGACGATAATTATTAAAATCATCCCAGTTCATAATACTGAGAACAGCCGGGCACAGGACATCGAAGCAAGATTTAAATAGGCATGTGGGAATAGGATCAAGCAAGCAAGTGGAAGATTTCATGCTAGATACCTCCCTTTTAAGAATCTCAGTATCAAGAAGAGGAAAGTTGGTTAGAAAAGTACCAGTGAACCCAGGTGGACAGTGGAATGAAAGAGTAGAAACAGATGAGACAGAAATTTGTTTATGAACGTTATCAATTTTTGAATTGAAGAAATGAAGTAAAGAGTTACACAGCTGCTGAGAAACAGGCATGGTAGTAACAGCTTTAACTTGAAGCAGTCTATGTATAGTTTGAAACAAATGTCTTGGGTTTTCTTGATTGTTTTCAATAGTATGAGAGAAATATGAAGATCTTTCAATCTCAATAAATGCTCTGTAGTCACTTAGAAGGTCCTTCCAGGCTAGATAATGAACATTCAAGCCAGTGAGACGCCATTTTCACTCCATTTTCTGACAGGCAGCCTTCTTAGTGCGCAGATTGTCATTATACCATGGAGCAGTGCGAGCAAAAGTAACCTCGCATGACCTCAGGGGAGCAAAGGTGTTTAACTGCAAGAGCGTTATTCAGCTGTGAGACTTTCTCCTCCAAAGATGTAAAGTGCAGATCACTGAAAGTGGAGACAACAGAATTCGAAAATACTGCCTGATCAATTCCACTTCCGAAATGTACCGTTCGGATGGAAGGCACACAAGAATTGTGCAATTCCAGATTAAAGAAGACAAATGAGCTATTTGTAATCACAAGATCCAGAGTATGGCCTTTAAAGTGAGTCGGGCCAGTTACCAATTGCGAAAGATTGAAGCAGTCAAGCAGTGATAAAAATTCCTTAGCTGTCGTAGAATCACTTTGATCCACATGGATGTTGAAATCCCCAACAATAAGAATTTTGTGGAACTTTAGGGACAGCATTGACAGAAAATCAGCAAATTCTGACAAAGATTGCATGTGGCTTAGTCTTAGGTGGTTTGTAGACTGTCGCAGTGATTGTAGAAGTAGGAGCAGAGATACTCAAAACCAAGCACTCAAATGATGAAAAGTGAGGAACAGACACAGCGCTTAAATTGAACTGCTGGTTGTAAACCACAATAATGCCGCCCCCTCTGCCAGATGACCTCGGGAGATCTAAGACTCCAAAACCAGCAGGAGTTATCTGGTTAAACAGAAGTCCGTCATTCTCTTTATGCCTTGATTCGGTTAAGAACAGCAAGTCCAAGTTTCTATCCAAAATAAAATCCGATAAAAAGAGCGCCTTGTTTTTCTCAGAGCGGGCATTAAATAATGCAGCAAAGGCCAGGCTCTGAGTTGGAGACAACATTGATTTAGTCTCCACATGGGGAACTGATATTAAATGACTGTGATCAGCACCAACGTAAGGCAGATTGTTTATCTTACGCCGGCATGCAGGGACAAAAACATCAGGAGAGGATGAGACGGAAAAACTGCACCTCGAGCCCCGGTGTAAATATCGTTTAGGACGCAGCAAGCCAGCGTCTCAACAGTGTTCTTAAGAGTCTTTAACTAAACGATAAGAGTTTCGTTTTAAACTCAGAAGTTGTCGTGCAGAGTACCTCAGGGCCATAGTCAGTAAGTCCGTGTGCACAGCCGGACCACAGCATAGAATCCCCGTTGCACACCGTGAGCGTAGTATCTCGGGAGTCCCCGTGCACCGCCGAACCACTGCATTGATTCTCCGTGAAACGTTGCAGGTTAATCCGGGTGGAGTACACAATTAAAAACAGCAGTCCAATGTGTATAAAATGGTACAACCACATCGCAACCGTAAAGGCGCGGAGAATAATATAACTTGGGAAAAAAACAAACAAACAAAAAAGGAGAAAGGAGCGGCAGCCAAACACGCCAGCGTTCCCTCAGTCCCTCCCAGACAGTTGAACAATGAAATCAAATATTAAAAATACACCTTTTAAAAATGTATGTTAAATATACAGAATTGTTCTATAGTCTAATGCAATTACATCAGATTTTACTTTAAATTACAGAAGAATTAAGAGTAATCCCTTTAATTAAATTACAGTATTTAGATTACTTGGTAATTAATTACACCCATCACTGTATAACAGTAATTAAAATGTAAACTTACGCATTGACTCGAGCAACTATTTTCTCCCTAGCTAACTCTCTGTCCTTCGCTGCTGGAGACGATATTTAAAAAATAATAATAATAATATGTGTTCGTACTCTCCATATGCTTGCAGAAGCTCATCCAGTTCTGCTGGTGAGAAATATGCAGACCTCTTTTTGTCTGGCGCTGTTTCCATGGTGACTCATAATATCTGCGCTCCATTGATAATGGCTTTTTATAGTTGTGGTGCACGTGGTTAACTCAGAGTCAGTCAACTCAGAGTTGACTGAACTAACTAATTTCAGCTGTTCTGTAACTGAAAACTCAGAGTTTCCCATCTCAGGGTAAGTCAACTCAGAATTCAAGTTTTAACTCAGAGTTGGTTGAACCTCCTTTCTGAAACAGGCCCCAGAGAACCAGGGAACCGATAACCGATAACAGAATGAGCATCACCAAACATACATCCAACAAAGGACAACACCAGACAAAGAACATGAGAAACACTTGGGTATTAATACACTCAAGGGGAGATTGGCAAACAAGACACACGTGGGAACAATCAGGAACTAATCAATAAGAAAAACTACAAAGGACTACAAAACTTGGCACAGAACAGGAAATAACATAAAAGTCCAATACAAAAGACAAAGGGAACACAAGACAGGAATCATGACACTCATAATCTTTTCTCTAAAGCTGAATTTTGTGATTTTGGGCTCCATTAAAGCATCACCAGATGGATTTGCAAAAATTATTGTTTTCAAACATGTTTCCTCAAACAATCCCCCTGTCTTCCATTGGTTGGTAATCAGACTGGTCCCGTCTTTAGACAACGAAAATGAGTAGGGGAGAGCTGGGACAGTTGAAACACTTTTCAGATAAACGTCGTTTTCTAAGATAAGGTTACAGATAGATTTTTTTTTTGTGATCAACAACTCACATATGTATTCTCTTAGTATCATGTGTTATTCGGTACAAATATAGAATGATTTAAGTAAAAATTTACTTTGAACGGTAGTTGTGCTTTGTTTCAATCATCCCGCCTGAGTGGGGCGATTGAAACACAGGGTTGGGACAGATGAAACATAACAGTTGAACAATAGGCGATAAGCCTATGTGCATTTTGCGTAATCTTTCTAATAGGCTATTAGGTGATGAAGACAGACAAATCCGTTTACAATAAATTTTCTTACATTTCTTCCTTGAGTCATATTGAGTGTTTGCTAGTTGAATAGCCTGTTATTATGAAGAAAACGAGGTCAACCGGAAGACAATAGATGAAATAAATTGAAGATTGAAGATTGGACAATTGATGATTATTAAAGAGATAACGTGTTGCGTAATTGAAAATAAATTTGCATTAAAAGAAACACAAGTCTAGGAACAGTATATGAATCTATGAACAGTATAGGCTAAAGACCTACTTCTGTACTTATGTCATATGGTTAAATAACTATTAAACATCGAAAACACATCTTATGCATTACAAATGTTTTCATTATTTATTGCAAAACACTTTTTTATTCAATGCTTAAACACATAGTGTGACCACATTAACAGTGGTTTTCCTATGACCAGGTTCAACTGACAGCTCCTCCAGCCAGTTAAACCTGTTTTGCCCTTAAACTAAAAAACTCAGATATTGCACACTTAAGGGTGTGATGCAGTCAGTGTTGGGTAAGTTACTTCAAAAAAGTAATTAATTACTAATTACTAATTACATCATAAATATTGTATTTAAAATACTTTTCTAATTACTCTGTCTGAAAAGTAATTGAATTACTCAACAAGTAATTAAACAAATTACTTCTTAAAATTCCTATAAACCTTGACCGGATAGACAATAGAAATTAAACTATTTTAATAATTAAATATGAGTCAAACATGGAATAGTTTATCCTTTTAAAGCATTTTAGCTTCATTAAAACATACTATAATACTTAAACATTTTAGTAACAAATGTAACCTTTAGTTAAACAGAATTCCTCTGCTACATATCTGAATAACAAAAAAATAGAATTATTCTGCTACATATCTGAATAACAAAAAAGCTTAACTTAAGAGAAGTTAAATAACATGTATAAAGCTGTAAACATGAAACTTGCTTTCAAAGCAACGAGTACCATATTACCAGAGGTGGACGAAGTACACAACTTCCTTACTTGAGTAAAAGTATAGATACTACTGGTCAAATATTACTCCGTTACAAGTAAAAGTTGTAAAGACCTATTTTTACTTAAGTAAAAGTACAGAAGTACTCGTTTTTAAAAATACTTAAGTATCAAAAGTAAAAAGTAAATGTCAATGCATTGTTTTATTATTGTTGCATTGTTGTATGTAATACTTAAAGTACCGTATGCCTCTGAATCTACGCCTGCCTACCTACCATCATATCAATATCAAATTTATTTCTAGAACACAGTTCCAGTAGTGGGATTGAATGTGAGATTGAATAAGTGCACTCAATAACGTCCACAATGGTTTCGGACACACAAATGGCTGTTCCCTCAAATATTGCCCTATTTAAAGATTTTTGGCTTTTAGTATGAATATGTTAACCTTACTGTTATCTATAAGCTAGTGTGCTCCAAAAAAGTGACAAAAGTCGCATTTAGAAGACCAAACCCAACGTTGAAAATGAAAATCAGGTTTATGTCAGAATCCAATGTCAGTTTGACGTTGATCTCCAACGTTGAACAGATGTTGTATTGTGGCTGAAAATGAAAATCGGGTTGACGTCAGAAACCAACATCAGTCGGGTTCTGACATCAACCCGACTTTTATTTTCAATCAATATCCAACGTCAATCTGACGTCGGGTTCTGATGTCAATGAGATGCAGGGTTCTGACGTCAACCCGACTTTCATTTCCAACCAAAATGCAACCCCTGCAACCAAAATCATGCACTGACTGATGTTACTTTCTACTCAAGGACCTTGACAGAATTGTAGTGGAGTAAAAAGTACAATATTTGTCTTTCAAATGTAGTGAAGTTAAAGTAAAAAGTTTCCAGAAAAAAATAATACTCAAGTAAAGTACAGATACTCAAAAAGTGTACTTAAGTACAGTACTCAAGTAAATGTACTTTGTTACTGTCCACCTCTGCATATTACATTTCATACATAATGTAGCCTATGTAGCCATGTGTTTCAACAAAATTAACTCATTTCTATTTCACTGTAACCTTTAGCCTGCAATCTTTTTTAAGCTCACCTTCAGACACTTTCTGTACCGCCGGTGTAAAATCAAGTTTTGGCTGCTTATCAGGGATTGCCGTAGCGTTATCTGCCGTAGTGACGATCATGCTGCATTGTCAGGTGCTTCGGTAGCATAGATTACTTGTGCTATTGACAGCGGCCGATAGTTTTTTTTTCTCCCCAGGACATAGCTTACATTGTACCGTAATGTTATTGTCTACCTGTGTCAAAAAAGTGAAGTAATTGTAATATTTCCATTAGGTAAAACAGCCACTCGCTTCTGCTGACATCTTCCACTTCAGACAATGTAAACAACTGGCGCGAACTCATCACATGCAACTGCACTACAGCTAACGATTTTAAAGAGGCACCGTTCACTTTTACCTTTAGGCGATATATTTAGATTTCAAATTCAATATTGATTTAGAACTGTTGAACTAATTTACAGTATGTAACGCAAGTACAATATAAGTAACTGTAATTAAATTGCCTAAAAATGAACAGTAATCCCTTACTTTACCTTTTCAGTGGATAAGTATTTTAATTACAGTAACTTACAGTAATTACACCCAACACTGGTTGCAGTACTAATACACCTGCCATATCATTACAATGGCACATGAAACAATAAATACAACTTGTCAGTCAAAAAAAAGTACCGAACGAAATAATTCACTTACCGCACTCAAAAACAGCTTTCCAGCTTTAACTCCAAAACGGCATGACGTAAAGAAGAAATGTTTTCGCGGGTCTGGTAGGCATTGCGTGCTGTACGTGCTGATGAAATTTGACGTACATGACATGAGTGGTTTTCAAGGAAATCTCAAAGGTTCATCCGTCCTGCGTTTCAATCGTCCCGGCTCTCTACAACAGGAAGTGTAGAGATTCCCTTTTTAAAATGGAGTAAGTTATACAATATTGTAAATGTTTTATTTAATTACAGACCCCAAACTTTTGACCTCAATGGTGTTATTGTTGTTACATGTCTTCAACTCAATGTGATATGGGTCATTCAGCAATTCTAGACCACTGAACACTGATTGAAACTCAGTTTGATGAACGAGATTCAGGGCCTCTATAGCAGGAAGACCCAGAAGAGATTTTGTGAGTTTGTTTACAACATAGACATCTTGAATGCTGCTGTGTCCTTTTGCTCTCAGTACACACTGAAAACATCCAGAATGTAATGCCCTGGGCCGTACAGTACTTTTGGGGGGTGTTTTTAACTCACAAACTTAAATTCGCTCTCAGAGAATTCTCTGTCCTGTTGTGAAACATAGTCCAGTTTGTACGTCCGACATACAGCTGCGAAATGGGCTTTTTTTTTACATTTTCAAGAAGGACATCTCCTTCTCCTTTCACAGGACATCTTTCGCAGGACAATCCTTCCAAGTCTGTCCCATTCCACATCTACCACAGTCATTTTGTGCTGATTTTTGTTTCACTTTTTCTTCATGATGTCTTCTGGCTTGTTTTGTCTCTTAAAGGGGTGGTATAATGCTCTTTTCACAAGATGAAGCATAAGTCTTTGATGTCCCCAGAGTGTGTATGTGAAGTTTTAGCTCAAAATACCCCACAAATATTTTGATATAGCATGTTAAAATGGTCACTTTTTGAGCAAAACACACCGTTTTTGTGTCTGTCCCTTTAAATGCAAATGAGCTGCTGCTCCCGGCACAGAGGGCGGAGCTTCAAGAGCTCGTATCCTTTTACCTCACACAGACATGCACTGAACATTTCCAAAACTTTTAGCCTTTAATGTTCAAACCAGAGTCAGACAATGATGGAGAGACTCAAGAAGAAGTGACAACATGTAGAATGTAACAGGATGTTTCTTAATGGTTAGTTGATGAATTTATGTAGCTTATGTGTAGTTATCTTCTAGTCATTGATTAGCATATTCTGTCATGACAATCTATAAATGCTTTCCCGGGGGCGGGGTTTATGTAAATTTTAGGGTTGGTGATGTCATTAACCCGGGAGGAATGTCGTGTAGTCCCAACCAGCCATTTGTAGTCCTTGAAAAGCAATTTCTAGAAAAGAAAATATCTCCCGTTGTAACTTTGCAGATGTTGTTCATGCTCAAACAGCAACATTACACACTAACTAAAGTTAAATCATAATCAATCATCCCTTTAAATTGGACTGTTTTACTGTTTGAGGCTTTACATCTGATTGCATCCATATTCATGCTGTGAGTGGACGTTTAGTCAGATCCATGTAACACTGCTTGCTGTTTCATTTTGCCTTACTTTTTGGATAGCTTTAGCTAATGTTAGCTCTGGATCCAGTTGTAAATGCTCCGACAGTCCCTGTCTCTGATTCACCCAACTCTCCGGTCTCGGATTAATTCCTCTTTTAATGCCCTGAAGTTGCAGTGTTCTGTCAGCTTGTGGACTGCTGTTATAAAAGTCTCTGCATTTTCACCATCATTTTGTTTGCCGACACAGCTGTTGTCTAAATACTTCCACCACACATTCATATATATATTATTTGTAGTAGTATTATTATACTTTATTTTATTATTATTTATACCTTTATTATATTATTACATTTATACAATTATATTTAACTCTGCTGGCCATTGAGAGGACACTGGTCAAGTCACTGGAAAAGATGCCTAGTTGGTACGACAGGGTCACAGAGCATTTTCTTGAAAAGGAACGTAGAATTTACATATAAATAAATGGACAATTTTTATGATGTAGGCCGAAAATGAGCTTCCCCTCTTTGAAAGACCAGCAGCCGCCACTGATCTTGGATGATCCACTGAATCAGAGAAGTCGAACTGCTCCTGGTGTGATACCATGTTTTGGTTTCGTTCCTGCACGCGGTTCTGTGTAACCTATTCTTAAGATTCACTTCTGACATGTATTATATTCTATAATATTGTATATACCCTCAACAGAGTGTGTTGAGACAGAGACAAGACCAAGACCATACCAGCAGTCCTCATATTTCAACTATGGTGTTAAATGTGGACAGACGGCACATGCATATACTATATGAATTGCCCTAATGTGGGACATTTTTTGCACTTGTGATGTGTAACCAAAACATTAAATCCACACCCAATACCATTTTAAAAACCCCAAGATGTGTCCTAATCAAATCAAAAGAGAAAATTCAGATAATCTATTCATAAGAGAAATAATAGACATATTAGTGCTCTTTTTGCAAGTCGTCTGAGACAATCTGCAGCTTCCTAATGTGGGACAGTTGTGTCCCCAATGTGGGACACTGAAAAATCAATGATAAAAGACCAAAAAATCACATTGATACATGTAGAATAGTAAAATCTTATTTTATTTTAGATTCTCTCTTAAATCTTAGTTAGTAATTCTCTTGGTTATGGATGGATGAAACATGGATACTTGAACATCATCAGACCGGTAATACAATATTATCTAGTTCAGTTTACTTAACAACAAACACAGCTTGAACAAACTTTAATTCATAAACGTGCTATTAACTCCAGTTGAAAACGTTTAATCGTAACAGTCTTTTTCTCCAACCTGAACTGCCTTAATAAAAACAAACTGCAGAGGTTAACTTTGGACTCCTACAATTCTGGAAACAAGCAGTCCTTGCATGCCAAGACACCTTTATCGTCTATAACCCCATTGTTCTCTGCACAGCTTTCATGGAACCATTGTGAACAGACTGGACAAGAAAGCCAGTCCTCTGTGACCTTGGGGTCCTTTATGTTACCGTACGAATGCTGGCAGATAGCACAAGCATCCTGGTTCACCTGTCTGGTGTTCTTTGTAGTTTTTTTGCTTTTTCCCCTTGTTCCCTTTGTTCTTAACCCCTCTCTCTTTGATGAAAGAAAAATGGGCATCGCTGGTCAAATCATAGGAAAGCGGCTTTGCCCTCTGGCGGCTGGTAGTTGGGCGTTCTCTGACAGGAATGGTGATCAGTGACTTAAAGGAGACATCTGGCTGTTTCACCACTTCAGCTTCCTCTGCCAGAGGTGGTGGGGTTACAATGGCGGACAGTAGAAGGTGTTGTGGAGTCTGTGGAGCAGGGGAGATTTCTGGCTGAACAGCAGTATGCAGAGGGTGGCAAGGGGTGTGCTCTGGAAGATCCCTAATTTGTGGATGGCAGAAATCATCATTATCCCCATCATCATCACCACGTTGAGGACAACATGGGGTTTCTGGTGCAGGAGGGGGCACCTCATTTGGTTCCTTTGGAGTCTCTCCAAAGGATCTCTCAGTTGTTTGTAATGGTAGGTAAAGATTTGAACAGATCTTGGCCGGGTTGAATGGGAATATCCCTGGCCCACAAAATCCAGCCTGGGCATTTGATGGAGTAGCAGCTTCCTTCCAGGCCTTAGAAAACAGTGGCATGAACAATGCCCTGTCAAGCTGTTTCCCTCCACTCTCTGTCGTGATCCTTCGTCCCTCAAGCCTCCAGTAATGTTTTAAGCTCTTGAACAGCGCTCTGTCTGCTGGCTGTAGATAGTGAGTAGTGTGAGGAGCCAGGGCAAACACACAGACGTTGTTCTGCATCATAATATTTAAAAAGTCAATGTTGTAGACATGAGAGGCATGACCATCAACAAAGAGCAGGTGGGGCCGTGGATCATTTTGTGGAAGGCTTTGTACAAACCACTTTCCCCATTCTGCGAATAACTCCGCATTTATCCACCCATTATCAGACATCCTTAGGAGCGTGTTGTTGGGGGACCCAAAAAGCCAGTCTGCCCTTAGCCTCTTGCCTTTGAATATGATTTTGAGTGTTGGTCCATACCCACCAGCAGCATTGATGCTGGCAAGACAGGTCGTAGTCTCGCCCTTCTCACCACTGGTAACCTCAAAACAAGGTGACCCAACCTCAGCAACCACCCTAGTTGACAGGAAGTGGTCCTGGAGCCCTGTTTCGTCACAGTTCCATATATGATCAGGAGCATTCTCCAACCCCTTCGTATTCTCTCAATCGTATTCTTATATTTTTCAAACCAACCTTTCACCACAGTGGGGTTGAACCCTGCAGCTCTTGAGGCTGAGAGTGCCTCTGGTTTTCGGATGCTCAGGTTCTTGTTTCGTTTCAAAAAGCCCTGAAACTATTTGTAGCCAGACTTTCCTTTTTCTTTGCTGAATCCCCTAATT
Source organism: Abramis brama (assembly GCF_963993115.1). NCBI lineage: Eukaryota > Metazoa > Chordata > Actinopteri > Cypriniformes > Leuciscidae > Abramis > Abramis brama. Next base: position 7,397,908 of record NC_139987.1, read on the forward strand.
CCTTTCTTCTCTGCAAACTGGTAGGCCAGTTTCTGTATGTCCGGCATTCTTAGGGGGAATCCGCGTTTTCCTAATGTGCATATAACTTGCCCCAGTTCAGCTTCATCCTCCTTGTTAATCAGTGGTTTTCTTCCAATTGTATGGTGAAAGTGGCCATTGCCTTTTATCCTGCGCTGGAGAGTAGATTTAGGGACATTCAATGCCCTGGCCAACAGTCTCAGCTGAGGGACCCCACCATCCTCAACAATCTGCCTATACTCCTATATGGCTCCTCTCATCCTGGCCTGCCTCCACTGATTAAGTTTCTTTCTCTTATCCTTTCCCTGTTTCTGCCTCTCTTTCTGCGTCTGACAATCTGTCCCTGTCTTTCTCACCTTTGCCATTGTGATCTGAAATACATTTCATTGAATTAATCAGATGCATAAAATAAAGTGGAATGGCTTTATTGGTTTTCTACTGTGTTTTTAAATTCAGATTTTTTCTATTTTTCATTTTAAGTCAACTACCTACCTTTTACACACACACACACACACACACACACACACACACACACACACACACAGAGACAGACAGAAAGAGAGAGAGAGAGAGAGAGAGAGAGAGACACACACACGTACGTACGTATGCATGCGCACGCACATGTACACACAAAGAGCCTTCAAACCACCCTCCAAGAATAAAAAATTCACATGATTGTAAAAATCTGCATTAACAGTATTCTAATATTGCATTACAAGACTAAAACCATGTAAATAACCATGTTTGTCACACAAACCATGCCCCACCACACATTTTTGACTCATTGAAGTACTGTCCCACATTAGGCTGATCATGCTGTCCCGGATTTGGAAACCACATTTCCTAATGTTGGACACTAGGAAATTTGATAAAAAAATATAAAATATATAGTTTATACACACAAAGTTACACTATTTTTTGATGGACAAACATTTCATAAGCATATTAGGCTAAAAAGTAGCAGGATTGCTTTGTTTAAAATGTATTTAACTCCTTAATATCAAATTTGTTAAAACTCTATGTCACTAACCTTCGGATGGTCTTCACACAAGGTGCCTCCTGTTTGATGATTGCTCCACCCTCAAATATGGTTGGACATTTGATAGGTCACACCACAGCTTTGTCTAACCCATAGTTTCACTGTCATTCATGTATTTATGGGGGACCTACAAACACTAGACCAGGGGTACTCAATTAGAAACCTAAAAGGTCCACTTACCAAATTTTCCTTACGTCCAGGGTTCAGAACAGTGATGGTTCAAAATCCAAAAACAGAACTCCAACAAAAAAGGTGGTAAATCCCCCAAAATGTTCAAACTATGTACAAAAGGTGATGTGGTCTGGCCTTATTAGTGTGAAAAGTGACACCTTTTTTGTGCCACCAGTTCTTTAAACTTGGGCATAAAAGGTGTGAGGGCCAGGCGGAGGCACTGATGTAAGTGTTCATTACTGAGGGTGCTTATGAATTTGTTTTTCACCATATTCATGGTTGAAAAGGCAGGCTCACAACAGTATGTTGAGGGAAACATGGTGAGAATTTGAAGGGCCATCTTCTGCAAGGAAGGAACACCTGCTGCAGGTACCATCTTAGTCCAGAAGGTGGTAGGGTCACAGAGAGACTCCTGCAGTGCAAGGTTTTCCTGAAGCTCAATTAGCTCTGATTGAAGAGAAGCAGCACTAGCCCATGGGCAGATTTTCAGGGCTTCAGTTGAAAATTCTGCAATGTTTTTGACAAGGAATGGATTTTCCATGCATAGTAAGACTTGTTTTCCCACAGGGAAATCTCCAAAGCGAGTTTGGAAATTTTCAATCAGCTTGTCCAGGAATTCAGCATGATTGTGATGATGATGTGTTCCTGCTGTTTGATTCAAAAGCTTTGGGAAGTGAAGCAGGTCCTGCTGTAAGTCACACTTGAACAGCTCCAGTTTCTTCTGAAAGGCACAGAGAGCTGATGTGAGGTTACACACTGTGTTATTTTTGCCCTGGAGCTTCATGTTCAGATCATTGAGATGGGAGGTGATGTCAGATAGAAATGCAACATTTTCCATTTTTTCTTCATTCTGCATGAATTCCACAAATTGTTTTGCTTTTGCACTCTTCTGATCCAACAGAAAGGTTTCCAAATCTTTCCGTAATGTCCAAAAGCGCTCCAGTACCTTGCCTTTACTAAGCCACCGGACATTGTTGTGGAGGAGCAAATCATCAAATTCTGCATTCACCTCTGTTAGGAATGAGCGCAACAAGCGATGCTGCAGTGATGATGATGCCCTCAAAAAGTTCACAAGTCTCTTTACTGTTGTCATGACCTCTGCATACTTTTCTCCAAGACTGGCACACAAAACCATCTGATGAATTATGCAATGATATGCAATGAGGTCACGGTGATGAGCTCTCAAGCGTGCCACTAATCCCCTCTCTCTTCCAGTCATACATGGAGCCCCGTCAGTAGCAATGGAAATAACATGCTTCAGATCTATCTCTCTGTCTCTCAACATCTGCATCAGTGCTTCATAAATATCATCCCCTCTTGTGTGTCCATGGAGGGCTGTGAGGCCTAACACATCTTCACAGAATTCTCCCTTCTCTTCATCAAAAAATCTGACAAACACCAGAAGTTGTGCGTTGTCTGTGTTGTCTGTGGATTCATCCAAAGCCACTGACATGCATTTAGCCTTTTTTATTGCAGACTTCATTTGGTCAAGCAAATCATCAGGAAAGGACTTCAGTTCGCTTTACAGCAGTGGAGTCAGACAAAGATATTTGGTTTATTTTTTATATTATGTCATCTTTTTGAGTTCCCTCAAACAGGGCAATTGCTATTTCATTCATGCATTCCTTCACAATCTCCGAGTCAGAGAATGGTTTCTTGTGCTTTCCTAAGACCCATGCCACTCTTAATGAGGCTTCAGTTGCACACTCTTGTTGGGTGGCTGATCTAACTATTACATTGCATGTTGCTTGGTATGATGATTGCAGTTGTTTGATTTTTCTGGCCCTTACCTCAGATTTTTGGGGTAATTGTGGTCAAAGTGTCCATGCTTTGAGTCATAATGACGTTTCACGTTACCACTCTTGACAACGGCAACGGTCTCGTTGCAAATTAAACACATTGGTTTTGTGCTCCCCACCGGCAGCACAAATACATAACTGTCAGTCCACTCTGTCTTAAATGCGCGATTTTCAGAATCGACTTTTCTCTTCTTGTCAGGTTTTGAGCACGCCATGATTTTCACTAGCAAGGAAACAGGTTAACAGGCTACCGTTAGCAGATGGATTAGCGCTTGCGTTGTTGTGAATTACACACACAACCTGCGTGACCCACAGACGTTGCGGCCAGCGTTGAGTGAGTGAGTTGTCATGGTGATTTCAGTTATTACAGCTCTGAGTCCTGATTGGGTCTTTGGATTGGACACAGAAGATAGATAAACCACATCTAGTAGGAAAACAATATAGGCGTGAAATCACGCAATGAAAACTCGCTTGGACCATGACTAAATTATAATGTTGATTTTGGCTTCGGTCCAAATTGTATTGCGTCTGGGTCCGGAACCCGGACCGCGGTCCGCCTATTGAGTACCCCCGCACTAGACCTTAGGTGTCCCACATTAGGCAGTGTCCCACATTAGGGCAATTCATAGATTGATTGTGTTGCATCAAATGTGTTCTGTTGGCTTTTGCTTCTGAGGCAGGACCTGCCCATCGGTGAATGTGATATTATGATGTTTATTACTCAGAGAATCCATTGTGAAATAAATGGCTCATCTCCTTTAGTCTGTTGTTTTGCTTTTCAAGAGGCCGTTAGCTCAGTGCTTTGCTGTGTTAATGAAACATTAGTTTACTCAAGAGATCAGTTGATAGTGTTGCTCACACTATTTCTGCAGCACAACACGTGATTCAGGGTGCTTTCACATCTGTAGTTCGGTTCATTTGGTCCAGACCAAGGGCAAAAAATGATGCTTTGTAGCATTTTCAGGCGTTTTGGTTCCTTTTCACACCACACTGATCGCTCTGGTCCGGATCAGTTAATGAGTTGATAAAACGAACCAAAATGCAGTCACGTGACAACATCCATATCACTCATTGGCCAGATGTGTCTTGAATGCATTTCCATAACTGCACTTCGATTGGTCAGAATTAACGTGCAGGAAAATTCCAACAGAACTCCCGGAAGTAAACAAAGAGGTGGAAAATCCGGCAGACAACATGCCGCTGTTTACTATGGAGAGACGACTGCGTAGGCTGAATGTATATTTTATTATATAGTTTGTCTACACCACTTTAGACAAACAATAATATTTGAGAATGAAGCGAGGATGCGGCTCGAAAATAACGTTAATAATTTCTATCAGGCTCCGTACCTCCTCACAACTCCAAGTTTGTCCGCAAGCTGCCATGCTTAAAGTGCAATCTGTCAACAAACATTTCTCCTCATCCCATAATGCACAGCGCAGCTGACTACGGCAACTGGTTTATCCAAAAATGCGCAGTTCTTTGGCAGTTGGTTCTGTTTGAGGTCGGATCACGTTCTCACCACAAACGAACCGCGCCAGAGTTCGTTTGAAAGCGTACCGAGACCTCCTTGAAGAGTTCACACTTGTTTGGTCCGCTTTTGGTGCGCACCCGAGTGCGATTGCCGCATTCACCGTGACTCAGGAAAACGAACTCTAGTGCGATTCAACCGAACTAACTCATACAGAAAAAAAATTTTGAAATATATTTGTGTATATAAGTGTCAAAAATATATGTGGCATATATTCCAAATACACTGAAATATATTTGCATTGTTGTTCACTTATATTTTGAAATATATTCTGAAATATAACAAAAATATATGATGTTAAGTGTGAAATATTTTTAACATTTATAACATGTAATGTAAAATATATGACAAAATATATAGTCATAAAATGTTTAGCTTGCTAAAGAAGGGTCGAAAATGTATTTTGATCATAGTAATTCCTCTACCTTTTCCCCTATACACAACAGCAGGCTACCATATTTCACTACTGTATTATCACACACAGCTATAATAAATACTGTACTTACATTTAAATGACTGCAATGTAAAATGACAGATAGTTGCTTTCCTAGGACTATTAGGCCATATTAGGTGGCACGTACCTAACACTAAGTGCAATTATTAGATTTATTGTTGTTTTATTGACATCTTTCCTGAAGTCATTTAAATATTGAAAATATGCACAATATTTATGATGCAAGTATAACAGTGACACTCCAATAGTGAAGTGCACTTAAACAATAGATAGAACTCAGTGTCTCTGCATTCTGTGTGTTATTTCCTACATAAAATTGTAATTTTAGGCCAAAAAAGTCAGTAAAGGGGTAGCCGTGGCCTACTGGTTAGGGCTTCGGGCTTGTAACCGAAGGGTTGCCGGTTCAATCCCTGACCAGTGGGAAAAATGTGGGTGGGGGAAGTGGTAGAGCACTGCTCTCCCATGCCCACATCCACGGCTGAAGTGGTTTATCTAAAAAAATAAATTGAAAATGTGTTGTTTGTTTGTGAAAATGTTAACTTTTTAAATTTCAAAATATATTTCAAATGAAACAATTTGCAAAAGTTAAAACAGATATGAACATTTTTATTTACATATATTTAACTAAAATATATTTATTGGGCCAATTTCGGATATTTGCATATTCCAAAAATATATTTTGAAAATATATTTCAAATATATTTATTTTGTGTATGGGAAATGAGGTAGGTGTGAAAGCACCCTCACACAGATAAAATTACAGGACATAAAGAGCTTTACATAAAATCTGTATTTTATTGTGCTGATCCACTAGATCCATAATTTTAGCTGAATTTATACTTATGTTTTTGTAATAAATATTATTTCAGTTCTGAAATCTATCCTGGACAGTGAGTGCCAAGCCTTTTTCTTTGTTCAGCCACCAAAGTGGACTATTTATCTGCTACACCCTCTTCTGGACGAGACACCAGACCACTGAGCCTTTTTCGTGAGCAATATCCAGAGACTTTAAAGGAGTGGATCCATTTATCTTCATCTCTATTATGATATATTATGAAATATTACATAGATCTCATATTTCCAATTAAGCTGCATATTTAAACATCTTATGAATCACATAAAGATATTTCATTTCAAAATAACTTGTACTGTTCAATGATATAATTAGAATTACAAAGCAGAACCACTGATTTCCAAAAACACAATGGGTTTATTTATCTGTGTGTTCTTATATATTTTATCTAATGAGTGGTTTTAAAATTGTTCTCTTGCAGATCCATTTTATTGAAGGATAACATGACTTATATTCCCAACCTGATGAAGTCATTACAGCACAATAATAATTATAGAAATTCTGATTTCTCCAATACCTGAAAAAACAAACAAGACTGTTTAATTTCCAGTAGAGTCAGTTATGAGTATGATAACATATTTACAGTAGAGAAATTCTGGCTAATGATCAGTTAAATTCAGTAATCTCTCACCCTTTTGTTATTGTGGTGCCATCGATCCATTTCCACACTCCCTCTGTTTTAATCAGACCAATCCAAAACTGATCATTTCCTGCAACCTTCTGCAAAAACTCCTGTTATGAAAGAACAGTAATATATTGTATAATGTATATTAGGCTCTATGTAGTAGTAATAATTACAATAACAGCAATACACTTTTCTCTCATTAGTTAAAACAGACCAACCCATGTGTCAATGTGCACAAACAAACACAAAATCGTTTTCTTTCTCACTCACTTGTTCCTCTTTGCTGTTTATGATCACTAGATCTGCTCCTCTCTGTTGACAGTCTCGTCTGCTGTGACTCCATATCTTATACTCAGATGAAATATAATAAAAACTGAAGTTGTAGAAAATCCATTTGAAGTTGTCAGCACGCTGATCTATTAATACACCAGTTTAGATATTAGTTTACACAGTTTAGCTTTGTCCATGATGAAATTTATTTAATGAAAAGTCAATGCTTATTTTTATTGACGTGGAATGGTAGAAAAAAGTTAAATTTATAATGATTAAATGAGGAAAACACAAAATTACCTTGTTCATAAAGGACACGTTGGAGTTCATCATTCTTGTTTTTTATCTGCTCTCTTTCCTCAGTCAGATTATTACTGTAGTTCAGTATCTGCTCATATTTGGTAAGTATTTGATGTCTTTCCTCAGTCAGATTATTGATGTTGGTTCGTAACTGGTTTCTCTCGGTGGTGAAATACACACAGAGCATCATTACAGCAGTCAGCAGAAGAACACACAGCAGACACAAACACACTTCAACTGCTCTGTGCTTTCTGTTCTTCACTGAGACACTTCCTGAAGACGACAGACAAGATTAAATTAGTCGTCACACTCCTACTATATTTTTATGAATATATATTACAGTTTTGCTCAATCGCTTTGGCTCAATTCTCAAATGAGATCTCGCAAATAAGTTCAGATCTCTGAACAATTCATTCCTTGTTCACACCAAATTTGGATTTCTTTTTTATTTAAGCAAATTCCACCTGTTTTAGTACAAGTGTTTTGGGGCAAAAGAGTAAGTACTACATAATATCTTAATACACACATGGCCTGCTGATCAAAACTGACAAGTTGATTCTCATTAAAATTGTCATATATTCAACACATCTAAACAGTCTTTCATCGTGTGAGCCATTCAGTTATCAAAATCTGTCAGACATACGTGTCATTTCTAAAAAATATTTATGACATGGCATGTTTGTGATGGTGAAAAAACATTTTGACTTTAATGAAATGTTTTGGGTGAGTAACTACATTTTGCAGACATGATGTCCTATAAAACAGTTGTGACAATTGAGTTTATAGAATGTTAAGACTGTTTAAATAAATAAACCAAAGTAACTGAGAAAAACACAAGAGATACTACAATACTTCTGTCTCTCTGTTATAATGTGTATCAGATGAATTATATTACCAGTGTGTTGAAGTGGCTGATGTCTCTCTGTGTTTGTCCTCAGATCATGATGTCTCTCAGTATCTGCACTTTCATAGATATCCACCATCATCTCCACTCTTTCTCCTCTGTCCATTTCCACAGTCTCAGTCATCAACATCACATCATCATATATAACTTCAGTTATCTCTGATCTCTTAATGTCATTCATTATAACCCTGTGTTAATGGTTAATGCTGCGGTTGTTCTTCAGATTGTTTAGGCTGCAATGCTTTGCATTTCTTCAGCCTGCTTTTAAAACTGAAGTCGGAAATAAACTTAAAATGAAACTGTAAGTGGTCAATGTGTGAGTCATGTGACATTCGGGTTGCCAAGACAGGAAGGATTGAGATGTGCCTATTCACACCAAGAGTCTAAAAGGAGAACATTTATGATCATAAAAAGGTCAGGCAATTATCTCGTAATTTTTTTGTGTCATTTCTTTAAAACTGAAGAGTTTAATTTCTGCAACATTAAATCATCACTAGATGGATTTGCTAAAATAATTTGTTTTCAAACTCTTTCCTCAAACACTCCCCCTTGTAATTTAGTTTCAGTGGTAAAGAGTCTGAGGCTTTGATGAGGAAGACAAATACACATCTGCGGTGATCCATCCATCACTAGAGTCACAGAGGAAAATGAGGAGCTTTGATTGCTCTTGATATCACCAACAGGGAGGAAAAAAACCCTCTTCAGGACGGGACACCAGACCACCCCAGTGATTTTTTAAATATATTTATGCACAATGTATTGGTACTTTAGTATAACTAAATGTATTTGTAACGCAATAAAAATTGGTATACTTTAGGTCTGGGAACACTACGGACAGGATTCAAACCGGGCCGCTGCCACACAAGCGCATTCGGTTTACCAGTTGTGCCACCACACAGATGGTGTACTTGTACTATTTACAAGTGCTGCTATCAAACAGATTTTTCCATCAATGACAACACAAATTATATGGATTTAAAGACTGTGAATCACAGAGAAAAGTCTCAATGTAGGCGCAGCAAGTGGTGCGTGAAAATAAATGCGAACAGCAAGCCACCTAGGGTGGTATCAACATCTCCAAGGGCTAGAAATGCTCATCATCTGGGCAAGGATGAGCTTTAAACCAGCAAAATCAAGGTCACTATGCTCAAGAGAGGGAAGGTAGTGGACAGGTTCAGATTTTCACTCGGCGGAGTCACCATTCCAGCCATTACAGAGCAGCCAGTCAAGAGCCTCGGTAAGCTCTTTGACTGCAGTCTCAAAGATTCAGATTTTATCCAAAAAACCAGCAAAGAGCTTGAGTCATGACTTAGCAAGATGGACAAATCAGGTCTTCCTGGGAAGTTTAAGGCTTGGATTTACCAGCATTCTATCCGGTCCCGGATCTTGTGGCCCCTGCTGGTGTACAAAGTGCCCATAACAGCTGCCGAGGCCCTGGAGAGAAACATCAGCAGCTACATGCGAACATGGCTTGGTTTACCCCGCAGTCTGAGCAGTGCTGCTTTGTGTGGCACCAACAACTTCCTGCAACTCCCAATCAGCAGCCTTGCTGAAGAGTTCATGGTGTCAAGCACATGAGAAGCATGGCAGTACAGAGAGTCCAGGGATCCAAAGGTGGCAGCAGCTGGCATACAGGTGCGAACAGGCAGGGAATGGAGCACAGAAAAATCACTGGAGGTGGCTGAGTCACGGCTGAGGCATGGCTGAGGCACGGCTGAGGCATGGCTGGTGGGGCCCATGGCAACAGGGTGTGCAGGCTTGGGCTAATTCCTGGTAACTAGAGTTGACAATGCTCACGGTAAAGAGTGTCAATATCTGGTTCAAGAGGAAGTGTGGGCAGGCGTGGAGGAATTAAGAGCTAGCAGGATGGTGGGAATGGGACAACAAGGAGCTTAGACTAAATGGGAATGTTTCCTGATGATATGAAAAAATAACACCACCTTAGCGTTTAATAAAGACTCTTCAAAATGATTTACCAACTGAGCAAGCAATTAAGAAATGACAGAACAATCACAGCAATGTGTATATGTCTAATTATGCCTATATTAATAATAATAATCCTAATACTTTTGCCAATTATGTCTTCTCCATGTACACATTTGTAAATAAAGCCCCCATGAGTAACTTTTAGCATGTGGTTGATCAATTTAAACAAGGGATGATTCAGAGAAAAATCAACCTAGGGTCCTTTGCACCATGACCTCAAACCAAACACCCCCCCAGAAGCTTTTTTTCCCTTGGTCGAACATTATTAAAGTTAGAGCTTATTTAGAGAAATCAGCCAGATGGCTTAGTGCAGGCGCTAATGGATCCTATGATGTATCTCGTAAATTACCCCACTAATAATGCCCAGAATGGGACCAAACTTCTACAGTAGTACAAATAGGTTCTGTACTCATAAAACAAGGCATTGGAAAGTTTGTAAGTACATCAGGAGTTTATTTAAAAACACTTGCCTGATGGCTCATGCTAACGCTAACCCGGACGTCGAGGTCACTTCAGTGGTTTGGGAAAAGCACGTAAAGGTCCTGGCAGAAAGCGATGCATACGGATGTAGTGTAACTACACCCAGTTCCAGTAATGCACTAATATTTAGTTGGTAGTACCAGTTTGCAACAATTATTAGTTAACACTAAGTTGTTAACACTTCGGAAAAAATAATAATTCGTACACTACATCCTTATACATCGACTTTTACGTGCTTTTCCCAAACCACTGAAGTGATGTCCAATATATGTTCATTTTTAATGTTATCGTTATCGGGCCAATAATAAAATGTGGCCGATATATCAAAGCCGATAAATACTGGATTATTTCCTTCAGCTGAAACAGTTCAGATGTGCTCTGTTCGCCATGATGGTTTTGAATTGCTTGAAATATGATTGAAATCACTTTGAAAAGAAAATACAGTTAAATGCAATATGCAAGTCTGTCATAGGCTACATAGAATTAAAATGAAAACATCATTATAATTGTGTGATTGGGACATGAGACTTTTGTTTTTGTAATCAGGCACTCAAAATTATTTAAAAATTTGGATTTAGATTTATCGACCAATATAACAGTTATCGGTTTTAAATATAAAGAATTATTGGTTATTATCGGTATCGGCCAAAATTTTCGGTGTATACATAACGGTGCATCCCTACCTTAAAGTGATGCAGGGCTGCTAATTTCAACATCTCACCATGTTTCTAATCATAAAGAGCACTGTGTGTTTTACAGAAAAAGAAGAAGTTACATTTCTAAACATTTCTCATTGTATTTTAATATCTGGTTGAAGTTATGCAGCTACCAACTGAGAAAGCAATAGAGAATGACGAAATAATCAAAACTGAAAATGTATACAAGTTATCACACAAAACTATTTTAAAAGACCATTAAAGCAAAACAGAAGTAGCCTATATAATTAAAACAAACAAACAAACAAACAAACTCGATGGCTGTTGGCTCATTTACTCGAAGCGTATATAACGATAAGCCACTGGCAAATCAGTGGCTGTAATCATTAAATTATATCACATGACACAATGTAGACGCTATTGAGCATACAGAAACAAGAAGCTTAACTTCATTTGATGCTAAAACGCAATTATGTTACCGAAAACGGGTTGACGTCAGAAACCAACATCAGTCGGATTGACGTCAACCCGACTTTTATTTCCAACCAAAATGCAACCCCTGCAACCAAAATCATCCCGACTGACGTTAATACTTTATACTCAAGGACATTGACAGAAATGTAGTGGAGTAAAAAGTACGATATTTGTCATTCAAATGTAGTGAAGTTAAAGTAAAAAGTTTCCAGAAAAAATAATACTCAAGTAAAGTACAGATACTCAAAAGGTGTACTTAAGTACAGTACTCAAGTAAATGTACTTTGTTACTGTCCACCTCTGTGTACGCTCCACCCATTTGTTCTGGAGTGAGCAGCTTCTCCAGTATTTACAGATTTTGGAACTCTAGAAATGGCTTCCTTATTCTCTGTTAGAGTATATTAAGCTGGGATAGCAGAAAAAAAAATATTTTCATATCCAAAAAATGACCTCATCTTTTATTCTATCAGCATAAGACACTAAAAAAAGCAGAATTTCAAGATAAAACAAAGAAAAAAATATGTTTAGACAACGAAAATTTTGTGTACAGGAAGTGCAGAGTGTACAAGAGTGTGCAGAGTGTACAAGTGTACAATTCACCTTTTTAAAATGGAGTGAGTTACAAAAGATTTTTAATGTTTTATTTCATGCTCTGATTTTACACTGCCAGGTTTCCCACTTCCACCATATACATGTTTCACTTTAAAGCACAGGAAGCAGCTCATTTAACATATGCAACTTCACACCATGAAATTCACATTTATGCAGGGAGATTAAATTACTGTTCAAAATCTTTACAACATCTTTGAAAATGTTCCTAGAAATATCGTCCAGATTTTCTTTGAGAACCTAAGGTATAATTTGACACCTGCGGGCAATACTGAGCCCAACATTTGATCTGTGCCCACACACTGCAGCTGTTAGCAAAGAAACATGGAACATGTTAGCAGCAGACGCCAGAAACATGGATTAACTTTACCCTGTTCTAGTGTCGTTCTTCAAATCCACATTCATTTCTTTATCCATAAATACAAGCTCACAGTCTCCTGTCTTCATATTTCACTTTACATCCCTGACAGAAAACAAATAAACAAACCCACTAGCCCACTAGGCACTAGCCCACACACATGCTAGCAACTGCACACACACACATACAAAACACACTTGTTCTGTGTCTAAGGGCCATTTATATAAAAGAAACACCCTCTATTCTTTCACTTCTCCTCCGCTATCTTAATGCCCCACCCTCTTGCTTCTGCTTTTTGTTTCCCGCTTAACAGACGCGTTTTGCCTGCCTCATAATCCCTGTTGCATGTTCAGTCTGTCCACATTATGCAGTAATCTTCAGATTAGATATAATTCACTCATTTATCAACTGCCTGTTAGTTTTTCCTTATACTCGTCTAAAAAATGCTGGTTTGTTTCAACCAATGTTTGAGTCAAATATGGACAAACACAAGTTGGGTTAAAAAAAGTATTAAAAAAAATAAACACAATGGCTGGGTTTGTCCATATTTGACTCAAACATGGGTTAAAACAAACCAGCATTTTTAGATTGTGCATTTACATTAATTCATTCAGATGCTTTTATTCAAAGTAAGAAATGCTACACAAATGGTAAAATGTGTTAACAAGTAGATTTTTTTTCATTTCTAGCAGTTACACACTCGCATGTTGTGGTAAATTCTACAAGCAAATAAAGTTTTAAGTTAATTTGTGATTTCATCAATTTTAAGTGTTTTTCATCTGTATCATGATGCACATAGTTATCAGTGTTATTGATAATAACCACACCCTTTATTATGAAGGACAAATATTAGTCCATGCTAAAGACCACTAATTACCACAGATTAGCATAGTCTCTCTGATAATGATTATGTCCTGACCAAATCTTATTAGGGAGCTTAATCATTAGTGGGCTGTTTAGGGGCTGATGACCCTCCATATGCAGAGCAGTTTTTATTTTAAAGGTTTTTTTTTTTTTTGTTGCTAAATACCAAATGAATTATACACATGCAAAAAGATACTGTGAATTTTTCTAATGTGAATAATTTTATATATCATATAACAAAGTAATAGATAGATTTTAGAAATTAGATAGATAGAAATTATTTCTAAAACATTTTTTTAGTACTTGATATTTCAGGGAGTTCATATTTTAGATGATGATTTTTTGTGTCTTTTTTTAAAGAGCTCTTTAGTGTTGTTGCGTCTGTGTACACAACATAGTTTGACGCAGCCAAGAGTACAAAACCAGAAACACAAGGAAATCAGCTTTAAACATGCATTTCCTGTCAGTCACTTGCTTTGGTTTTGAACTGGCCGAGGACAATAAAAGACAAAGCAACTAGCCTCAGCCCAGCGTTTAACAGGAAAAACAGCGCACATGAGGGAATGTTGCAGACATTCCAGTCGAATCCATGAGCTTTAACGGATGACAAAACAAGAAGCATTCACGAGAAATTCATAATACACATTTTATTCAGAAAGTACTGCATAAAAGAATCATACAGCAGTGTTTTCCACAATATCAAAATAAAAGTTGACTTGCACACATTTCATGAGCTCACACTCACACGCACAGTATCTCATCTGTCGAAGCTGCCACCTATTAATTGGCCGTCCCTTTTCCCCAACAACATTTGTCAACTGCCATCTGTCTGTCTGAGTTTACCCCCCTCCCTTTATCCCCTGTTTTCATCTCCCGAAAACACCCACCTCCCCCCTTGAAAGTCTTTAATCAAGCTGCAACACTTCTTCTCATGTAAGGCTCCCATCCCTCCCTCCCCTATCTTGACGGTTTAGATAAGACAGACTGGCCACCAGGGTTCTTATCACTGCCCCTTACGAACAAGTGCTTAATGGACAAAAAAATAAACAAGCAACCAAAGGGTAAGGAGCATGATTAAATGCACTAATACAGTTTCAAAAGTAAAGAGTTCATAAATTGCTCTCAAAGCCTTCCGTGGGCCACCCACCCCCCTGCAGCTCCAAAGTAACAGCAGAGTCTGTGAAGCTCAATCTCTGGAGCCGGGAGAGATGCAGAGGCAAGCAGAAAAGCCCTCGCTCGTCCTCCTCAATGTACATTCAACTGTGTCCCGCACGTCTGGAGCGCAGCTGTCGGAGGGGGGTCTGCTTTCCAGAAGCTGCTTGTGGTCTCAGAGACACCAGGACAAACAGACTACATCAAGTTCTTCAGAACCAGAACGCTCTCCTTTATATTACACAGAGTACCAACGCATAGTCCCGGGACAGGAGAAGCTGGTTCCTCAAGTTCCCACAGTCAGATACAAAAGGAAAGTCTTCTTGTCCCCAACAAACAGAGTTACCTTTGAGTTCTTGTGAATGATGTAAGAGTTTGAGGGAGGTTGTTGACTTGTTACCCCAAATCTGTGTCACCCTTCCAACCAGCTCCTCACACCTTAGTAGCCAGCGACTGGGCCTCAGTCTTCTGTGAAGAGAGGGAGCTGGCGGGGCTGGCGTGAAGGGCTTTCTTCAGGTTGAGGAGGCAGAGGCACTGAGAGCGGAAGCGGAGGTCAAAGAAGGCGTAGAGGAGCGGGTTGAGGCAGCTGTTGACGTACGCCAGGCAGGTTGCGTAGGGATGGGCCATCAGCAGGAGGTTCAGGAAGGTGCAGGAGTCAGGCGCTAGGTTCAGGTACGAGAGGGCATCCATGGTCTTCACGACGTGGAAGGGCATCCAGCACGCAGCAAACACCACCACCAATGTGGTGATGATCTTTAGCAGGCGACGCTTGCGCTGGTCCTCCTTGCGAAGGCTGTTGAAGTGACGTGTGACGGTGCAGCCGATGAACCCGTAGCACACCATCATGGCCAGGAGGGGGATCAGAAAGCCAAGAGCCGTGGAGGAGATGCTGAGGCCCGCAATCCAAAAGGTCTCCTGGCCCGGTTTGCTCACCACCAGGCTGAAGTCCATGGCGCAGGAGGTGCGGTTGGTTTCGACGTCCAACACCGTGGTGCGGAAAAGCAGGGTGGGTGCAGCCAGCACACCTGAGAGGAGCCAGATGGTGGCCAGCGAGGCCCGCATGTGTCCTCTGGTCCGCAGCTGTGTGCTGGTGAGCGAGTGCACGATGGCCATGTAGCGGTCCAGGCTCAGGCAGGTCAGGCAGAAGACACTAGCGTACATGTTGAGCAACACCACGTAGCTGCTGATCTTGCAGAGGGCCACACCAAAGGGCCAGTGGTATCCCAGGGCAGTGTAGACGGCCCACAGAGGCAGAGTCACCACAAAGGTCAGGTCAGCAAGAGCCAGGTTTCCGATGTAGACATCTGCAGCTCTGCGCTTGGACTGGGCCCGCCACACCGTGAAGATGACCACACCATTACCAGTGAGGCCCAGGATGAAGATAAGCATGTAGAGCACAGGAATCAGTGAATATGATGGTTCCCACTCATTAAAGTCACACATTGAGCTGTTTGCTGCGTCGTCGTAGTAATCTTGGCTGTAGTCAGCAGTCATGTTGTCCATGGCATTCATTCCTCTAAAAATCTTTAAGCGTTTAAAGTATCCGTTGACAAGAGATCTAAATGATCACAGACAAGTTGCTTGTGATGTGTTCAGATCAGAATACACTTTCAGCTGGACAAACGGTGGCTTTTAAACCCTCAGGATCTCACACTCCCCTCCCCTCACCCCTGACCCCTCCCCTCTTCCCCAGTGACCCCTCCTCTCACCCGCACTGCACTGCAGCTTCCACAGGAAAACACACAGGATTAGTCAACGAAATATAAAAATAACAAGCAAACAAAAATATTTGCAAGCGAACTACTGAGAAACAGCGCAGCCTACATTCAAAGCGGACATTAAAAATAGTCGCACATCACAGCCGTAAATAATGCTGCAGAAATAGAAGGTTTAAATTGATAGAGCTCTGCTATACGTTTTATATATATAAACTTGCTTTTATATAGGCTATTTATATACACTAATACTACTGTATACACGATGATGTAAGCGTTTTTCGCGTTTGTATTTAATATTTTCAGGAGATTTACTATTTTTAAAAGTTAAACATGTAACTTCTCTATCTGCGATCGCGACATGTCAGGACCTGTGTTTTTCCCTGTACGGATTAATTGATATTTTAATGGACGGATGTGAATGTGTGAACAACTGTCTATTAGTTGGACGATTCGAGGGCTCTAATTTCCATTCCAATGCGTTTGACTCTGCGCTCACAGACTTGCCCGAGCAAGATCATATGTCCGAGTTTAATGCGTATAAATCAGTGCGTATACAAATTGTGCATAAAACTAATCTTCAGTTCTAAACGCCTTTTTCAGCATGAAATTTATAAGTTAGGCTATTTTAGGATGAAACTGCGTTTTCTCTCGTTACAGTTTTGACTCAACAGTGAAATCCGTAAAAAACAGCCTAATGTAATTAACTAATAAATGCAATAATTAAAACAACATCATGTGTTGAACTAGCAGCAATAAGCCACGCCACGGTGCCAAAAAAGTATAAAAATAAAGAAACATTAAAGAAATAGGCTAATATTAAGACAGTATCAAATAATAAGTTAATGTAAACGTGACACAGACAATAATGAAAGTAACGTTCATATTTTGTGCTGGACCATGTATGATGACATAAAACACTGGCAATAAATAAATATGTAAAAATAAATAAATAGGCTAAATAATACCTCATAATTAATTGATACCTTATAAAAAATAAAGTCTTATTTTAACTATATTCGTAAACTATATTATATATTTAAAAAATATATATATATAATCTGTCTTAAAAATAAATACATTTACTAATAAATTCACATACAAAGAAATAATGCACAAGGTACTCAGTCACCAACTGTGTAAAACATTTAAGCTAAAAATATTAAAAGGCTATCTGTCTAACTTTCTATGTATTTACAATCTGTTATGCTAGAAATTAATGAATGATTAAGAGAAAGAAAGAAAGAAAGAAAGAAAGAAAGAAAGAAAGAAAGAAAGAAAGAAAGAAAGAAAGAAAGAAAGAAAGAAAAGATTGGGAAAGTATTATTCTGCAACAAACTGCATATGTTACTGTAACAGTATAATTTTATTTGATTTCTTAATTGTTTTTATATTTGAGTCACAATGCATACTTGTTTGTAAATGATTAAGAAGTTGAATGATAATTTGATTCTTTCATTACACTTTATTTGGTTTAGTAAACACAAACAACATCACACCCTTGTCAGCTTTTGTTAGAAGATTACACATACACAAGCAACTGTAAAAGAACCCAGTTCCAGAAAATAAGTCAGATATTTGCTACAGAATTTCAAATAGAATAGAAGCCATACCACTTTGTGTCTGAATGCAAGTATAACATGCCTTATAACATGACTGCATCAGAGGTTTTAAAAAAATACAGCAAAGAAACAAGAACGATTTAATTCACAATCTAGAATGGAAATGGGTCAACTAAATCAATTTCAAAGGAAAGCAGCAGAGAGAGAGGTGAGGTTTATTCCCCACTGTAAATGGCAGATATCAGCAGAGCATTTGGCTCACAGTTTAACTGACTCAGAGTGAAGGAGCAGACGGGAGGTTTCACTCGGCACCCTTCCTCGTCTCTCAGCGATGAGGCGTCAGTGGCGCCGAGGACCTGACCCGCTCAGACACAACTATCCCTCCCCGACCCCATCCTACACACACACACACACACACACGTGCACTGGCCAGGCCTAGGATGGGAGGCTGCAGCGTTTGTAAGATCAAGTGTTGTGACATCATTAAAATGTGCTGGACTTTGTGCTTTCTGACTGTTTGAATCTCTAAAACTCCCTCTAAACATCCTATACAGAGCACAAGCTCTTTTCGGCAGGTCTGAGCAGATGTTAAATGGAGATTTAAACATGCCCCATGACAGAATCTTCCTACAAGTTATTTTTATTTATTCTTCATTGAAAAGAGCACGACTTAAAACTAGCATTTTGTTATCTGAAGCTAAATCACAGATCATGCGCTCCCCCCCCTCCAAACACACACTTCACAGGAGGCATTGGACTTATCTTCCC